>NC_141148.1:43326059-43966809 GCF_053477565.2 Lygodium microphyllum | reverse complement strand
AAGTATCTTTCATATCACAAAATAGCAATGCACCTCAATATATTTTATCCTTACAAGGAACACTAGTCTCCTAGCTAACTATATGATGCTTATGTTGTCACAATGAATGATAATTGGACTCTCTCTCTCTCTATACATCCAAATTACCCAATAACTTATGCAGCCATACCATCTCACATGCTACCATAGTAGCACCTCTATACTCGGCCTTTATACTCAATAAAGCAAATGTAGGTTTCTTATTACTACTCTATGTAATTACTGTACTACCAAGGGAAAACATGAATCTGGTGGTAGAATTTCTATTAGACATGCTACCAGTCTAATCTCCATCTATGTATCCAAACACATGTATATCCTTGCCTAACTCATCAAAAAGTCCATAATGCAAAGTGGACTTTACATACCTCATATTAATCTAATTGCATCTAAATGAGGCTTTTTAAGCATCAAAAAATAAATTAACTAACAAGACCAACAACATAACTCAATTTTGGCTTTATGATAGTCACATAAATCAAACACCCTACTATCCTCCTAAATATAGTAGGGCCTTTTATCTCATCCCCAACACCAATACTCAACTTCACATTTTGCTCCAATAGCATTGAAAGAGGCTTACGTGTTGTCATATCATACTTGGACAACATATCCAAGCCAAACTGTCTTTGGAATACCCATATACCATCATCATAATTGATCACCTCAATACTAAGAAAGTACATTGGCAGCTCACCTAAATCCTTCATCTCAAACTTCTTCTTCAAAAGGTCCTTAACTTCAATAATCCCACTCTTAGTGTCACCTATAGTAATCAAGTCATCCACATAAATGACTATGTTGACCAAATATCAATCTCCCTTTCTCATATAAAGTGAGTGATCAACATTAAAAACATAAAAGCCAATGTTTACAAGATACTCTTTGATCTCGTTAGACCATGCTCTAGGTTCTTGCTTCAACCCATAGAGTACCTTCTTTAACTTGCACACATATATGGGATGCTATAAATCCTCATAACGTAGTAACTACTCCATATATACCTCTTCTTGTAATTCACCATGCAAGAAGACATTCTTTGTATCCATTTGTTGCAAGCTCCAACCTTTGGCTACTACCAAAGCAATCACACACCTAACAATTGCCATCCTAGCAACTAAATTGCATGTCTCTTCATAATCTATGCTATATGTTTGAGCATAGCCTTTTGCAAGGACCCTAGCGTTATAGTTGCTAATAGAACCATCTACATTATGCTGAATTATATAGACCCACTTATTATAGCCATATCTTTCTTTCCCTTAGGCAATGATTAGTTCCTAAGTCTTATTGGCCTCTAATGTAGCCACCTTCGCATACATTCCTACATCCTAATGATTATGACCAGCAACATCGTCAAAACAAGTGGATTCAACATCCTCAACCACCTTTGCAGTAGAACATTTGAAACTAAATCTTTGAATAGGGTATGTGACCTTGCTAGACGTGTGTACTACTAGATTATTCAATGGAACATTTACATTACTGTGTGCTCTCTATACATTAGGTATCTTGATTGAAGGAATACCAAGTTCATTATCCAAACTCTTTGAACCACTGGAATCTCCATAAAATTCCAAAGGACTAGCAGATGTATCATTACCATCTAACACTTTCTTATTCCCTTTGTCTTTACCTACAATACTTGTAGATACATCTAAAGATGTGGGGCTACTCCTTACACTACCAGATAAGCACTAGTTGTAGATGTAGTACGAGATGATGCTTTTGATTCATTAAGGATTCATGACTCTTGCTTTTGTATTTATACATAACCATTATCATCATCCAATGCATCACCACTAGATGCATACCAACTGCAATGATACCCTTTCTACTCTAACAAGTATCCAATGAAAATACATTTTTTAGCCTTGGATTAACCTTCTTTTGTATTCATTTGGCACATGAATATATACAATACAAACAAACACTTTCAAGTGTGATACATTGGGATTTTTGCCTTTGTAAAGCATTCTTCAAATATCATTCCATGAACTACAGGTGTGGGTATTCTATTCATAACATAGACAAAAATATGAACCACTTTAGAAAAAATATATTTTGGTAACTTCTTTTTAGCCATCAATGCCCATGTAAATTTTGTAATATGCCTATTTTTTCTTTCTACAACCCGATTTTGCTAAAGGATACACTTGCAAGTAAACTATCTCTTCATCTCATGAGACCTCAAGAAGTTACTGAACTCATTAGAGACTTACTCTCCTTCTCCATCTAACCTCAAGAACTTGACTTTCAAGCCTACTTCTATTTTAATAGGGACCTTGAAAGTTTTGAAGTAAAACACATTACTTTTTTCCTTCATGAAATACACGCATAGCTTTCTTAAATAAATATCAATAAATATGACAAAAAAAATTCTACCACCAAGAGATATATTTTGTATAGACCCCTAAACATTTGTATATACAACATCAAGTGTATTCCTACTCATATCTCTATCATGCAAAAAAGATTGCCTTGCCGCCTTGCCAAACTTACATGTTTCACACATTTTATGAAATTCTATAACTCTAAAAGCAGGCAATCCTATAATCAACTCTTTAGATTGCATTAACTTTAGCCTTTGCCCATTTGCATATCCAATATTTTTGTGCCATTTTTCATGTCTCCAACCACTCCTTTACCTTTAGCAAAGAGATAACAACATTCATAGCAGGAATTTTAGTATCTCTATTTCTTTTTGTGACCAATCTACACTTATCATTAAAGTCTTTCACAAAATAAACCTTTGTATTAAATCAAACCTACATCCCTTGCTCTACCATCTAACTAACACACACTAAATTCTTTATGATGAATGGCACATATAGTACATCTCATTGACTATTTGTCTAACCATTATGGAAGGGTAAGAAAGCTTTTTGAGTGTGTAAAATTGGGTGGCATGAATCATCACCCATCTATATATAACTTGGATGTTGTAAATATTGCATCTCTCCAAACCATTTAATATGGATGGTCATATGATTAGATATCCTTGAATTAATATACTATATATATCAATGGATAAGGAGATGTATTAGAGGCCATCAAGACTTGGGATCTAGTACCATTTTCCAAGGGCAACAAAGCTACTAATTATAAGTGGGTCTCTAAGATAAAACATAATGAAAATGGTAATTCTTGAGTAAGCTACAATGGAGCTTTCGTGTGGAGCTACAGGTTGAGATAGAGAAGAGATAGAGACACATGATTGTGGTATTAAAGAGTGTACCTCAAAAATGTTTTAGATAGGTATATGTACTATGCATAGTCTGGCCCTTACGGGCGAACATGGGCACTACCCTTTATCCCAACAACCTCCCCCCTAAAGGCAATGTGCCCAAAGGTAGAGGAACAGAATCAGCTAAGTCTAAGTATGTACAAAGTTGAAGAGACTATATCTATCCAATACCCACCATCTTCCGACAATGAGCAAACCTCTTTGCTAGAAGACCTTTCATGAGAAGGTTTGCACAGTTATCATCAATGTGCACCTTGACTAGCTCAATGCTCTTGCTCTCAAGTACCTCTCTAATGAAATGATACTTTGCCTCTATGTGTTTTGTCTTTGCATGAAAGATAGGTTTTCGTGCTAACAAGATAGCATTCTAACTATCAACGTAGAGGATAGGAACCTCAGTAATCCCAAGCTCGACAACCAAATGTGATAGCCATAAGGTCTCTTTGCATGCCTCAGTGGCAACCACATACTCTACCTCTATAGTGGACAATGCAACACACTTCTACAGCCTAGATATCCAAGAGACATATCCCCTTGAGAAGTTAAACACATACCCTATAGTGGACTTCTTGCAGCCCGCATGTTGGGACCTAAAACAGTCCTAACATTAGCTATAGGCACTAGCCGCGAGTCTCTCTAACACTCACAAGACAAACCCACACGGCCTTGCTGCCAGGAGTGTCCAAAGGACATAGTGTCCTAATCACTACTATAGATATTGCATTTTTAGTGAAACATTGTTGGGTGAAAATGAGTGACCGGGGACATGCTGTTGTGTGGGGTAGCACATACAAATATCATTTTTGTGTTTTTCTAACACTTACCCATAATAGAAGTCGGGTTTATAGATGGAAATCCCAAGTGGTACCATGCATGTTTGACATATGGTTGTGATATTTTAGTTTTGAGACACACGCCTCATGCAAGAAAAAAAGAAAATGTGTTCCCGCTTCCAATTTTGAGTCCCCGAGTGGAATTTTATGTGGCAAGGGGCATGTTTGCTATCCAACAACTAAGAGGAAGCAAGGGGTAGCTTGGTGAAATAGGGGAAAAAGTAAAAATGTGAGGAGTTTTTTTTTTTAAAAAGAGGAGAAGAGAAGGGGATTTGACACAAGAAAGAATCAGAGAGAGAGAGAGAGAGAGAGAGAGAGAGAGAGAGAGAGAGAGAGAGATTCTTGCAGCCTGAAGAGAAGGGAGAAATATAAACCTCAGAAGAAGAACAACAAAATTTTAGAAGAAAGAAACTGTGAAGCTAAAGTTATTAGAGTCATGGAGCATGATGGCAGGGCTGTTGAAGTCAATGGGCTCATGCCAATTCTCAGTTTTCAAATGATGGTAATAAGATTCTTCCTTTTGTCTTGTTTCCTTCTACTGTTGTGTGGGGCATAAAGTATGCAGATCTGTTCTGATGTATGGATATGAGTGAAAAATAGCAGAGGGTTGTTCTTCATCATGTTGAGAGTGATGTATGTTATCTGTTTTCATGAGGGCTCGCATCAACATAGAAGAATGGAAGTAAAGGATCTTTACTTCTCAAATGGGATATGTGGTAGAGAATATGTATTACGGGCAGGTGTTGAATGCATGGACTCAAGCTAGTGGAAATTTGGAAAAATTTGCAGCCAGAAAAATGATAAATCAGAGTTCATAAAGTTTGAAGCTCCCATAAGTCTTCATCAATGCAAGATATGTTGAAATGTGTCTACTACTATATTGAAATGATAATTTGAAATCAAAGAAAGTGTCTTCCTATTTGCAAGTTTGTGCTTTTGGAACAAAAAAGTTGTGTTTGTTGTATAGAGCATGTAAAAATTTAGGACTATAGGCTGTACATAGCTATTTTAGGATAGCAAATCAAAGATTTTGGCTCTGAGTTGTTCTAGACAATTATAGATTGGAAAGAGAGCTACAACTTTCATTTTTTAATTTTGGAAATCTGAGACATAATTAGAAAGTTATGAGCTATTATGTGTAGTGCTCTATGAGGCAATTTTTGTGCTCTATGAGGAAACATGTGAACTTAGCAGCATTTACATCACCAACTTGGTTTCCACGAAAGTCATCATGATTGTCCATTGCTATATTAGTGTAAAATCTATTTTTTTGCAGTAATGGAATGTCTACAATAGTGAAATTCTTGTAGCAACTGAATGGGCATGTGCTTTTTGGTTTGTATTTATGTGTGCTCTGAGAAAAGAGGAACATAAAGGATCTACAACTAATTTTGCACTAATTAAGGCAACCACCCTTGTGGGGCAGTTTGTTGTGTGGGGTTGCCATCCCTAAAAAATATGAATTGTGTGAATCTGAAAGCTCATATTGTCAGAATCTCTACAATGGTTGCTTCAACATCTGATTCTCTCTAAAAATGGTAATTCTGAGCTTGAAGGTTTAAACCACTTAAGTATTGAGTTGAAGTCTCAATGAGGAGTGAGTGATCAAAAATATTTGATCATGTGTTCAATAGTGTTGTTTCATGGGTTTTGTTGAGAGGAGATCCTCAGTCTTTATATTATGGTGTTGTCTTAGGGGTTGTTAGAGGCCAACTACCCGATTCACCTACCATAGATTGATGCCCCCGCTAGAGATCTCCTGTGTTGAAGATCTCTTGTTGATCTTATTAGTTGGGAAGTGTAATGTTTAGAAACCAACCTATACACAAACTCAAGTATGGTGGCTTTTGGATATGAACCCTTCTTTGGTACTGAAAATGAGGATACTAATCAATTTATCAAGAGATTGGTGTGGATGGCTTACCAAGATCCAAGGGACACTGTTGCAAATAAGCTTCGAATGATAAGCATGTTGCTTGAAGGTTCTACAAGATTATGGTGACTTTGTAGCTAAGCAAACTCCTGAGAGTTTATGGAAATATTTGGAAAGGATGTTTTAGGGGGAAAATGAGGAAGTGTTGAAATTTGCTGCGAGATTTGAAGCAAAATGGTGCATAGATTATGGAGCAACCTCCAATGATGTTCTTGAAAAAGGACAAGTTTGTTTCACTGCTCAAACCTGAAATTAGAGAAAAATTTATTATCAAAGACCCTGATACATATGAAGATGCAGTCAGAATAGCCAAAGAAAAGCAAAGGAAAATACAATTGAGGTCGGATCAGTCAAGAGATATTGCTGTGCATGCATTTTTATGTCCTAATCAGGTTGACACTGTTGCAAGAAATGCAGGATAGCAAGCTATGAATCTTCATGGGGCATTTGAAAGAGCGGAAAATGGGACTCAACAAGGCCATAGGAAACCTGATGATGATGTGATTAATAAACTACAAGAAAATTTGGCAAATCTAAATTTGAATATGAGCCTATTGCAAGCAAGGTAGCCTCAAATGCAACCTGGATTTAGAGGACCTCCAATAAATAGATGGAAAAACTTTGAATGCTTTAATTGTAGGGAGAGAGGTCATATTGCTCATTATTGCCACAACGGAATGCTAGACAAGATGCTAGACCTCAATAGGACCAAATGCCACTTGAACTAGCTAGGCAATAGTTAAAAAGAATACCTAGTGAAGGCACATCGGGTATGAATCTGATCGAAACTAGCATGTCTGATGATAAGGAAAATGCAGATGTTCTAGCTAACAAGAGAGTTAGAGAGAGGGATATTGAGACTAAAACTCAAAGGGTAGCAATGATTAAAAAGGGAAAACAAGTTGTTGCAAATGATCTAGAAACCACCAGGAAAGCTAGACAATGAAGGAAGATTCAAATGGGGGTCTTTTCTTTGGGATTCAATCAAGTTCCTCACAACTTTCTTGAGGATTTAAAAGGTAAGAAGGACAATGTTACATATGGGTAGCTGTTGCGGATGAACTCATCTTTGAGGAGGCAGTGGCATGGATTGGTTAGCATCAGGAAAGGAAAAACCCAAATTGGGCATGTTGGAGTGGTATACCTATCAGATGTGGAAGACATTATACATGTCATGGATGCATGGATACACGGAAGGAAAATTGATCAAGTTTATGTTGATGGCAATGCGCAAGTTTGTGTAATCACTAAAGAAGCAATGCTACAAATGCATCTTAAAATAACAAGGAAACTTGGCAAGATCCCCTATATTCTAGGTTAGGGCGTATCCTATTAAACCGACTTGGTCAAACCTTAAGTTCATCAGTTAATTCAGTTTATCGGTTGGTCATTAGCTTCCAATCAATCCTCTTTACTCAAGAAAGATACTAAATTGGGATGATTATTCATCCTCTTGCAAGATAACTTGCGTAAGGATTTGCCAACCTCGTTGCGAGAATTTGGCAATTCCCTTGTGATCCAATCACGAGATCATATGACTCCACACTTGCTATGCAAGTGTCGCATCGAACTATGAGACTTATTCTACTCATTGAATGGAGTCACGAAACAATTTGTTCCTGATTACGTTAGGCTGACGTCGTTAGTCCTAGAGTTCCAAGTTCCATCTCGTAAGATTCTCACTATTTAAGGTTAAAACGGCAAACAACTCAAAAGTGAAATGTTTGGGAGTCATTGAGAACTTGGAAATCAACATTGGAGGCCAAAAAGCATGTTTGGATCTCCATGTTATGCCTGCAAAACTTGGGGCATATCCTTTAATTTTGGGACAACCATGGTTGATTGGTATGAGATCTGGGTAAGAATATTATAGATGTCAGTTGGAACTCTATCTAGAGAAGCCAACTCATAAGAGAGTGATATTTGACATGAAAACATGGTCCGTCATTCAAGATGGACATGAAAGTGATGTTGGAGGTGATGAAAGTAGCGATTCAAAAAATTCTAGCCTTGATGAGGAAGATAGAGAATGGAAAGCTAGCCTACTCTCTAGGGATGTTGACCTCTTCAGGTTTTCAATCCAGGGTTCAAAATGAGAGGAAAAAGTTGTAAATATTGCTATAGGAAGTACATACTTCATGCAAGAATCATATGATCAAGAGCCTAAAATGAATGTTGGATTGCCCAAGCTTATGAATATGCTGGAAAATGACTTGACTAATGATGAAAGAGATGTAGGAATAGGGGAAATGTTAAATCATTAGGGATCGATTAAGAAAAGAGATTGGCTCCTTGTAGTTGGAGATTTGAAGTGGTTCAAGGATATGATTAAGCTTGACATAGTATAGATTTTGTCAGAAATACATCAAACAAGAGAATATAGAATAGAATTGAGTAGGGATGTACCTATAAGAAATCATATGTACAACATGCATTCAAAGGGTATTAAGAAATACGCTTTCTTTACATGTTATAAGGCCATAAAATGACTCCTTTTACTTTACTAATCTTACAACTTTATTCAAAATATAATTTAAAAACCCCTTTGTAAATAATCATATAAATTTTACTAAATAAAATACAATTCTTTGACTCATGTAGTATCTTACATATTCTATAAGATGCACTCCCTGAGCCCTCCCTTTCATGTACATTACACATTGTTTAATATGCACTTAGTCCACAATACATTAAATACACAATATAATTGCTTGACATAACAACATGTTAAAGGAGAAAAAGGAGATGGATAAATTTGTACTCTTGTTTACATTATACCTAAAATATCAATTTACATAAAGCCCAAGTTTAGCTTGCATATAATACAATGAAAATTGAAAGCTACTCAAGTCTTCCTTTGATTTTTAAGTATAAAATTTTTAGAAAATCCTAACAAGAATGTATTATTGGTGCACATGAGTCTTGCTCCCTAGAAAATAATTATGGGATGAGGATTTGGATCTCCTCATGACGATTCTATATGTCATGCATAGAGTGAGCACAATGTTTTACTCATTGTCATATGCCTCCACCTTCCCTTACAATGCTTTGCTAAATAAGCAAGCCATTGTACCACCACAAAGTAGTATGGCACCTAAAATCACATAGATGAGGATATGTATCACGATCTATAAAAGAAAATCAAAGGAAATGAAAGTAAGCTTACTAATATTGAAATGAAGAGATATTTATTAAAAAATAAAATCTAATATATAATAAAAATATAAATTCTTTCATATTTAAGAAAGAGAATATAAATACCAAATTGTGAAAAGCATTATTCATAATTATTCTATCTCTTTTTTCTATCTCAATGTTGCCCTTTGTATGCTAATATATAGAAATAAAGTTACATAATTAAAATTAAAGAAAAAATAAACTCAAAAGTTCTTGCATACTCTTTTAAAATATATCTAGTTTTATTTGAAGTTAACTAAACACAACTTGTAGTAGTTCTATTTTTACAAACCTAACACATGAATAAATGCATGTAATCTCACATTTCACTTGCAATTTACCCTCACTTTTATATGCTTTGTGACACTCTCTTTGTCTTGATTATATAGAGAGTTGTTCTTACATTGAGGTGACGAGACCAACATGCATGTTTTGGATATTTGAAAAAGGCATTTCACTACCTCTGTAGACTTCACATAAATGTTCATATTAAACCATATGTAGTTTCTACTCCACAATGCTAGTAGAGATCTTGTTTAAGCTCATTCTAATAAAAAATAACTTATAACAATTATAATAATAGTATGTAAATACAATAGATTTAACATAGATAGACAAAAGAAAAAGAAGAAGAGATTATAACTCAAGATGAATCACCTTGTTGGAAACCAAGCTTGATTTGCCTCCTTTCAAAAATATAGAGATCACCTCCTTAAACAAATAAGAGAAACAAGAAGTAAAAAGTGAGAGGAAGATGGAAGCATGAGTGAAAGCAAAGTTATGGAGGTTCAAGCAAGACGAAGAGAGATCAGTGTATAGGAACTCTAATACTCACAATGTGTAACCTACCTTCCCTTATGCTATTTATCACTAAAAGAAAAAAATAATAAAATGATAGTGATAGGGACCCACCATTTGTAGTGTACAAGTGTGATGGTATGTATACAATAAATATAGGGGGACTATGCCTTTAATCCCCAACAACCTCCCACTTAAAGGAAAATATGCCTTAGTGAGGAGTAAAAGTAAAAGAGAAAAATACATGTATATAGATTAAAACATGATGAGAAAAGATGTCATCTCATCCTTAACCCATAAGACATTTTAAAAAAGACATATTGTTCCACTAGGGGAGTATTAGTAAGCATATTTGGAGGATTTGTATCTATAGGTATCTTGACAAGTTCAATGGACTTTCTTCTACCACCTCTTTGATGAAATAATAGCATAGCTTAAGGTGCTTTATCTTTGCATGGAAGACCAAATTACATGCCAACCAATTGATACTTATCAAAATTGAATGAAATATATGAGTCATTCATACCAATATTTACAATTAGACTGCCTAGTCATAGGGGCTCCTTGCAAGCCTCAATGGTTGCAATGCACTTAGCCTTAGCTAGACAAGGCCATGCATTTCTAGACCCTCAACAACTAGGGATAGTACCTCTAGCATAGGAAAAGACATACCTACATATGGAACGGCTTAAGTACTCTGTGAATGGAGTGAACCCTAAAGATGTACTCTTGAATGAGGTGTGATAGGTACATAAGGTTGTATTCAAATGCTTATCCCAAGTATTCGTCTTATCATAAACCTGTTTACTAATGATTCTGTAAATCATTCTATTAACTTTCTCCACTAGCCCATTGCATTGGAAATAATAACGAGTAGAATGTCTGTTTTTTATACCCAACCTTCCTATGAGATCCTTTACAAGGTCTCCACGAAAACCTAGTTTCTTATCTAAAATCATCTCTAGTGGAGTTTCAAATCTATAACAAATGGATTTAAAAACAAATTTTTCTACTTCTTTGGTAGTGATTCTACTTGTGGCAATAACTTCTACCCATCTAGTCATGTAGTCCACTCCCACTATGATGCATTCCTTTCGAGCATTAGTACATGGAAGAGGGATAATTGTATTAATCCTCCACTTTTCAAATGACCTGTATGATTAAGTAGGGGTTTGAGATTTATGAGTGAGCTTTCTTAGCCCTATTCTTGGGCAAGCATCACAAGACTTGCACCTAAATTTTTCATCTTGATGTAGACTTGGCCAAACATATCCATCTTGGAGTATTTTCCTACTAGTAATATCATGGGCAAATTGGCTACCACATACTCCATCATAGCAGGCTTCCAAAATGTCACTAAGTTCATTGCAAGATGGGACCTTGCAAAGAACTTGATCTTTTTCTTGATAATAGAGCTCATTGTAGTAGATGGGTTGATATCTAACTATCTTTTGAGTTAGCCGCCTTTGTTACTTCTTAGTTAAGTGATCTCGATGATCTCCTATCTCTAAAAAGAAAATAATATCTTATAGATGTTCACTTCCTTGAAACTTAGGATCTTGTAGCTCTATAACTCCCACCATCTTATCTCCTATTTTTTTTACAAGTAACCACATATTCAAAAATTTGGAAATTTCCATACATTTTGGGAATTCCTAATGTGATTAATATTTAGACACATGGTCAAATCTTATTCCCTTATTTGAAGGTCAAATTTTTCCTAGATACTATATAAGCAATCCCCCCAAGTACCACTCTCAAATATGGGATTAAAATTTAGCCACCTAATCTTGGGAGATTCCTAAATTCTCTAATATGGTATACTAGCCAAGGTATCTACAATTTCATTTTTATTTCTTGGAACAAGGTTTACCCGTATATCTTTAAATTTCTTCATAAGAATTCTCACCTCCCTTAATCTAGTGGATAAATTTTCAATCTTTCAATCCCAAATTCCTTTAATCTATTTGATCAATAGTATGGAATCACTGAAAATATTCAATCTATGAATCTTATTATCTAGACACCACTCTACCCCCTTAGAAATATTTGCATATTCTACCTCATTGTTTGATATTACCCCTGGTAGGGAAACTCCTCTTTCCATTACCTTGTCTGCCATAGGGTTAAAAACCATTATATCTGCTATTTCTTTCCTTTCCTTCATCTTATATACTCCATCAAAGTAGAGTGTAGAGGCCTCATCTAGTACCTTGGGTGACTCCATTTGTGCTTGTAGCATGAGCTTGTCATTGGTTTTTACCGCCTTCTCATGGTATCTTTGAGTTAGTACATTGAGTTACTATAAAGTCCAATTCTTGAAACTCGATCATCCACTTAGCAAAACTTCTTTACATCAAATATAAGAGCTAAAACTATTTGCCCAACAACAATGTAGTTCTCCTCTATTGGTTTTATCACTCTACTAGCAAACTAGACAAGCCTCATGAGTGAGGTCTTTGGATCTTTTGGCAACAGTACTACTCCCAAGGACTCTTATCTCACACTAGGATTCACATAACAATATTGGTCCCAACATGATGATAGGATAATGAGAAGATATGCTAGGATCTCTTTTATTTTTTGAAACTATTGTTCACTCTCTTCATTCCAAGCAAGTATTTCTACATTAGTGAGTCATTGTGGGAAGTCTAGCTCAACCGCCAAGACCCATGGACCGCTTATTGTTTCAAGCATTCCAAGAGAGCTCTAATGGCTACCTCTCACATAGCCAACACGCCTTCAAACCTACGAATGTAGTGAGCTTACCTCAATGCCGAAATGACTTTCCTCCTCCTTCCCACACATCGGTAGCTCCACAATCCTAGATGCTAGCTCAAGCCTCCTCCATCAACCTCCATCCACCATAGTTGTACACACATAAGAAAAGAGAAGAGGAGATGGTGAAGAGCTTCACCCTCTTGATCCCTCACTCCCACATGCTCACTCCCTCACACTCTCACACTCCCTCTCTCAAGAGCACACACACAAGAAAGGAGAAGAGAAGAAGGGAAGAAGAGAGGTCTTTTGTTAGCCATACACCAAAAAGAAAGAGCTTCCATTCACTTTTTGAACTTTATATACAAGCCCTAAAATTCCATGGGCTCCCATCCCTTTTTACATGACTGGCCTTTGTGGCAAGGTCCTTTTTCCTATTTCCCTTTTCTTGCTTCATGCCTTAAGCCTACACCCGTCTATTCCTTTACAAATGGCATAGGAGAGAGCTTGGCGCTCTTTTACAAGAGTTTTTAGAGTTTTTTGAGGTGCATTCTATTTAAAATTGTGCTTTCGCCTTAGCTTAGACTTTAGGGGCCACCTTTGCACATTTGCTCTTTTTCTATTATTTTTCTGCTTTTTGCTTTATTTTTTTGCCATCTTGAAATGAGGTTAGAGATTAACATTACCCCCCTCCGAGACGGGTGTCAGTCCCATGGTACTTCGAGATCTCTATTGTGGAAGGGTGGATTTTGGGCCAGGGGTGGGGGACTCATTTGATTGGGAAGCTTCGATAATGATTTGGATGGAGAGTTAAAGGTGTGTCGAGTGGATGATGGGGGCCTTCGAAGTTGGTGGTTTGCAGCATCTTGTTGTACCTGGAAGGAGAAAGTGCACGACCTAAGGGGAGTGTCTATCTCGCCATGTGGTGTTCAGTGCTAGTGTTGGTGGAACATGGAGTTGGATCTAGTCCTAGGTAAGACAGATCAATGTGGTAGTGAGTAAATCAGTTGCTATTCAAGCATAGCTTATAGTCAACTTCAGAGACTAGCATTAATCCAAGTGCTATGCTAAGGGTGTATAACACAAATGCTTGTGGTGTATTGCTGCCAAATTAGTGTGGATAGCAACATGAAATAGCACAAATTCAGGATGATCACGTGGATGCTTTGGTCAATGCCATCAATAGCTACTATTAGGAAGTAGCATCTTTGCCACACCTTGAGCATGTATGGCTGAGTACTTTGGAGATCAAACATTAGCAAAATTTAATGTGAATAGCAATAGAAGAATGCACCAATTTTTTGTAGTTGAAAGACGGTTTAATAGGTCATGTGAGCTTAGATAGCAAGTTGTGAGCATTAATTTGAAGTATGCAATTGGTATGACATCAACAAACACCATCTAAAGATTGTATTGACCTCATGCTTGCAGTAAAAATAAATGTAATCAAGCAATTTTGAAAATCACTTAGTCTAGCATGGAATTTACTTAATGCCTTCTCTGCATTGGCAATGATTAAGGTAGTCCATTATTGATGAATGTCATACCTGCACAGGGTACCATGACTAATTAGTGAGTATGCCATTTACCATTGGCTGGTTAATCACTTGTGGAAGCTATTAAGATTCATGAATATATAGTTCACGGTAGACCTAATACCATCATAACCTTGGAATAATATGAGACTTGAAGGTTGAAGCTCATATGAGTAAGCATTGATGTCCCAACCAACATGGATAAGTAACCATGGTTACTAGATGACTTTGGGAATGTTGTAAGCATTAAATGCTCAGTTTTGAGCTAGTTTACTACTGTTATTGCAGTGGGGGTGATTGTTAACAGTCTGTAGTAGCCATATATGGCATTGTTGCCTAAAGAACTAAACAAGCATTGGTGGTTGTTGAGTTATGTATTGACTCTCAAAGGTTATATCCAAATATTGTGGTTGTGGCTTGTTTGAGCTGAGAATATTCTCATTCCAATAGAGAATATAATACTGGTTATTTACAAATTGCTGATTTCAAATTGGTGTTGGTATTAAATGCTGTGGATATCTACATGCCTACTATGTAGATCATGCTATCTATTTGAAATTCCACTGCATCTAGATGTTTTGCCACATGACTGGAGATGTATTTGTCATACATATAAGCTTAAATACATTTTTTACTACTGGTTTTTATTATGACAGCTTATTGAGCTGAAACTTCCATAAACACCTGAGAGGTGTGTAGGGTGTTAGGCATTCAGTGAGCACTAAATTTGCAGCTATGGCAAATGCTCAAGGCACTGATAATATCACTCAAATTGTCGGTGACAAGCTTGACAACAAAAACTTTGCTCTATGGAAGTTCAAGATGATGAACTTTTTGATTGGCATAGGCTATTCGGATTTGTGTATGGGGGGTGAAGCTAAACCCAAATTTCTTGAACGGAATTCAACATAGGAACAGTGGAGAGCTCACCGATAGTGGTTGGAAAGAGCTAGTAAAGTACTACATTGGTTTTCTTTGTGCATCTCTAATGTGATGGCTATACAAATTACAAGTTGACATTCCCCAAAGGATACTTGGGATGCATTCATGAAGAATTATGGTAATGTCATGCATGCAAGGAAGATATAGCTGAAGTAGTAGTTCAACAACATGTCTAGGAATGGTAGGAGCATTCAAGCATACACGACTAAAATAAAGACCATATGTGACCAATTGGCTACTATTGGATCTCATGTTTCAGAGGATGATATAATTGCAGTGACATTGAATGGGTTAGGCAAGGAGTACAAGGCATTTGATACATCCATTTATGTGAGAACAGAACCCCCTGATTGGGATGAGCTACTTGCATTACTACTACATGAAGAAGTAAAGCTTAGCTTGAATATAGGTTCAAGCACATCTTAGGGTAGAGGCACTATCTTTTACTCTAGTTAGCAAGCTAGAGGTGGTAGAGCTCCTGGAGCTTTTCAATGTTAAAGAGACACTCAAAACATACATGGACAGTAGCAAAATGCTTGGCACAACTCAAGTACGCAAGGATAGTGAGGATCTGAAGCCTTTAGAGGTAGGGGGATCACCTAAAGGCAGAGGTGGCTCCTGGTAGTTGCATGAGTAGTCTAATAGGGATAAAGACTGTCATTATTGCGGAAGATATGGGCATATCATGAAGAATTTTCATAAAAAGAAAGTTGATATAAAGGCAAAAGGTAGGTAGCATGGACATTATGCATCTTCCAGTGGTACTCATGATGACCAGGGAGATAGATTGTTTGCTATGTAGCATGTATCAAAGAATACGCCTAAGCAAGTCAAATATGTGAAATGGTACATAGACTCAGAAGCATCCAATCATACGACTCCTCATGGAAAATGGTTTGATGAGTTAGTAGCAGGGTCTCATGGATTTGTATATACTGGTGATGATACATAGCATGATATTCAACATACAAGTGTGGTTTTCTTACTCATGCATGATCGCAGAAAGAATAGCCTACATGATGTACTACATGTACCTTCCATTACCAATAATTTATTATCGATTGGACAGATGAAAAATTAGAATCTACAAGTAAAATTCAATAGGGATGTTTTTTTAATCAAAGAATATGGAAATGGCTATAAATTGATTGCCAAAGGCAACTTGAAGAGAGATGGAAGAATGTTTACCTTGGATGCATGTATCCTGGAATTGAAGGCAGGCATGTTTTCCCATGATAATGGAGCAATTTGGGATGTAGAAATCTAGCACAAATGCATCGGTCATGTTAATGTATAGAAGCTAAAAAATATGTAGCAGAAAGAGGTTGTACTTGTCTTGTTGAAGTTCAAGTACACTCATCTTGGTGGACATGTATGATTCACTTGTCAATTCGAGAGACAATCGAGATTTTTGTTCATGAGACATGTTAGAAATAGTTCTCAGCCTTTGCAATTGATGCATTCAGATGTATGGGGTCCTACCCATAATGCATCTTTTGGTGGTGCCAGGTATTATGTGTCCTTCATTGATGATTTCAAGGTACACATGGCTATACATTCTAAAGCACAAGGATGAGGTGCTCGATGCCTTTAAAGACTTTAAGAAGCATTCTGAAAATGAACTTGATTTCTATATCTCATGTTTGAGATCTAACAGAGGTGGATAATATGTATCCAAAGAGTTTGACATGTACCTTATTAAATATGGTATCAAAAGGCAGCTCAAATGCAGTTACACACCTCAGTATAATGGTGTAGTAGAGAGAAAAAATTGGGTGCTTATGGAAGCTGCCACCAAAGCAATGCTTAATGAAAAGAATTTTCCAAATGCCTATTGGGAAAAAGTAGTGGTTGGTGCAGTTTATGTGCTAAACCAAACACCTGTAGTTGGGGTTCATGATTTGACTTCATATGAGAAACTATATGGGCATAAGCCACCTAAAAGTATTTGGTTGCATTGCGTATGTACATGTGCCTGATGAAAAGAGGAAGAAGTTGGACCCAAAAGCTATCAAAAGTGTTTTTCTTGGCTATGCACATGAGAGAAAGACTTAAAAATTCTATGATCTGTCCACTCGAGAAACCCTAATCAGTAGGATGTAGTTTTTGATGAGCTGGCCTCATGGTATGGTAATCTGAATGCAGTGGTCTCTGATGGAATAACCAGCCTTATGTTGAAAATTATCCTTTAGCTCTAATATGTCTATGAGTGTTTAATATTCCCGCCACTTCATAAAACAAATTCGGGCTTGAAATGTTTTAAAAATTACTCGTTGAGTTATCACATAAGTGACCGCATGTAATATCAAATATTGTATTAAATCAATTCTACAATCCGACACAAGAATACACCTCAATAAACCCAGCCAACAAAAAAACAAATACTCCTCGTAAATAATATTACGACGGCTTGATCATAATATTTCTCGTATTATATTTGATTTAGCATTCTCGATTCCATTTAATGCATCAAAGATCGCATTGATTTTACAACGGCAATACAAATCGCAAAAGCCTTAATCAGTAGACAAAGAACGCACAAGAATGAGCATGATATTGAGTAAGTTAAGTATCAAAGAGCATGGCATGACTTTATAAACTAGATAAGTCATGAGGTAGCTTGACCAAAAACTACCAGATGAAGTTGTTTTGAAGGAAAAAAGACGATTTTGAAAAAATAGGCTAAAAATCATGACCTTTTTTATGCCTGGAGGGAGAGAAAGCATTTTAAAATCATCCCCATTCCATCAACCAATAGGTAGGCAATCAAAAAGCATTTTTTATCAAGCTTACTTAGCTCTTGACAAGTAGCCAAAAGAATGAGTGACTGTATGCGTCCCCCTCATGGCTATAAATACAACCTCTCTCCTTCACAAAGAAAGCAAGAAGGAAAACCTCGTGATGATGGAAAATTTTCTCTACATCTCTTTTCCATTCTAGCTTAAGCCTTGAAGAAGGAAAATACCCCTCTTCTACCTCATTTCCATTTTCTCTACCCCCTATTACGCCTTTCTTCCATACAGCCATATCGCTAAGCAAAACACTGGCAAATTTTTTCTAGATGACCACCAACTCTCCCTGATCTACCAAGTTAATTTTGCCAGACATCCATGGCTCCACAAGGTCGCAAAAATTCAAGAAGTCCATTTGAAGCAAAAGAAGCAAGAAACACGATCGATGGAGAAAATGACGAGGTAGGAAATGGCAAAACCCCCATTACTACAAATGTGTTAGAGGTAACATCTCGTCAGTTTGGGAAAAAATAATGTTTTATAAGCTTATCGCTATATTTGGCTTTAAATTATTATAAATGCATTTTAAAGAAAATGCATATGAACTGTTGCTTAGGAAAATTCCCTAAGTAATATAATAATAAACTATTCACTGAAATGAATCTTTCACTTAAAAAATGATTATATGCCTATCATGAAGAAAATATCGTAATTATGGTTTATTTCGTGATATTTATTGTTATTTCGTTAATGATGTGTGTGATTATAATAACTAAAAAAAGGTAGATGATGTTAGGGAAATGAATATTTTATAATTTTCCCTTGAATGTGACTATCTCTATTTCATTTTTCTAATGATAAACTGTTACAACTATTTGATCACTGGGACAATGCTCCACCATAATGGAACCTTTCTTGGCTTCATGTCGAACATAATGATAATGAATAGCAATATGCTTTGATTTACTATGTTGTATATAGTCTTTGGTAAGACTAATAGCACTTTGGTTATCGCATCGAAGAGTTAGTAGTTGGAAGATGATTTTGAATAAAAACAGCTGTTAGAAGTGCTTCAGTCCAAAACTTTCGAGACAAACCAGAGTGTATAAGCATGCAACGTATATCATTAAGAATCATGCGATTTTTGCGCTCAGCAACACCATTTTGCTGAGAAGAATAAGGAACTGTAAACTCATGATGAATACCTTGATCCTTACAGAAGTCATCAAATAGATTGGATACATATTCACCGCTGTTGTCACTGCGAAGCGTCTTTATAGAGAATCCAGTTTGAAGCTCCACACTTATCTTGTATTGTTTAAATATAGATAAAGCCTCAGACTTATGTCGAAGAAGATAGACATGTGTGTACCGTGAGAAATCATCAATGAAAGTTATAAAATATCGATATTGAGACTTTGAGGCAGGAAAAGGACCGCAAATATCGGTATGAACCAAATCCAAGAGAGCACAGGAATGTGATGAAGTAGAAGTGTGGAAAGGCAAACGATGGTGTTTTCCAAGTGCACAGTACTCACATATTCCCATACGTGGATGAGATTTAAGATCCATACCTTGCACAAGACCATGACGATGAAGATCAAGAATTTTGGCAAAATCGGAGTGTGCAAATCGTTGATGCCATAATTTGCAATCTGCATCTCCAGGGGCGGTAACAACATTTGCAACTGTATCATTCAATGATAGCTCAAATAGATTACCATGTCGAGGAGCCACTGCTATAGTATGCCCATCTTTCTCTATACGACATTGATTATGATCAAAGCCAACAAACAAACCAAGATCAACTAGACGAGCAACAAAAAGAAGATTTCTTTGCAAATCTGGAACATGAAGAACTCCTCTTAATATTCTAGTGGATGAAACAGTCCCCAGATATAAATCACCCACTCCTTTGACTTGACAAGTCGTATCATCCGCAAGGTAAACAAACTTCTTGACAGGAAGAGAATGATAATTGTGAAGCCACTGCGATTGGTATGTCATGTTTCCAGTGGCACCTGAATCAACGATGAATAGAGAACCATCATGAACATGAAGTACCTTTTCTGGAGAGATATCATAATGGACGAAATTGAGCTCCTGATGAGTATGATCATCATCAGTTGTAGTTTGTTGAACAATATAAGCTCGAGAACGTTCTTCATCATATCTGTGTTTATAACAACGACGAGATGGATGATCTGTATGTTCACAATAATCACAAGGAGGAAAACTTTTGGACGAGCGAGGTTGCTTTGTAGTAACTCCATGCTCCTCATCATATTGACATGCCCAGCAATCAGAAGCCACATGACCTTTCTTATCACAATAAGAACAATGTTTGTTAGGATAAGCAAGACGAGAAGATTTACTACCTGGATTAGGGCGTCCACCCTGTTGAAAACGTGAAGCAGGACGCTTGCGAGCAACAAAAGCAGCATCAAAATCCCTTTGTTCCCGAGTGACCAAAACAGCATCAGATTTTTCCAAATGATGCTCATGACGTTGAGAATATTCAATAAGAGATATACATGCTTTGTCAAAGTGGATATCATCCTTGTTAGACAAAATAGTGATGATATTGTCATATAAAGGATCTTCGATGGTATGAAGAAGTTGAGTAACAATCTGATTTTTAGCAACAGGAGCACCGGCAGCACCAAGCTAATTGATAATGTCTTTAAAAGCCTCGATATGAGAGTGCATAGAGGTACCAACCTTATATTGAAGATTCTTCAAACAGGTTTGGAGATATAAAATTTCGGTGACCGATTTCTTCTCAAACGTTGAGATAAGATACTCCCAAATAGCATGAGAGGTTTCCAGATGAAAGACATCCAACATAAGTGAGTCAGGAAGTGCAGACAATATATAACGACGAGCTGCTTTGTCACGACGAATCCAATCAGTATGATCAATTTTCCATTGTTCAAATAATGGACCATCAGTAATCACAGAATTGTTATTCATCACATCAATAGGTTGAACTGGGCAAGACAGGTCGCCCAAAACAATATCAAATAATTCGTCACCTTCAATATGAATCATTCTTTGGGAGCATGTCTTTTGTATCTCTCTCGTACTCTCTCTCTCTCTCAACAATGTTACAACTATATATATCATCTCTCACTTGACGTGGGTCTCACCTATATATACTAACTCTACATCAATATGAATCATTCTTTGGGAGCATGTCTTGTGTATCTCTCTCGTATTCTTGTGTATCTCTCTCGTACTCTCTCTCTCTCTCAACATAAACAGATGCATATGAGTCTTATAATAATTCATAAAAAATCATTTATATAATATCATGAAATAATCAATACATTAAATCAACAGAAAATTATATAGGAAAATATATACTAGACACACATAAATTAGGTGCATAGTAATATAATTCGATGTTTGAAAGATGAAAAAGAAAAATTACACTTATGATTTTTACATTGCTTAGAATAAAGTTTTCAAAAAAACAATTAGCATTGCATTTATGACATAGCTAAAAAAAATTTGATCTTCCTAGATAATGTTGAAGTTTGACAAATGGTCGGACATCGTCGATTAAACCATAGAATACGAGCAGAATAAAATAACAATTATTTTCTTACTGAAAACACACACAATGTTAATATTAATTGTTATATTAGTGAGAGCGTCAATATCATGAGTCGACCCACATATGAATCAACAAGAAAACCTTACCTAAAATATCGAGGATGTTGAAGCAAAAAAAACTATGAAATACTCGGCAATCTTCAAACTATCAGTATCAGGAAATTAAATAAATATCGAAAGTCTGTAAGACTTATTGGACATTGATAAGAATTTGTCGATACAAATTCTAATGTCTAAACAGACTTGGAAAAGCATTTGAAATCGTGCTAAGTGTGGGTTAGGGCAGGGCAGCGCACGAATTGCCTCCCATAGGTATAAATGCCCATATTATCTTTTAGGGAAAAAATGCCTAGTTTTCATAAGGATAAAATAGACTTCAGATTCGCAAAATAACTTGCGAATGCGGAAAGAAAAAGTTACAAGTAGGAAGCGAAACCCTAAGAATAAGGTGGGACCTTAAAAGAGAAACCCTAGAATTATGTAGGGCTACTTCCTATGCTAAAAACACTTGCTACTTTTTTTTTTTTTTGTGCATGTATTGATGGTTGCACAAGAATGATTAATTGTCCTTGTAGCAGCTAGATCTGATTGTAAATATATAATCAGGATAATAAGAGGAAAGATTGCGCTATGCCTCCCCCACGGCTAGACGCGGAACCCTACTCCAAGGGAAATTGTTTTGTACCGCCACGAGGAGCTTTGGACCCAATGGTGGCGAGAGGTCACTGGGTGAGGAATCCATTAGGCAAGAGGAGGCGGGAGTGCTAGGGGGCTCTGGCCATAAATCTCTCAATCGCTCCTAGGAACTGCCTGACCCTCAAGCGAATCAGGATGGGATCCTAGAGTCCCTGATACTAGTGAAGGGACAAAAATCTTAGAGGGTTTTATTTCTTCTGCACAGACAGAAGGGATTTTTTGAATGAACAGAGGTTTTACCTTCTGCATAGGCAGAAGGGAAAAAGCATTGTAAATAACTTCTGTGAAATAATAAATAAATATGTTTTGCCAAAAGATTATTTTTCTCTATCTTTGTGTTGTGTCGTAAAATTACACAAAGGAACCTATGATAATGAGTTAATTAACGAAGCTGCTTTTATATGTCATAACTTAATGTGATAGGTAATTAGAAAACTAAAGAAAACCATTTGTGGGAAGCTGTCAAATTAGGACCCCGAGCTTGTAGGTTGATCCTCATGGGGACAGCCGGTACCTTCCGTTACGGGGTGGACTCTAGGAAACCTAGACAATAGACCATGTGCATTCTCATGAGTGCCAAGTGAAGCCATCTAGGATAGTTCCCCAATGGACCACTAAAACGTGCTACTAGGGAACTGTTAGGTAGGCACGTGACAGAGTGGACCGATACATGATGGCTCATCTACTTTTAGTCCTTGGACAGGACAACTCCGCAATCGTGCTATTGCATCCACTAACACACATATGTCAGTGAGGGGGAGATTAGATAAAGGCAAATAAAAGATGTTTGATAATGTGAGTGGCCCGCTTACAACTAGATATGAATCACTTGGTAGTGATAGTCTTGACAACGAATTGGGTATACCATCAGTTATGACACCTAGTCCAAGGCAAAGCGGGTATGTGCCACCTCATGAGAGGCAAGCCCAAAGTGCACCATAGTTGAGAAGGTCTGAAAGGGTCAAAACACTAGTTGATAGGCAAACATACAGTGGGTATTCAACTAGACATTATGCATATATGACTAAAGTGTCAGGTTACATTGAGAGCCTATGAAGTTCAGTGAGGCAGTTACAGATGAGAATTGGTGTGCTGCCATGGATGAGGAATATGTAGCATTGACTGAAAATGAGACATGGGAATCAGTCCATCCACCTGAAGGCAAAGGCAAAGTACCCATTGGCTACAAATGGGTTTATAAAGTGAAATGCAAGTCAAATGGTTCGTTGGAAAGGTATAAAGCCTAGCTAGTTGCAAAGGGAGATGCACAACAATACGGCCTAGATTATGAGGAGACTTTCAGCCCAATTGCCAAGATGGAAATGGTGAGAACAGTCATTGCATTAGCGGCTTTGAAGGGTTGAAAATTATGGCAAATGGATGTCAAAAATGCATTCTTGAATGGTGACTTGCTTAAAGACGTGTATATGGAGTAACCTAAGGGTTATCTACACCTTGATTATCGAACATATGCGTGTAAACTGAAAAAGGCCATGTATGGGCTGAAATAGGCACCGAGAGCATGGAATGCTTGCATAAGCACTTATTTGTAGCTGCTTTGATAGGTCATGCAGATCACAACCTGTTTACAAAGAAGACAAAGCATGGTTATGTTTTTCTGGTGGTTTATGTCAATGATTTGATCATCATTGGATATGATGATCATGGGATTGCTAAAATTAAAGCAATGTTACAGGCTGAATTCAAAGTCAAGGATCTTGGTGAGCTAAAGTACTTTCCCAGGATTGAGGTTTTGTCTACACCTCAAGGTATATAGCTCTTGCAAAATAGTATGCACATGATATGTTGCTAAAATATGGCATGATGGAGTGTAAAAACATGGAAAAACCATTGGATCAAAATGTCAAACTTACAGTTGATGTTGGGACTAAGATCAAGAATGTTGTTGAAATATTTTCAATCACATCTACTTTAGTCCCTTTGTGAGGAGCAGGTGAGGACTCAGGACCAAAATCCCATTCGCATAGTAGGAGAAAGTGCCACCACGTCTCAAATCCTATAAAGCATTGTACTTGCACTCTTTTTCTAAGCAATGATAGTACTCTTTCTTTCCAATAAAGTGTCATGTCACTGTCAATACATAGATTGTGTTTATGAGTCTAAGTCTCAATCTTGGAACCTAATTCACTTGGGTAATAGTTTGTCCTTGTCAGGGTCAATGTCTTCATGAGTTTCCTTTTCCTCTTTCAACCTCCATAGCTTTCACATCTGCAATGCTCTAGATCCTGCATATTTTAACATGGTATCAGAGCTCAACTGAGCATGGCTTAGCTCATTTTAGTATATCTTCACTCTGGTCCATCTCTACTCAGCTCAGTCTTAGTCTATGAACTCACTTTCCATCTCCACCTTCAATCTTGCCTTCATGGCTGCCATAACCAATAGCACCCTATCAGATAGAAGCTCTTGTATCTCACTCGACATGCCAAATCTTACTGAGCTTACTTATGGAGCAGTGTTCTCCCTCTATTGATGCTTCTCTGTATCATCTCTAAACTTGACATTGCCTCATCTACCACTCAACATTGTCAATTTTCTCAATTCTGTTCAGTGGCCTCCATTGTCGGACAGGACCTGCTGCAATTGGAGCTTTCATATCTCATCATATAGCTCATATCTTTGGAATCTTCCTTCGAAGATTCCTATCACCTGACACCTTGACATTGGCCACTCTAGATCCTAGCATTGACGAAATTGCAGCTACTTCTGTTCGTGCTATTACTGCTGTCGCTACATGTCACGATGTTGACAACCACCATAGGGCATTGATAGCCCATCATTCAAGCTTCATTTTGATAAAAAAAGTTTTGAAAATGATCCATCGTAGCTCCCACAATCAGCAAAAAACTAGGGCTAGGTAAAAACCCTAATCTAGGAAGCCATAGCTAAACTTCATTGAAGCTCAAAAATCTCATCATTTTCTCTCTTCTGCCATTGGAACAACCCACTACCACTCCAATCTACTGTCCTAGCATTAAAACAAGAAGGGGAAGATTTGGATTTGAAAGAATTTGAAGGATTTTGTATATTTGGAAGACTCAAGGAAGAAACATAGTGTCCATTGACACTCATTTAGTGCTCTTAGCACTTGTGCCTTTTGACACATCTCAACCAACTCTTCTACTGCTCAAATTTGATAAGTTTGAACTTGATTTGATGTTTTTCTCGCAATTCTAACATGGGAAAAGACTCTCCAACTGCTTGCTTCAAAAGAGTTGAGTTTCACACTTGGCAGACCCGTATCAAACTCATCCTAATGAAGAAGGGTCTTTGGGCCATTACCACGGGAAAAGAAAAGAAGCCTCGTGATGCGGATCTTGGTGTCACTTGGCAAAAGAATGATGATAATGCTTAGGCCATTATCAAACTAGAGCTAGACGACATCTATATCCACCATGTGGATAACTATGAGACCTCACAGGATACATGGAAGAGAATTGACATTTTGTTCGGTGCACAGTCTAAATCATCAAAGTATGGTCTCTTGATTGAGTTTTTCATGCTTGAAATGAAGTCCAGTACATCACTTGCCATACATCTAAATTACATGGAAGGACTTCTAACCCAACTTGCAGGAATCAACATTAAAATGGAAGAAGATGTTTGCATCGGTGCTCTACTTTAGAGTTTGTCTCCTGAATATAATAATGTATCAACAACTTTAATCAGCATGCCAAATCTTGAACTTGTTGATATCCAGGCATCATTGGTAGAGAAGGAAAAGAAGCTAAAAACTAAGGAAGAATCAAGCACCTCTAGAGATAAACACACATTATATGTTGGCAACAGGTACAAAGGCAAGAAGGATCAACTCTTTTGTGACTTCTACAAAAGGACCGGACACATTGAGAAGTTTTGCCACGCTAGAAAGAGGTCCCAAAATGCCTATCTAGTTGCAGTCAAAGAAGAAGAAGAAAACAGAGCAAAGGAAGAAGAAGAAGAAGAAGAAGAAGAAGAAGAAGAAGAAGAAGACCACCAGGAGAAGGACAAACCTCATCAGTCCTTCTATTCAAATAGAATTTTTTAATTTTTTATTTCCTAGCCCTAATGCCTCAAATATAAACTTGTAAACTACTCAGTTAGCCTTGTACTACAGCCTTTGTACACTTTGTGAGGCCCCTGCTACAGCCTTTGGATGTCCATCATGTTTGTGGTACCCACACTTAGCCTTTTTCTGCGATAGCCTCTGGTGTTTTATCATGTTTATGGTGTGCCCACACTTTGCAGGTGTTGCTTTCACTAAAGTCTCTATACGCTTAATTGCTCTCAGCAACACACCAATTTTCGAGACCAAAAACATGCCTAACACTAGCTCTAAGGCTCTAGCTAGGCCTCTATGTTCAACCAAGACATCCCACAGCCTCACAACCATAGGAGCCTATGGAGGATACACTCTCTAATCTAACTAATACATGTATTTGTATCATTTATAGTCCAATAGATCTCTTTCCAACTCCTCAAAAGGAGTACCCAAATAGATCATACCACATACACAAAGAGCACCCCTTAGCTTACTACAACAACCCCATTACGACTCTTCTACATCTTGGGCATTGGCCCCAAGATGCACTGTTCAAACATATAACACGTACGACACATAGTCATGTCTTATCATAAATTGTTCCTGGAGATAATTTGTATCATCACTTTAGTAGTTCCCAAAGAAAAAAATGTACTAAGTTAAACCTATAGCTTGAAACTTCTCACACTCTCAACGTAGGTCAACATTTAAGTAAGCAAGTGCTATGCAATCCATGAGTTGATTCTCATTATGATACCATGGACATGGAATGCAATGGAAAGGTGAATGCCCCCATAAGCGCATACGATTGGCGTACTTGTGGCATTGCATAGGGACAACTCAGAGTATACTCATGCTACTAAATACTTCAACTTTTAAGACAAATGCATTCTATATATAAAGTGAATCATAAAAATTAGAATTCACCTTATATTTGGCACTCATCATGACCCCTCCTCTCCGTATCATTTAATGTTATGCTTGAGGTGGTAGGTGTAGACAATGTTTTTTATGTTATTTTCTTGTTTGAAAATTAATAAATCAGGCACTATAACATCGAAATGGGACTAATCTAAGACTAAAACTCATATCTTTGGCCCACCATACATCCACAAATACATTTGTAATTTTTTGTAATTTTCTACTGTATAAAAACCTATTTTTTCATTTAAAATCCATTTTTAAATTTTTTGCTTTATTTACTGATAAATTGCTATTATTTGTCGATTTTCTGATTCAACTTGATTAGGATTACTGAGATTCACTATTATCTTTTATTGCATCCCATAAGAACATGATTTTACCACCCAAAACGGAAAAAACCCTTATTTTTCCACTTAAATACGACATTTTGAACTTTAAATTATTAATAATGACCACAAGTAATTACTAGTTCTATATATTACCACTCATCAATCCTCAAAGGCATGTCAAAAAAGGTTCATATAATTTTTCATACCATATGCACTTCATTTGGATCATAAACTATCAAAAACAAGTAAATTTTCTTCATAAAATGGACATACTACTAAATTGTGTGTTTTAGGTCATGAATGTCAATAAAGTGAATTGGAGAGAGAGAGACAGAGGAGAGAGAAGACAATAGAAGAGAGATAAAAATAAGTGCAAAAGTGAGAGAAAGAGAGTGATAAGGGGAGAGAGAAAGACTAGAACAGGAGAGAGAAAGACTAGAACAGGAGAGAGAAAGACAGAGGAAAGAGAAAGAAGCCATTAAAGATGAAAGCAAGGTAATGAGAAGAAGGACAATAATGTATTAATGTGTCAAAAACTGAGAAAAATTACATGTCCCTCCCTTTATACTAATTTCATTATGACATAACATCAATATTATTGACACACTAAATCCTTATTCTTCCCATCTTCTTACAATCCATCCCCTCTCAAAGGTTTTTGCCCTCAAAAACAAACTTATAAAGACTAGAAAATGATGGATAGAATAGAGTACTACTTTGTTTTTAGCTTTACAAATGGGAAAATGAATGAAAGATGAAAGATGAAAGAGAATGGAAGAATAAGAGTAGGCCTCAACTATATATATGATCAAGAATGGTTCAAAGGTACTTGGAGCTTGAAAGTCTTCAACTAATGAGCTCAAAATCTTGGGGGTCTACATCACATGCATTCAATGCCTATTTATAAATATCATTATCTGTGAATTTTTCTTACAATTAATATAACCATTTTCTATTTAATTTGTAAATAATCCCTTTATGTTATACCATTTTGTATGTAAAAATTTTCTAGAAATGATATTTTTAAAATACCTTATTTTGAACCCACGTGATGCACACATTTATTCATGAGTAACTTATCCGAGCTCAAAATGAAGTAGACAGCTTTTTGTATAAACAGACCCTGTTGAACCAAATCTGCCATAGCTTCAAGCAAAAGTGTCCAAATGAGGCATATCACATGTCAAAATGTAGCTCTTGAAGAGTACTTTGATCATATGTAGGTGGCATAATTCTGGAAAGTAGACAGAATAAAAACTGTTCTAAAATTGTTTGCTATCAGGTCCTTGTCTACACCATAACTGGCTCCATAGTCAGTAATAAGCTTCCGCCACACCAATGTGTCCCTTAAGAAAGGAAACACATCTAATATGGAATTAGGCCTCCAAGAAGCTTCCTCAAGTGGTAGACCTCTCCATTTGATCAAATATTCAATGATGGAACAAGTTCAAAGCTTATTCTCAAGCTAACCTATAATCTATCCTCTTGGATGTACGGAATAAGACCTTCTTCATCAATAGATAGCAACTCATCAACTATATCAAGAGGATCACCATAGAAAGGCTTGAGATGACTAACATGGAATACATTATGAATCTTAGTGGAAGAGGGTGGCCATAAAATATATGAGCAAGCTTGTTACTGGATCCATCTTTCAAAGGAGAGTAGCAATACTTAGGCAACTTCAACAAAACCAATTCTCCTTCTTAGAACTCTAAAGGTTGCCTCTTCTCATCTGCATACATATTCATTTGGTCTTGAGCTTTCCTAAGATTCATCTTACACTACTGAAGAAGGGTTTTCATTCTTTCCAATCCTTCTTTCCCATGAGGATTGATTCTTTCATTAAAGGTGACTATGGGTAAGGGCACCTTATAGCCATACATAGCCTCAAAGGGTGAAACTCCAATGCTAGCATGAGTGGAGTTATTGTAGGCAAACTCAGCCAAGTGTAACCAAGAATCCCATGAATTTTGGACATCATAATAGAAATGACGAAGATAAGTCTCCAACCACTTATTTACCCTTTCTATCTGTCCACATTATTTTGTGGATGATAGGCCATAGAGGGAGCCAATTTAGTGCCCATGGATGTAAATAGCACTTGCCAGAAGTTACTCATGAACTTTGAATCTCTATCATGAACAATCACCTGCAGTAATCCATGTAGTCTAAAATTCTACTCCATGAACTAATTGGCCACTTGAGAAGCAGCAAATTGGGTCTTGGTTGGAATGAAATGGGCTGCCTTGGTGAGTCTATCCACTACCACATATATACTATTCCATCCCTCTTTGGTAGTAGGCAAGCCAGTAATGAAGTCCATGGTAATGTGTGTCCATTTTCCTGTAGGAATGAGTAATGGCTGCAACAAACCACCTAGCGTATGGGTGATGTCATTATTCTGTTGACAAGGTATACACTTCATAATGAAGTGTTTGACATATTTCCACATCCCTTTCCAATAGAAGCTTTTGCTAATTCTATCATAGGTTTTGAAAACTCCAAGGTGTCTAGCTAAAGGCAAAGAGTACAACTCCTCCATAATTTTCCATGTAAAAGAAGAAGTAGAGGGAATGACAATCTTGCCATTTAACTAGATGACGCCATTTTGAAGCTGATAATGCGAGTTATCTTCCATGAGACCTTGTTGTAATTTTTGAAAAATATGACTAAGCCCTTCATCCAAAATATAAGCCTCATGTAGTTCTTCAATCCAATAACTATGTAGCTCAATCATTGCTGTAACTTTGCAAGCACACATATGAGAAAGAGAATTAGCCACTATATTGTTTTTGCCCCTTGTATGAGTGGGACCTTATTCTTAGGGTTTTGCTTTCTACTTGTAAATCCTTTTCAAGATCCACAAGTTATTTCGCAAATCTGATTAATTATAAGAAGTCTATTTTATCCTTATGAAAATTTTGGTGATTTTTCCCTAAAAGATAATATGGGCATTTATGCATATGACAATCAATTCATGCATTGTCCTATCCTAATGCATGCTTAGTAGGATTTCAAATGCTTTTGCAAATATGTTTAGACTTTAGAATTTATATCGACAAATTCTTATCAATGTCCAACAAGTCCTATAGACTTCCAATATTTATTTAATTTCTTGATAATGATAGTTTTAGAGTTATTAAGTATTTCATGGTTGTTTTTGCTTCAACATTCTTGATATTTTAGATTAGGTTTCCTCGCTCATTCATACGTGGGTCAACTCATGATATTGACGCTCTCGCTAATATAATCATTAATATTAACATTACATATATTTTGAATAAGAAAATAATTTTTATTTTATTCTACTCATATTCTATGGTTTAATCGATGATGTCTGACCATTTGTCTAACTTTCAACGTTATTTAGAAAGATCAATTTTCATTTAGCTATGTCCTAAGTGCAATGCTGATTGTTTTTCTAAAAACTTTATTCCAAGCAATGCAAAAATCATAAGTGCAACTTTTCTTTCATATTTGTCAAGGAGAGAACTAGGGAGAGAGAAGAGGAGAGAGAATACTGCAGAAGAGAGAGAAAGAGAGTGATGAGGAGAGAGAAAGACAGAAAAGGAAGGAAGGAAGCCATGAAAGCTGGAGAGAGGGAGAGAAGATGAAGGACTTATTATTATAATGTGATGGTCCAAATGTCAAGTCCCTTACAACTTATATACCCAGTAGTGTAGCAGGTATTTTCCTCCATTATTTTATTCTTGTATTTCCCATCTCTTACATTCCATCCCCACCAAAAGGTTTTTTCCCTCAAAAACAAAATGGGCACTTATTACAAAATAAGGCAAGGCAGGGCAATTCAGAGTACTACTCTACTGCATGATTACAAGGGGTTATTCAATAAATCATGTGGGGGTTATGTATGTATGTTGGGTCATGGATACAATATGATGTATGGGCATGATTGGGGATTAAGAAAATTCCAATTTTAACCCATATTCAGTGTGAGGAATTGAGTGATGCAGACAATGGATAGCATGGTGTTTACTACAGGACACTGCTGTAGCAAACCTGTAATAACTTTTGATAGGTAACTTCGATTGGGATATTTGTCACATAGAAATGGAGCTTACTTCAAGTACTTTCAACTCATGTATGGCATTAAATATTGTCCATGATTCAGAATCAAATTTTGTTGAAAACAAAGAGTTGTTTGCAATCTTCCCTGCACTAAAATATAGCCATAGATAACCAATCTTCAACCAAAAGAGCCTACCAAAAGAAAAAATTGCATGCGAAGATGGATGCTGGTCTAAATGATATCCCAAGCAATCGATTAACCTCCTGGATGCTGGTCTAAATGAGATCCCAAGCAATCCATTAACCTCCTGGATCAAAAGATATTCTATCATAATGATTGTCCAAGAGAAGAGAATGGCCATCAACCACATACTCCAATCCACCCGAATAAAATGGATACAAGGAAGTATCCCCATAATCAAGTACATAATCATATCCATAATCTCAAAGATCATAGGGAAGCACAATGCCATCCTCATCTTCATGTATGCCCAAATCATGTATTATATCATCATCAGCCGTCATAGTAACCATGATCAAGGTACTCATTATCAAATGCGTTCAATGGCTGTTGTAAACCTTGATTAAGTGTAAATTGATGCTCAATAAGGTTATCATGAGGTTTCTCCAAGAGTCTAAAACCTTCACCATAACCATATACATCTGTGAGTGCCTCATGTGATTCTTCAACTAATATGTCATGAGCTTGTACATCTTGCTCTTCACTATTTCCTTCTTGTACATATTATTGGTCTTCTTGCTCTTTTCCCTTCAGTTGAATCGCCAACCACTTAGAGATATTGGCATTAAGTGTGTCCATGGTGGCTCTCATTTGACGCATATCCTTCATCATCTCAGCATGATTTTCCTTCATCATCTCAACAAGATTTTTTATACTATGTGCATCTTCTTCGTCTTCTTCTCATATTCTTGTTGATCATGTTGCTCATTATCCCCTTCTTGCTATTCAGCTTCCTCATCTCTCTTCTTCATCAGCAGCACCTTGAAAAGAACTCATCATTACATTTGGATGATCATGAGGTATGAATAGATTGGGATGTAGGATACCATGGTAGTTATGAACTTATTACTCATCAAAGTTAGAAGAGTACTAATAAGCATGACCATTATTGTCATTTCCATAAGAATTGGGCTGCTAAATTAAGGAAGGTTCACATGTATAATCATGACTATGTTGCTAAAAAGGTGAATGCTCATAAGCATAAGCATGTTGCCTATAATAGCCATTCTGCTTCCAAGGTTCAATGGAATGATACTCTGCATTATGACATGGTACATCATATCTATAAGTGTTAACATGATGTCCAGATATACTTACATACTGCTCATGTTCATTTGCATGTTGTTGATGTCTATATTCATAAGATGCATGCAGATCATAATGTGTACCATCACCATATACATGTTGGCCATAAGCATAAGCATCAGGTGCATAATGCCCATGAGAATACTCATCATGACCATAATACTCATCATGCTATTGATAATACTCATGGTGATGAGAATCCATACTTGATTCAAGTCTTGCTTCTTTTTCTCTGTCCATCTTCATAAGAGAAATATACCGATCAATTAAAGCTCCAAGTTTATCAATATCAACCTTTGTTTGAAGCCAACCTTGTTCACTAGAGCTAGAACTATTGATCTCAGTTGCCATAACTTGTACAGTATGTTTCCTAGCCAAGATACTTCAAATTAACAAAACCCAAATACCAATTATGTGAAGAAAGAAGCTATGACTCTACCACTTCGAGTGAATGGAGTAAATCCAAGGGTATCCCTATCTGATGCAAATCCTTAGTATCAATGCAGTCTCTTCATTCCAAATAGTTGTGGCTCAGAAGAAAGTATATACAGTGGAGAAAATGCTATCCCAAATGGTTTTCATCAGTCACACCAAAACCTTTGTCAACTTATGTAGATAGGCTTTGTAAATTATATGCCATTCTCACTCACGTTAGCATGTAATAGACAACACATACACGATTGGCATTCCTATAGAGATGGCTCAATTCCAAATGATGAACCAGGTTTTGTTCCTTGTGATATGATGATAAGCCACAATAGAAACTCAAAGTTCAATCCTTCATAACCTTTAGCAAGTTCTTGGCCATGTAACTGTCTAGTTTTCCCACATGGTCCATCATAGCAATAATGATTTAGAACCTATCAATTTCTCTGAATCCAACATTGAGCTTGCAAGTATGAGGGCATCATCATCAAGTGTGTCCAACCACTGCCATATATATCCCTTCTAGTCTTCAATGCTACATGTCTTCTTCTTGGAAATGTCCACTGGTCACTCCAATGCTGCTTGCCATGTTTGTACCTGTGTACCTATGGCTCTTAAATCTGTGTGATTGAAAAAGAATAACTAAATGGAATGTTGGCCAACTAGATCAAGATCCTATGACTCTGATACCAATTGTCAAAGGAGAGGACTGGGGAGAGAGAAGAGGAGAGAGAATACTACTAAAGAGAGAGAAGAAAAGAAGTACAAGAGAGAGAAAGAGAGTGATGAGGAGAGAGAAATACTAGAGGAAGAGAGAGAAAGACAGAGAAGGAAGGAAGGAAGCCATGAAAGCTGGAGAGAGGAAGAGAAGATGAAGGAGACTTATTATTATAATCTGATGGTCCACATATCAAGTCCCTTACATCTTATATACTCACTAGTGTAGCAGGTATTTTTCTCCATTATTTTATTCTTGTATTCCCCATCTCTTGCAATCTTTCAAACATTGAATTATATTTCCACACACCTAATTTATGCGCATCTAGTATATATTTTTCTATACAATTTTATGTCGATTTAATGCATTGATTATTTCATGATATTATCTAAATAATTTTCTATAAATTATTATAAAATTCATATGCATCTATTTATCATTAACAAAATGAAATAGAGATAGTCACTTTCAAGGAAAATCTATAAAATATTCCCTTCCCTAACAATGTCTACCATTTTTCTATTATTATGTAACGTGTCCCCCTGTCCACTTGTAGGACATGTCTTAGCAACCCATCGGGAAGAGACTTTAGAAAGCGCCGCCGGGCACTCATAAGGAATGTCACGGGGTTTGTGATCTAGGTCTTCCTGAGTCTTCCACGAAGCGGAAGCATTCCGGCCGCTCCCACTTAGGACCGACCTAAATCAGGGGTTTTCCTAATGGTCAAGTTCCTAGGAGGTAGCTAGCGTTGAGCCCTAGACGAACTACTTTGCGCAGAATCATCAAGGTCGAAGCGGATTTATATTGCACTTGGTTCAAGGAGAATGGGAAATGAGAGGGATGCGAAGCTCGACCTCTCTGCCCGTAAGGCATAGTCCCATTTCGTTCCCCTAAAACAGCATAAATCGGGACTCTAGCTCTATAGATTCTAGGTCAATGTTACCTCGCTGTCAATTCCTTTGAGAAAAGTTCCCGGCCAACCGAGACCACCCTTCCATAGTAGGACGGACCCAGAGTCACATCCACCGCACTTTCCTCGGGTTGCTTTAGTTATCTAATTACCTACCACATTTAGTTTGACAAGTAAAAATAGCTTCCTTAATTAACCAAATTAACCACTGGTTCCTTCACACGTAACTTAAGCACTGACACAGAAAAACAATGTCAAGCAAGTTCATTTTTCAACATTTGATCTTTATTTATCAGTCTTTGGAATACTCAAATAACTTGCTCGAAGGCGATTCCAGCAATCCTCAGGGATCGCTATTCCAAGTTCCGCTTGTTGACGAGTATGAGAGCCTCGATATCCCATCTCGAGACACGTTGGCCTCTTGTGCAAGATCCGGAGACAAGGGATTTATGGCCAGAGCCTCTCCTTGCACCCAAGCATCCTCCTACTCCAAGTAGCACCCATGGAGAGACCTCTTGTGGCAAGTTCAATCCACGTACCCGGTGCGGCTAACAACCCGCTTGGATAGGGTCAGACAGACAGTCGAAGGTAACTGGTACTGCCTCTCCCTCCAGGATTTTAACCTGAAGCATTAGTTGTTTTTCCCGAATTAGTTCCTTGAGCAAAGAAGTATAAACAGTGCACCTAAGTGTACAATCATGAGCATTCATGTGGTCCTTCGTACATCCCACTACTAAGGTGTAATTCCTTCTCCTCGTATACTTCCAGCATTTGATCCTGGATCATTCACGACTTGGCAAGATCCCAAGGGTTTCGTAAGTTGAGTTGCTTGTTTACCCTTTTCTCCTTGGGTTAGGGTTTATACCTAGTTAACCCAAATTGTCACTATCTTAGGTTTTCTTAAATTATAGACAATAAATCCTCAGCAACCTCATCGCCCTACTTGGTTGGTCAATTGCTTTCTTGGCAATTCATTACTACCCTGGCTATGTTGATGCATCGAATTCAAAGCTTTAATATTTTAATGAAAATGCATCCTTTCCATGTGGGGTTAATTTTCGAAACCTGGGCATTCAATATCGGGGCATTGTCCACTCTCGTACTTTGGGTGGAAGCTCTCCTGTGCGCTCCCCTCAACTTTTGCTTAGGGGCCGTTGATGCAGTAGATTTCGACTCAAGAAACTTCCCCTTGGCTCTCTTACATGTTACGAAATCACTATTGCCAGAGAATTTTCTTCCCTTCGTAGGAATTGGACCTTGCAAAACTCGGTTTTAAAAAATCGAGAGGCACGAGTGAACTAGGCCTAGGGAAGCTTCAATAAAAGCTTCCAAGCTTTTGGAAATAGGGAGATAACGTGGAGAGGATGATTGGAGATGATGACGATGAGGATGATGATGATGATGATGATGATAGTGGTGGTGGAGACGACGGCAGCAGCGGCAGCTTGGCGGCATGGCAATATGGCGACGGCAGGCAGATAGGCGATGGGTAGCTCCACACGGCGGGCAACAGCAGCACGATCAATCCCCCCCTCTCTAAGCTTGGGAGGGGGTGTTTATATGAGAGGAAGATGGGGGGGGAGTGGCCACACAGGTGGCAGGGTGCATGGCCTCCTCCCCATGCCCCTCCACGACTCCAACTCATACTCCCTCTCCCCGCCATGTAACAGCTGAAGGGGAGGGAGTTTTTTTTTAAATTTCTAATAATCCTTTATCATTTTTCCCTTGGAGGGGTGTTCCCGCGGTGAACTATGGATTTTGAGCCATGGCTTCCTATACACGACGCGGGGCTGGTGTTTGTTGATGCAGGCGGATGGAGAACTTAGCCCAAGGTTTTTCTATTGCAGGAGTTTACTTTGAACTGCTTTTGTGCGAGATCTAGAGTCGTTAATATTTCGTTGCGGAAATATTACATTCTCTCCCCCTTAGAGGAATCAAGATATCCTCATCTCGAGAAAATCTAGGGGTATTGTTGGTTGAGAGTACTTTCATCCATCCAAGTGGCATCCTCTTCAGGGTAATCTTTCCACTGGATGAGGTATTCTCTCAAGGTACTGGATCTCAAATGCCTCTCCCTAACATCTAAGATCCTGTCCGGCCGTAGCTCAAGGACTCCTTGGCTCGGCATTACAACTTGTTGATCATCAAGCACATGACTAGGGTTAGGCACATACTTTTTCAATAGAATGATATGGAATACATTATGAACTTTTAGGTTTTCAGGGAGTTGCAGTCTGTAAGCATTAGGCCCTAGGCACTTGAGAATCTTGTAGGGTCCACAATACCTTGAACTTATCTTTTTGCATTCACCCAAGGATAGGGAACTCTTTCTTTGGACATACGCGAATGAAGACCATATCACCTTCAACGAAGGATCTGTCTTGACGTTTCAGGTCCGCGTAAGCCTTCTGTCTGTCCTTGGCGGCTTGGATGTCTTGTCTTATTGATTTGATTTGGTCATTCATGTCTTTCAGCATCTGCTTTGAAGCTTCAACCCTCAAGGTTGGATTTGAAAAGCTCAAAGGAGTACGACAATCGTGCCCATACAATGCTTGAAAAGGGGTCATTTGAATGCTTTGTTGGTAAGAAGCATTGTAAGCAAACTCAACCAATGGCAAATATTGAATCCACTTTTTGGGTTCGCGACAACAGTGTACCCTAAGCATATCTTCAATGACTTGGTTGACTCGTTCTATTTGACCATCAGTTTGGGGATGATAAGCTATACTAAAATAGAGTTGAGTTCCAATGGCCTCGAAGATAGCCCTCCAAAAGTGTGAGGTGAAGAGAGAGTCATGGTCACTAATGATTCTTCTAGGTAACCCATGCATTTTGAATATCTCCTTGATGAATAACCTTGCGATGTTTGAGGCTTTATAGTTTGTCCTAACAGGGATAAGATGTGCAACCTTGGTGAGCATATCTACCACGACCATAATGGAGTTGTATCCCCCCTGAACTTGGGGCAGGTCAACAACAAAATCCATACTAATGAATTCCCATTTCATTTTGGGAATGTCAAGTGGTTGCGATTTCTCTGGCATTTCGACATGTTCGGCCTTAATGTGTTGACAAGACAAACATTCCATGACATATTTGAGAACGTCACCTTTGAGCCTATCCCAATAGTAGCTCTTCCTGCATTAGGGGTCTTGGCATAGCCAAGATGTCCTAAGAAAGGGGAGTCATGGGCTTCCCAAAGTATCTTATGTTTGAGTGATTGGCTTTCCGGGATACATAATCTTGTCCTATAGTAGACAAGTCCACTATTGATAGAGAATTGTTGATACTTTGTTTGTAGCTTCGGGTCTTGATCTTTGATGGGGATCTCCCTTAGCAATTTTTAATAGGTTGGGTCATGACATGCCTCCTCTCTATCTAGCTCGAGAATTGGGTTGTTTGGCATGGAGACCTTTGTGGCTAGAGATCTTTCTATTGATGGATCTTGCAAAATCAGAGAATTTAGGAATGCCTTGCGACTGAGTGCATCAGCAACTACATTCTCCTTTCCAAGCCGGTATTTGATTTCAAAGTCATATTCTTCCAGTACTTCAATCCATCAACATTCCCTCATATTGAGCTCATTCTGGGTGAAAATCCATTTAAGATTCTTGTGGTCCGTCACTAAGGTAAATTTGTTACTCAGCAAGTAGTGTCTCCAAATTTTGAGAGCATGGATGATAGCCAACAGCTCTAGATCGTAGATAGCATAGTTTCTTTCATGGCTCTTCAATTTCCTTGAAGAGTATGCTACGAGATGACCTTCTTGCATGAGCACACATCCTAAGGCAAGTGTGCTAGCATCAATTATCACTTCAAACCTCTTACTAAGATCCAAAAGTTTTAGGATGGGTGCTGATACCAAGCTTTGCTTTAGTTTGTCAAAGCTGGTCTGTTCAGCAGGTGACCATACAATTGATACTTGCTTCTTTAGTAGATCAGTCAGAAGCGCTGCAATCAAAGCATAGTTTTTGATAAAGACCCTACACCATCCTATCAATCCAAGAAAACTACGTATTTCTTTGGACAGAAGTTGGTGTTGGCCGCTCCAAAACGTCTCTGACCTTGGCCGAATCTACTGAAATTCCTTCCGCTGATACAATGAATCCCAGATATTCAATCTGTCGCTTGAAAAATATACACTTCTTCTTCTTGGCATAAAGCTTGTGTGCCCTCATTGTTTCAAGGGCAATGCGAAGCTGGGGTTCATGATCTTTTTCCTGCTTGGAGTAAACTAGGGTATCGTCAAAGAAGACGAGTACGAAGTCATCAAGATAGGGCCTAAATATATCCTACATTAACCTGTTGAAGGTAGCAAGAGCATTTGTCTGCCCGAATGACATGACTAGGAATTCAAAGTGTCCATATCTTGTACTGAATGTAGTCTTCAGGATATCTTCTTCCTTGATCCTTATCTGATAATATCCAGACCTGAGATCTATCTTGGAGAAGATCTTCGCACCTTGAAGACGGTCAAGAAGTTCATATATTCTTGGAATGGGGTATTTTTTTTTTAATGGTCAATTGATTCAACCCTCTGTAGTCAATGCATAGCCGAAGCGTTCCATTTTTCTTTTTCTGGAACAGCACTGGAGCTCCCCATGGCGAACTACTAGGATGGATGTAGCCTTGGTCTAACAGTTTCTTGAGTTGCTCCTTTAGCTCAATCGCTTCCGGAATGGACATCCTATATGGTCTCTTTGCAATTGGTGTAGCTCCTGGTGCTAGCTTGATTTTGTGATCGACTTCCCTTTCAGGAGGAAGTTCTATCAGCTCTTCAGGAAATACGTTTGCGTATTCCTTTAACCAAGAAGGTTCTTCCCTAGATTCCTGATTCTGATCTAGCTTATTTAGTTTAATCAAATAGACAAGTAGCCCCTTTCTAACTCCTTTTATGATCCGTGTTGCTTTTGCCAGTTGAATTTTTGGCTTACCAGCCTCTCCTTGAGTTGTAACTAGTTCCCCTTCAGAATTTCGAAAGGAGACTTGGCCTTTTCCATAGTGAATGTGGGCATCATTGGGTATTAGCCAATCCATGCCGAGCAAACATTCGTGGATACCTAGGTTCATTACCTTGAATCTGACCGAAGTCGGATTTCCACCCAGTAGGAATTTCACCTTAGCAGTTTGCCTAGTACAAGAGACCTCTCGACCATTTGTTAATTCCACAAGTAAGGTAGGTGTATCTTTTGTGGCTATTTCTAATCTTTTTGCACAGACTGGTGAAATGAAGAAATTTGTATTGCCACAATCAATCAAGGTTTTGAAGCTTTTACCTTGATAATCCGATGGAGTTTGAATCACCGAGAATTGGCGATTCGGGCCTTTCTTGTGAAGAGCGGCATGAACCGTTGCCCTCTCAATGTTAGCTTCCATGGTTGGATCTTCTTCATCACCCAGCTCCTTGTTGGCAACACTAGAGGTTCTCCCTCTGGCCATGACGGTGGCTCCTTGGCCATGGACGGCTCCTTGGGATGGCCCTTGACGTTGTCCTCTGCTAAGCTTAGGACACTGCCTTTTAAAGTGACCAGGCTCCTTGCAATGGAAGCAACAGAGATTGCAGCCATTACCTTGTGTAGGAGCGAAGTTGTTGATAGCGTTTGCCCTAGCTTTCTTCCTTCGTCCCTAGTTTTGGCCCTTTGCTCTCTTGGCCTGAGATCTAAGCATTCCCTTGTTCTGATCCGTGTAAGACCAAGTCCTGTTGTCTACACCTCTTATATTATTGGCGCAGCTTGAATGAGCGCGTCTTGTAGGTCCGTTGGGTGCATTGATTCCAAACATGTGTTTATGGGTGGATTTAACCCGGCGCAAAACTTTGATATATTATGATCACATGAGTCTCTAACTGAATAACAATAAATATCATAAAATAAACCATATTTAAAATATTTTATTAATGATATGTATATAATCCTTTTCCAAGTAAAAGAATCTTTTCATGGAATATTATGGGACTTTGATCTAGAGGTACCAAGTCTCCTCTCCACTCTCATAGTGGCCTTGATCATCAGTGTATCCAAAGTATCATTTTGACCCATCTCCACATTGGAAATGGGGTTCCTAATCTTACCCCTTAGTCCCTTCATAAAATAAGTGATATGTATTTCCACTGAAGATGCATCATCAGCATCCAGCTTGTTTAACAAACTCTTAAACTTCTAGGCATATTCTTCCACCAACATAGTCTTTATGTCTCTCAGAGTTTTATCCTTATGGAACCTGCCTAGAAATGTTGGTTTTTAAAGCATCATATGTATTGAAAGCTGCCATACCATAACCAGCAAACCAATCCATTGCCTTTCCCTACAAGGTGGCAACAAATTGCTGCTTCTTAACCTAATCCCCAGACATCTGGTTGAATCCACTAGTTGTACACCTTGTCTCGAATTGTGCCACATGGAAATCTGGGTCTTCCTTCTTCTTGTCTGAAAATTTACATGCTCGAAACTTCGAATTAACAAGCTTATTTGGATTCATTAGGCATTGCTTTGTTGGCTTCCTTTGAGGTGGTAAAGGACTAAAGTTCAAAAACCTCTAAGCTGTGATCCTAGCACTTGGTAACAAAACCATGCTCCCCAGTATTAAATGATGTAACCTCTCAAATGCCTACCTAGGGGGAGTATCTTGTTGGTCAAGAAGCAATATCCCCTCATCATCTGACAAATTTGGAAAATTTGCTGCAGTGGCAAGTGAATGAAATGCTATCAAGGTACCCACAAAGGTACCTCCTTCCAAAGAAGGCTGCCGTGCAACAATAAATTGCTCTTCATCTAGCCTATCTAGGCCTTCTACTTCACTCCTATCATTTAGCCCTGCAACAACTGGTTGTTGCTGTCTCGCAAGGGCTTCCTTGAATTCTCGGTATTGGCTCCTGGTAAGGATAGAATTGGATAAATAAGGGTACTTGTCTGACATAAATCCTGCCCATATAAGGCACCAGATCCAATCTCAATGCCATCAGCATTCCAACCACCTAATCTAGTAACTATTGAGTCCAGGCCTGCATCTTAATCAAGGAATGATTTCTAAGACACTGGCAAGATTGCTAAAGTGTTCTGGATGTCCAGAACCAAAGCAGAGAATATACAAACACATGACTGCTCTAGAATACAGAACATAAACATAGACATGATTCATGCACAACTCCAACAGCCATAACCAAGAACATTTATAATTTCATAACTTCATACACAAAGACTTAAACACTCAAAGAATATGGCACAAACATTTAGATCAATCAGTAGCGTCTATGAATACATAGTGTTGTCCATTCTCTATATTATTCCAAATTTATATGACTCATAATCCAAAATCCAACTGCCTGCATACCAGAATCAGCACCTAACATACATGTAACATGTCTCATGACATTTATGGACACACTTACATAGGCAGATGTCCAACGACTATATTCATATATTAAAGTAAGAAATTAAGACAACTATTGGGATTCAAGTTCTAGGGATTTGTGCCCCTAACATGGGGTATGCCTTCTATTATATTATTCTTTCTTGCTACTGTGTTGTTGTGCTCCATGAGCTCAACATTGGGATTGATGGCTACACTCCTATTATTTGACCAATGAAGTATTTAGCCTAGATCTCAAGTAGTCACTCACATGATCTACACATATAATGACTCACTTATAGGGCACTTGCTACCACACAACAACAACAAACTCCATGATTCAAGTGTGCATCCCTTCCCTTCTCTTCTCTTCTTACTCCACATGCATGAGAGAAGGCATAGGTGAATATTAGAGAGATCCAAGAGAAATGGAAGGAGCTTCACTTGATATTGTCCCTCACTTCCTCTCTCTTTCTCTCACTCACTCACTCACACTCTCTGTCAAGCTACAAAATCAAGAGAAGCAAAGCAAGAATACAAAGTTTGCACATAGATGAATAACTTATTATATTCTTTCAATTACATCCTTTTGAGGTTAGGGTTTTATCATCCTCCTTGGTCAGTATCTAGCCCTTTTTCTAGCCATAAGATGGTCACCTCTCATTGCAAGCTTTTCCCTTAGTGAGAATAGAAACTTTTTAATTTTTCCTCAAGAACTTGCACTACTATTATAAATTGCATGCAATCAAGCCCTACTTTGGATTTTCATGAAAAATAAATACAACAAATGTAACCTCTTTGGGATACAATCTAAAATTTACATTCCATTTGTGCCAACATATTATGCTTCTTCCTTGTGAATTGGCTCTTGTGGTTGATAGTATCCCTCTCCTAGACAAGTGCCATCCCATGGCACTCACCATCCTAGGTGGCATGATCTAGCTTGCATCAAAGATGTGGATGCTAGGGGACACTTATGTTGTCCTTGGAGGATTCATTTATGTTATTGATGGTAGAAGCTTCTTGATACAAGGTAAGATGTGGTTGTAGTGGTGGTAGAGTGACATGATTGCTAAAGTTTAGGGTATTCTTGGGATTTCCATCGTGAGTCTTGATGGTGGGTTGAAGATTGAAGGAACATTGAAAAAGGATTGACTACATATGGATCCTTGGAATCTTTCATACCTAAAATTGAGAAAAATCTCATGCAGTCTCTCCCTAGGAAAAAGTGCTAATCTTCTTTGTGTGCACAAGATATATGTCAGTAGTTTGGGAAGTGGTCAACCTCCAAGAAATATTGGAGTGTTGTCCCACACTTGAGGACCCAAATTGTGACTTTGGTGTAAATATTAAGTGAGTGCACCTGCATATTTAAGTATTACTTAGTTAAAAGACAACCATTTTTCCTTCTCATGTGGTATTGTTGATTAAGGAAGGGATACACTAGGTGGGAAAAATATTTGATGTTGAGGGAAATTTTGTTAGAAGGAGGTTCTAAAAATATTATCACTATATTGAACAAGATGTATCATAGCCAAATGGTCTGAGGATACATGGATTTAGTAGTCATAGCTACTTATAGTGATGAGAGGGATATTGGGGGGGTAAAGGCACATGTTTCTAGCTGCCCATGTATTAGTTACACTGACAGTACTCGCATACTCGCACACCTATGCACTACAGGTAGTGGGTGCCTATCACTATCATTTCATTCTTTATTCTTAGTGACATTTGAATAAAGCGAAGGCCAGTCAAACATTGTGACTGTTGGATTTTCCACATGTTCTCTCTCTCTCTCTCTCTCTCTCTCTCTCTCTCTCTCTCTCTCTCTCTCTCTCTCTCTCTCTCTCTCTCCTCTTCCATCGTAGCTCTTGCTTCTGCTTCGTGCTTCCATTCTACTACTCACTCCCTTCAACTAGTATCAGATCCATTCCCCAAGAGCATGACTATGCCAATCTATCAGCTTGTGGAGAGAAGATTTAGCTCACAATTACAATGGCAATCATGGATTCATCACCCTAAGGTATGCATTGAACTCCATCTTCTTCTTGGCCTCTTCCCCCTCTTGAGGCCTAATCTAGGGCCTTGCTAGAGGCCATTGAGCATTACCACAAGGCCTATTGAGGCCAATACCTGAGGCATCCCCTTTAGTAGTAGTCCATGTGATTGCACCTTTTTGGGCAGCATACTCCCTACTACAAGTTTTAAAAACCCTACCACCTCCCGTGTGGCCTTCAGCATATGGGGCAATCATCTTGCGAGTAGTCATACATTGGCTTGAGCCCTTAACATTGAGATTGGGTAGCCTACACTCAATTCATTGACTGTGTGTTCAACATACAATCTATGATAATAGGGCCGCCCCCTTCATTGAAGCCTCTTGCTCAGTGGTGATGCATAAATGATGCCCATACATTCGAGGATGCCTATCCATTGCTTGGAGATAATTTTGGAGCTGATGTAAGAACTATTCTTACTTAGTTTGCTAGAACTATGGTTGTAATAATAACTAGGGCTAAAGCTCATTTGGTTAGTGGAATATATGCCTATTGCTTCTTGGGTCCTTACTTGGGACCGATGCTTATGGTTTATGTTACATGCTTTCGGATTGTTTTTGAGCTAAGATTGGAGCTTTGAATCTTAACAATGACTATCATTCATTATTATGCAGGGTTATTTGATACTCCAGTAATAAGAGCTTTGCAAGTTACTTGGGTGTTGAATCCTCCCCGATATATGCTATTTGGATCTTGGATGTATGAATGCCTTCCGCATGATGTTTTGAGCTTTGATTTCCTATCTATCAGTCAACTTTTGTCCCAATGGAAGTTGCTACTACTCAACATTTTGGATGTTACATTGAGTATTTTGGTTACGATGCTGAGCTTGAGGGTGTTACAGTGAGACCATGGGACTTGGTGACATGTACATGCTCTCGTCATGTTTTATCTACATACTTGATGCTTAGTGGGCTGATTTGACATTACTTTTGGGCCACCACCTATCTCTGTCACAATGTAGTTAGTGATGTATGCATCTTCGTTGGCTATGTATTGAGCTTTCATTACATTGTTCGATCTATTGTTGTGCCTTTGGTTGGCCTCTTCTGTTATCCACGTGGGACCACTCTATGCACATGATGGTTATGCCTATGGGATATAACTCATTCTGACACACTGATTCTTTGATAGTTCTTGGTGCCAACCACATATTTACTCACTACTAATTGGAGCTATTCCCTAGCATTTGTAGTGGTCTTATATCATAAGTACCTCTCTTTAGCATTGATTTCTTACAATTGTACTTCTTTTTTAGCATGTTGTAATTGTAGTTTACTACTACACTATTTATGCAAGCAGTTCCCTCCATTTGACAGTTCTTTGCATTGATTTTGTGGATAATTCATTACTTCATTAAATATCCCTTATTTTAGTATTGATCTAGAATTGGTTTGGGGCTGATTTTTAGGTTATTATAGCAACCTATTTTTCCCTTTTGTGCCTTTAGTTGGTCTCAGTATGGCTGGTGGCTCCAACGATAATGCTATCTCTAATATTGACAAGTTGGGTGGCACCAACTACACCTATTGGAAGGCCCAAATCTAGCAAGTTTTAGTATAGAAAATTCAAGTTAATACTTTGAAACATGAGAGTGTCAAGACCGAGCATATTGATATAGAGGATTGGGCTGAATTGGATGAGCTATGTAAGTACACCATCATATTTTCCCTCTCTAAGAAAGTATTCTACAATGTTTTGTCTTATGGGCAATCCACATGGGACTTAGGGAAACATATTCACAATGTCTATGACGAGCAGAGCCTTGCTCCTCAGATGTATTGGCTAAAGCAACTCATGGATCTTCACATGAAGGAGGGCACTTCCATGTTAGTCCATGTAAATGAGTTTCATTATATTCTTAGCCATTTGCCTCACAAGGGATTGAATTCAAGGGCAATCTTCCCCCTTTGTTCCTCTTGGTTAAATTGCATGAATCATGGGACACATTTCATACTATTATGTGTGTCAACATGCTATTGATAGGCTAGACTTACAAGGTGGTGTAGAGGGTGCACTCTTGAATGAAGAGGTTAATAAAAAGAATTTTGATGCTTCTTGTACTTCTCATGCTTTGACTGTTAGAGGAAATAATGGTAAGATCAGTAATGATCTTCATGGAAGAGACTCTCAACAGTCTCATTCTTAGTCATGTGGACAATCTTGCAGTAAGTCACGTGGTTGTAAGTCCTCCTTGACTTGTCATTACTATGGGAAATTACGGCATATTTGGCCACAATGCCATAAAATGTGTGAGGACAAGTGCAAAGAAAAGGACCATGTTAAATTATAGGACAAAAATGATGATTGCAGCATTGTCCCAAGCAAGTTAGGCATTAAGATTGAAGAGATTAATATCGTGTAGACTTTTTCTAATGATGATTTCATGCTTACAACTTTTTCTCTTGATACTTCACATCTAGCTGATGCTTTTTTAGGGTATACTTAGTGTTGGCTCATAGATTCAAGGGCTTCCTTTCATGTGACCCCTCATAGAGTGGTTCCACTCCTATTGCAGTTTGACTAGATATGTTTATTTGGATAATGACCTGGCACTAGAGACAATTGGTATTAGTGATGTCTAGCTACAATTTGGTTCAGGTTTGCATGTTTACTCTTCATGATGTACATCATGTACCGGATCTCATGAAGAGCCTTACCTTTGTTTGGCACTTTGGATGATGCTGGTTATGTACTTTCTTTTGGTGATTCCTCATGGAAGATTACATGCGGGAATATTATCATTGCACGTGGTGCTAAGTCCAATATTCTTTGCCCCTTGCTTGTTTCTGGGTTAGTTGACCATGTTTTGGCAATGGATGCAATTCTATATGTATTTCTGTGGCACCATCACCTTGTGCATATGTCCTTGAGAGGAATGAAAATGCCTACTCATTTGCATTATCTTTCGCTCCTTGACTATGAGTGCTTTGAGTCTTGTGATCATTGTTTATATGGCAAGTAGACACCTAATATGCATAAAAAGTCTAGTATGACATGCATGAGTGAGCCATTGGCTCTCATTCATGCAAATGTGTGTAGTCCCATGCCATGCAAGTCATTAGGTCTCGTGCGAAATATTTTGTTACCTTCATTGATGACTATATATGCATAAGATATGAGCATATCCTATTAAGAAAAAATTAGAAGTCTTGGCTACATTTCAATGTTGTTAGCTTGCTTTAGTTGAGAACCAATCTAGATATAGACTGAAATACCTAAGGTCAGATAATGGGAGTGAGTATGCCTCTAAAGTCTTTGAGGAGTTTTGTGACAAAAGGGGTATTAAGCATCAATTGACTGCCCCATGCACCTCACCCCAGAATGGTATGGCAGGCTGAGCACATGAATAGGACAATTCAGGAGTGAGTTTGTAGTATGCTTAGCCAAGTGGGCTTACCACAACATTTTTGGATTGAGGCAGTTACTACTACCGTTGATCGATCCCCATGTATTGTTCTTGACTATCAAGTTGTTACAAAGGAGATATGGTCTAGAAAGCCTCTCTCATATTCTCATTTGTGTGTCTTCGGTTGTGAGGCTTTCTACCATGTACTCAAGGACAAGTGCAATAAGCTAGATCTTAATTCTAAGAAATAAATCTTTCTTAGTTATGGAGATACATGTGAGATGGGCTATTGCCTATGGGATCTACATGCTTGAAAGGTTATCCGTACCCATGGTGTTTTCTTCCATGAGAAGAAAATGCATAAGAAGCATGAGCATGTTGTTGAGGTACACATGGTGATATTTCAAGAGAAGCCTCTTACTACTGTACAACCAGCTAGAGAGCATGTAAGTAGTGGGTGATGCTCTAGTGGCCCAAATCCTTAATGCTCCATAGGATGTACAGGCCCACAACCATTCTTGAGGCAATCCACTAGAGATAGATGACAATCTATGCAGTTTGAGCCCTCTATGGATTATGTTCTAATGATAGATACTAATGAGCCTCTTACTTATAATGAGGCCATGTGCAAAGGTGATAGTCACTCTTGGGAGAGGGCTATATAGTCAGAGTATAACTCACTACAAAAAAATCATATGTGGGATTTGGTTCCTTTTCCTAGTGGCAAGCATGCTTTGCCATACAAGTGGGTGTATAAGTTGAATACCCCAAGCTGGGATACAAGTTTAGATTGGTTACTAAGGGCTTCAAATAGGAACATGGTGTGGACTTTGATGAAGTCTTTTCTCTTGTTGTGAAGATGACTACCCTATGCTTGGTAGTACTAACTTTGGTTGCTCAACTTGACTTAGATCTTTATCAGATGGATGTCAAAACGGTTTTTCTTCATGATGACTTGCATGACAAGATTTACATGGAGTAGCCTAAGGGCTTTGCAGAACCTAGCAAAGACCACCTAGTGCGCAGATTGAGAAAGAGCATTTATGGCCTTAAGTAAGAACCTAGGAAATAGTACCATAAGTTTAACATATGCATGCACAAGGATATTTCCATAATAATATGGATCCGTGTTTATATAGAAGAAGGCTCATGATGGTAGCCTTATGATTTTGATCCTCTATGTGGATGATATATTGATTGTGGGGAGTGCTCATGATGAGATAGATGCCTTGAAAGGTTAGCTCAAGAAGAGCTTTGAGATGAAGGACATGGGACAGGCCTCACTATTGTTGGGATGCGCATTATGCAGGATGGCTCTAAGGGGCTCCTTTACTTATCACAGAAGTACATCTAGAAGGTACTTGAGCAATTTCATCTATAGGAATTTAAGCGTATTGGTTATCCTTTACCTTCTCACATAAAGGTTAGTCATGCCAATTGTGCACAATCTAATAAGCTGAGGGCTAAGATGGCCAAGATCCCTTATGCATCCGCAGTGGTGGGCAATTTGGTGTATGCCATGATATCCACTCACCCTAGCATAGCATTTTCCATGGGAGTTATAGCACACTATATGGCTATACTTGAAAAATGGCATTGAGATGTTTTCAAGGGTATCATGAGGTTCTGAAAGACATAACAGCTATGTGCATATGTTACAGCGGCAAGGATATAGGAGTCATGAGATACACTAGCTCTAATTATGCAAGGCATGCAAACAATAGGAAATCTGCCTCTAGTTATGTTTTCACTTTTGCTAGAGGTGTTGTTTCTTGGATGTCCAGGATGCAAACATTCACGCTCATATCTACTATAGAGCAAAGTATGTTGTATCCACTAAGTCTTGTAAGGAGGCTCTTTGGCTAGGCTGTCTAATGGTAGACCTTTGCATTATTGATGTAGTCCCTACATTGCATTCGGATTCTATGAGTGCTATTTAGTTGGCCAAGAATCCAGTCTTCCATGTGAAGATGAAGCACATTGATATGTGTTACCACCTTATTCAAGAGTTGTTGAGGACAAGTCCATTATGCTTATCAAGATCTCAACTGACCGAAATCTTGCATATCCTCTCACTAAAAGTCTCTCAACAAAGCACCTTGCCTTCGTTGATGGGCATTGGATGAGATGATGTCTTTCCTCATCTTATTGTACTTATGTACATTTGTACTTTGTCACTTCTTTTTTCTTGTTCTCTCCTCACTAGGGGCATACTCGCCTTTAAGTGGGAGGTTGTTGTGGCAGTAAAAGCACCTATGCCTAGTCACTTGTGCATTAGTTATACTAAACAATGAAGTAAAATTGAGAAAGGAAAGTGCAAGTAACTTAGGGTGACACATTTAACCATAGGTTAGACAAGCTCCCTAGGTGTTTCTTGCCCTCCTCGAGGTGCCTTGAGCAAGTGTGAGGGAATTTATAGAAGGTTTAGGGTGATTGGGGATGGATCTGATTAATAGAGGCCATGAGATACCTGATTTGAGGACCCTTAGGTATAGTGCAATGATCATGCATGTATTTTTATTTTTATTTTCTCTTTTATTTTTCTTTTTTGGAATATAAAAAATGCTATAAAATGAGGCTTTTAGCCTTATAAGAGGAATTAAAAACTTTTGGATTTGGAAGGCTAACAATGATAATAATCTATTAAAGTATCAATTTGTAAGCCTCGAGTGCTAGAGAACCTATTGTTGATGAAGTACTATAATTTGAGAGATGTTTGAAATGTTGGGCCACTCCTTGTACTTCTTGTTAGGATAGTATAAAGTAGGTGAGTTTTTTCTAACAAAGTCAACAACCTAATGTCAAAAGTCTTTCCATGTGCCCTTGAGATAGATTAAGGATTCATGTATTCTTGTCTCTAGTCTTCTAGTTATTTAATACATGTATTCTTGTCTCTAGTCTTCTAGTTCTTTAATACTTGAGATAGATTAAGGATTCATGTATTCTTGTCTCTAGTCTTCTAGTTCTTTAATACTTGTGGACTTATTGTTTCAATGTTGCTACCATAAGCATACCACTTGCCACCTACTTTATGTGCATTCACTTGAAATTTTTTTAGAACATGTGCATTCAGTTTGTTTGCATAGTGATCAATTGTTACTCCCTCCTTGGATAAAAAATGTTGCAATGCTTCCTAGAATCACAAGAATACTAATCTTTGGTTTGCATGCATATTAAATATATATATATATTAATAAGTTCTATTATGTACAACAATTATAATGACACAATTGTTAAGTATATGTTAGTGAATTATGGTACAATGGTGCCGAGGGGTGAGCCATTGATAGATGTTAGGCTTATATTGAAGTGTAGCATATGTGTTAAGAATTTGTGATAACTTTGCTAGTAGGGTTAAGTATCCTACAACATCAATTACAACACTGCCTTGATTCAATCTACTTGCAACATGGAGCTCTTCTTGTGTGAGGATTTTGTTAAGCAAGTGAAGGTCCAACAACTAGCTTTAATTTACTTACAATGGTGACAAGTATTCAGAGGAAAGTTAGAGCTGCATATATTGGGTTGATTTCAGACTTCCATATAGCTCATCTTTGTGTTAAAATAGTTATTAATTAACTTCCCATTTCAGCCATTGAGACTCACATAGTATACCAAAATTTCTCAAATGGGTTGTTGCCCTCTCCTTTCTATTCTAGCACTACTAATTCCTCAATAATGTTGTGGTAGAATACGTTATGGGATGTAGGGACTGGAAAAATTTTCTTAGCTTCCTTTTTAGGAATTATTATTAGAAGGTTATATATGTATTCATTGTATTGCTTACTAAGGTGTTCTTGCTCTTCCATGATAGTGACCATTCTAAGAATTCCCTATGTTCTTCAACTAGGATTCTAGCATCAACTTGGGTGTAAACCTGGGCAAGAAATATGAGTTTATCATTTGATTCTCTAGGCATACAATCATTGTTTAATTTTCATTCTGAGATATTTCTATTGCAATTTCCTATAAATTTCTAAGTTTCAAGTTAGGTTTCAATCAAGCTAGAGGCTTTGACCAAGTTGAGTATGACTCGGGAGTTATTGAGCTGCTTGGGCTTGTTGTGTTAACACTAGTATATTTCTTTATTAAAATATTAGGAACATTCTCCTTGGAAAATTTGATGGGTTTAGTTACAGCTAGGAAGTGTGATTGTTGTATTTCCACATATCAATGGGAAGTAGTAACTATCAAGTAAGTGGATTTGACTGTTGTAGTAGTTGTGGGAAACTATTGAATTGGATCTTGGGATTTGCTTTGAAGTACTCTCAGGCTTCAAAGGCTCATGCATGTGTTGGTTGGTTTCTTTGGTCTTTTGTGACCATGTATTCAAAGACCTTTTTCCATCATTTTTAGAAGTCCTCCTAGCATGTCCATTAAGAGATGTCGACTTATATCCTAAATGATCAGGTCCATCGCTCTTCTCTTTTACATTCTTGTTGGGGGGGTTTTGAGTAATTTACTTTTTCTTACATCATTGGATAATGAAGTGGGTTGTGCAAGATCAAACTTAGAAGATAAATTAGATTTTGTGTCACTCATCCTTGGATACACTATGCATAGTTGACTGCTTTGGTGCTTCCAATTTTACCTTTTTCATCTCACAAAGGTTAGTGTAGAATGAGTAAATTAAGCATAGATCTCTAGATGTAGCTTTGGCATAATCCCCATGACTTTTCAAAAATGGACATATAACAAGAGTAGACGTATTGCTGCTCATCCCATGTCACTAGCTTTTTTAAGAGATTTGTGTGCTCTTCAATATGGTTTTCAATGTTAATATGTATGCGCAGGGGTGAGCGATGTCAATTTGTTGTCTCACTTCCCAAGACATGCCATATCTAGCTCATTAGTTTGCTACACTATCACTTGTGACGTCTCCATGAGAGATCTCTTATTATGCCTAGGCTTCAAATGCTCTCAAGTTTTAGGATGTGATGAGAATGTTTTCCAGTGTATTTGGCTCATTCTACTCTTAATTGTGGAGCTTATATTCACCATTGGTAGTGAATACTACAAGTTTTGTGATGGCTAAAGTTTGTGTCTATTGTGATTCATCTACACCCATCTCTCCTCTATCAACCATGATCTTTCCCACATGCTCATATTGACATACCACATCTTCGAGTAAGAACATGCATACTGCACTAGTAGCCTTTGTCCTTAAGGCTCAGCCTTCAAGTTGGTCTATGAGACCTTTTTGTGCAAGTGCTATTTGCCTCATCTTCCATAAACCTATATACATGTTCACTAAGTCCACAACCCACTTATAATGCATAAAGAGTGGGTAAGTATAATGTAAACCATCACAACATTTTACAAAAGATTACATCTCACAAGTATGCAAGTCTTCACAAACAACAAGATATCCATGTATATCCCTTCCTATTAATATCTCTCTTTTATCTCCTCAAATTTGCACATACTCCAAAATGACTAGGCCGTAATCTCCCATGAAACTCTTTCATAATCTACAAATGTGAGTATGTATGTCATCACATACTGCTAGTAGTGGAGTATCTCTTTTAAGCTTTGGGTGCTTCAACACAAATAATTCTTTAAGAAATATCCACATGCTTTGGGTGCTTCCACACAAAATCATTCTTTAAGAAATAGCCACATGCTTTCCTTCAATACTAGTAGTGGAGTATCTCTTTTAAGCTTTGGGTGCTTCCACACAAATCATTCTTTAAGAAATATCTAGATGCTTTGGGTGCTTCCACACAAAATCATTCTTTAAGAAATAGCCACATGCTTTCCTTCAAATCATCTTAAACTCTAAATCTTTCCACCCTCCTTTTTTTAAAACTACTCAAGTATTGTTCAATCTATAGCCATTCAATCTCATATAACTCCTCTAAAAAAGTTCCAATTGAAGAGACATAATAGACATGATCAAATGCTCTACTTGTGATTTCAGCTTCTTCATCATTTGCAACCGTATCTTAAAAAGCCCCAACTGAAGAGACAATAGACATGATCAAATGTTCTCTTTGTGATTTCAACTTCATCATTTGCAACCATATCTTTTTTATCCTCATATATTGCACTTGAGAGTATATCAACAATTGGATTGTGGAGTGGATTAACTAGTGATCCTAAGAAGTGGTAAGCAATCTGTCTCTTCTATAACTAGAGCCCCAATGAAATATCTTTGTCACACTTCAAGGTTGTAACCACCCCCAACAACTCTCTTTTGATTTGTGGATACCTTCTTTTCCGTTCATTCATCAACACGTTAGCCCCAAACCTTACAGTATACATGTTTCCTCTTCATCATATTGTCCAACAGCCCAACCAATCCCTATAGGATTCATATCAATGGTAATGATGATAAGTCTTCCACCAGTATAACTAGCATTTCTCAATATAGAAGCTATCCACAACTACCTTTTTAGCTCTCTCATTTCCTCTATGTATTGTATCCCATTGAAAATTCTCCCCTTGGGCATCTGCAATATGTTTAAAGTATAAAATCCATATGAGATAAAACACAAAGCTCCCAAAAATCTTCGTGCTTTTGAAACTAATAGTGCAAGTCTCATCCATTGTCTCAATAGCATCCACCTTTACTGGAGATGGCCATCTTTCATAGGGATTGCACATGTAATCCATAATCAAGTCCTCATTTACTCCAAAGGCTAACTTCTGTCTTGAAAGAATGAGATTCACATTTTCCAATCTAGTCAATATATTTTCACACTTGGCTATGTGCTCTGCAATAAATCTCCTACATCTATTTTCATCCAATTCTTCATTTTTATCATCTTTTGTAAACATTTTTATCAATATGTCATCCAAAAAAGGCATAGTAAGCTACAGTATATATTGTTTGCAAAACTTTATTCATGACATTCATCATATGCGCAACAAAATTTGTTGCTTCTTGTGGCAAAGAGCACATCTACACCAAACCCAATGGTGTTTTCACAGTACTAAGGTCTCTGCTTTCTATAAGCAACTGAAACTAGTCACAACCAAAATACAAGTCAACCAAAGAGCAAATAACTCTTCTAGCAAAAGCTTTTGAAAATTTTTCCACAATAAAACTAGCCCCTATATTTTCAATAGTCACTTTGTTTAGTGGCTACATCTCTTGAGTAAAGCTCAATGTTCCATTTTTCTTTGACACTGAAAACTATCAATTGGACAGTTTGTGTATGGAGCTAAAGAAAACTCTGGAATCGCCATTCTAATCTTCTCATCAAGCAAGTTAATTAGTTTGGGTAAATGAGATTTAGGCACTAGAGTTAGTTTCACATTCCAAGGTACATGAGGCATAGTAAATATAACTATCGATGTTATAATACTTGGATCAACGCTACTCATTTCATGAGGCTAAAATGTGAATGATATACCATGTCTAAACATCATATCCATATAGCATTGCTTCTTTGTAGGGGTGTAAGAAAATTATCACTATCAATCTTTAGTTCCTCTGGAGACTCTACTATAAATTGAAACCTAATATTTTTCATGTCTCAAATTCAATTGATGAGAATTTCATTCAATTTTCTCACCACTACCAAAAGGGAATTGTAGTGTAATAGGCTTAACCTTTTTGGCCACTATTGTATACTTTATATCAATCCTTACTTTAGCCCTTTCATTTGAACACATAAATTCCTATTTCACAAACTCTTCAATCACCTGATACATATCCAAAGAGCATAGTTGAACCATGCTATTTTCAATTTTCAGCCCAAAAGTTAGCATAGCTAAAAGTTCATCCATAGTATCTCCACCATTATAGATGTGGCCTTTGTTACTAATCCCTTGGTGCACAAATATATTTTTTAGTAGCCCCCTAAAGCTTTTTCCATGCATACACCATTTATAAAGTTCTAAATATTAAAAAAGGATTTTCATAGTTAATTTAATAAAAGGCTAGAGAAAGTGAGATGCATGAAATGAGAAAATATAAGGAAGAAGAAAAAGGGAATCAAATGTATGCACCACATGGAAGAGTCATTGGAGTATTTTCTTAAAATAATCAAAGGCATGTGTCCTACCACCTCCTTTCATTTTCAAATATCTTGGCTCCAAGTGATTGACAACTTTGAATTTTTTGTAGAAGCTGTCCTCACATCCCCTCATTTGTATGTTGATTTTCTTATATGCTTGGCACCACTCCCATGGAATGTTACGGGGTTTCTCGCCTAGGATTTCTCAAGTCTACCTTGCAATGGAACGTTTATGGTTGAACCCACTGGGATCGACCTGAAGTTTAGATTCCTAGTGGTCAAGGTCTCTTGACAGCATTCTAGTATCGGGTCTTGGACACCCTACTTTACGTAGAGATACCCAATCCAAAGTAGATCCATGCCGGAGTTAGTTCAAAGAGAATGGGAAATGAGAGGGATATGCCACTCGACCTCTCTACTTGTAGGGCATAGTCCCATTCCGGTCCCCTAAAATGGTATGAATCGGGGTGTTAACCTAACAATCCCTAAGGGTCGAGCGTCGGTAAGACCTTGTGAGAAGCCTTCCAATTCTCTGGGACCACCCTACTATAGGACACACACGTTGGGGGTTTCGCCCACCTACTTCCCTCAGTAGGCGTACTTTAGTTATTTAATTAGGTCCTATCACATTTGTGTGTGGCATTCAAAATCAGCTTCCTTAATTAAGCCTTTTAGGAAACAAGGTTTATTTGCGTAATTGACAACAGAGACACGAAAACAAAACAAGCAATCCTTTTGACAAACAAGTTTCTTAACTTATCTTTAAGTTAATCTTTGTCTCCTACCCATATAGGAGAAATTATATAACCCTTCTGCCCTGCAGAAGTAACTGGTCCAAATCACATGGCACCACAAATTCCATCATTTATCTAGAATAGGATGTTTCAACGCCATAGATGTTGGGCCCATGACAGTCTCCAACTCCGTTCTGGACAGGGAAGGGATGTCCAAAGCTCCACCTGGACCCACAAGTAGCCTAGGAGTGAAACACCATTTTCATGATTCGCCTTTTCACCACTCAACCTTTGGCCCATGAATCGAGCAGTGCCCTTTTTAGGTTGAACCACGGTGCGATCTTGGAGGTGATCCACCTGGCAAAATATCCTTTCCTTAATTACTCCAGTTAAGAATCAAAGCACAATCAAGGCAATCAGCCTAATATCATCTTCCAAGAGAACATTCCTTTGTCCCCATGGCAACTTGTCATCATAGACCCCTGCCATGAATTTACCATCAATCACAAGCACTTGGAATAATCATCCAAATGTCAATCCAACAATCATATGAATGTAAAAGCATTTAGGATGTTGTTTAACAAAACCAACAAAACCAATTGTATTTTTCCAAACAATGCAAGAATAGATGCGATAACAATTCCAGTGCATATTCACTCTCCTCCTTGGGATCTAAGAGCGATACTATGCAAAAAATTTCTTAACACTTCCTTTCCTCAGCTAAGGCATAGATTAAGGGCTCATAAAACTGTGAAAAATGAAAGTCCTTTCGAACTCTTACATTGATCGACAAACCAACATTCTTTCCAACAAGTATAACAATATCGGCCTTTCCTTTGGCTTAGGGCTTCCTATTCCCTGAGCTCTCTTACTTGCCTTTGAGGCATGGAGTTGTTTTTTGCATCTAGCCCAACCCTGAATAGGATTGATAAACATAGTAGCTATCAAACAGACTTCAAGGCTTCTTAGTTTTAATCCTTTATGACAGTTGTTTACAATAATTATACACATCATCAAGATCCCAATCCATTAAATATGAGTTATCGGTTCATGTTATTAGCAAGAGATTGGGCAAAGATCTAGAGTTTCTAGGATGAATTTCCTTAGGCTAGATCTCTTACCATGCCATCCGTCAAGCGCGCAAGCTACAACATACCTTCAGTGTGGTGGAAAAACATATCGATTATTTACAAGAATAGGGGAGTCGACAATACTTTGGAATCTTATATGCTATTTATGCTATGTACGAATTTGTCGCATAACAACTAAATGCAATTTACTTCTCTTGACACATGCGCTTTGCAAACTCCATCTTTCAAATATGTGAGATGAAACCCATTCCTTTCGATGACCTATTCTCGTGCGGCATATTATAGGGCTTAACGTATCTGATGCGAGACTCAAAGAAAACATCTATTAATTTGGAAAATACAATACTTACGACCAATACTACAGTTGGATTGGTAGCGATGGCCTTGCCTGAGGATTTGTTACGGATTGTGGAATTGCCAACTGCACTCAACATTATTCTCTTGGGGGCCATTCATGATTGTCCTTTCTTCTGTGCACAATTTTCCACATGGTTTTAGCAATCTCCTTCTCAAATAATAGGGCCAATCGTGGAGAAATTTAAGCTTGCGGGTGGAGAATAACCTTGCGGGAAAGGGAAAAGATAAGTGCATGTGACCACCCTTTTAGGAGGAGAAAAGAAAGAGAACCTTCTAGAAGGTCCCCCCCTCTCTCTCTCACCCTGTCAATGTTTCAAGGCCTTCCTCTTGTCCTCTTTTTTTTCCTTAAGATGGGGGGGGGGGAGAGGTGGGGTGTAGTGGTGGTGTTGTTGTTGTTTGCATGGCGGCATGCTTCTTAGCCCATTCAAGGTGGCCACAAGACATGTTAATGTGGCCTCCCCCCTCACCTACATCTTCTTCTTCATCATGCTCGTCCACATCATCTTCTCCCTCTTGTCCCTCATCGTCTACTCCTTGTCCCTCCACATTATCCCTTTCTTCCTCCACATCACTGCCATCTACCTCTTCCTTGCCTCGCCACCTGTTCAGCAAGACGACCAGGGGTGGAGGATTTTTTTTAAAAAAATATTTCTTTTAATGAAAATTAGGGGGGTTTTCCTATGGCCTGCAGGCGGGGGATATTACATCCTCTCCCCCTTAGGGAACTTGAGATGTCTTCATCTTGGAATAATTGGGGATTTTGTTCTGGAACCTATGGGTTAGTATCCATCACACATTCGTTGTGACAGTGTGATCACTGATAATTATGTAGTCTTTTAGAATAACAACTTATTGTATTTGATATATCCGCGTCTAGATTACAAGAGAAAAGTTTAGGGTAGTTACATCTCATGAATATCTTCTAGGTTTTTTCTAGGTATCTGATAATTTCTTGGTAGGTTCTGGATCACTATCAATCTAGATGCGAAGCTTGTACAACTTCATTTCTTGTAATTTCAAGTTCTCTTTGAGTCTTGTAGGGACAATTGACTTGGATATGTCCAATGTTGTGGCACTCGGAGCATTGGTGTTTAGGGTGCTTTGGACATTCCCTTTTGAAATGACCTAATATTTGCGATAGAAATAATGTAGAGTTTTATCACTTGGGGTCACAAGATTCTTGTTGTCCTTGGCAGGATTTTCTTCTTCAGGCAAAATTGTCCTAGGATCCTTTTTGTGGATAGAAATGGGCCTTTATCTTGGAAACTCTATTTCCAAATTGTCCTCTTTTTAGATCTGGACTAAGATCCATGGACAATCGACTTTGCTTGTAATACCAAAGAGTACTCCCAAGCTTTGACATTCTGGTAAGACCCAATCTATATTAGTTGAGAATAAATAACTTAAGAGAATTCATTTGCAAGTTATAACTATCATTCCTTGCTAAAGTATCCCTAATCACTAGTAAGTTAATTAATGCAACTCATCTTGCTCGAGTTAACTGTAGTTACAAGAGTAAAGTCTATTCATTTTCCACCAAGCTTGGGTGCCTTAATTTGCTTGAGAAAAAATTTATTCTCTTTCATGTCCATATTCGTGGGTGCAGAATGCGCTTGACAATCAAGCCATACCACTTGGGTTATTATGTTTAGGATATGTTTACAAACCATACATTGATCTATCACATATCATTACGAAGTTTCGCTCTGATACCAACTGTAACATGCTCACTATCCAGGCACATTTTTAGCGGTCCATCGAGAGATCTAAGAGATGCCACCTAGCACTCCCATGGAATGTTACGGTGTTTGTCACCTAGGGTTTCTCGAGTCTGCCTTGCAACAATGGAATGTTCACGACTGTAAATCGAACCCATTGGGATCGACTTGAAGTCCGAGTTCCTAGTGATCAAGGTCTCCTGACAACATTCTAGCCTCAAGTCTTGGACATCCTACTTAATGCAGATATACTCAATCCGAAGCAGATTCATGCTGCACTTGGTTCAAAGAGAATGGAAAATGAGAGGGATGTACCACTTGATCTCTCTACCCGTAGGGCATAGTCCCATTCAAGTCCCCTAAAACAGTATGAATTGGGGTTTTAACCTAACAATCCCTAAGGGTCGGCCATCGGTAAAACCTAACAAGTTGGAAACCTTGTGAGAAGCCTCCCAGTTCTTTGGGACCACCCTACCATAGGACAAACCCATCATGGGTTCCGCCCACCCGCTTCTCTCAGTAGGCATTCTTTAGTTATTTAATTAGGTCCTATCACATTTATGTGTGATATTCAAAATAAACTTCCTTAATTAAGCCTTTTAGGGAACAAGATTCGTTCGCGTAATTTACATCACAGACACAAAAATAGAAGAAGTAGTCTTTTCGACAAACAAGTTCATTAACTTATCTTCAAGTTAATCTTTGTCTCTTGCCCATACAAGAGAAATTATATAACCCTTCTGCCCCGCAGAAGTAACTCGTCCAAATTACATGGCACCACAAATTCCATCCTTTATCTAGAATAGGATGTTCCAACACCACAGACACTAGGCCCAAAATCCATTCCGGATGGGCACGGGGTGCCTAGAGCTCCACCCAACTCACAAGCGGCCTAGGAGTGAAACACCATTTCCGTGGTTGGTCTTTTCACCACTTGACCTTTGGTCCATGAATCGAGCAGTGCCCTTTTTGGGTTGAATCGTGGTATGAACTTGGAGGTGATCCACCCAGAAAAATATCATTTCCTTAATTAATCCAGTGAAAACATTCCTTTGTCCCCATGGCAACTTGTCATCACACACCTCTGACATGAATTTGCCACATCAATCACAAGCACTTGGAAAAATCATCCAAACATGAATCCAACAATCATATGAATGCAAAAGCACTTAGGATGTTGTTTAACAAAACCAACAAAACCAAGTGTATTTTTTCAAACAATGCAAGAATAGACACGATAACAATTTCATCGCATATTCACTCTCCCCCTTGGGATCTAAGAGTGATACTATGCAAAATGTTTCTTAACACTTCCTTTCCTCGCCTAAGGCATAGATTAAGGGCTCATATAATTGTGCAAATATGTAAGTCCTATTGATCTCTTACATTGATTGAAAACCCAACATTCTTCCCAACAAGTATAACAATATCGGCCTTTCCTTTGGCTTAGGGTTTCCTATTCCTTGAGCTCTCTTACTTGCCTTTGAGGCCTGGAGTCGTTGTTTGCATCTAGGTCAACCTTGAATAGGATTGATAAACATATTAGCTATCGGACAGATCTCGAGGCTTCTTAGTTTTAATCCTTATGATAGTTATTTATGCTAATTACACACATCATCAAAATCCCAATCCATTAAGTATGAGTTATCGGTTCATGTTATTAGCAAGAGCTTGGACAAAGATCTAGAGTTTCTAGGATAAATTTCCTTAGGCTAGATTGCTTATCATGCCATCTGTCAAGCGTGCAAGCTACAACATAGCTTCAGTGTGGTGGAAAAACATATCTATTATTTACAAGAGTAGGGGAGTCGGCAATACTTTGGAATCTTATATGCTATTTATGCTATGTATGAATTTGTCACATAAGAACTAAATGCAATTTACTTCTCTTGATACCTTCGCTTTGCAAACTCCATCTTTCAAATACGTGAGGTGAAACCTATTCTTTTCGATGACCTATTCTTGTGCGGTGTAGTATGAGGCCTAACGTATCTCATGCGGGACTCAAAGCAAACATCTATTAATTTGGAAAATACACTACTTACGATTGGTACCGCAGTGGGATTGCCAGTGATGCCCTTGGTCGAGGCTTCATTGCGCATTGTGAAATCGCCACCCGCACTCAATATTCTTTGCTTGGGGGCCATCACGATCGTTCTTTCTTCTGTACACAATTTCCCATTGGGTTTCATCAACCTCCTTCTAAAATAGCGGGGCCAATTGGGGAGAAAGTTAAGCTTGCAGGTGGAGAATAACCACGCAGGAAAGGGAAAAGATAGGTGCATGTGGCCACCCTCTTAGGAGGGAAAAAGAAAGAGAACCTTCTAGAAGGTTCTCTCTCTCTCTTTCTCTGCGTGTGGAGGCCTTCCTCTTGTCCTCTTTTTTTTCCTTACGATGGGGGGGTTTATAAGGGGAGAAGTGGGGTGTAGTGGTGGTGGTGTTACCATTTGCACGTTGCCATTTGCATGGCGGCGGGCTTCTTAGCCCCTTCTAGGTGGCCACGAGACAGGTTGATGTGGCCTCTCCCCTCACCTATGTCTTCATCATTATCATCCTCGTCCATATTGTCTTCTCCCTCATCATCTACTCCTTCTCCCTCCACATCATCCCTTTCTTCCTCCACATCACTGCCATCTACCTCTTTGTCCCCTCACCACTTGTTTGGAGACGACTAGGGGTGGGAGGATTTTTTTTAAAATTCAATTTATTTAATGAAAATTCGGGAAGGTTCCTATGGCCTGTGGGCGGGGGATATTATAGTTCATTGTTCCTCATAATCCTCCCCAAAATGGTATTATAGAGCACATGAACATGACCATTTAGGACAAGGTCCATACTGTGATGTCTCATGCTACATTACCTCACGGATTCTGGGCAAAAGCTATTATGATAGCCATACACTTGATAAATCAATCCGAATAGGTCTTTGGGGGGGGAGAGTCCCTTAGGAAGTGTGGTGTAGCAAGCCACCTTTGTATGAGAGTGTTTGGCTACAAGGCATGTGTGCACGTGCATTCACAGGAAGAATGCAACAAACTTGAGCCAAAGTCCTTTAAATGCATTTTCCTAGGATATGGTGATGAGAGTGAAATGGGATATATATTATGGGATCCTGAGAACAAAAAGTGTACATAGCAATGGCATTATCTTCCAAGAAGATTGCATGCATAAATAGGTCGAAAAGACACTGGAGGTTAGAAGGGTTGTATTCTAGGGAGAGGTACCTGTAGGATAGAAAATATTTCCCATTCAACAATAGCAGTACCTACTGTAAATGACCCTAAAAATGTAGGGAAAGGTGTTGAAAATGTAGGGAATGGTGTTGAAAATGATACATAGGATAGCAAGAAATAGCAAAATGCCATGTTGTCAACAAAGATGGAATCTCTAGAGAAGAATGGCACTTGGGATTTGGTGCATTTGCATAAAGGGAAAAAGTACTACCATGCAAATGGGTTTATAAGATCAAATTCACTTCTAGTTTCTCGTCAAATGACAAAGCATGGGTTGTTGCAAAGGGATATAAGTAGGAACATGGGATTGATTTTGATTAAATATTCTCTCTTGTAGTCAAAATGACTACTTTGCAGACCATCTTGGGCTTGATTGCTTCTAAGGATATGAAAATCATACAGATGGATGTAAAGACTACTTTCTTACATGGTGATCTAGAAGAGGACACCTATATGCAACATCTTGAGGGTTTTGTTGCGAAGGGGAATGAAAAGATGGCATGTAAACTCAACAAGAGTTTGTATGGACTTAAATAGGCATTGTGAGAATGGTATCATAAGTCTTATACATTCATGAAGTCTTAAGGGTTCAACTTGGTTTTTTATGTGGATGGCATGCTAGTTGTAGGCACAGATGTTCATGCTTTGGACACCTTGAAACAAACCCTACACCATAGTTTTAACATGAAGAATCATGTTGAGGCAAATCATATTCTTGGGATGTGTATACTTAGGGACATATCAAAGGGTCTTCTCTATCTATCATAGTAGGAGTATGTCTCTAAGATTTTGCATTTCTTCAATATGGAGGGGGGGAAAGTGATTGGTGTACTATTGCCTCCATATGTGAAACTCAATGCACAGGACAAACCTACATCTAATGATGAAAATGCTAAAATGACCAAGATTCTGTATACTTTAGTTGTTGGTAGCTTGATGTGTGCTATATTTTCTACATGTCATGACATAGCATTTGTGGTGGGAATGGTTAGCATGTACATTTTATATCTTGGAAAAAAGCATTGGGAAGTAATGAAGGGTATCATGAGATACCTTAAGGGCACAAAGGATTTGTGCATTTGTTTTGGAAAGTAGAAGGCATTTGTCATATGCTTTATGGATGCAGACTATACCAGTCATTTTGACTCTAGAAAGTCTACTTTGGGGTATGTATTCACCTTCACAAGGGGGTCAACCTCTTGGATATCTAGGCTACATAAATGTGTTACATTATATCTACTATAGAGGCAAAGTATGTGATTTCTAGCATAGTGAGGCATGCAAGGAGGCTTTATGGATTTCATGTCTGGTGGGAGAGCTTGGCAATACAAAGATTCCTATCCTCCGTTGTGATAGTCAAAGTTCTATTATACTAGCACAGAATCCTATCTTTCATGGAAAGACAAATCACATACAAGTGAAGTGTCATTTGATTAGGGATGTACTTGATAGCAAGAACATTGAGCTCCATCTTGAATCCTTCACTTCATGTACAAGAATTAGAAGCATTCTTCTAGGCTTTCTATAGAGCATACATGGCATATATGAAGCTATACAAGGAGATATAGCTCAAATCTAAATAGGGGAATATTTTGGGTAGGCCACTATTGTCCATAGAGGAAACTCATTGATCTATGTGTGAAGATGTCTCTTAGCTATCATGAATGAAAGGTTTTAGTAGACTACTTTAACATATCTTGCTCTATTGTAATAATAGGATACAAGATTGATGTTTTGGATTGAAAGAAGTGTATTTTGAGAACCTAGAATAGAGGTTTTCATGTCACTATTCATATGAAAGTATGTGCCTATTTTTGGGCCATAGACACATTGCTTGTTGTCTAAATTCATGTATGGTGGATTATAATGAATATGGGATGAATATAATCAGATTCATGCTGAGCTATAGTCCGAAAACTTGGTTTATATGTAGATGAACATGATGTATATGATTTGGGCATAAGCTTTTATGCCATAGTCATAATGTATAATTGGGTTTCCACATATATTCTATGATATTTCATTTCCCTAAGCTAGGAACTCTTCTTTCTTAATTCTTTCTTAATTTTGACCATAACACACTAAACTCCTTAACATCTTTGGTGAACTAAACATGAAAGATCAAAGGAAGAATTCTAGAATATTGGAAATAATACATGCCAATAAATGATGTGAGGCAATTGCTTCACACTTTTACCATGTAGTTGTAGAGCAACAGTAATAATAATATTTTGGTAAGCATGAGCGAGTTGTGATAAAAGTACTACATGCTATTGAAATCTAGGTAAATCTCTTTGATGGAAAAAATGTAGCAAATCACTTGAGGGTGTACATAGAGAAGTTGGATTCCTTTGCGATACCTACAAACTAGAGGGGTTAATATTACATATAGATTGCAGAACAAGAACTCAAGCCACACATAAATGAAATCTATACAAAAGGCCCTATATGGGATAATTCCAAAAAAACACTTAAATAATAATACTTTATTGAAGTTGCAAGACTCATCACTAAAAGAACTTTCATGGATTGACCTGCAAAACCTAACAAAGAGTTGTCACTATAGGGTTATCACATGAGCTTGAACATAGATATGATCAATTGGATGATACAAAGAAGCAATCTCCAAAATTGGAAAAGATTGAGTTGTTTCTTCAATCGATAGATCTTGTACTATAGTTGAGTCTTAAAGAGTTATTGGAAGATGAAATCACAAAACTGGGGGTTAAGGAAAATTGATAGGATGTATAGGCTATTGTATCTATGCTTGTTAAGCGATATAGAAGAAGAGCAAGAATGCATGTTGATGTTATATCTTCATCTTCAAACAAGACGAATGAACAAGTAGATAAGAAGTAGGTAGTAGTTACTATTGCAACTTCCATGAAAGATGATGTGGTTGGATGAGTTGGTGAAAGGCATGTGAGACTTACATCTAACATTTGCAAAATTGGAAGAAAAGGGGTGGTTTGTAGGATCAGGGTTTTAGACTTGTGAAGGATTTGTGCACAAGTGTATTTGGTGTGATGGTATGGAGCTTGAATGTAAAATATGCGACATATAAGGATGTTTTGGATAAAAATCCAATTTTCTTCAAGGAAAAAAACTCATTTATGAGAAATTGGATTTCCATTCAATCAAAACTTTGGAAAGGGTGGCATGTGGAAATTGGTTATTAAAAATTCATATCGTGCAATAAAGGCTACAACCTTCATCTCGCAAATTGAGAAGGATTCCAATTGCAAGACTGTGTTTGGCAAGAAAACAAAACTTTGGGCACATGTAATACACATTGTAAAAAAAGGAAAAGCTCCTAGAGATGAGTTGAACAAGGTAGGGAACTACATTTAGAAAATGACAAGATAATATATTCTTGTATTGATTCTTCCTATGTCTATGCATTGCTTGCCAAGACCTAGAATACTAAGGTTATTGTGGAGGAAAAGAGGAAGAAAAATGATGGGAATATAGGAATATCAAAGAGGGTAGCAAAGAGGAGTGCTATCTTTGAGTTAGGCCAACCTTCACCTCCTGTAAAGCCTCTTTTTGAGATGCCCATGGAAGATGTATCAAATTTAAAGAATCAAGATCATACGTAATCAAAATGCAAGTATCATAATTAAATATGTATCAAAATTAAAGAAGTAAGATCATACAAAATCAAAAGGCAAGTAGCTGAGTTACAAATTGCAATCTAATATTGAGACTATTGTTTTAAAGAATGTCTTAGAAGAGTGGATTTTGAATAGTAAAGTGGAATTCATCTTGGGTGAAATCCTTAGTATTCTGAAGTGGGAATTTCATGAAGAAATTATTGATGTTATAAAGAGAAAGTGATACTTTGTTAGGGATCCAATGGAAGCTATTGTTCAAGGGGAAGAAAAGCCAAGTTTGCAATGTACGAAAGTAATGTAGGAAGATGATAATTGTGTAAAAATACAACTACTAATGTTGTAAATGTAATTGTTGATGTTGGAAATGCATTGGTTTGCAGTCGCACCTCAAGGGGAGTATGTGAAGAGGAGAATTATAGTGAAGAAGAGGCTACAAGAGCTATGCTTAGAAGCCATTATACGTGGAACCATGGGGCTAGAGCAACCACTAACATGTTAATAAAAGTGGAAGATCTTGAGTTGCCTTATATTACTTTGGTTGATCATGGATCTGAAATTAATGTTATGGTTAAAAGTCTTTATAAAAATGGTAGATGGCTAGTGGATATGGAGTATGGATGGAGGATATGGGCTACTAATAATGCACTTGGGAGCTTGTATGTAGAATTTCCTAATGTAAAAGTTACTGTATGGAATGTTCAAGATGAACAACACTTCTTTGTATAGGATTCTTCTTCATATCTTGTGATCGTTGGGTAGCTATACATAAATAAGAATATGCATGGATACCAAAGATTTGGAAGATGGTTCGACATATACAAGAATTAGAATCCATGATGGAAAGAATGATATGTGATTTCTTAAAAAGTGTGATAGTTTGAGATATTATCCTTTGACTTTAGGGGTTCTTGTGAGGTAATGTATTTTTAGTAGGCACCATTGTAAAGTGAGACCATGATTGTACAAGATGAAAACATATGTTGCCTCATATAGCAAGTTTAGGTGCTTTTCCTATAGATTTTATTGAATTTTCAAAAAATGGTACAATATGTTTTTTGTAAGAGAGTGGGTAGGGGCATATAAAAGGTGTAAAGGACACATGTATATGTGACAAAACATGAATCTTGGACATGGATGCAGCTATGGAGGTTGAAAAGTGGTGACTAGAATCATTGCAACATGAACAAATGACACTAATTGTTACTTGAGTGAACTAGGTTCCAAGATTGAATGCTTGGACTCATAAACACAATCTCAAGTAGGATGTGACAATGACATAGAATGTAGTACAAAGTATGATAGCATTGCATTGAAAAGTGAATCAAGTACATGTCTTTATAGCATTCCAGCTTCTCTACTATCCTCACTATGCATATGGGATTCAAGACATCTCTTCTTGGAGTATACATCATTTCTTATTTCTCAACACCCTCCCTCAAAATGATGAATCCCTACACTTGTTGACTTTTGCCCCCCCTACAGATAACATGACTCGGGAGACTAGCTCATAAGCAGCCTAGTCAAGTTAAAGCTTGAGACTTTACATCTTTGGCAAGGGTTTTTACAAAGCAAATCCACTAAGGGAAACATAGAGATCCACTATGGGAACAAAATTCCTTAGAACAATCTATCAGAGTTGTTGATGGTAATGGAAGCATTTTCTTCTTCTTCTTCTTCTTCTTCTTCTTCTTCTTCGTCTTCTTCTTCATTCATGAATTGACTTTGGTGGTGGTCATTCTACATCTGCTATGCTCTTTTCTTGTGAAAGCATTCACTGGCAATATGACTAGTCTTACCACAATAATGGCATGTCATCCGAATTTTGTTGTCGGTGCTGAATCCTCAACCTCTTCCTTTCGGTCCAGTAGCTCCCTTGGTGTATAGGAGATTTTCCCTTGAGTTGGTCTCTTTTACATCTTTGCTTTTAAATTTTCTTTCTCCATCAAGCAGTGAGTGCTCAATGTTTTTGAGTGAGAGACTGGGAACATTACTTAGTGTTGAAACAAGGTTCTCATATGGTTCATGATTAACACTGGCAAGTAGCACTATTGTTGCCTCATCTTCATCAATGTTCTTTTTAAGAATTGCTAGTTGAGTTTTAAGGCTCTTGAACTTATTGATGTGTACAATAATAGATGAACTGTCTTTTACATCCAACTTATTAAACTGTGTAAGTAATTTTACCTTAGAGTTATTTGCTTGTGTACCAAAGATCTTGTCAAGTTCTTCCCATACCTTCTTTACATCCTTGATGCTAGAGATGTGGTGTAATACATCATCTAATAGACCCTAGGCAATAATACCTAGAGCTTTGTTTTTCATCTTCTTCCATGCCTTTGTTTTGGGTTGGTCTTCTGCAGCATCTTCCTCTTTCGCATTGTCATCGGCATCATCTTCCTCAAAGAGACCCCAGAGGTCTTTCCTCATGAGATGGTACACGGTTTTCTCCTTCCATGCATGAAATCCCTCGCCATTGAACTTTGCTATTTGCTCAAGATCTGTCATGCTCATTAGCTTCAAACAACTAGCAAAAAATTGTAGGTCAATGTGTCAAGAGACACAAGAAGATCAGTGTCAAATGACACTTGTTGAGTATCAATGGATACTATTCTTGAGCTTAGTGATGGATGTCAATGCTTGATCTGCCTCTTGCTTGTTGATTTAATGTGATGATCTTTATGGGAATTGGGTTTAGACTCAAATTAGAGTGGCAATGAGTTCATTGTACTAAGGGGAGTGAGAAAATGAAGTGGGAAAGGAGCTTGATGTTGAAAGCTATGGCTTCCAGTTCTAGGGTTTCTACAACAACTTGGTTTTTTGCTTACAACAGATGGAGAAAGGGATCATTTGGCATGAAACTTCAGTGGAAGGTAGCTTGGTTAGTGACCTTTGAAATCCCTATGGTGACTGCCACGATTGCACTATGTACCACAAGCACAGCTGTACAAACTGTCATGCCATTGCAGACTGCACTATTTCTGGAAATCACGCAATGTCGCCTTCTGGGAAGACCAATGTCAAGGTTAAATGTGCCAAGGAGAAGTGCCCAGAGATGAAAGCTAGCCACAAAAGAAATTTGGTGAAGATATGGCTTGTAGTGTGAGATCCAGGAGCTCAAAGGTGACAAGGTCTGGCTGGCTATGGCAGATAGAAGTAGAGAGTGTGAAGATGAAGTAGGAGATGAACTCAAATGCTTGAACTGAATTGACCAGAGATTGTGAAGAACTGAGAGAGTAGTGAGGAAAGCTAGACCATGCCCGCCATGGCTCTAATACCATGTGACAAAACATGAATCTTGGACATGGCTGCAACTATGGAGGTTGAAAAGTGGTGACTAGAATCATTGCAACATGGATAAATGACACTAACTATTACTTGAGTGAATTAGGTTCCAAGATTGAATGCTTGGACTCATAAACACAATCTTAAGTAGGATGTGACAATGACATAGAATGTATTACAAAGTATGATAGCATTGCATTGAAAAGTGAATCAAGTACATGTCTTTATAGTATTCCAGCTTCTCTACTATCCTCAATGTGCACATGGGATTCAGGAGATCTCTTCCTGGAGTATACATCATTTGTTATTTCTCAACAGTATAGCTATTGTTTTTTTGGAAATAATGCAACTCTATCCTTTCACCTTCTAAGCTTCTCTCCTGTTATTTCATGGTTGCTAGCCATCTCTCTCCTTTCCTATCTTTCTCTGTCTATTTCATTCCTCTCTTCTCATCTAGACTTTTGTAACGTGTCCACCTGTCAACTTCTAGGACACGTCTTAGCAGCCCATCGGGAAGGGAGTCCAGAAAGTGCCGCCTGACACTCCCACGAAATGCCATGGGGTTTGCGATCTAGGTCTTCCTGATTCTGCCACAAAACGGAAGCATTCTGGCCGTTCCCACTTAGGATCGACCTGAATCCGAGTTTCCCTAATGGTCAAGTTCCTCGGAGGTAACTAGCGTCGAGCCCTAGACGAACTACTTTATGCACAAACATTAGGGTCAAAGCGGATTTATACTGCACTTGGTTCAAGGAGAATGGGAAATGAGAGGGATGCAAAGCTCGACCTCTCTGCCCATAAGGCATAGTCCCATTCCGTTCCCCTAAAACAACATAAATCGAGACTCTAGTACTCTAGATTCTAGGTCATCGTTCCTTGCTGTCTATTTAGTTGAGAAATGTTCCCGGCCAACTAGGACCACCCTTTCATAGGACGAACCCATGGTCACATCCATCACACTTTCTCGAGGTGCTTTAGTTATCTAATTACCTACCACATTTAGTTTGGCAAGTAAAAACAACTTCCTTATTTAGCCAATTAATCACTGGTTCCTCACGTAACTTAAGCACTGACATAGAAAAACAATGTCAAACAAGTTCCTTTTCAACATTTGATCTTATTTATCAGTCTTTGGAATACATCATATAATCCAGCCCAAAGGCTAATCCATAATCCACCCGAAGGCAATTCTAGCAATCCTCACGATCGCTATTCCAAGTTTTCACCCGTAGACTAGTATGCGGGCCTTGAGATCCAATCTCGAGTCACGTCAGCCTCTTGTGCAGGACCCGAAGGCAAGGGATTTACAATCAAAGCCCCCCTGGCACCCAAGCGTCCTCCTACTCCAAGTAGCACCCACGGAGAGACCTCTCGCGGCGGGTTCGGTCCATGTACCCGGCACGGCTAACAACCCCCTTGGATAGGGTCAGGCAGACAATTGGGGGTAAGTGATGCTGCCTCTCCCTCCAGGCCTTCAACCTGAAGCATTAATTATTTTTCCAACTTTAGTTCATTGAGCAAAGAAGTACAAACTGTGCTCCTAACTGTACAAACACAATCAATCCAGTGGTCGTTTGTTTGGCCAACTGCTAAGGTATAATTCCTTCTCTCTGAATGCATCCAACATTCGATCCGGGATCAATTGTAACTTGGCAAGATCCCAAGGGTTTCGTAAGCTAAGTTACTTGTTTACCCTCTTTCCTTGGGTTAGGGTTTATACCTTGTTAATCCAAATTAACAAATACCTTAGGTTTCCTTACATTAAGGTCAATAATTCCTGGACAACCTCATTGTCCTATCATGATTGGTTAATTTCTTGCTAGGCAATACATAATTACCCTAACTTGGCAAACTCAGCCTCATAGAAGGGTGATGTATCAGGATGACTATTCATCCTTTTTCAAGTTAGACTTGTACTTAGAACTTGCCAACCTTGTTCCAAGGAGTGGCAATTCTACTTTGTGATTTAAATACAAAACCCTGCGACGTTGCAACTTGTTGCACAGGTGTCACACCTATCTTGGGGGATTATTTTTCCCATCACACGGTATTACTTGGTCAAGAATACCTTTGGGTCAAGATGTAGGATTTGGGAGTCCTCTTGACCCAACCCAACCCTAACCTTACTAGGTCGACAGCATTTGGCCCTAGGGTTTCTAATTTCCTTGCGAAAATCTGGCATTTGGTCATTCGATCATTAGGGTGAGGACCCTAGATTGTTCTTGCATGGGCGTCTAACTAACCCTAACATTCCGTGAATGTGGGTAGGACCTTTGGGATCGAAAGTCTTGACTTGCCATCCCAAGTGTGATACTAGGCAGAATTTTTAATGTAACTAAATCCTACCTAGCACTTTGAGGTGTTCGTCGTACTAACTATTTATGCTTTTATGAATCCCATGTGGGTTATGCCATTACAAGCGATTTACCTAAATCGATCTAATTGTCTTGCGACAAGAAGTGATCTTTCCTTAGAGATGCTAATATTTTTCCTAAAAGAAGATAATTGCAAGACATAACATTCCATGCAAATATGTGATTCATAGACTTTTTCCTTCTATGCAACTATAAAATGTACAATGACCATTTCTTTTCCTTGCCTAAACTATAATGATTGACAATTTAGGACTAACTCGTATAAAACCTACGTTGATTTACGTCAAGAACTATGCCTATAAACCTTTCGTTTAATGCAATTGAATTCAGGCTTTGATATGACAATTTCATCCATTCCCAAATCCAACTTCGATAAAAGAAGTCTATGCATGAATGCCATGGGACCATTATTGATTTAATTTGTCCTTCAACACTTAGCCCAGCCTAGGATGTAATTTTCACCGCATGCAATTTACAAGGTTCATAAATCCCTTTCATGCAATGCAACTACTTGGACAACATCTAATGGATGTCAATGATTATCTCATATGAATCACAACTAGGAGATTATTATCTAAATGCATTATGCGCTGTTCTTTTTCACGAGGAAATCAAGGATGCATTTAGACAAATCCACCTTTTAACCTATACAATAGGATTGCAACTTGGAAGTGCAAGCAATTTCAAATGCATGACATGCACTAACTTTGTAAACGATTGAATAAATGCATTTAAACTTTCCTAAAACCTATCATGCTTAACGTATCCCTTTCATGCGATAATATGATTGGAACCTGGGCATGAGGACTCGCAGTGTTGTCCACGCGTGAACTTGGGTTGGAGGCTCCTGCGTGTGTGCCTCGCGTCTTTAGCTTTGGAGCCATCGATGACGTAGATCCTTGGCTCTGCAAACTTGTCCTTGCCTTTATGCGATCTCCGAACTCCCTCCAGGTTTTGGCAAATCAGCCTCAAAAACTACCTACTCCCCCCTTGCGTAGGAATTACCTTTACAAGACGTGGTTTTTTAAAAAAACCCGCGGAAGGCCGTGTGTACAAGGCTTATGGAAGCCTTATTTTAGAAGCTTCTAAAGAAGCTTCCAAGCCTCTGTGTCAGGCTGAAGTCGTGGAGAGAGAGTGATGACGAATAGGATGATGGAGAGGGTGATAACGCTGGTGATGGTGATGATGATTATGACGAAGATGGAGATGAGGACGGCAGGGCACGCAGCCTGGCAACAATGGGCTGGTGGCAGCAGCGTGACGGACGGGCAGGGCAGCAGCTTCACAACCTTCTCTCCCCTCCCCTCAAGCTTGGGGAGGGGTGTTCTTATAGTGTGGAAGGGGGGGGGTATAGCCATACACATGGCTAATTGCATGCTTCCTCCTCCCCCCGTGCTCTCCCACTCCACACCACTCCTCTCACACTCCCTCTCCCCCCCGCCATGCAACGGCTGAAGAGGAGGGGTTAATAGTTAAAAAAATTTGCACTAAATTATCAATTACCATTTTTGCCTTCCCCTTGAAGGGTGTTCGTACATGGGCTTGCAGGCTTTTAGCCACGGACTCTTGAGCGAAATGCGGGCTAGGATTTGATGATGCATGCAGGGTAAGTACTTAGCCAAGGTCTTTTTGTCCTGGGGAGGTCACTTGAAATTGCTCACTGCGCGGTGTGTGTAGGGTTTAAAATTAATTAATATTTCGTGCGAAAGTATTACAACTTTCTCTTTCCTCTCAAGTTTGAACATTACATTTTCAGAAGTTTGAAAGTATACACATGGTAGCAAAATGGTATATTCACAAGGTGTATATGAAGAGATATAGATTACTTGAAGCTAAAGAATATATATGAGGAATGTATGTATGAAGCTTGAATATGAATACTTATGCACAAAAGGAAATAAAATGTATTATGAAGGGAGACTCTATGTACTATCTTACATCACCTAGTACATCATCCACCAATGGGTGCTCTAATTAATCAAGTTTATACTTGCTTAATTGGGCTTAGCAGATAATATAATCTAATCAAGTACCTATAAAATGAGATCCCTTTTTTAGCCTTCAAGGAGAGGACATGCATACTTCATTCTATCACCAACTCTCACTACCTATATTTTATTTCTCTCCTTCACCACTCCCCCATCCCTCTCCCCTCCACCACTCTTCTTTCTCACTTCATCACACATATTGTAATATCTCCGCGCAATAAAAGGTAGTTGGTTGGTTCGAAAGTTAGTTAGTCAGTTAATAAGTTAGTAAGGTCACTAACTAAACTAATTAAGGTAAAAACTAATTAACATTAATAATTAAGGATTTTTATTTAATTAAAATATTTTATTTAGAAAAATCGAGAGTCATAAATCTGATATTTTTCTCGGATTGATAAGGACTGTAGCCACCTGGGGAAGCGCCTTTATGAACAAATCTGCAAGATTATCCTCCGTCTTGCAGAACTCCACATCAATGGTCCCATCCAGAAGCTTTCACGTAAATTACAATGTGAACGAGACTTATGAGTTATATTAATCACTAGGTTAATGTGTATAGTTTGGATGGTCCAAAAATATTAGATTTTGGGCAAAACTAGTATATTTTAGATATTTTAGATATTATCCTAAAAAAAGATATAGAGATTTTTAGAACTGGATGTCATTTTTAAAAAAAGGCAAGTGATATTTTACCTAGTTTGGAGATTTTATAAAAGGAAAAAAATAAAGAGAGGATTTGCGAAATCGCACGCGCCACGATCGCAGTACACAGGCAGTGGACAGCACTTTGAATAGAGAAAAGAAGGAGTGAACTAAGAGCTTTCTAACCAAGAGTCTTAGGGTTTTACCCCCCTTTCGGAGCCAATGGAACCATCAGATTTATGATCTGAGCATCATATCACTGATCTTTCTAAGATCCCCCTCCACAAGGAGCTTCACTTCTCAACCACAAGCTCTCTTCTCTAATTCATTATAAATATGAGGCATAGGAGAGGCATAAGGAAACATAAGGAGACCCCGAGAGGCTATGAGAGAGAGGTAGAGAGAAGGATACCCCTCCAAGAGATTGTGAGAAAGAGCTTGAAAGAGAGCTTGAGAGAGAGAGAGAGAGAGAGAGAGAGAGAGAGAGAGAGAAGAGTCACCCCAAGAGGCTGCAAGGAAGAGAATTAGCTCAATTCCCTCTATCTTGATCCTTGACTTAACCATCTTCTCTTACACTCTCCCATCTTGAATCTATTCCACCTTCTTTATCTCTTGAGACTACTTGCGGACGATGACCTCCAAGCGAAGAATGTCGGATGTGGATGACAATCCTGCAACCAGCAACAACAAGGCTTCGGACAAAGGCATCATTGTCAATCCAACTGCGGTTCCAATCGTCAGTAATGTATTTTCAAATTGATAGATGCTTGCTTTGATTCTCGTATGAGATACGTTAGGCCCCATACTATGATGCACGAGTATAGATCATTTCATCTCATATATTTGTAAGATGGAGCTTGCGAAGTGCATATATCAAGGAAAGTTAATTGCACCTAGTTGCATGTGGCTTATTTGTTGATAGAGCAATAACAAGGAAGAATTAGTCAAGGGTTATGAATGGCATAGTCGTCAAAAGAACGATATTAAAAGATTGTGCATACAAGTGCTAGATTATAGTATAGTCAAGGGTTACAAATAGCATAATTACTAAAAGAATTTGACATTGAGATTCATGAATAGAAAGTACTAGTTTAAAGTTTAGATACTTCAAAAGTACTTGGCCTAAGAGCCCAAATATTAAGAAAAACTAGATTCTAGCTTAATGCAAGGCTTGTTGGAGTCTAATTACTTGGGATCATCTCGCACTTATCTTATTAAGTATTCACACGTTATGCCTATAACATGTTTGATATATGAGGATAATTTTCCAGTTGCCTCATGACTTGACTAAGAGCTAGTACAAGAAATTAATCATAAGGGTTAAAACTAAGATGTCTTGAGATCCGTCGGATAATGATGACTCTTCCCAATCCAAATTCAGGGTTGGGTTATTAATCAAGGTAAGTGACCTATAGAACTTACATTATGAATAGTATTTGAACCCTTAACATATGCCCCAGCCAAAGGAAGGAAGTGTTAAGAAACATTTTTGCATAGTATTTCTCTTAGATCCCAAGGGGGAGAGCAAATATACGATGGAAATGTTATACTGTCTATTCTTGCATTGGTTGGAAAGAATGCAATTGGTTTTGTTGGTTGATCGAACAACATCCTAAATGCTTTTACATTCAACTAGTTGTTAGTTGTTGTTTAGATTATTATTCCAAGTGCTTGTGATTTATGGTAAATGCATGGCAAGGGTCTGTAATGACAAGTTGCCATGGGAATAAAGGAATTTTTTTTGGAAAATGATATTAGGGCTGAATGTCTTGTTTGTGCTTGATTCTTAAAGGATTTAAATAAGGAAGGATATATTGCACGGGTGGATCACCTCCATGATCGCACCGCGGATTAACACGAGAGGGCACTGCTCGATTCATAGGCTGAAGGTCGAGTGGTGAAAAGGCCAACCACGGGAATGATGTTTTGCTCCTACACAGCTTGCGGGTTAGTTGGAGCTCTGGACACCCCTTGCTAGGTCTAGAATGGAGTTGAAGACCTCCATGGCCCCCAACATCTGGGCATGTTGGGAGATCCTATTCCAGATAAAGAATTGAGTTTGTGGTGCCATGTGAATTGGACCAGTTACTTCTGCAGGGCAGAAGGGATACTTCTGTTGGATAGAAGCGATACATAATTTCTCCTCTATGGGCAGGAGACAAAGATTAACTTGAAGATAAGTTAAGGAACTTGTTTGAACTTGTTTGTCAATAGATTGCTTTGCTCTGTTTTCATGTCTGTGCTATAAGTTATGCGAACGAACCCTATTCCCTAAAAGGCTTAATTAATGAAGCTGACTTTAAGTGTCACACATAAATGTGGTAAGACCTAATTAGAAAACTAAAGCTATTAAGGGAAGCGGGTGGGCAGAACCCCCGACGGGTCTGTCCTACGGCAGGGTGGTCCCAGAGAACTGGGAGGCTTCTCACAAGTTTTTATCGTCATTTGAACTTTAGGTATTGATAGGTTAGAACCCGATTCATGCCGTTTTAGGGGACTGGAATGGGACTATGTCCTATGGGCAGAGAGGTTGAGCAGCGCATCCCTCTCGTTTCCCATTCTCTTTGAACCAAGTGTGGCATGGGTCTACTTCGGATTGGATATCTCTACGTAAAGTAGGATGTCCAAAACCCGACACTAGAATGCTAATAGGAGACATTTTTTGAGATATTGAGGTCCACTCGTGATATGCCAGGGTGACCGTTGTGCATTTATGTCACCGACTTGTTAGCTGTAGATGCGGTTGGTACACCGCCCATGAATGATAGCTAGATGACAGCTATCCTTATCTACTCTAGTTCGTGGCTCAGTTAGTATGCCACCTTAGTTAGTTGATTTTGGTTTGAGACCCATATATTGTCAAGATTGTGGGAGAGAAGGAAGGAGTCTCACTTGTAGCTTTCTTGCTTACACAATGGGGGAATACACACAAAGATGGAGGCTGAAAACAGTTTTCCTCTTCTTAGTTGTCTAAGCCAAAAAGAACTCTAGTACATAGAAATAGAAGAATCCTATATATGGGTCTCAAACCAAACTCAACTAACTAAGGTGGCATACTAACTGAGCCACGAACTAGAGTAGATAAGGATAGCTGTCATCTAGCTATTATTCATGGGCGGTGTACCAACCGCATCTGCAACTGACAAGTCGGTGACATAAATGCACAACGGTCACCCTGGCATATCATGAGTGGACAATTCCTGCACACCAAGCAGGTCTCTGAACTTGCGCAGCTTCTCTGCGCCCAATGCCTTCGTGAATATGTCAGCTACATGATCCTCTGTGCTGACATAAACTAGATCAATAAGACCTAGTAAAACCCTCTCCCGCACATAGTGATAATGCACCTCAATGTGCTTTGTTCTAGCATGATAGACTGGGTTATTTGCCAAGTGTATACTACTCATGTTGTCACAATAAATGACAACTGGCCCATTTGTAGGCTGATGCATATCATAAAGTAGCTTATGCAACCAAGCTACCTCACATGTAGCCATTGCTGCGCCCCTGTACTCAGCCTCTGTGCTCGACAAGGCAACTGTAGGCTGTTTCTTGTTGCTCCAAGTGACTGCAGCACTCCCAAAAGAGAACACATATCCACTGGTAGATCGTCTATTAGAAATACTACCAGCCCAATTAGCATCAGTGTATCCATGCAGCTGTATCTGAATCCCAGTCTCATAAAATAGTCCATACTGCAATGTGGACTTCACATACCTGAGTATGTGTCTAGCCGCATCCAAATGTGGTTTTCTTGGAGCCTCCATAAACTGACTTATCAATCCAACAGCATAGCTCAAATCTGGCCTGGTAATAGTCATATAAATCAAACTTCCTACTATGTATCTGTACATAGTAGGGTCTTCAAGAAGCTCACCTGCATCTGCGCTCAACTTCACATTCTACTCCAAAGGAACTGAAATAGGCTTACAACCTGTCATCCCATATTTGGACAGCATGTCCAATCCATACTGCCTCTGCAAGAGCCATATCCCACTTGGTGATCTAATCACCTCAATGCCCAAGAAATAACGCAGCTCTCCCAAATCCTTCATCTCAAACTTCTGCTTCAATAGCATTTTCACATGAAGGATATCTTCATCACTGTCACCTGTCATAATCAACATAAATGACAAGTAGCATAATACCTTTCTATGTTTTTCTCACATAAAGTGAGAAATCTGCCTTGGAAATCTGAAAGCCAATAGTGACAAGATACTGTCCTATCTTGTCAGACCATGCTCTAGGTGCTTGCTTCAAGCCATACAATGCTTTCTTCAACTTGCAAACAAACTCAGGATGAACATCATGCACATAACCTGGTGGCTGCTCCATATATACCTCTTCTTGCAAATCACCATGCAAGAAGGCATTCTTTACATCCATCTGATGTAAAGACCATTCCTTTGATGTAGCCATAGCAATGACTACTCTTACGGTTTCCATCCTTGCAACCGGACTGAATGTTTCTTCATAATGAATGCCATATGTTTGTGCATACCCCTTGACTACTAATCTTGCCTTGTATCTGTTCACAGAACCATCTATATTGTGCTTCACCTTATAAACCCACTTACAGCCAATTGCATTCTCACGTTTAGGCAAAGGTACCAATTCCCATGTAGCATTTGCTTCCAAGGCATCCATTTCTTCATCCATGGCTTTCTCCCATTTTTCTTTTCCCATGGCTTGCTCAAAAGAAGTGGGTTCTTTTTCTTGTATCACTTTGACCATATAGGCATAGTGAATGGCTGTAAATCCATCATATTTCAGCCTATCCACAGGATACCTAGCTCTGGCAGACCTGCACAAAGTAGGTTCACTCCCAGGTGCTCTCAAAACATCCCTCGTCTTCCTTACTCCAGGTGTAACAATAGAAGGAATACCCAACTCATCATCAATGCTCTGTTCTGAGCCACTAGATTCACCATCCACATAAGAGTGACCTGCATTCACATCAAACATGGGCTGATCTACCTTCTCTTTTCCTTTTTGTGATACCTACATACCACTATCTGCATTGCTTTGAGAAGATTCTCCTGATCTCAATCTGCCTGTCCATGGCAAAGAATGTGAACCACTGCTAGAGGACGCTCCAGGTCCACTAATATCTTGTGATGACTGCTGCTGTGAATTCTGTGCAGCATTACCATTTTGTGCATCTGTATTATCAATCACATTTACTAGTTTATACCAGCTACTCGTCTCATCAAAAATAACATCTCTGCTCACTGTAAACTTACGAGTAGAAGGGTTATAGCATCTGTACCCTTTCTGTTGCAGAGAGTAACCAATAAAGATGCACTTCTTAGCTTTCGGATCCAACTTGGATCTCAACTCATCTAGCACATGAACATAGGCAATGCAACCAAAAATCTTCAAATGAGAAATATCTGGTCTCCTACCAGTATACCTCTCCTCTGGAGTCATCCCATGTATTGTTGCAGTGGGAGTCCTGTTCATTATGTAGACTGTTGTAGCAACTGCTTCAGCCCAGTAAAAATCTAGCAAGTCTTTTTCGTTGAGCATGGCACGAGATACCTCTCCAATATGCATGTTTTTCCTTTCTGCAATTCCATTTTGTTGTGGGGTATGACTGCATGAATATTGCTGCTTTATGCCATGCTCCTGCAGGAACCTTGCAAACTCATTTGAGAGGTACTCTCCCCCTCCATCTGACCTTAGGCATTTTATTTGCAGGCCTGTTTCTTTTTCAACCATAGCTTTAAGAGTTTTGAAATGCCCAAAAACTTTACTTTTCTTTTTCATAAAATACACCCAAACTTTTCTGCTATAGTCATCAATAAAAGTGACAAAATAATGACAGCCTCCAAGAGATGTAGCTTTAGTAGTCCACACATCAGAGTGGATTAATTCCAATGGCTTCTTACTCTCTTGAACATGTCTAGGAAATGGTTTCCTTGCCTGTTTTCCAAACTGACAGGATTCACATACCTTATGCATTTCTACAACCTTGAATTTTGGCAATCCTACAACAATATTTTGGGCCTGCATTGATTTAAGTCGTTGTACATTAACATGACCAATGGGTTTATGCTAGATATCAATATCTGCAACTACACCGGTCCCATGTGCAAACATTGCTGCACTCAATTCAGGCATATCTGCATCCAATGTAAACATTCTACCCTTCTTCTTTCCTTTTGCTATCAAGCGACCTTTATTTTTCATATCCTCAACAAAGCATCCATGGGAATTAAATCTGACCTGCAAGCCCTGCTCAAACATTTGACCAACAAAAACCAGGTTCTTGGTGATATTCGGGACATGAAATACATCCAACAGGTATTTCTTTTTCCCATCCTGCATAAACAAAGGAATATTTCCAATCTGCACAATAGGATGTGCAGTATCATCACCAGTCTCCACAAATCCTGGTTTTTCCATTTTTCTTGCATCCTGCATCCATTCTGCATGACCTGTCATGTGGTTTGATGCACCTGAGTCAACATAACACACTTCGTTGCTTTCTTCTGCACTTGTCACAGAATTGTTCATGTGATGCACCATAAACAAATGCTCATTTCTGTCATCACCCTGTCTACTAGAAGATGCATAATTTCCTTGTTGCAATTTCCCATTCATGATGTCATTCTGCTTTTTATAGCAGTCTTTAGCCATATGACCCATTTTACCACAGTAGTAGCATTCAACATTGCTGTTTGCATTTTGGCCTCTTTGCCATCCACCACGACCTCTTTGGCTCCCCCTGCCTCTAGAGTTACCACGTCCTCCTCCATAGGACTGGTTTTCTTGAGTCTGCTACATATTTTGATTTCTACCACGGCCTCCAAATCGACCTCCTCTACCTCTGCCTCTACCTCTTCCAGCATTTGAGTAGAAGACAGTTTCTTTTGAAGTTTCTCCTGAAGAAGATGCACCACCATTTCTCTGCTCCTCAGAAATTAGAAGAGCAATCAACTCCTCAAAATCAGGAAATCTTTCACAAACTGAAATGGATGTCTGAAACTGTGCATAATCCTTTCCTAGACCATTCAAGGTCACAGAAACTAAATCATCATCTTCCACTGGCGACCCAATGGAAGCAAGTGCATCTGCAATCTTCTTCACCTTCATGTGGTAGTCATTGATGCTCATACTTTCTCTTTGCACATTATGCAACTCTTTCTTGAGCTGCATTTTCCTAGCTTGCGTATTTGTGCTATACATTTTTGACAAAGTATCCCATGCCTCCTTTGGCGTACTTGCATCCTGAATATGCACAATCATAGAGTCTGAAATACTGATAGACAGCCAGTACATAACTTTCCTGGCTCTCTCATGCCATGATTTGAATGCCTGCATTTGCTGTTGATTGGGAACATCAGGAAGAACTGGTTCTTCTTCATTTTCTGCAACAAATTTCCAATATCCTTTTCCCATAAGGAAATTCGTCATTCTAAACTTCCATGCTTGGAAGTTGTTCTTGTCAAGCTTTTCAATTACAATCTGTAAAAGAGAATCAGACGCCATTACAGAATACTGCAAAAAATTCTGTCACTGCAAAAAACACAGCTTCACCCTCACAAGGGCAAATCTGCAAAACTGGCGAAAGTGGTATTTGACCACACAGTCACTTCCTAGTGACGATTTTGCATAAACAGGAAACAAGGATGATTCTGTAACTCCCAATGTCTCTACACACAAGCATACGATGCAATTTCTGTGGTAACTTTTCACCAACCTGTAGAACAGTGGTCGCACAGCATAAAACACGGCCTTTTTCCGCCTCCAAAACAGGCCTCGAAATGGCCTCAAATCAAAAAAACAGGGTCACCAAGGGCTAAAGGCCTCCCCCGCAGCATATACTGCCCTCTTGCTTCACCGCGAAGGGCATCTCAACCTGAGACAATGCACTCTTGCAATTTCCGACTGTGCTACCTACAGAGATCTGCTCCCAAAATAAAAAATGAAAGCAACACTGCTCCTCTTACCAGAACACCGCAAGCTTAGCTTGCTTTCTTGAGCTCCTTACCACCAAAAAGGCTCTGATACCATGTCAAGATTGTGGGAGAGAAGGAAGGAGTCTCACTTGTAGCTTTCTTGCTTGCACAATGGGGGAATACACACAAAGATGGAGGCTGAAAACAGTTTTCCTCTTCTTAGTTGTGTAAGCCAAAAAGAACTCTAGTACATAGAAATAGAAGAACCCTATATATGGGTCTAAAACCAAACTCAACTAACTAAGGTGGCATACTAACTGAGCCACGAACTAGAGTAGATAAGGATAGTTTTCATCTAGCTATTATTCATGGGCGGTGTATCAACCGCATCTGCAACTGACAAGTCGGTGACATAAATGCACAACGGTCACCCTGGCATATCACGAGTGGAGCTCGATATCTCAACATATATAGGGTTCTTCTATTTCTATGTACTTGAGCTCTTTTTGGCTTACACAACTAAGAAGAGGAAAATTGTTTTCAGCCTCCACCTTTGTGTGTATTCCCCCATTGTGCAAGCAAGAAAGCTACGTGTACTCTGGCTCTTTTCATATTGGATTCCATTGTAGAATCTTTATCGTTAGTGACCTCCTTTAGGTTTATTCCAGCAACCTTCCCCCCTCCTTCCCCCTGGCATCTTGGTTTTTCCCGTGAAATTGACCTTGGTGAATGTTTGGGCCAAAAGCTTCGAGCACAGCCTCTTCAATGTCAAAATTACATGGCGCGGCGAATAGAATCTAAGAAAGAGATAGAGATAGAGAGTACACAACAAACAAGAGAACAAGTAGAAAATTTTTTTAGCTCCAAACAATTGATACATAGATGGCTCTGTCCACCCATGTATTTCCACTGTGAAGCTTAGATGGTGATCTAGATAGAAGATAGGTGAAGAGCTTAAGGCTAGCTGGAACAACTCTGACTGGGTGAAAGATAGATAATCGATGGCTGTGAAGGGGTTTAGCTTTTATAGCCCGCGAAGGCGGTTAGGTCGCATGATCGACCTACCATATGAGCCTCCACTAGTCAACCAAGGAATATTCCATGGACCCCCCAACTAGGGGCCACTTTCGCGGCCCTCGAACCCCAAAATAGGGGCCTCTTTTAACTCCCTTACCCCGCAACTTGATGCAATGTGCCTCGCGTTGCTACCAACTTAACTACTCAGTCCAACCCAAAGATTAGACCCACAATGGTCACGTTTTTTCCATCCAGCCACATAGACCTCATCTGATATACAAGTCAAGACTCAACCAATATCCGTGCTCACATTTGGCTTCTCCTCATAATGGGGGCCTTATAACTTTGAGCACCATGGATCATTGGTCACACCTTATGAGGGTGGGGCATTGAGCATATCTAACACCCCCCCTCAATGTCCACCCATAGGTGAACTATCTCCTCGGCCCAATGACGAATCCCTGAAGATGAACTTGAAGCAAATCCTTTGTAAGTGCCTTGGTGAAGATATCTGCTCCATTCTCCTCTGTTGGACAGTAGACCAGTTCCCCTATCCCATCCTCCATCAAATCACGCACATGGTGATACTGGATCTCTATATGTTTGGTGCGCACATGAAACACTAGATTTTTGGCGATGGCAATGCAACTCTGATTGTCACATCTCAGCACAATTGGTTCTTCATCCTGCACTCCCATATGCCATAGGATCCTTCTCAACCATACTACTTCACATGCAGCAAAACAAGGTGCCTTGTACTCTGCTTCGGTAGAAGACAATGCCACTGTTGGCTGCTTCTTACTAATCCAAGAGAAAATTCCTAAACCCAAATAGAAACAATAACCAGAAACGGGCTTCCTGGAATCACTGTCTCCTACCCAATCTGAGTCACAATTCCCCACAAGAGAAGTTCCGGAACTATATGTAATACCATAGCCAAGAGCTTCCTTCAAGTATCTGAGCACCCGCATCCGAGCCTTCCAATGACTCTCATGAGGTTTTTTTGAGAACCTACTCAAAACACCAACAGCAAAACTAATATCTGGTTTGGTGTTACACAAGTAGATCAAACTACCGACCATCCTCTTGTACCTTCCAATGTCTGCCAGTGATGATATATCCTCAACGGATAACTTTGTGTTCACCTCCATAGGTGTAGCTATCTCCTTGCACTCGGTCATGCCAAATGCTTTCAAGATCTCCCATTCATACCTCTTCTGAGAGATGAAGATCTTTCTTGGCTCTTGCCAGACTTCAATTCCCAAACAATAGTGCAGCAAGCCCAAGTCTGTCATTTCAAACTCAGAACTCAAAGCCTTTCGAGTTTGGTTGATCATATCTTCATAGTCACCTGTAATAAGAAGGTCGTCCACATATAGGACAATCACTACAGACTTTTCACCATCCCTATAAACATACAAGTTAGCATCTGAGACACATCTTTTGAAGTTTAAGCTTTAAAAAAACTTATTTATGTAACAAGCGGGATACAGACCGTGACTAGGGTTTAGACACCCAGTCACACTGACCGGGGTATTTAAGGTGCAAGAGCCCAGATTAGGGCAACCAGTTATTATCAAGATCACACTCTTCACCTTCATCTCTAGCTTCCATGGCTTCCTTCTCCTTTCTCTCCTCTTTTCTCTCTTTCTCTCTTCTCTTCTAGTATTCTTCCTTCTTTCTCTTGTTCCCTTTCTCTCTCCTCATCTTTCCTTCTCTCTCCCCTCAGCTTCTTTCATTACAAGTGGTATCAGAGCTTCAGGATTTGGTCCTTTTCCTATTTCCCCTTTCTCCCTTTTCAAATCCCAAAAACCCTAGTTACTCAACTTACAGGTACAGGTACAATAAGAAGGACTATAGTTAACTTCAGCTTTTTGGAGCAAACAGGAGCTATGGCTGGAGACTCAGACATATATGGAGGTAAAACGGTTAAAATAGTAGGTCGTCACTTCTTTTCATGCAAATTTTAAGGGTTCCACGCCAAGTTTTGAGTCCCAAGAATTGGAAGAGGGCAAAACCTCAATCACTTTTTACCTCAGCCCTCTTTCTCTCTCTTCTCCTGCAAGCTGCCATTGCTGCCAGCCCAAAGAAACCCCAAGAAATCTAACCTGAAGGTGCTCCCTAACATCAACCAGCCTCGGGACTTCTTCCTTGACCTCCCAAGCTCCTGATCAAGAGGTGGACTCGGGGGATTTGCTATCCAAGTCGCCTACAAGACAGCCCCGTAATTTTCGGCGCATTTTGCACTGGCTGTCCTGCTCCCCCCAGCCCTCCTGCCACTTCTCCTCTTGATTGCCCTCCCCTCCCTGCCACTCCAGGGCACTGCTCCAACACTTTAGCCTTCCCCCTTTGGCACCTTTTCTCTCGGGAATCAACTCCCATGGTGGACAGCAAACTGAGACTGTTTGAAATAGTTTGGGGCAGCTATGGATTCTCCTAACTAAAGCTTTCTCTGACCTGGAGAGCTCAACCCCACAACCCCTTCAGCCCGTGAAGGATCTCTCTTGCTCGGATGAAGACATTGAGCTCAGCATGTATGGGAGCTTTGCAGGCAGCCATGAAAGCTTCACTTGAAGCTTCCCGTTCTTGAAGCTCAAGCTCGAGGATAAGCTTGGGAGCCTTCTTCATCAGCAAGAGCACTCGAATGCTGAAGCACTCTTCCACGGATGCCCAACCAACAACTGGACTTGATCGATGGAGCAAGCGGCATCATGATGATTCGGGCTTCGACGGTCGTCATTAAAGAGGTATGCCATTCTGATCTTAATCTCTCAATTTAGCCACTTGCTGAGCTTAATCCATTTTTGGAGAGATTCAAGATTGCGTACAAGCATCATACCTCTTCCCAAATTTCATTGTAATGGCTGAGATTAACCCCTAATTTGTCTTATGATCTTGGAAAAATATTAGCCATTGTAAATTGGGTAAGTAGCAATCAATGAGTCACTAGACTGCCAAGGTAACCCCTACCCCAACCCTCATCATTCCTTGCATCTCATGAAAAGGCCCAATGTCTTCTTTCCAATGCATCTCATGCTGATTGCTAATTAAAAATGTCTGCCATGTATACTCCGACTAAGGAAAAAGGCCGATGCTAGGCGAGGTGGTAAGACAAAAGAGAGGTGACCCTCCCTTACCACTTAGGACCCTGAAGGGGTGCACAACCCGGCCCGGGGGGAACTTTGCCCACCTCTCAGTGATCCGAAGCCCAATACTTGTTTGCAAGTGCAGGTACTTCCATAAGCCCCACTTCCCTACCCCAATGATCCCTCTTGAATACCCCGCAATGATAATGGCACCTATGTATGCCACTTGACGTACATGCAGTCAATGGAGATGTATGGTAGTGAATGTACTTATGCATGAATGGAAAAGTTGATGGGTATGCAATGATGCTCACGATTATGTTTAGTATGCTCAAGATACTATTGAGGTGTCAGATCAAGCCCCTTGATCTATGCTCTATCCATGTCAGACATTGGCACTAAGGGATAGACAGTGTTTTTGGTCACAGTCCTGCAGGACTGTCACAAAGATCGAATTGCAAAAAATTATGTCATGCATCTGGGGGTAAACCCTATATCTCATCTCGAAGAGGGCTTTGTCCCCTCCGGTTTGAATAAAAAATCTCCCCAATCGGAGTTACACTATGAAAGTTATGCCCATTTTTGTGCACTAGGGTCACTGTGGATAGGTTGCAGATCGACACGCACTGTAAAACCCCTACAGAAAATTCTAATGATTTTTTTTCATAAAGTTTAATAGCTCATCCTGAAGAGGCCGTCTTCCCCTCCGACTTGAGCTGAAAACCTCAGCAATCAAAGTTTCCTACTAAGAGTTATGCCCTTTTTACTAACAGCAAGTCCTATGGATTGCATCCAGATGGCTAACCAAAAAGGCAAAAGCAAGGCCCAAGAGGAACTCCAAAGGGAGATTAGAGACTCCCGAACCTCCATGAACAAGGAACCAAGCTCAGCACAAGATTACCATGGTGACATATAGGAGGAAATGCCTAAAACGGACCCGTATGCCCTTCTTAATCACACCCTCTGTCAACATGAGCTCTGTTATATGGAACGCCACAATGATATGGTCACCAACCACCACCAGATGATGTCTAAGTTTGATGAAGCGATCGAGCACATGGCTATCTCAACTCAAAGACCCAATAGACCTTGGAATAGCTCACTACTCTTGTTGCTCATTTAGCGACCGCTTCATCCCAAGAGAAGACCAATGACTCTAAACATGAGTCTAGACACCCTCCACATCAGGAACCGTCGCATGGACCACAGGGTATACTTGGCACTAAGGGAATTTCCCCTTCTACTCATGAGATCAAGGAACCCTCTCATATGCATGATGAGCCCCTATTGAATTTCTATGTCCACCATGCCAACAACATTCACTTGAGGCCTTCTCCCACCTTGGGTCGAATTTCACCTGCTCTGCCTAGGAGCCCCCATGCACCACATATGAATCAGCCCCATCAAGGACAATATGGTACAAATGGCCAGCTTGGCAACCATGGACAGCATGGCTATAATGGAAAACATGGGCTAAATGCACCACAAGGGATGTATGGACAGCAGGGCATGTATGGCCACCAAGGAATGCATGGACAACAAGGATTTCATGGGCAGCATGGCCCCTATGATTTGTGTGACAAGGTCATTCTCACAAAGTACAATGGGCAATCCCCCTCACTATCTGACCTGGAAGAATAGACGTCCAAGTTGGAGTCCTACTTCAACATCTACCCCCGCACTGATGAGCAGAAAATACTTTTTGCTTCTCTCCACTTGGAAGGTTTTTCCCACACTTGGTGGCACTATATCAATTGGGAGAATCAATAGTTCATTGATTGGGAAGATTTCAAAATGCATATGGTCGAAGTTTTCGTGTCCCCTGTGGAAAAAGAATAGTTGGCAAGAAGATGGTACACTCTTGACCAACGTAACCTCATGTATGTGACTACACCAATCAATTCATGTATGTGGAAAGCATCAGTGACGATGCTAAATTGCACAAGTACATCTATGGGTTATAACCAAGTCTATCAGCTGATGTCATGGCCCAAAAACCCACTACACTGTTTGATGCAATCGAACTGGCTGAGAGATATGCAAGAAAGTACCGTAAGAATGAGCATTTTCAGCAAGGTGTTGGACCTCCCCGCATTCTTTCACGATCAGCCCCATACAAAGGTGGTTTTCGAGGCTCTTCTATGCCTAATAACAGCCCCAAAGTACCCACTTACCCCGCCTTCCATGCTGAAAGAAAAATGGGCACTTTTGGGACAGCATTGGGCTCTATGTCCGAAAATCGGTATGCTGAAAATAAACAGTCCACTGCATCACCTTCCCATGGATCCAGCAGCAGTCAACGGTTCATCTCCCCAAATGTTGTCAAGGAACGAAAAGAAAAAGGCCTATGCTTTAAATGTGGAGATAAGTACACTGTTGATCATGCCTCCAAATGCCCGTACAAGATAGTTAAGGTCAAAGTTCATAGCATGTATGTCATGGAAGATTGGCACAATGAGGAGGATGACCTGGCCATTGACCAGACTGAGCCCACGAAGGAGGTTGATCATGAGCACTTCTATGACCTAGAGGATGGTTTTGCCTTTGACCCGAGCGATGCACCCTCACAGATACTTGATTTAACATCCCATCCACCTCCCACTTCCCTTTGCTCGATCTCCTTGGATTCTTGGATGGGTTCGCGTAGCCCCAGTACCCTTCGCATTCAAGGCAGTATCAATGGGAAGCATGTTCTTATCCTTGTGGATAGTGGAAGCACTCACAGTTTTGTTAATAAATCAGCCATTGACCGATTGAAATGTATTCCTATGGCATTACACCACCCCTTGAAGGTCCAAGTAGCAAATGGAGAAGAAGAAATCAACACACATGTATGTCCTGCAGTTCCCTTATGCTTGGTTGAAAATTATGTGTCACTGGTTGATCTGATTGCCCTCAATATGGGCCCCATTGATGTTGTCTTGGGCTGTGATTGGCTGAAACAATTGGGAAAATTTGCTATGGACTTCTCTCAGCTTTACATGGAGTTTATGATGCATGGACAGCCTATCCACCTAGAGGGAGTTCGAGATCATGCTGCTTTTTAGCTCATTATAGCAAAGCAACTCAAACGGGAGTTTAAGAAATGTTCACATATCTTTGTTTTGAATATAAATAAGGACAATTCTGATCAGCCCTCCACATATCATATGACTCTGCCTCGCAGGCCTTACTTGAGGAATACAAGGACTTATTTCAGATGCCTACATCCCTCCCTCCCAAGAGACAACTGGACCACCCACTTGACCTAGAGCCCCATTCCAAGCCAGTGAACAAACCCCCCTATAGACTCTCCAAGTGTGAGCTTGAAGAGGTTGCAAAGAAAATCAAGGAGTTGCTAGAGATGGGTTTCATCGAACTGAGTTCTTCCCCCTATGCAACTGGCCCCCTCCCTCCCAAGAGACAACTGGACCACCCACTTGACCTAGAGCCCCATTCCAAGCCAGTGAACAAACCCCCCTATAGACTCTCCAAGTGTGAGCTTGAAGAGTTTGCAAAGCAAATCAAGGAGTTACTGGAGATGGGTTTCATCGAATTGAGTTCTTTCCCCTATGCATCCCCTGTCCTCTTAGTCAAAAAGAAAGATGGCTCCTTTTGCATGTGTATTGACTACAGAGATTTGAACAAAATTATAGTGAAGAACCGCTACCCCATCCCACAGATTGATGATTTGCTGGATGAGTTAAAAGGGGATTTCTTTTTCACTAAGATTGACTTGCACTCTAGCTACCATCAGATTCATATGCGGGCTGGAGATGAGGTCAAAACGGCCTTCAGGACTAATCGTGGACTTTACCATTTTCTTATGATGCCTTTTGGGTTGACTAATTCCCCTGCCACCTTTTGAAGCCTCATGAACAAAATCCTACAGCCCTTTTTGTTCAAGTTCGTGCTTGTTTTCTTTGATGGCATCCTAATTTACAGCAAGTCATCTATGGAGCACTTAACACACGTTCGGAGGGTGTTCAACATATTGAGACAGCATCGACTCTTTGCTGAGGAGAGCAAATGTATATTCATATAGACATCTGTGGAGTACTTGGGACACATTTTGAGAAAAAATGGTATACAAGCTGACCCCAAAAAGGTGCAATGTGTTAAGGATTGGTCCACTCCTTCCACCACCACCTCCTTGCGTGGCTTCCTTGGTCTCTCTTTATTCTACAAACGCTTCATTAAGCATTATGCCACCATTGCAGCACCTTTGACTGATCGCTTGAAAAAAGAGTCATTCTTTTGGGATGCCACTACAAATCATAGCTTCAAACAGCTAAAGGACACGCTTACTTCAGCCCCCATCCTTGTTTGCCCTGACTTCTCTAAGCTCTTTTCATTGTGATGCCAGTGGCCGGGGTATTGGTGCAGTATTGTTGCAAGAGCATGGTGTTATTGCATTTGAAAGCCGCAAGCTTGATGAGAAGGAGATGCAAATGAATGTATATGACCCAAAAGATATTGGCCATCCTCCATGCCATCAAGAAATGGCACCACTATTTCTATGGCAGTCATAAGTGAAAAGCGATCACCTAGTCCTCCAATACTTCTTGACTCAGTCTACTTTGACTCCTAAGCAAAGGTGATGGGTGGCAACCTTATAGAACTATGACACACGGGGGGCAAGGATAATATTGTGGCTGATTCTCTCTCTCAAATCTGGGCATGCAGAGTGTCATCTATCTTAGAATTGCATAGTGATTGGGTTGAAGAGCTCCAGGAGGCTTACTCGTTAGATTATCATTTCAGCCAAATATTTCAAAAATTACAGCATGGGGTTATGGCTGAAAACTCCCAATATCAACTCAAGCATGGCCTTATTTGGTCCCATGGCAAGATTGTCATCCCACACACTTCCCCCTTCATGCAGAAGATCATGAAAGAAATGCATTCTTGCCCCACTATCGGTCACTTGGGTGTTTTCAAAACATATGATAGGATTGCCAAGAGCTTTCATGGGAAAGGCTTATGGAGGGACGTCAAGGACTTTGTGACCAAATGTGTTCCATGCCAACAGAACAAGGATAGTACACTCAGGCCCACTAGCCTCTTGCAGCCTCTCCCTATCCCTGAAGGGAAATGGACTCACATCACAATGGACTTTATCACCAGCCTTCCTGTGACTAAGAAAGGGTGGAATAGTATCTATGTGGTAGTTGATCGCCTCACCAAAGCTGCTCACTTTATCCCCACTAAGGTCCAATATACTGCCTCTCAAGTGGCCACTCAGTTTATGAAAAATGTCTTCAAGTTGCATGGCTTACCACAAGTCATAGTACATGTTCGAGATGCAAAGTTTATGAGCAACTTCTGGCAGACAGTTTTCACCTCCATGGGGACCAAGCTTGCTCCATCCACTGCATACCACCCTCAGACTTATGGCCAAACCTGAGAGAGTGAACAAATGGCTTGAGACATACTTGAGGCACTTTTGCCATGATGTACAGCACAGTTGGGATACGTGGCTTCACTTGGTTGAGTTTACATATAATAACTCCACACACTCTAGCACTAGAGTTTCCCCTTTTGAGGCCTTATATGGGTATAAGGTTCCCCTTCCTACAGTCTTGTTTACCGATAAGATCAATCCAGAGTCAAGCTGAATTGGATTGCATACAAGCTTTACTTCAGCAATGCAAAATGAATCTTCAAAAGGCCCAAACACACATGAAACTCTATGATGATCAAAGACGCGGGCATTTGGAATTCTAAGAAGGGGAATTGGTCCTTTTGAAAGTGCCTAAGTCTCGCTCCTCCACTCTCAAAGAGGGCAGTAGTAGTAACAAGCTGGCCCACCGCTTCTATGGCCCATACCGCCTCCTAAAGAGAGTTGGTGACTTGGCCTACCACTTAGAACTCACCCCTACCACCAAAATCCACAATGTGTCTCATGTTAGTTAGTTGAAACCCTTTGTAGGATCCTCAGTGGACTATGTGGAATGACTTCCCCCCATTGATGAAGAGGGCATCACTCAATATGTTTCGGAAGTGATCATTGGGCACAGCGAGATAAGAACTTACGATCTCAATCCATCAAAGAATACATCATCAAATGGCAAGTCCTACCCTTGGAAGAATCCTCTTGGCACCCAACAACCATCCTCGATGAATTTCCCTACCTCCGTGAACCCTAACGGCTGGAAGACTAGCCGGTCATGCCCCACATTGCCCATTTCCAGCCTACAGACTGTTGAGATATCGAGCTCCACTCGTGATATGCCAAGGTTACCGTTGTGCATTTATTGGCTCAGTTAGTATGCCACCTTAGTTAGTTGAGTTTGGTTTGAGACCCATATATAGGGTTCTTCTATTTCTATGTATGAGAGTTCTTTTGGCTTACACAACTAAGAAGAGGAAAACTGTTTTCAGCCTCCACCCTTGTGTGTATTTCCCCATTGTGCAAGCAAGAAAGCTACAAGTGAGACTCCTTCCTTCTCTCCCACAATCTTGACATGGTATCAGAGCCTTGTTCGTGGTAAGGAGCTCAAGAAAACAAACCAAGTTCGCGGTGTTCTTGTAAAAGGACTAGTGTTGCTTTCATTTTTCTGGTTTGGGAGTAAGTCTCTGCAGGTAGCACAGCCGGATAGTGCAGGAGTGCATTGTCTCAGATTGAGACGCCCTTTGTGGTGTGGCAAGAGGGCAGTATATGCTACGGGTGAGGGCTTTAACCCTTGATATCCCTGTTTTTTTTATTTGAGGCCATTTCGGGGCCTATTTTGGAGATGGAAGATTTATGCACGCACTCAGGAAAAGGCCCTGTTTTATGCTATGCGACCACTGTTCTACAGGTCGGTGGAAAGTTACTGCAGAAATTGCATCGTATGCCTGTGCGCAGAAACATTAGGAGTTACAGAATCATCCTTGTTGCCTCTTGATGCAAAATCGTCACTAGGAAGTGACTGTGTGGTCAAGTGCCACTTTCGTCAGTTTTGCAGATTTGCCCTTGTGAGGCTGAAGCTGTGTTTTTTGCAGTGATAGAATTTTTTGCAGTGTTCTGTAATGGCGTCTGATTCTCTTTCACAGATTATCACTGAAAAGCTTGACAAGAACAACTTCCAAGCATGGAAGTTTAGAATGACGAATTTCCTTATGGGAAAAGGATATTGGGAATTTGTTGTAGGAAATGAAGAAGAACCAGTTCTTCCTGATGTTCCCAATCAACAGCAAATGCAAGCATTTAAAGCATGGCATGAGAGAGCCAGAAAAGTTATGTACTGGCTGTCTATCAGTATTTCAGACTCTATGATTGTGCATATTCAAGATGCAAGTATGCCAAAGCAGGCATGGGATACTTTGTCAAAAATGTATAGCACAAATACGCAAGCGAGGAAAATGCAACTCAAGCAATGAAGGTGAAGAAGATTGCAGATGCACTTGCTTCCATTGGGTCACCAGTGGAAGATGATGATTTAGTTTCTGTGACATTGAATGGTCTAGGTAAGGATTATGCACAGTTCCGAACATCCATTTCCGTCCGTGAAAGATTTCCTGATTTTGAGGAGTTGATTGCTCTTCTAATTTCTGAGGAGCAGAGAAATGGTGGTGCATCTTCTTCAGGAGGAACTTCAAAAGAAGCTGTCTTCTACTCAAATGCTGGAAGAGGTAGAGGTAGAGGTAGAGGAGGCCGATCTGGAGGCCGTGGTAGAAATCAGAATATGCAACAAACTCAAGAAAACCAGTCCTATGGAGGAGGACGTGGTAACTCTAGAGGCAGGGGGAGCCAAAGAGGTCGTGGTGGATGGCAAAGACGCCAAAATGCAAACAGTAATGTTGAATGCTACTACTGTGGTAAAATGGGTCATATGGCTAAAGACTGCTATAAAAAGCAGAATGGCATCATGAATGGAAAATTGCAACAAGAGAATTATGCATCTTCTAGTAGACAGGGTGATGACAGAAATGAACATTTGCTTATGGTGCAGCACATGAACAATTCTGTGACAAGTGCAGAAGAAAGTAACGATGTATGGTATGTTGACTCAGGTTCATCAAACCACATGACAGGTCATGCAGAATGGATGGAGGATGCAAGGAAAATGGAAAAACCAGGATTTGTGGAGACTGGTGATGATACTGCACATCCTATTGTGCAGATTGAAAAAAATTCCTTTGTCTATGCAGGATGGGAAAAAGAAATACCTGTCGGATATATTTCATGTCCCGAATATCACCAAGAATCTGGTTTCTATTGGTCAAATTGTTGAGCAGGGCTTGCAGGTCAGATTTAATCCTCATGGATGCTTTGTTGAGGATATGAAAAATAAAGGTCGCTTGATAGCAAAAGGAAAGAAGAAGGGCAGAATGTTTATGTTGGATGCAGACATGCCTGAATTGAGTGCAGCAATGTTTGCACATGGGACCAGTGTAGTTGCAGATATTGATATCTGGCATAAACGCATTGGTTATGTTAATGTACAACGACTTAAATCAATGCAGGCCCAAAATATTATTGCAAGATTGCCTAAATTCAAGGTTGCAGAAATGCAAAAGGTATGTGAAGCCTGTCAATTTAGAAAACAGGCAAGGAAACCATTTCCTAGACATGTTCAAGAGAGTAAGAAGCCATTGGAATTAATCCACTCTGATGTGTGGACTACTAAAGCGGCATCTCTTGGAAGCTGTCATTATTTTGTCACTTTTATTGATGACTATAGTAGAAAAGTTTGGGTGTATTTTATGAAAAAAAAAGTGAAGTTTTTGGGCATTTCAAAACTCTTAAAGCTATGGTTGAAAAAGAAACAGGCCTACAAATAAAATGCCTAAGGTCAGATGGAGGGGGAGAGTACCTCTCAAATGAGTTTGCAAGGTTCCTGCAGGAGCATGGCATAAAGCAGCAATATTCATGCAGTCATACCCCACAACAAAATGAAATTGCAGAAAGAAAAAACAAGCATATTGGAAAGGTATCTCGTGCCATGCTCAACGAAAAAAACTTGCCAGATTTTTACTCGGCTGAAGCAGTTACTACAGCAGTCTACATAACGAACAGGACTCCTACTCCAGTAATACATGGGATGACTCCAGAGGAGAGGTATACTGGTAGGAAACCAGATATTTCTCATTTGAAGATTTTTGGTTGCATTGCCTATGTTCATGTGCCAGATGAGTTGAGATCCAAGTTGGATCCAAAAGCTGAGAAGTGCATCTTTATTGGTTACTCTCTGCAGCAGAAAGGGTACAGATGCTATAACCCTTCTATTCGAATTATGAAGAAACATTCAGTATGGTTGCAAGGATGGCAACTGTAAGAGCTATCATTGCTATGGCTGCACAAAGGGATGGTCTTTACATCAGATGGATGTAAAGAATGCCTTCTTGCATGGTGATTTGCAAGAAGAGGTATATATGGAGCAGCCACCAAGTTATGTGCATGCTGTTCATCCTGAGTTTGTTTGCAGGTTGAAGAAAGCCTTGTATGGCTTGAAGCAAGCACCTAGAGCATGGTCTGACAAGATAGGACAGTATCTTGTCACTATTGGCTTTCAGATTTTCAAGGCAGATTTCTCACTTTATGTGAGAAAAACAGAGAAAGGTATTATGCTACTTGTCATTTATGTTGATTATGACAGGTGACAGTGATGAAGATATCCTTCATGTGAAAATGCTATTGAAGCAGAAGTTTGAGATAAAGGATTTGGGAGAGCTGCGTTATTTCTTGGGCATTGAGATGATTAGATCACCAAGTGGGATATGGCTCTTGCAGAGGCAGTATGGATTGGACATGCTGTCCAAATATGGGATGACAGGCTGTAAGCCTATTTCAGTTCCTTTGGAGCAGAATGTGAAGTTGAGTACATATGCAGGTGAGCTTCTGGAAGACCCTACTATGTACAGACGCATAGTAGGAAGTTTGATTTATATGACTATTACCAGGCTAGATTTGAGCTATGCTGTTGGATTGGTAAGTCAGTTTATGCAGGCTCCAAGGAAACCGCATTTAGATGCGGCTAGACGCATACTCAAGTATATGAAGTCCACATTGCAGTATGGACTATTTTATGAGATTGGGGTTCAGATACAATTGCATGGATACACTGATGCTGATTGGGCTGGTAGTATTTCTGATAGAGGATCTAGCAGTGGATATGTGTTCTCTTTTGGGAGTGCTGCAGTCACTTGGAGCAGTAAGAAACAACCTACAGTTGCCTTGTCGAGCACAGAGGCTGAGTATAGGGGTGCAGCAATGGCTGCATGTGAGGTAGCTTGGTTGCATAAGCTACTTTATGATATGCATCAGTCTCTACAGATGGGCCAGTTGTCATTTATTGTGACAACATGAGTAGTATACACTTGGAAAATAACCCAGTCTATCATGCTAGAACAAAGCACATTGAGGTGCATTATCACTATGTGCGAGAGAGAGTTTTACTAGGTCTTATTGATCTAGTTTATGTCAGCACAGAGGATCAGGTAGCTAACAAATTTACGAAGGCATTGGGTGCAGAGAAGCTGCGCAGGTTCAGAGACCTGCTTGGTGTGCAGGAATTGGGATTGAGCTCGAAGGGGAGTGTTGAGATATCGAGCTCCACTCGTGATATGCCAGGGTGACCGTTGTGCATTTATGTCACCAACTTGTTAGTGCAGATGCGGCTGGTACACCGCCCATGAATAATAGCTAGATGATAGCTATCCTTATCTACTCTAGTTCGTGGCTCAATTAGTATGCCACCTTAGTTAGTTGAGTTTGGTTTGAGACCCATATATAGGGTTCTTCTATTTCTATGTATGAGAGTTCTTTTGGCTTACACAACTAAGAAGAGGAAAACTGTTTTCAGCCTCCACCCTTGTGTGTATTCCCCCATTGTGCAAGCAAGAAAGCTACAAGTGAGACTCCTTCCTTCTCTCCCACAATCTTGACATAGACTGCACACTGCTTTAGAACAGTTTTGTACTTACTCAAATCACATGCATGTGCATTCTACATAGGCTGAAAGTGCTCATCATAAGCTCCATTTTGACATATAGTACGCCCCATTTGGAGCCACCTATCAAAATTTATGACCAGATTACTTTAGCCGGCCGGTTCAGGAACCCATTCTTCATTGTCATAGGACTCTGAGTAGTACTCTACAACCCTCCCTTACCCCACCCATCACTCCCCTATGTTTCTCCTTGTTTTTTAGGGTAAAAACCTTTCGAGTGGGGATGGATTGTAATAAGCGGGATACACACCGACTAGGGTTTAGACACCCCATCACACTGACCTGGGTATTTAAGGTGTAAGAGCCCAGATTAGGGCAACCAGTTATTATCAAGATCACACTCTTCACCTTCGTCTCCAACTTCCATGGCTTCCTTCTCCTTTCTCTCCTCTTTTCTCTCTTTCTCTCTCCTCTTCTAGTCTTCTTCCTTCTTCTTCTTGTTCCCTTTCTCTCTCCCCTCAGCTTCTTTCATTACAATCTATCCACTTGTACCATGCTCTGGGGGCTTGTTTCAGCACATACAATGCCTTCTTCAGCTTATACACTTTGTTCTCAAAATGGGGGCCTCAAACCCTGGTGCCTGAGCCACATACACCTCCTCCTTGAGGTCACCATTTAAGAACGCTGACTTAACATCCACTTGGTAAACTAGCCACTGCTTGTGGACGGCCACTGCAAGTACTGTGCGAATAGTGGTCATTCTAGCAATTGGAAAAAATGACTCTTGAAAATCAAACCCTTCAACCTATGAAAAACCCTGTGCAACCAGTCTAGCTTTGTACTTTTCTAAAGTACCACCAGCCTTGTACGTTACCTTCCAGATTACCTCAAGAATAATTTAAAGAGGCTAAGGTGGATGGAAACCCTTAAGGTCGCCAAGATTTATCTCTTTTATGAGGCTAGAGTAAACTCAAACATGTTCATTGGAGGACGACAAGTCAAATTGAACCAGTATATCTCTGAGGAGGTTACAAAGGTTATATCAACAAATCAAGTCATGGTTGTAGGATGCTCCAGTTGCCGCAACTACAAAAAAGATGGATTACCTAATCTTTCGCTAAAATATAGATTTTCAAATATCTATTCCGAGAATCCTAATTACTGTGTAATGGATGTATCGCAATGCCATGCCTAAATTGTGTTAGAAAAACCTTTTGCAAGATTAATATGAGCTCCCGAACTACTCGAACGATGTATTCCCTTCCTATTGATGTAAATAATTATTTTTGTACACCCGTTTGTCTCCTTGATAATCAGGAATGGTAGGAAGATATTATCCGTTTGATGAATTTTTTTCGACCCTAGTAGAAAATAGAGTTAACTAATAGAGGTGACAAAGTCAGAAGAAATTCCATGCATTTCAAGCCATGTATATATCACCAAGCATTCAAAAAATGAAATAAGTTTTGACTAATTCATAATGGGTATACGGTTCTCACCTCTCCTATCAAGGAAGGCAATATGGGACAGATGGATTCATTGAAGCTAACTATATCATAGGTCCAACCTTAGGTGAATCCAGTGGATGGAGGACTCAAAGGCTTGTTAAACTATCCTTCATTAATAGGACCCCATTCTTCATACTAAGGGCTAACTAGATTACAATATCAGCACATAAGTAGAAAACCAACTAAGTTCGTCTTGATCGATGGAATTGTTGTTTTAGGGAGTAACCATTATCATAAAGATATCTAGGCCTTCCCACAAAAATACTAAGTTATGGATATACACGCTATAACTCTAGCTAGGTGAGGTATGCTAAGTTATCAGAGATTCACATGTAAGTCTTTTTTTTTGTTTAAAATTAAAACTCTCTTTTGAAGTGTAAACCCTGATCATTATTAGAAGGCCAAGTAGTATATAATTCCCTTCCTAAATTAATGAGGTAGATTAAGCAAGTAAACATCTTTTTTAAATATGGTTGGAGAGAAAATTGATCATAAAAATTGAATAATTTTCTAGAATATCACCCTGAATCTCAATATTACAAAAGCTCAATAGAAGAAATTTCTTCTCAAGCAATACAGAAGCCATCAGAGTTTGATGGTAAGGGGAGGGACATTCCAATTGAAGCAGAAACATGGGTAAAATCTATGGAAGACTATTTTACTATTGCACGGGTTGCACAATCAAATTAAGCAATGATTGCTAAAGTGAAACTCACAGAGATGCCCCCATCTTTGGTGGAAACAGTGGTGCAAGGACCAAAGAACGTCCAAAAGCGCTATCACTTGGGACAAGATTAAAGACATTGTGCGTGGGAGATACCTTCAACCCACATATCAATCCTAGAAGATGAATGAGTTCTTCAACCTAAAGCAGTTAAGCCTAAGCCTAGAAGCTTACTACTCCAAATTTGTAACACTTCTAAAATATGCACCTACCATGGTTGTTTCACAACAAGGATCCAAATTTTGCAATGGTCTAAATCTGCCCATGAATACATGCCTTGAATCAATGAGACCATTAGATTTACAAGATGCATTGATTTGAATAGCTCCAATAGTTCTTCAGGAGATCAAAAAAGGTCAAGAAATGCAAAAATTTGGAAGAAAAACAGTCAGAATAAGGGCAACTTCCAAGGATATGCAAAAAGAGCCCAAGGGTAGTACCAACCAAACAGGATAAAGATAGCCAAATCAAATGCAGTGGAAAAACTTATACCCACAAGAAAGAGCAATGAGGCTCCAAGGTGCTTCTATTACAAGGAACCATGAAATTTCAATGTTAGATATGCTCAATGCCCCACCCTCATAAGGTGTGACCAATGATCCATGGTGCTCAAAGTTGTAAGGCCCCCATTATAAGGAGAAGCCAAATGTGAGCCCAGATATTAGTTGAGTCCTGACTTGTATATCAGATGAGGTCTATGTGACCGGATGGCAAAAAGGTGACCATTGTGGGTCTAATCTTTGGGTTGGACTGAGTAGTTAAGCTGGTAGCAACTCGAGGCACATTGCATCGAGCTGCAGGGTAAGGGAGTTAAAAGGGGCCCCTATTTTGGGGTCCACGGGCCGTGGAAGTGGCCCCTAATTGGGGGGTCCGAGAGCAACACCCCCGGTCCAATGGTAAAGGGAATATTCCCTAGCCAACTAGTGGAGGCTCATATGGTAGGTCGGTCACGCCGACCTAGCTGCTTTCGCAGGCTATAAAAGTTAAACCCCTTCATAACCATCGATTATCTATCTTTCACCTAGTTAGAGTTGTTCTAGCTAGCCTTAAGCTCTTTACCTATCTTCTATCTAGATCGCCATCTAAGCTTCACAATGAAAGTGTACAAGTGGACAGAGCCATCTAGGTTTTAGTTGTTTGGAGCTAAAGAAAATTTCTAATTCTCCTCTTATCTGTTGTTGTGTACTCTCTATCTCTATCTCTTTCTCAGATTCTGTTCGTTGCGCCGTGTAATTTTTACATGGTATCAGAGCCCAAGGGGCTCTAGGGATTGAAGAGTGCACAAGAGGCAAAGGCTTCAACAGCAAGAGGAACAATGTCGTCTTTCGAAAGCGGTTCGAGCGCATCAGGAAGCAGTGCAGGAGGTGGTGCTACTGTACCAGCTATTCAAACACTGAGGATTCGTCCACCAACCTTCAGCGATGGCAAGTTAGATGGTACAAACTATACCTTGTGGAAGTTCAAAATTAAAACTATCCTTGATTCTTATGAGCTTTTGGAGACTGTGCTGGGGACTGACGTAGAACCACAGCCTACCTCCGACCCATCAAATCCTAGTGTGATGATTCCTTCGAATGTAGATCTTCTACGAGCTTGGAAACAAAGGAATGCAGATGCATTGTGTGCCTTAGTTACAAGATGTTCTGACAACATTTTGACTTTGATTCAACATACAACCAAAGCATCAGAGGCTTGAAATGTACTGAGGAGTCAGTATGAAACGCGAAACCAAACAAGGATTCAAAACTTGGAGAATCAACTAGCAGCGAAGAAGTTTGCTAAAGGAGAGATAGCTGAAGCATTCATCACTCGGATTAAGAATCTGCACGACCAGATGGCTGGTGCTAGGATACAAAAGATTAGCGAGGAGCTAGCTTGGAGGTATCTTCGGATTTTATCCACAAAAGTTTGATGGACTAGTAACTACCCTTAATACTCAAGTGAGACCTCAAGCTTTGATGTTTGAGGAGTTTTGTGCATTATTATTGGAGGAGGAGTTGAGACTGAAAGCCCGAGAAGGAAGCAACAATGGAGATGCTACATTCTCTATGAATGCAAAAGGCAAAGGTGGTTCCTCCACCAAAAATGATGGTGACAAAAAGAAGAAGGATGGTAAGAAGAAGTTCTAAGGAGAGTGCTTCTATTGCAAGAAGAAAGGACATGCATTGCAGATTGTCATGTCAAGAAGGCATATGAAAAGAATGGTACCCTTAAAAGTAAAGGGAAAGAGACAGCCAATACGGCCAAAGCAGAGTTGGAGTTATTCATGGCGACCATTGAGGAGGTGTGCTCCTCGACGCAAGAAGAATGTACCACTAACTCATGGGTGTTGGATAGTGGAGCCTCCCTCAACAAGAAAGGTCTATAAAGTTCTATGCAACCTCTACAAGAATCCATCACTATGACGATTGGAAATGATGCAAAATGCCCTGCTGCAAGCAAGATACTATTTCATTTGTTGCTGCAAATGGTGATGTCAAAAAGCTTTCAAATGTGTTGTATGCTCCCAAAATTAGGAGAAAACTTGTTATTAGTTGCTGCCATAACTGATCTTGGTCATGAAGTGAGGTTCAAGAAGACATGTGTAGAAATTCTTGACAGTGATGGCAAAGTTGTTGGCAAAGGAGAAAGAATGAACAACCTATATGGGCTAAGTGCTCTTACAGCCACCATTGGAGTGGGCACAAGTAAGCTTTGGCATGAAAGGTTTGGACACATCAGATTTGTAGTGTTGAAGGAGATGCACAAGCAAGGTATGGTTGCTCACCTACCTGTAATGATTGAATTGAAGGAACATTGTGAAGCTTGTATGATGGGCAAGCAACAGAGAAAGGCATTTCCACAAGAAAGCAAGAATAGAGCATAAGCTTCTCTAGAGTGGGTGCATGCTGACTTGTGTGGAAAGATGCCTACACGGGCCTTGGGGGGATCTTCTTATTTTATGTTGATTGTCGACAACTACAGTAGGAAGATGTGGGTGTACTTCCTTCGTGATAAGGCTCAAGCTTTTGGTAAGTTTAAAGAATGGATAAAACTTGTTGAGAATGAAACAAGGAAAAGTGTGAAGAAATTTAGAACAGATAGTGGTGTGAGTTCAACTCAAAGGAGTTTGAATACTTTTGCAAGAGCAAAGGGATCAAGCCTCAATTGATGACATCTCACACACCTCACTAGAATGGTGTTGTGGAACGCAAGAATTGCACCATTGTGGAGATGGCAAGATGCATGCTAAAGGGCAAGGGATTGCCTAACCATTTTTGGGCTAAAGCTGTTAATATTGCAGCCTACATTTTAAATCGGAGCTACACAAAGGTTCTCAAGGGAAAAACACCTCATGAGGCTTACACTAGTAAGAAACTATCTATCTCACACTTCAAAATTTTTTGATGTGAATGTTATGCACATATTTCAGATGAGAAGAGAAATAAGTTACAACCAAAAAATAGAAAATGTATCTTCTTGGGTTATAGTGATGAGCAGAAGGCTTACAAATTATATGACCAAGAGGCAAAGAAGATCATCGTGAGCCGTGATGTGGTGTTCAAGGAGCAGCTACATACAGTGGAGGAGGAGAAGGCAAGTTTTTCCACTTTATCATTAAGCGAAGAAGTAGTCCACTATGAACCTATCCCGAGAGTTGTACCTATCCTTAAGGAGGAGGAAGCATCATCTTCAAATGATGAGGAAAAAGTTCACCAACCTGATATCACCCCATCGGAAAAGCCATTGCCGCATTGGGTGAAGGAGCTCTATGACCACAATAATCCTATGCCCACATCTATTGAGGAGAAGGCAGATGGACCAAGGAGGTCTCAGAGAATAGAGGAGCAAAGGAGGGCTTTTGCTCACATAGTCAATATGGCATTGATGGTTGAGATTATGAGAGAAGTAAAGGATCCAACTGACTTAGAAGAAGCACTTGCAGATCCAGCATGGAAGTCAGCTATGCAAGCCGAGTATGACAACATAATGAAGAATGAAACTTGGGAGCTAGTGGATTGGCCAGCAAAGGGAAAGGTTATTGCATGCGTCAATGTAACAATACCCTATGCTTAACATCCATCATATTTTGTAATACGACAAGGGTGCAGGATTGTATATCTAATCTAATATTTGCAACATCTAGTTTCTCCAACTAAAACTAGAGGAGTGCATTGATGACATAACACAACTTGGAAAATCAAGAATCGTTCCCAAGGTTTGTCTTTCTTCCAAAAATCAAGAACATATATTAACAAGAGAAGATTTTCACAACTTAAGGGAAAGATATTTTATGTTGTAATTATAACTAGTTTTATTTACTTGTGTCGTATCCTATATCAATGTGTGCTCTGATACCAATCATAACGTGCCCGCCCGAGCTGCTTCCTCATCGATACGTTCTTAGTATCCCATCAAGAGATGTCCTAGAAACACCATCTGGGATTTTATGAAAACCCTCAAAGTTTACTAACTAGGCTCGCTTGAATCTACCTCGCAGTGAAATTTCCTGCCGTTCCCACCAAGATTGAGATGAGTTTTTGGTCAAATCAATTACTAACAATTCATTAGTGTCAACGGTTTGAGTTTCCACTCCTTGTATAATTTCATGACTGCAATGCACTTGCATTGCGCTAGGTTCAAAGAGAATGGGAGACGAAGGGAAGTGTGGCACTTCAATCCCTTCTACCCATGGTCCTAAAGCGATGCAAGTCCGGCTTTCTTATCTCTAATGGTCTATCAAAAATGTAATTTTTATTCCTTCTTAGGAAAGCTCTTAGCTCACCGAGACCACCCAAGCATAGATCTAGATCGTCAGGGTCCACCATCAAGGGTCCATTCTCCCGCTTCCCTCGAGAGAGTGTTTTTAATTACCTACCATCTTAGATTCAACATATAAAAATAGCTTCTTTGATTATCTCCTGATACAAATTCGTTATATGCCTTTATTTCATGATACAAAGACAGAGTGAAGCAATCCCTTCTCAATAGTTCCTTTAAGAAAAATAACTTTTTACAATGTTTTCTACTCTAACTAGAAATTATGTCAACCCAAATGTATTATTCTCTCCAAGTTCAATTCCTAAACTATTATCGGAACTTCCAGGATACTATCTGGAATTCGAAGGGTAGTTGGCAGTTTGTAAGAGTCTAAGGAGTTTATGACCAAAGCCCCCTGGTATCCTCACCTCCTCCTACCAACTAGAGTTCCCTATTATAAGATCTTTTGCATCATGATTGGTCTATACTCAATAATGAGAAAACAAGAAAAGAAAACCCCTTGGAGTAGGTTTTATCCACACTGGCCTTGGGGAGGTCTAGCACCATCGAAGAACACTACCTCAGTTAGCGTTCTATGCTCATCGGAATACTGCCTCAGTCAGTGATATTCTCAATACAAAATTATTTCCAAGACAAATCTTTTCCTTTCAACTATCTACTATGCAAGTAGAAGGCTTACATTAGTTGAGAAGAATCATACAGTGACTCAAAGGGAAGCTCTTAGAATGATATTTGCTTACAGAAGTTTATACATTACTTGTTGGGGAATCAAATAATTTTTCATGTGGATCATCAAGATTTATTGTATCTCATCAATAAACTATAGCTTATAGGAAGATTGGCAAGGTGGATGCTTCTTTTACAATAGTGTGATTATAAAATAGTGCATATACCTATGAAAGATCATGTGGTAGTTGATTTTTTGAGTAGACTAGAGTCAGCAAACCCTGTATTAGGGGGGTAAATGATTAGTTACCTCTGCTGATGGAGAGCTACTTAGTGTTCACGTGAGTCAATTCAATTTTTTATATGATCAAATGCTAATTTTTTTGCTTGATGGAGTGATGCCTACAGAATTGTCAAGAAATCACTATAGAAGGTTGGCATTGTAGAGCTGACACTTTCAAGTTATTATGGGAGTGCTCTATAGGAGGCCCATTGACAATGTCTTGAGAAGATGTGTAACAATTGAAGAATAGCCCTCTATACTACATGAGGAACATGCAAAATTGATAGGAGGACATTTCTCTAATGAGATTATAGGCAAGAAGATTCTTCAAGCTAGTTTGTGGTGGCCAACACTGCTTAAAGATACTCATTAATATGCAAAGTATTGCAGTATCTGTATGCAGGAAGGTCAACCTTAGCCTAGAGACAGGGTGCAGGATCATTTGATTTTGTCTCTAGAGCCTTTTTAAAAGTGGGATATTGATTTTGTGGTTCTTATTAAGCTAGCTACCCACTGTCAGAGTAAAAACCAATATATTTTGGTCTATATAGATTATTGCACTAAGTGGGTTGAAGCTAAATCCTTGCAAGACAATAAGGCAGCAAGTGTGTCACCGTTTCTTTATTCTAATATAATGACTCAATTCGGCTGCCCTATAGAGTTGGTAAGTGACCATGGTAAGCATTTTCTGAATGAAGTGATTAAGGAGTTGACTTCTAAACATATGATTTTGCATAAGAAATCCACACCTTATCACCCTCAAGAAAATGGGGATGGCGAGAATTCTAATAAGAACTTGCTACGGATTCTTAAGAAGGTAGTCACTAATAATCATAAGGATTGGGACACTAAATTAGATTCAAAATTGTGGTCTTTTCATACATCATATAAGGTTTCAACAGGTTTGATTCCATTTAAATTAGTTTATGGACTTCAAGTAGTGGTCTCAATGGAGTTTTAGTTCTTAGCCTAAGAGTTCCAGTGACCCTTAGATTATCTCGTGAAGATTTAGTGCATGATAGGTTGCAATACTTAATGTAACTTGAAGAGGATCAAATTATAGCTCGTTACCTTTTAGCAGTGGTGTAGTCAAGAAGATAGGCATGGATAAACTGACACACTAAGAAGAAGATATTTAAGGAGGGAGATATTGTCATAGTTTATCATTTAAAGCTTGGAAAGCATTCGGGAAAGTTGGAGTTGCAGTATACTAGTCCGTATGAGGTTTTCAAAGATGTGGATCAAGGAACTTTTGTGTTGGCTGCATTGCAAGGTGAGATAATTAAGCCAACAATAAATGGGTTCACATTAAAGAGGTTGGTACAACTAGATTATGATGATTCAAGTCAATAAGCTCATAGGAAGCCCATAGTTGCAGTTAATTTGGTTCAACTTTCTATAGTGTTGCTTCATACAGTGCACATGCAGTGGGGTTTTGCCTTATAAGGTAGTTTACAATTCCCTCACTCTTATGGTTGTCTATAAGTTTGCATGGATTGATTTCTTAAATGGGGAGTACCATCATTTCATTGTCAAATGTTTTTTGATGTTATTATCTTTCAAATTGTTTTTGGTCCTCATAAGGAAGCTAAAACTTTCATGCTCTATGAGGTGTCAGGTATTTTGGAATTATTAATCGTCTTGTTGCAAGTATTATGGAATCTCATGGAGTGGTAGTATTATCTAATATTAGACCTTGGCCATGGGAACTTGGCTGATGTTGGATATATAATTGAATTTTTTTTGCAACACGTTATGATTTGGGAAAGTATCATTATGGCATTGGTAGAGTATGCTTTGAAAGGATTTTTAACCTGTGACTAGAAATTGGCAAATGATGGGGTAAAAGGGCGATTGGACTCAACTGCAATTATTTTCACACTAAAATTTTATGAATTCATAGAATTTCAATTGCATGAGGTCCAACTAAGGGGACGTAGGATAAGTGTCAAACTCATTTCAGAGTACATGGTGTAATCAGTGTTTAGCACACTTCCTCTTTTCTAAGAGATTCACTCAGTGTCAAGTTGGAAAAAAGGGGGAAAGGGAGAGACATGGGCAAGGAAACCACAATGTTTGGTGCAGGTTTTTGAAGTGCTTGCTACGTAGTGCTGTCACTCGAGTCCACGCCTTCATCCTCCTGTTTGTTCTCCATCTTTCTTGCTATTCAACTCTTCACAGGTTACTGTTGGAGCTAATATGGTGAAAACGAGGCAAAAGAAGGCATCAAATTACCTGTTAAGAGGAGGCAACATGAGTTAAGAGGGGTCCATGAGCAGGAAGATGAGTGCAATGATAGCCCTTTTGAGTTCATTCCTTCTAAGTCAAAGCAATCTATACCAAAAGCATCACCAACTATTTCAAGTGTTGAAGATGGTGATTTGCCAACACCAATCATGGATCGTAATATTTTCATGGATACATCTGAGCCCAACACTAGAGGGTGGCACAAGTAGATTGTTTTGTTGTCTTCTACTGAATCACTGTGAGAATCTTAGAATAATAATGTGCATGCACAATAGTAGCTTGCTATGCTTAGGGAAAGTGGAAAAGTTGGGGGTAAATTGAAAATTACACCTTCTCTTCTATCTCAAGTTTTCTCTCTTGAGCTTACTAATGGACCTAAGTATGCTAAAAATGTAGCAATCCCTAATTGGCTTGGTACTTTACATGATAAACTCATGTAAGAGGTGCATGTACCAACTGTTAGAAAGAAGCACCAAAAGTGTCAAATTGGACCAATGCTGGCAAGTTTATATGCTCATTTGCAACAAGTGATATGTCCAACTTTGCATGCATCTCTTTGGGAATCACAAAAGGGGGATAAGTTTTATGTATGCAAAAAACATAAGTTTAATCATGAAACTCTCATGCTTCATTGGATACTGAAAATGATCAAGGACAACACCTAGTTGCTCCATTGTCTATGGGTTTTTCTTCACAAGATGTATCAAATTTTGAGGTTATGGGTAGTGCTATGTCTTTGCATTTTTATGAATGGCTGAATGAGGATGGTAAGCATGATCTGATTCATGAGGATGTGGTCATTACATGTATGCAAAAGAAAGTCAGATTCTTTAAGGGGAAAATGGAGAATATGTCTAAGCAATATGATTCTATACATCACAGAGATGGTATGCCTTATGATAGGAAAGTTATTACAACAGGTTATGTGCCTTAAAATCTTGAGGAGGCTTGTTTGCTTTGTTGGGATTACATAGGTTTATGGTTGATATGCATGCAAGTGGTGCTGTTAAATTGGATGTGGTTCAGGAACAACTGACATGTATAAAATCTAAGAGGGATTTTATGCTCATTGAGATGGAAAAAATGAAAGAGTTGCATGCTAGTGAAGTGGATGCTTTGTGGAGGAAAATTGATGAATATGGTGATATGTTGTCTAAATTAAGATATATTTTGCTACTTTTAAGGAATGGATAGCAAATATGTAAGAATTTTTTCAAAATGAGCTTGTTTAGTATCTCAAGAGAATGACAGGATTCTTTTAGATGTTTGGTTGATACCTTTTCTTAAGGTTGAGAAGCAACTTTTGTGTGATATGAAAGTGGATTTGGATGGTTTTGTGTTCATACAATAGGATTTGGCTACTATAAGGGCTAGTTTGATTCGTGTGATTCATGATCAGTGCTCAGCCTTATTCAGTGTTCCAATAGTCCTTTGTGTCTGAAAATATGGAAGCATTTATTCATGAAAAGAATGATCTTAAGGAGAAAATTGATGGGATGCAAGTTGAGTATCATAGACTTTTGGAAATTATTACTACTTTGCACAATGTTAAGCAGATTGATCATGTTGAAAATCTATTTCCGGATGTTGACGTTGTCAAGTCTAATATCAATGATGTATTGCATGACATCAATGAACAGGTAAAGATCAAGGAGCTTACAGTGGTGGATAAGATTAATAACAATCATGTTTTACCACTTGTATCACATGAGATGCATGCACAAGAGCAGTCTGTCACATTGACTCTCATGATGATCATGAGCCTCATAGCTCATAAGACACTGTTTTAACCCACTTTCACACCTGTAACAATCTATAACCCCTATGTAACTTTGATAAACACTTGGATAACGATGTTGAAACCTATAGAGTGGTCTATCAAGGCACCTATAGAAACTACAAGGAATTTGTAGAGTGATCAAAATAAGGGTGAAAATACTCTACAATAATCTTTGCAACTCTTATAAACACATGCAAGCACCTATGAGTACCTATAAATCTTGTAAAAACATGTAAGCACCTTTGAGTACCTATAACTCTTGTAAACACCTATTAGAACCTATGAGTAGCCTAGTTGAATCCTTTATACCACTTTACAATCCTCTTTCAGATAGATGTTTACTGAGGGTAGCTTCATGTGCAATATTTTCTTGGGATCTAAATCACTAGGATTGGGCAAAGTACTTCCCAAGATAAGGTTGTGCACCCCTCAAGATTCTAAATAGTAAGGGATGGTCACCTCTCTATTATCTTTATGTCTCACCTCTAGCATCCACTTTTCCTCATGGATATTGAACATTTTAGATCCAATGCTAGACTAATCAAATAGTTATGAAATGCATGGAGGACTAAAAATAGCCTTTCACTCTTCCATGAGATTCAATAAGGAAATTTTGAAGAGATTAAAAGCTTGGCAATAAGAGGTATTTACCATGGCAATTGGTGACTCACTTATATGCCACTTACCTCTTTTACAATTGGATTAAAATCTCTTCAATATTCAAGCTAACTAACAAAGATTAGGGGTAAAACAAATTGCTCAATTATAGTTTTTTTTTTAAACAAGAAAGCACTTAAATGAGCCTTGGAAAAGAAATTTATCTACTAATTTAGATGCATCAAGCATTATATTTAAAAAATGGTTCACATACATTAGGGAATTAAATTCTTGAATCCCAACAAGTGGAATAAGACCCAACAATTGGCTAAGATGGAGGGATCAAGAATTGATTATTTATCTCTTCAATGATTTGTTAATGACTTGATTGCTCAATTTTACTTGAATCCCGCACAATGGATGATTTATAACTGATGAAGCTACCTTCTCGAATGGTACTCAAGACTCCTTAATGCTTAAAAGCAAGAAAATTTACCACTCAAAGTAAATTCCTCAAATTAGGGTACAATTTGAAATCTTCCAATTATGCTCCCAAGCTTGATCCTTGCTTGTGATCCTTGCTTGATGCTCATATATGCTTATTGTAGGATACTCCCTTGATAAAATTTTAAAGATTTTCTTTAGAATTTATCAAGATTGTAAGTAAATTTTGAAATGCTTGATCTCCACTATTTCTTGAAGAGAAGAAAGAGCTCAAAATGGTTGAAGAATCAATCTTGCCATCAATGGTTGCCACTTGAGAGTACATCACTTTTGGGACCTTAAAAATGACGAATCCCCTTCAAAGATTGTGATTTGAGCCAAGATTCACAACTATCCCAAATTTGCCACAGTTTGGGTTTGGTAGAAGAGAGAAAATGGAAGCATGAGTGGAAGAATGCCTTCATGGATCATAGTAGAAACTTCCTTATGCTAAATGGCAATGGATAGAACCATTTTAGAGCTCAAATATTGAAGGATATGAAGTCTTTATGCTACTACCTTATTTGAGCTAGTTGAAGAGGTAAAGCATAGAGCTCAAGAGATGAAATGGAGCCACCAAATAGCTTTGAATAAGATCAAGCTAGTGATTATAGGCAAGTGTAAGCTCCATAAAGAAGACTTGTAGTAAGAAGCTTACTGAAATCTGTCATAATAGGGTATCTATCATAATAGTTGCTTAGCTCAACGTGCCAAGGATCCCCTTGAAGATGGTATTCTCCAAGAAGAGATACATTGGACAAATCCACTATGAAAGTTTGCAAATGAGCTTGAAAGAGTAAAAGAAAAACCCTGCCTCAAGAAACTAGTAAACAAGATAGTCCCAACTAGGTCTTATTGACCCTTATTTGTCCACCTTTCTTCAAAATACCTTTCAAAAATAGTCACAACCTACTAAAATAGGATGAACTCCAACAATTTTCTCCAAATCTTGACCAATTCCTTTAGAACTAACCATGGTTTATTGTAGAGAGCCTATCTTGTCATAGTTATGGTGTAACCAAACCATATCAGCAAATTTCTAATTGTAGTTCCCTATCTTATTGTCTATAATTGGATAGTGACATGAAAATTACTACATAGTAGAACCAAAAATCAAGCTCAAATAGTAATGAAATTGAAGGGATTGAGCCCTAAAGTGGAAGCACGAAGTGAAAGTAAGAGCTATGGTGGAAGGAGAAAGAACATGAGAGAGAGAGAGAGAGAGAGAGAGAGAGAGAGAGAGAGAGAGAGAGAGAGAGAGAGAGAGAGAGAGAGAGAGAGAGAGAGAGAGAGAGAAAGAGAGAGAGACAAACAAGATGTGGGAACTCCAACCATCATAATGTATGATTGGCCTTCCCTTTATTCAAATGTCACTAAAAGAATAAAGAATGAAGTGATAGTGATGGGCCTGCAATGTACAAGTGTGCAGGTATTATGGTATTGTCAGTGCAACTAATGTATGGGTGGCCAAGCATAGGTGCCTTTACCCTCAACAACCTCCCATTGAATGTGCCCCTAGTGAGGAGAGAGCAAGAAAAAAGTGAAAGTACAAATGTACATAAGTAAATAGGATGAGGAAATCTGTCATCTCATCCAATGCCCATCAACTTCCTAAGGAAGGCAAAGCCCTCCGTTGTAGAGACTTTTGGTGAGTAAATCTGCAGGATTTGGGCCAGTTGTTGAGATCTTGACAAGCTCAAGGGACTTGTCCTCAATGAATATCAAGCTCATACTATTCTCCTGTTAGTATGTATGACCGACATTAGTCTTTTCCAGCTGTATCAGCAAGTGTGGGACATTAAATAAGTCGGTGGCCTTAGACCCAATGTGAATGGTCCTATGGACCTTAGTACTATTGTATACACTTATTCTATGTGTGTGGAAATGTGAGAGAGATGAATGAATGAATGGAGAGAGCATGCTTGCTCCTCACTCTGTCTCTGCTTCTCTCAATCTCAACATGGTATCAGAGCACCCATGACTGGGCTCTGTGGAAAGCATTTGTAAAGAAGGCTAGAAAATTGAAGCTTTAAGGTTCTTGAGAAGAAGGGCTAACTGCTCCTACTCCTGTAGAGGTATGCATCTACTCATTGTGAGGTCTATGGTTGATATATGTACTTGAGGCCTGTATCGAGCCTATGGGGAGCTCTATTGAGCATAAATAAAGTGCTCATTATCATCATTGTCACCAGTATAAGCTGTTGAACACATCAGCAGATCTGCGTGAACTACGCCTGTCCAGAATGTGGACTCAGATGCTTGCAAATGATGATTATGATCAGCCACTGATTGGTAAAGAACTTGTCTAAACCCTTTGAAGGGTGATTGAAGGCTTGGAACCATTCTTGGTTGCTGTGAGCTCATCTGGGAGCTGAAATCACTGATTGCAGGTCTGGGATTTTTTATTGTTTGCTGTATACAGGGTACATACAGCATGAATGCATGGTTAACATGAGTCTATAGCTCTCAAACATGTCCAAAACAACCACTTGAGCATGGGTACATGTAAAGAAGACATATAAACTAGATGTTATGCATTGAAGCAGAAATTTCTTACTGAAAATACACAGATCTGGAAGTCTAAAGCGGGCTGAAAAACTGTCAAAAAGTGTGGGCAGCAAGCATTGGCCTACTTGAAGCATTACATGACATTGCTTGGTTCATGTCAAATGTATGACTTGGGATATGCCTACTGAATGTCTGGAGGACTAAGACAAGCATTAACTACTACTGAAAACTGAAGTGTAGAGTTGGAAATTAATGTAGTTACACTGTCTTGGCTGGGTACAAACTGTAAATGCAATCTAAGACTTGGATTTGTGAAGACAGGATGTCTATGGTTACCCAAATGCTCATGTATTGAACCTAACACTTCAAAGTGAATGTATGACATGATTTGAGGCTATTTTGGAGCTGGATAGACAAGATTTTATTGAGCATTTGCTGACTGCAATCTATGAGCAGGAAGTTTGACACCTATATTTGCTGTCTATGCATTATTTTGTGCCCATATGGTTATGTTTGGACTGCTACATATACTAGCAGTTGTCTATGAAGGTTTGGGACATATATGACATGTATATGACTCAGTTTTGGCTTTGAATAAGCTACTAGTTATCTGACAGTTTACAGTTTTCAGACTATATGTATTTACCCTGGCAGTGAGGTTGTAGGAGTTTAAGCTAAAACAACTCCAAAGCATATGTATTGACTATTATACTTATGAGTTAGACCATTGGTTAGAAACTATTTTGACCTGTCATTGGACTGAAATACTCTGGTTTTTATTGCAATTAATTGCAGAAAATTGTCATAAACAGTTGAGGATTGAACTTGGTCAGTCATACTTGTTGGCTTGCAAGAAGTCGGCAGTGACTAAATAGTGTATGGTACAACATGGCTAATGCAAAGAGGACTGACAACATAACCCAGATAGTGGGGGAAAATCTTGACAGTAACAATTATGCCATATGGAAGTTCCGCATGGAGAACTTCTTAATAGAGAAAGGCTATTGGGAGTTGGTGACTGGAGCAGAAGCTGAACCTGAGCTCCCAGATTGACCTACGACTGATCAGAGACGATTACACCGAGCTTGGACAGAAAGAGATCGTAGAGTCTTGCACTTGCTCTCTTTATGTATCTCAGATGCCATGGTAATGCAAATAATGAACTGCAGCTCTCCTAAGGATGCATGGGACATTTTGGTCAAGTATTATGGCACAACCACAAGTGCCAGGAAGATACAGTTGACGCAGAAGTTCAACAACATGGAGAGGAAGAGCAGATCTATACAGGATTATGTCACGGAGGTTAAGACCATTGCAAATCAGTTGGCATCTGTTGGTTCACAGGTTGAAGATGAAGACATGGTTGTTGTGTTTTTGAATGGCTTGGGGCCTGAGTATAAGTCTTTTGACACTTTTGTGTCTGTGCAGGCTAAAATGCCTAATTTCAATGAGCTAGTTGCATTGCTTATCCATGAAGAGGTTAATCTTGGCTTGGCTACAGGATCTAGCAGTTCTAAAAACAAGGATGCAGTTTTCTATTCCAATCAACGCGGTCGTGGAAACCGTGGTAGAGGCTATGGATCTAGCAGAGGAGGCCAGCAAAATGCATCATATGGCAATAACAACCAGCAAGTATCGAATGCAAGAGGTGGTGGAAACTTTAGAGGCAGGGGGAGATCTAGCCCTAGAGGTAGAGGCTCCTGGCAACAGCAGTGTCCATCTGACAATCCGAACAAGGATAAGGATTGTCATTACCCGCCGCAAGGCAGAGCAGGTACATTCCGCCTCATGAGAGAGGGGAATTGAGTAGTGCACCACAGCTTAGACGCTCACAGAGGGTCAGAAACCCTATTGACAGGTTGACATATAGTGGCTACACTGCAAAGCATTATGCTTACATGACAAAAGTGATGGAGATCAAAGAACCAGGTACATATGCTGAAGCAGTGGAAAATGAGAACTGGTGTGCAGCCATGGATGAAGAAATGAATGCCTTGGCTGAAAATAAGACATGGGATCTTGTGCCACTGCCTAAAGGAAAAAAGACCATTGGCTGCAAATGGGTCTAAAAAATCAAATGCAAGTTGAATGGCAGTGTGGAAAGGTACAAAGCCAGACTGGTTGCTAAGGGGTATGCCCAACAATATGGACTTGATTATGAGGAAACATTCTGCCATGTTGCCAAGATGGCAACCATATGCACTGTGATTGCTTTGGCTATTGCTAAAGGCTAGAAATTACAGCAGATGGATGTGAAGAATGCCTTTCTTAATGGTGACTTAGCAGAGGATGTCTCTATGGTTCAGCCAGAAGGGTATGTTCACCCTTATTTTCAGCATTATGTATGCAAGCTGAAAAAGGCATTGTATGGGCTAAAGCAGGCTCCGAGAGCTTGGCATGCTAGGATCAGTAACTACTTGCAGAGGTTGGGATTTACTGTTGGTAGGGCTGATCACAGCCTATTTACAAAGAAGACTGACAGTGGCTTGGTAGTGTTGGTCATATATGTTGATGATTTGATAATCACTAGTAAAGATGACTTTGGCATACAGCATGTAATGAAGATGTTGAAATCTGAATTTGACATGAAAGATCTCGGTGAGTTGAAGTACTTTTTGGGTATTGAGGTAATCAAGGCTGAAAATGATTTATGGCTGATGTAGAAACATTATGCCATGGAAATGCTGAAGAAGTATGGCATGGCTGAATGCAAACCATTGGATACACCCCTTGATCAGAATGTCAAGTTGGACATTAGCACTAGAGCTGAAATTCAGGATATGACTATGTACATGTAGATAGTTCGAAGTCTGGTCTATTGACTATCTCTAGGCCAGATTTGAATTATGCAGTTGGGCTCATAAGTCAGTTTATGTAGAAGCCCAAGAAGCCACATTTGGATGTTGTTAGGCACATTATGAGATATGTTAAGTCCACTGTAGATTATGGGTTGTTCTATATGAGAGATAAGCCCTTGAAACTAGTTGGATACACAGATGCGGATTGGGTAGGATGCTCATATGATCGCAGATCTACAAGTGGTTATGCTTTTGGCCTTGGAAGTGGCATGATTAGCTGGAGCAGCAAGAAGCAACCAACGGTTGCATTGTCTAGTACTGAGGCAGAGTACAGGGGTGCTGCATTGGCAGCATGTGAGATTTCATGGCTGCTCAAGCTTATGGTTGATTTGGATATTCAGATGAATGCTCCAGTGACCTTATTATGTGACAATCTCAGTAGTGTACTCCTGGCAACGAATCCAGTATACCATGCCAGGACAAAACACATAGAGGTACACTACCATTTTATCAAAGAGATGGTTCTTGCAGGGAGAGTAGATCTTATGCATGTGAAGACTGATGAACAGGTTGCAGATATCTTTACCAAGTCTTTGGGTAAAGATAAGTTTAGTAGTTTTAGACAGCTACTTGGAGTTCATCAGATGATTTGAGCTTGAGGGGGAGTGTTAGAATATCAAGCTCATACTATTCTCCTGTTAGTATGTATGACCGACATTAGTCTTGTCCACCTGTATCAGCAAGTGTGGGATATTAAATAAGTCGATGGTCTTAGACCCAGTGTGAATGGTCCTATGGACCTTAGTACTATTGTATACACTTATTCTATGTGTGTGGAAATGTGAGAGAGATGAATGAATGCATGAAAGAAGAAGAGAGCATGCTTGCTCCTCACTCTGTCTCTGCCTCTCTCAATCTCAACATTCCCTTTATTCAAATGTCACTAAAAGAATAAAGAATGAAGTGATAGTGATGGGCCTGCAATGTACAAGTGTGGAGGTATTATAATATTGTCAGTGCAACTAATGTATGGGTGGCCAAGCATAGGTGCCTTTACCCTCAACAACCTCCGATTGAATGTGCCCCTAGTGAGGAGAGAGCAAGAAAAAGTTGAAAGTACAAATGTACATAAGTAAATAGGATGAGGAAATCTGTCATCTCATCTAATGCCCATCAACTTCCTAAGGAAGGCAAAACCCTCCATTGTAGAGACTTTTGCTAAGTAAATCTGCAAGATTTTTGCCAGTTGTTGAGATCTTGACAAGCTCAAGGGACTTATCCTCAATGACCTCTCGAATAAAGTAGTAATGCACCTCAATGTGCTTCATCTTTGCATGGAAGATCAGATTCTTGGCCAACTGAATGGCACTCATAGAATCCAAATGGAGTGTAGGGACCACATCAAATATACCTAGGCCTCCTACCAAATAACCTAACCAAAGAGCCTCCTTGCAAGACTCAATGGTTGCAATATACTCTACCTCTGTACTAGATAGGGTTGTGAACTTCTGCACCCTGGACATCCAAGAAATAGCACCTCTAGCAAAAAGATGAAGACATAGCTAGAGGTGGACTTCCTATTGTCTACATGTCCTTTATAATCAGGGTCAATGTATCCCATGACTCCTATATCCTAGTCACCATAAGAAATTCACATAGCTAACGTGCCCTTCAGGTACCTCATGATAGCCTTGATAGCATCCCAATGCCATCTTCCAAGTGTAGCCATATAGAGTACCACAACTCCCACTACAAATGCTATGTTAGGACGAGTCGCTATCATAGCATACATCAAATTTTCCACTACATATGCATAAGGGATCTTGGCCATCTCAGCTTTCTTCTCATCAAACTGCAAACAATTGGCTTGACTAACCTTCACACGAGAAGGTATAGGACATCCAATAGGCTTAACATCCTATAGATAAAACCACTCAAGGATCTTTTGAATGTACTCCTATGATAAGTAGAGGATTCCCTTGGATTGATCACATGTAATGTGCATCCCAAGAATATGTGAGGCATATCCTATGTCCTTCATCTCAAAGATCGTATTGAGCTGACCTTTTAAGGCATCCAGCTCATTATGAGTACTCCTAGCAATCAATATATCATCCATATAGAGGACTAAAATCATAAGGTTGCCATCACGAGCCTTCTTTGTGTATGAACATGGATCCATATCACTACGAGAATATCTCTATGAATGTATAAAAGCATCAAACTTGTGGTTTCATTACTAGATGCTTGCTTAAGGCCATAAAGACTCTTCCTCAATCTACACACTAGGTGTTCCCTACCATGTTCTGCAAAGCCCTTAGAGTACTCCATGTAAATCTCATCATGTAAGTCCCCATGAAGAAAAACCATCTTGCCATCCATCTAATAAGGATCCAAGTCAAGCTGAGCATTTAAAGCAATTACCAAGCGTAGGGTAGTCATCTTCACAACAGGAGAAAAGATGTCATTAAAGTCCACATCATGTTCCTACTTGAAGCCCTTAGCAACCAATCTAGCCTTGTATCCCTCCTTAGGGTATCCAAGGATATTTTTCAACTTGTACACCCACTTGCATGGAAAAGCACGGTTGCCACTAGGCAAAGGAACCAAAGTCCATGTATGATTTTTTTTTAGTGAGTCATACTCTGACTACATGGCACTCTCCCAAGAGTGACTATCACCTCTACACATGGCCTCATCATAAGTAAGAGGCTCACCAGCATCGATCACTATAACATAATCCATAAAGGGCTCAAATTGTGTAGGGTGTCATCTATCTCTAGTAGACCACATCAAAGCTGGTTGTGGGGCATATACACTCTCGGGAGCATTAGGGACTATCTAGATGCTACTATAGGCTATCTAGCAAACTGTACTATGACAGGAGGTTCCTTTTGAACGATCACCTTGATGCATACCTCAATGACATGCTTAAGCTGCTTATGCATTTTCTCCTCATGGAAAACAATATCATGGCTATGATAACATTCTAAGCTTGTGGATCCCATATGCGATAGCGCATCTCACACGCATCCCCATAACCAAGAAATATATATTTCCTAGACTTAGGATCGAGCTTATTGCCCTTATCCTTGGGTACATTGCAGAAAGCCTCGCAACTAAAGATACACAAATGAGCATATGAGGGAGGTTTTCTAGACCATGCCTCCTTTGCAATGTGATATTCAAGAGCAATAGATGGGGATCAATTTATCAAGTGTATAGTAGTAGTAACTACCTCAACCCAAAAATTTTGTGGTAAGTCTATCTGGCTAAGCATACTACAAACTCACTCCTGAATTTTCCTATTCATGTGCTTAGTCATACCATTCTAGGGTGGGGTGTACAAGGTGATCAACTGACTCTTAATACCCCACTCATCAAAACAAAAGTGCTCAAAGGATTTAGAGACATATTCACGCCCATTATTTGACCTTAGGCATTTCAACCTATACCCCAATCAAAGCAAGCCAGCATTGAAATGTAGGCAAGAATTTTGATTTTTTCTTAATAGGATATACATAGACCTTATGCATATAGTCATCAATGAAAGTAACAAATACTTTGCGCCACCTAACGACATGGGACCACATACATCTGAATGAATAAGAATCAATGGCTCACCCATGCATGTCATACCAAACTTTTTGTGTGTGTTACATATCTACCTGCCATATAAATAATTATCACAAGATTCAAAGCACTTATATTCAAGGGGTAGAAGAAATCGCAAATCAGTAAGCATTTTCATTCCTTTCAAGGAAATGTGCCTAAGGCGATGATGCCACAAAGATACATGTGGAACTGCATTCACTACCGAAACATGGTCAATTGATCTAGACACAAGTAAGGGATAGAGATTATTAGACTTAGCACCATGTGCCAATGACAAGATTCCCATGGGTAATCTTCCTTGAGGAATCTATTGGAAAATAGAACAAATGATGTATGCTCTAAGAGATGCAAGTAGATGAGAGATTCGATGGGGATGCACAACAGAAGGTGGTTGAGACATGGATATGGAAGCTCAATATTTTTTCATTCTTTCCTTCTTCATTCTTCTCATTATATCTTCTCTTTTAATCTATTTTTCCAAGTCTCTCACCAAAGAGATAGACCCTTTGACCTTTAGGGCACTTTACACAGCCTCTCACACACTTACTTAATACAAGCATAGGGTAAGGGCTTAGGCTATGCCTTATTTCTCAACACTCCCCCTCAAGCTCAGAATGAGCTTGAAAAGGTAATACTCCAAGAACACTCCTAAAATACTCAAACTTATCTGTACCTAATGCTTTGGTAAAGATATCAGCAAGTTGTTCATTTGTTTTGACATGGACCAAGTCAACCTCTCCATCAATGACCTTCTCTCTAATGAAGTGATAGTGCACTTCTATGTGTTTTGTCCTAGCATAGTAGATTGGATTCTTTCTCAACATAATGCTACTAATGTTGTCACAATATATGATGACTCCATCATCAATTTCAATCCCCGTGTCATATAAAACCAATCTCAGCCATGTCTACTCACATGCTACCAATGCAATACTTCGATACTCAACTTCTGTACTTGATAAAGAAATTGTAGGTTGCTTTTCTCTGCTCCAACTTACCATGGCTGATCCAAATGAAAATACATAACCACCACTTATGGATCTCCTATCCATAAAATTGCCTACCCAGTCTGCATCAATATACCCAAACAAGGTAGGCTTTATTCCCTTCTCATAGAATAAACCAAATCCAGCTATCTTCTTCACATACCTTACAACTCTCCTCACTACAGCCAAATGTGATTTACATGGTCTTTGCATAAATTGGCTAATCAATCCAATAGCATAACTCAAATCTGGCCTTGTAATAGTTAAATACATAAGACTACCAATCTTTCTAAACATAGTGATCTTCCACATATTTCCCATCATCAATCATTTTGATATTCTGATCCAAGAAAGTATCCACTAGCTTACATCCTATCATGCCATACTTCTCCAACATCTCAAAAGAATGCTATCAGTGTACCAACCAAATACCATGAGGTGTATCAATGACCTCAATGCCTAAAAAATATCTCAACAGATCAAGTTCCTTTATGTCAAATTCCTTATGAAGACCATGCTTAACTTTAGTAATCTCCCTCTCAAGTGTACCTGTAATAATGAGGTCATCAATATAGATGACAACCACAACCATGTCATCCTCTGTATGTCTCACATAGAGTGAGTAATCAGCCGTACTCTGTTGAAATCCCATGCTGCACAAGAATCTATTAATCCTCTCACACCAAGCTCTTGGTGCTTGCTTCGGTCCATACAATGCCTTATTCAACTTGCATACATAATGTGGGTATTTAGGACTCACATACCCTTCAGGCTTATCCATGTACACTTCTTCTTCTAAATTTCCATTCAAGAATGCATTTTTCACACCCATTTGATACAATTTCCACTTGTATATAGAAGCTAAAGCAATCATTGATCTCACTATAGTCATCTTTGCCACTGGACTGAATGTCTCCTCATAATCCAATGCATATGTTTTTGCATAATCCTTTGCAACCAGCCTTGCTTTATACCTTTCTAGAGAACCATCTGATTTGCACTTGACTTTGTACACCCATTTGCAACCAATTGATTTATTTCCATGAGGTAACTGCATTAAATCCCAAGTCTTGTTTTTCTTCAATGTCTCCATCTCCTCATCCATATCTTGTCTCCATTCTTTGCTTTCCAGTGCTTCCTCAAAGCAAGTAGGTTCCACATGCTATACATAAGAAACCATATAAGCATAATGCATCTTCATGAACACATTATATGTAAATCTATCAACAAGATATCTAACCCTTTTTTATCTCCTAAAACTGAGTTGGAGATCATGGAATCAAAAGACAGGTGACATGCAGGTACATACCTCAACATAATGGTGTGGCAAAAAGGAAGAATCGTATCATTGCAGAGATTGCTAGGGAAATGATGAACCAAATGAGTATGCCATTGACATATTGGGTAGAGGCAGTGCATAATATAGTACATATCATGAATAGGACACCTACAACATTGACTCATCATGTATCACCCTATGAAAAGATGTATGGCAGGACAGCCAATGTTGCTTACTTCAGGGTTTTTGGACATGTTTGTTATGTTCATGTTCCTGGTGATTTGAGGAAGAAGATGGAGCCAAAGGCTATAAAATGCATCTTTCTTGGATATCCTGATGAGAAAAGGGTTACAAATGCTGTGATCCAGTGACTAAGGAAGTTTACATTTGCAGGGATATCAGATTCAGTGAGTATGAATCATGGTACAAGCCCAAGATTGCAGTGGACTTGGATTCTTATGAGAGTAATGATGATGATGCTCATGGGAAGAAAAATTTAGCAAATGGTAAGCTTGGAAATCAGCACTTAGTAGATATGTTTGGACCTTAGGAGAATGCAAAAAGGAGTGACAACTATAGTCCATGGAGCAATAGGCTGAGGAGTTCACAAAAGAGTGTGAAAATTGCAAAAGGCAAGAGGCCTATGGTTGAAAGTTCAGAGGATGAATCTATCGATGATGAGTATGGTATTCCTAATGTAAAAACTTAGAGTACTAGAAGTGCAGGAAAATATGTGCCACCACACGCAAGAGCAATTGAACCATAGCTTTAAACTCCAAAAATCTTTTAAAGGCTTCACTTTTATGCTGCATGAAATACACCCAAGTCATTGATATAATACCTACATCTCCCACTCAATGAGACATTCTAACATGGACCCCAAATATCAGAATCCACAATTTCCAAAGGATAACTGCTGATTCTGCCCCTCTTTGGAAATGGTAATCTAGCTTGCTTAAGCCAAACTGACAAGCCTCACATACATGATCATAATTAACATAACCCTCTTTGGAAATGGTAATCTAGCTTGCTTGTGCCAAACTAGCAAGCCTCACATACATGATCATAATTAACATAACCAAAATGGGAAAAAAACACAAACCACCTATTTAGTTTGCAATTGTTTCAGTCTTTGCAAGTTTACATGTCCAATTCTCCTATGCCATGATTCAACATCCTTATCTTGACCATGCCCACTTTCAACATACATATAGTTTTGAATGACGGGAGTACTTACATCCGAGGCAAATAAACTACCTTTCTTCTTCCCTTTTGCAATCAATATGTCAAGCCTTCCATTTCCAAAATTCCTCAATGAAACATCCATATCTATTGAATCTCACTTGCATTCCTTGGTCCCAAACTGATGCTAAGTTCTTAGTGATTGTAGGTACATAAAGTACATCCCCAAGCTATTTTCAACTCCATCTCTAGTGACAAGTGGCACACTACCAATATGAGTATTTTTATGCAAAGTTTCATCCCCAATAGTTAGATATTCTTCATTTTGCATTTGCTATTTTGTGTCAAACCACTCAACATGATGAGTCATGTGATTTGGAGTCCAAAAACGAATCATCCTCACTAGCAGGGTGTGTCATGCTCCAATACATGTTCTATGGCAAATGAATGGCCTCTAGCAAAGCCACCTCTAGATCCATAACCTGAACCTCCATAACCACCTGCATAATGGTTATATTGAGTCCTTCCTTGACCCCTAGGCATAGCATTTTGCTTGTTATAACATTCCCTTTCAAAATGTCCATACTTCCCACAATAATTACATGCACCATCTCTATGTGGAGGGGTAGACTATCCTCTACCTCTAGAGTAAGCTCTCCCCTTGCCTCTAGGCATGAAACCAAAATGACATCGACCATGTGCAAAGCTATCACCACCAACATGGCCATAAGATGAGCCTCTAGTTCTAGATGGGTTGCAACGCCCTCTCTGATGATAAAAGATATTATCTCCACTTGCATTCTTGCTACTACTAGATGCATTTAAACCCAACTTTACTTCTTCTGTAAAGTAGCAAAACAATCAATTCTTCAAAGTCTAGCATAGAGCCTCCTCTAAGTGAAATAGAGGTATCCAAAGATTTATATGCTGGGCCAAGTCAATTAAGTGTGACTGAAACCAAGTCATCATCATCCACTAGTGCATTTATAGATGAAAGATCTTCTGCAAGCTGTTTGATTTCTGCAACATAGTCACTGATGCTCCATGCAATATTTTCTTAAGTTGTATCTTCCTTGCCTTTATACATGTCCCATACATTTTCTCAATGATCTCCTGTGCCTCTTTACAAGTATAAATGCCTTCTTGATATGAGGAATCAAAGTCTCAAATATGCATATAGAGATCCAATGCAAAACCTTCATGTTCTTTCCAGTCCAATCCTTGTATGCCTTCTTTTGCTCTTCTATGGGCTCCTCAAAAAGCTCTGGATATGCATCATCACCTGTAATGAGGTCCCAAAGACCTCTCCCCCATCCTGTATGACCAAACACTATAGTTGTCCTTAGTCAATTTATCTCCAACAATCTGCATAATTTGAGCTATGTCTAACATTTTGATGGCTGCAATTTCAGAAAGACCAGCAATATATGTTGTCCCAATCAAGCATTCAGTAACATGAACCAATCCACTACCTCAAATGGTCAACCAGAGACCAATAATGCACCAAAAATAGCCCAAAAAATCATGTGAATTCCCTTACAAGAGGATGGTTGCAATACATAAGCTCAAATGCTATCACATGCATCCATACACGATGCCCATACATCATACATTGGTTGTCCAACAAGAAACATTCAAAACGGAGCTCAAACGGTGATCATATGACCCAAAAAGTATCAAAATATGAGCAACCAATTTCCTTGCTGTTTTTTTGCAGTTTTTTGTGCCAAGAATGAAGTCCCAGTCAAGTTGAAGCTAACAAATTTTTCTCCTTTTTTTTTGCCTCCAAAATTGTAATATTTCCACGCAATAAAAGTTAGTTGGTTAGTTTGAAAGTTAGTTAGTCAGTTAATAAGTTAGTAAGATTACTAACTAAAGACTAACTAAGGTAAAAACTAACTAACATTTATAGCTAATAATTTTTTTTGCATGGGGAGGCACAAGGGAGCATAAGGAGACCCCAACAGGTTGCGAGAGAGGGGTAGGGAGAAGGATACCCCTCCAAGAGATTGTGAGAGAGAGCTTGAGAGAGAGAGAGAGAAAGAGAGAGAGAAGAGTTACTCCGAGAGGCTGCACAATTCCCTCTATCTTGATCCTCGACTTAGGCATCTTCTCTTATGCTCTCTCATCTTGAATCTATTCCACCTTCTTAATCTCTTGAGTCTACTTGCGGATGATGGCCTCCAACCGAAGAATGTCACGTGCGAATGACAATCCTACAACCAACAATGAAGCTTTGGGCGAAGGCATCATCGTCAATCCAATTTCGGTACGGGTCATAAGTAAGGTATTTCCAAATTGATAGACGCTTGTTTTGATTCTCGCATGAGACACATTAGGCTCCACACTATGATGGATGAGAATAGATCATGGGAAGGAATAGGCCTCTTCTCACATATTTGAAAGATGGAGTTTGCAAAGTGCATGTATCAAGGGATGTTAATTTGCACTTAGCTGCATATGGTTTATTCCTTGTTGATAAAGCAATTGGTCAGGGGTTATGAATAGCATAATCATAAAAAGAATAACATTAGAAATTGTGCATACAAGTATTAAGTAAATTTTGCATAGAATTGCTCTTTGATCCCAGGGGGAGAGCAAATATGCGATGGAATTATTATTGCGTCTATTCTTGTATTGTTTGGGAAAAATACAATTAGTTTTGTTGGATTCATTGAACAACACCCTAAATGCTTTTTACAATCAACTGATTGTTGCATAATGATTTGGATAAATATTCCAAGTGCTTGTTTCACTAGAAGATGATATTAGGTTGATTGCCTTGATTATGCTTGATTCCTAAATGGATTAATCTCGGATAAATTACTCATGAATATATGTGTGCATCACATGGGTTCAAAATAAGGTATTTTTAAAATACAATTTTTATACATTTTTTACATATAGAAGGGTGTAATATAAAGGGGTTATTTGCAGACTGAATAGAAAAGGGTTATCTTTTATTCAAGAAAAATTCATAAATAAGGATATTTATAAGTAGGCCTTGAACGCACGTGATCTAGAGAATATACATATAGTAACTTCCCCGAGGGATTAATTAAGGAAGGATATTTTGTGTGGGTGGATCATCTCCAAGATCGCACTGCGATTACCCCGAGAGGGCACTACTTGATTCACAGGTCAAAGATCGAGTGGTGAAAAGGCCAACCACGAAAGTTGTGTCTCACTCCTAGGTCGCTCGGGGTCAGTGGAGCTTTGGACACCCCTTGTCGAGTCCGGAACGGAGCTGTAACTGCCATGAACCCAACGTCTAGGGTGTTGGAAGATCCTATTCTAGATAAAGGATGGAAATTTTGGTGCCATGTTATTTGGACCGAGTACTTCTGTTGGACAGGAGGGATACATAATTCTCCTGTATGGGCAGGAGACAAAGATTAACTTAAAGATAAGTTAAGAAACTTGTTTGTCAAAAGAACTGTTTTTTTTTTTTTCGTGTTTGTGCTATAAATTACCTTAATTAATGAAGCTGATTTTAAATGCCACACATAAATATGGTAGGACCTAATTAGAAAACTAAAGCTATCAAGGAAGATGGTGGATGGAATCCTCGACGGGTTCGTCCTACGACAGGGTGGTCCCAGAGAACTTGGAGGCTTCTTACAAGGATTTATCACCGATTGACTTAGGTATTGTTAAGTTGGAACCCGATTCATGCCGTTTTAGGGGACCGGAATGGGACTATGCCCTACGGGCAGAGAGGTTGAGCAGTGCATCCCTCTCGTTTCCCATTCTCTTTGAACCAAGTGCAGTATGGATTTTCTTCAGATTGGGTATCCTTGTTTATAGTAGGATGTCCAAAACCCGACACTAGAATGCTGTTAGGAGACCTTGGCCCTAGGAACCCAAATTTCAGGTCAATCGTAGTGGGATTGGCCATGAATGTTCCGTTGCGAGGTGGACTCGGGAAACCCTAGGCAACAAACCCCAAAACACTCCTTGGGAGTGTTGGGCGGCGACACTTAGATTTGTTTCTCAATGGACCGCTAAAATGTGTTTGGATAGCCGAATGTAACATTCGCGTAAACATTTTTCTTAAGGATAATACAAAATTTTTTTTATATTCCCCTCCCTAGTCGACTGATGTGCTGGAAGGGGAGGGGAATAGCAACAAAGCGGAAGCTCCTCGGTGGGAGCTCACAGGTGTGGGAGGCCATGCGATGCGACACATAGGAGAGAGAGGATCCCCCTCCCCTCCACTATTTAAACAGGAGGAGGCCATTGCCATAGGGTAGCGGTGACACTTGGAGGAGGTGAAAGGTAGCGTTGCCCCCATGCTGATGCAGTCGACGGGAGGTAGAGAGGAGTGAGGGCTCCCAAAATATGCTGCGCTGCTGCCGTGAGGATGAAGGTGGAAGTGAGGATCGCCGGTGTAGTCAAGGAGAGAGTGAAGAAGGAGGACGAAGGGAGGCTACCGCCTGTCACATACGTAGAGCTGCCGCACCCATCTGTCAATCGCCGCCCCCCATGTGGAAGTTCCTAGAAGCTTCTAAAAAGGAGCTTCTTAAACCCCTTTCCCCCTGGCTTTATTACCCCCACACCCCCCCCCCCCCCCGAATGTTTTACACTTTTTAAGCCCCTATTTCCCCCTCCAAAAGATCTAAGGCCTTCAAAGGTCTTATTACCCCTCCCCCCCCCTTCAGTTTTAATCCTCTAAGGCCCTTTCACCCCCCTTCTCGTGCCTTTTCAAAACCCTTCCATACCCCCCCGTGATTTAACCTTTAAGCCCTTTCTTATGGGCTTCAAAAACCTTTTCATCCCCCGTGTCTTATCACCCCTCCTATCCCTTAAGCCTAAACACCCCCGTGTTTATCCCTTAAACCTTTAGGCTTTAAAGGTCTTATCACCCCCCCTATATGCCCTTCCCATAGCTGGAACCCAACCCCCGTGTTTTTAATTTTTCTTTAGCCCCTTCCTCATTGGCCTCGGAATCATTTTCCCCCTTTGTAGGTAAACCCTCATAAGCCCCTTTTCTCCTAAATTGCCTAAGGGTCCTTAGACCCTTACTTATAACCTTTACGGTTATTATTTTTCTTGGACCTCTCCTGCACCTTGTGTTTTTTCCACACCTTTCTATTCCCATTCGTGTGAGTACAAAGGCCATTAAGCCTTCTCCATGGCTTCAATGGGTCTTAGTCGTAAAGGATTGTGAAACACCCTTTCGAATTCCCGACTTCAAGGAGGGAGCCTTCCAAAAACTACTTTCGACGAACGATGCAAGGGAGCGACGGTAGAATTCCAAGAAGGAGTTGTAAAGCTGCTTCCACGGCGGTAATGCCTCCTAAGAAATTCCAAAGCGCAACCGCGGGAGGGTCGTCTCCTGGCATCCACATGGATATCTCACCCCAAACCCAGGTTTTCCTTCCTGAATTATTATTTGATATTGTTGTAATTCAATCTTGCAAGGTTAATTGTTAAAAATAGGATATATTTTCGTCCTAGTTGTTCATGACGAAGGAACTCAGTCATCAATACTTTTAAATGAAACATGCAAACTAGAAAGTATAAACGCATTTCTAGCAAATAGCTTATGCATTGAAATGAATTATAAGACTAGATTATTATCCATTAAAATAGTGTACTTTGATTAAGCCTAGAAGTATAAACTACATCTCGCACTATTAATCCATATCGCAATGAATCATCATGGAAAGTGCAAAGCATGAAACGACTCTTACGTTGCATAACTTTATGAAATTATCGTTGTCAACTACATAAATTAGCAAGAAAAAGGTTGCTTATTTAGCATGAATTTTGTTCGCAAAGTATAGGAAGATTATTTGGAATTAACCTAACCTCAAATCGATAAAGTTTAGGATTGAAAAATCAATTTACGCATAGACAACGAATCATGTGGAAGTAATCTCGAAATTATCTTCTAGAGTTAACCAAATTGGCATAAACTTAAAACACCTAAGCTACGAAATACTCATTGGGAATGAGTTAAATTCCAAGAAATGCCTATACCTTAAATACTTGCCCACATTCACTGAATCTAGGGACAGTGAATTGTAATTGTAAAAGGAACTAGGGTTTGTCCCTGAGAATCTTACAAAGATGAATCTTGGAAACCCTAGGTCTAATGACGTCAACTTAAAGAACCTGAAACAGATTGTTTCGTGACTCCATAGTCTCATAGTTCGATGCAGCACTTGCGCAACAAGTGCGGAGTCATATGATATTGTGATTGGATCACAAGGGAATGGCCAAGTTCTCGCAATGAAGTTGGCATGTCCTTACGCAAGTTATCTTGCAAGAGGATGAATAATCATCCTAATTTAGTATCCTTCTTGAGTAAGGAAGATTGTTTGGAAACTAAAGACCAGCTGATAAGCTTAGGGTTTGACCAAGTCGGGTTAATAGGGTACGCCCTAACCCAGGATATAGGGGATTTTGCCAAGTTGCAAGTTATCCCAGATCGAGTGCTGGATGCATTCGAAAGGAAGGATTCATTCCTTAGCAGTTTGCCAACAAAAATAATCAATGGAAATGTTTGTGCTTGCTACGGATTTTAGAGCACTGATTGGCTTTGTTTGACCAATAAATTAAAAGATAAATGGATATCTATACTTCAGGTTGAAGGCTTGAAGGGAGAGGTAGCTTCAGTCACCCCCGACTGCCCGCCTGACCCTAACCAAGGGGGTTGTTGACCGCGCCGGGAAAGTGGACCGAACCCACCGCGAGAGGTCTCTTCTTTGAGTGCTACTTGGAGCAGGAGGATGCTTGGGTGCTAGGGGGGCTCTGGCCGTAAATCCCTCGCCTTTCGATTCCTGCACAAGAGGCTAACATGACTCGGGATTGGATCTCGAGGCTCGCATACTGGTCTACGGGTGGAAACTTGGATTAATGATCCCTGTGGTTCGCTGGATAGCCTTCGGGCGGATTGTGGATAAGCCTACGGCCTGGACTCTTTGTATTTCGAAGATAAATATGATAACCTGTTAATAAGGAACTTGTCTGATATTGTTTTTCTATATCAAGTGATAAAATTACGTGAAGGAACCAGTGCCTAACGGGTTAATTACAGAAGCTGGTTGTTACATGTCCAACTAATGTGTTAGGTAATTAAATAACTAAAACAACCTAAGGAAAGTGCAGAGGATGGGCCATAGGTCCGTCCTTCGGATGGGTGGCCCCGGTTGGCCGGGAACTTTTCTCAAATCACGAGGAACATTGGGATGATTGTCAAAGGACACGAACAACAAAAGCGTTGACCTAGAGTTATGATTAAACCCGATTTACGCTGTTTTAGGGGAACGAAATGGGACTATGCCTTATGGCAGAGAGGTTGAGCTTTGCATCCCTCTCGTTTCCCATTCTCCTTGAACCAAGTGCAGCATGAATCAGCTTTGGACCTGGCATTTTTGCGTAAAGTAGTTCGCTTGGGTCTAACGCTAGTTGCTATTAGGAAATGACCAATCAAGAAAACCCTAATTCAGGTCGATCCTAAGTGGGAACGGCCGGAATACTTCCGCTACGGGGTAGACGCGGAAAGCCCTAGATCGCAAAACCCGTAACATTCCATGGGAGTGCTGTGCGGAGCTTTCTAGACATCCTTTTCGATGGACTGCTAAGACGTGTCCTGGATTATACTAGTGGACACGTTACACCGAAAGGCAGGCAAGTTACAAAAATGGCACCTGAAAATGACATAAAATCGACCTTCTAGGCCTCCAAAATAGCTAGGTCAACTCCTTGCTGTAAACATGACAATCAGGCACTCATCTTCTTATGTATCAACCATGCATTACTGCTGCTTCTTTGCAAGCGCTCAGCTCTGTCCTGGAGGTGCTGCTGCTCATACTCGCTTTGGCAGGCTATACACGCTAGTTGCTATAGACCTTGCATCTCAAATAATTGTATACAAATTCCGCTCATAACTAAGCCACCCCACTCCAAAAAGTGCACAAGCCCATAATCATCTTACCACCTTCGTCAGTTTCTCTCTCATAACAATCTGCCTTTTAAAGAAGGAACTATATTGACAGTTTCAAGTGTAATTTGGGCAACTTTGATGCTTGCATACATAGCTAGAGCCCGTGTTGTTTAATGAATTGCAATAGCTTACAAGCTTGAAAGCTCAAGAGGATCATTTCTAATGGGAGACTTGATTTGCCTTGTCATTCCCAAGAACTACCAATTTTCCAATTTCTTCAATTGGAAAGAATCAAGGTACATGATACTTTGACCCAAACGTTCATTTCTAGTATCAGACAACCTGAGCAAAGCTAGTTTTTTTTTCCTTTTGGAAGCCTTTTGAAGTCACAATGGGAATGTTGTTTATCAAATTTGGGGGTGGTTGATCAGTCCGGTTTCATCTTCTATACAACTTGATGGGATCCGCAAAAATTTTTCCCAACTCAATCAACCTATAGGATCTAATGGCTTATCTCATTATCTTGGTCCTAACTCCAACTACATCACGAGATGATGCAATTAAGAATATCTTTCTTTATGCTATTGAGGATTATGATTTTGTGATCCATAGGACCACTTGATGCAGCAGTCACATAGAACGTATTGACTGCCTTGTTTTCTTTAGTATTTACATCAGCCCTTGCCACAAACAATCTGTTCTCACGAAATATGCATGTGATAGCAATCCAACACAATCTCTTGTGCAAATAAATATAATCTCTAATTGTAATGTGTGTTGCAAGTCATGCAACTGTGTGCCCTCTAGAACTACTAGAAACCAAGAGGAGTGCCCCCTGCTACGCCAAGCTCAAGAACTCCAAGAAAATTGGCAAATGTCCCTGAAACTCTTGCCACACTGATAATATATGTATGCATCACCAGTGTTTGTAGTTGCCATATCTTTTCATGTATTACATGACCCTGTAAAATTAGAATTGCTGATGGCAATGAAGGAGGCAAGCATCAACTTATTATCGGGATGGTTTCCAATGGGAAGCTCTACCTCTTGAATGCTCTGATACCAACTGCAAGTAGATGAGAGATTCGATGGGGATGCACAACAAAAGGTGGTTGAGACAAAGTATAACTACCCAAAGGCTATAAACACATGTACTTGGCTCTCATTTCAATGCAACATATAGTGCTTCTCTTTTGTGTCAACTCAAGATCGTGTTTATGGGTCTAAGCTAATCAGTCTTGGAATCTAATTCACTTGAGTTACAATCTTTCATTCCAATCATGTATTGTGTTTATGACTTGCGTCCACTATAGCCAATCTATCTCTAAATTCATGTTTCTTAACATGGTATCAGAGCCAGTTGAGCTAATCAGTCTTGGAATCTAATTCACTTGAGTTACAATCTTTCATTCCAATCATGTATTGTGTTTATGACTTGCATCCACTCTAGCCAATCTATCTCTAAATTCATGTTTCTTAACATGCTTCCCTTTTCTGTCCACTCAAGATCGTGTTTATGGGTCTAAGCTAATCAGTCTTGGAATCTAATTCACTTGAGTTACAATCTTTCATTCCAATCATGTATTGTGTTTATGACTTGCGTCCACTATAGCTAATCTATCTCTAAATTCATGTTTCTTAATATGGTATCAGAGCCAGTTGAGCTAGGTAGCTAGTGGGCATACTCTCTCAACCATTCCCTCTCTTATCCTCTTCTCTACTCAACTCACTAAACCATCTACTCCCCATCTCAATCTCCCAAGCTACATGTGGTTATTTCTAGTTCAATCAAGACACTTGGTTCGAAACTCATATTCGAAGTGCTAAGCAAGGGGTGTGATCTGTTTCTTTCACATAGAAATAGAGAGAAAGAAAGAGAGTTTGAGCAGCTTGTGTAGCCTCTACAAATCCATCACCTGAGTGCTACTAGGAGGATGTCCCTGCACAAATTGATTACATCGAGCTCATACCGAGATGCAAAAATTTGCACCACCGGGTTCATGCCTTTCAGCTCACGAAAAGATTTAAAATATTTTCTTTACCTAATCTAAGGTAAAGCCTTATCTATTTTATCATTTCATTCAAGCCTCTTTCACACTTACTTCTCAATCCAATTCAACAACTTAAACCTCATTCACACCCTCTTTCTCACACTCAAAACCTTGTTTGCCTTGAACACTATATTAGGGAATTTGGGAATTCTCAATATAGTTAATATTTGGCCACATGATCAAATCTTGTTCCCTTACTTGAAAGTAGAGTCTACCCTAATTACTATATAGGTTATCTTTCCAAGTCCCACTTTGAAGCGTGGGTTAAGATTTAGCCACATGGCCAAATCTTCACCCCTTATTTGAAAGTGGGACTTGGGAGATTCCAAAATTCTCTAATATGGTGTTATTGCCTGTTAAATTCTCTTCCTCCTTGCAAATTGGATGTAACTAGTCTTGATCCCAAAAGTGATTCACATTCTTGTGGAAAGCTATTGTGGGTGGAATCATAGATGATTTTAGTGGCTATATGTCGCAAAATGGCTATACTTTTATTTTTTCGGTTTTTTTTTTCTGAAACTCGAGTAGGTTGAGTTATAACTCCAAAAAATTTTATTCGCCAACATTTCTAAGGTATATTTAGATTTTGAAGGCTCTTTTGCCATTCATGTGAAACAAATATTAAAAGAAATATATTAAATTTGCCATAGTATTTATAAGTTATAGGATATATATAGAAACATTCGCCACATGTACCTATGTATGTACATATGTACTCATACACATAGTACATACATAGACACATGTTACATACTACTTATCCTTGCTCCTTCTTTACATACTCATACACATGACTCACACACACCCCTCCAGACTCCACACACACACATTACTTAGCATTACATCTACTCTTGTATTCATACATACATATACACAATTCTTAGAACCAAAAGGTTTGAGATACTCATGGTTCAATAACTTGAGCTAGTCAGATCTTTGAAGCATGCATCTTGAAAGTTGCAAAGCAAGAGAGAGCTCTACTTAAATCCCATAAATGCTAAGGGACTTCTCCTCTTCATAGACTTGAGAAAAAATAATGCCTCCCCTTCAATGAATGATTTATCCAAGAGTAAGCTAATTTTAGCAAGGTGCCTAGGACTCTCTCCATTTCCACATCCAAGATTTCAGCAACACACTAGGACCAATCAACAACACTCTTGGGCTGGCTCAACTTTGGCTAGCATTGAGAGATTCTTGTGGAAAACAGTAGCATATCCTAGTCAGTAGTCATATGATATGGAGCATCTCTCAGGAGGTCCCACCTAATTTAACAAGAGGATCCAAAATTCAAATCGAATGTTTGAGCTACTAACACACAATGATAAGTAACAATGTCAATCAAGAAGTTGGGACCCTCAAGTGGTTAGCTATGTGAAACTCCTTCTTGAGTAGGGTTTTATACAAGAGGGGGTGATGCTCTAATTTTGGATGTAGACCAGGTTACATTAGAGAATGATGGAGAGAATAGAGATGTTGTTGCAGTGATTTGGATTCGATTGAATTGTTTTGGTGGTACATTGCTACTCTACATTACTCATGATTTGACAATCCCTACAGGCACTGTCAACTCAATGCATATACAATTTCTTCTAAAACATGCATTGAGAGTTGCATTTTTATTTGATTTCGTTGACTTGGGATTGATCCTGAATTTCTGTGGCAAGTATACAACTAGGGATAAGCCTAAGTGCTCTAGCATTCTTCTTAGGCAACATCTTTAGTACGACTCATCATGACTAGCAGTTTCATGGGGCATCCTTCAATATGTATAGGCATGTGGTTCACAAGCAAGCGCATGAGGACTTGATTTTTAGGAAGGATGTCCATCATTTTTTCCACATTAGCCATTTGGATTGAGACAAAGGGAACAGCCTTCTTATGCACATATTTCAAGCTAAGTTGAGTAACACCTTAGTAGGATCGAGATTCATGCTCTATGATAGGGTGATAGTTGTGTAAACACAAGCATTTGTAGTACATGGTGCAAGTGAAACTCACGAATCACTACATTGTCTAAAGACCAAAATAGATGTAGCTAGTTTTCCAAGTAGCTCAAGAAGATAGAGGTACTCCGGTATTACATTTTTCAATGACATTTGTATATGTGGTGGTATTACTTTTTGATTATAAGTCACTTGTGGATGAGGGAAGGAGAAATTTGACGCAAAAGAAAAAATTCTTGTAGGTGATAAGTCTAGCAAGAGATGTTGAAGACTTTTAGAGCTAGCAATGCGGGCCGAGGGCTAGAAGTTGTACTTTAGGTGTGAAGCACCGACTTGGGTGCATAGAGCTGAGTAAAAGCATTTACAAGTCTAATCTTTATGTGAAAAAACCTTGCATGACTATTGATTCATAGGTGTATGAACCCATAATGTTCTCCTAATGATAGTAACTCCATAGCTTCTTTGTGATCAAAGGCAGAAATATCTTCTACATATGCTTCCTATTGGCCTTGGAGTGTAGGAGCTCATTCCAAGTGAGTAATACTTATACATGGCAAAAGAAATGATCATGTTGATGCCATTTGCTGATCATCTTGAAACGTGGTGTACTCTCTCAAGTGCCCCTTGTTGGATATAAGGAATGACAACAATAGCAAAAAAGGCATTTGAAATGTTATGTAGTTACTCCAAAGAAACATTGCACCTTATTTTCCAAAGAGTAATGTTTATGTAGATTTTGATTATTCAAATGGAAATGATGATAGGCGAGAGAATGTTTATGTAGATTTTGACTATACAAATGGAAACGATGATAGGCAAGAGAATGTGGGTGAGTTCAAAGCTTCACAAGAGACAAAGTAAGCATTTTATGAGCTAGATTGCTATTTTTGGATTATGCCAGCACAATTTTTGATGCATTTCTCTTGAGATAATGAATATTCCCATGTAGTGTTGCAATCGTACTTTTATCTAAGTGTGAGTTGATAAGGTTTGATGTGGATATGAGATAAGTGTGATACAAGCTAAGGCTCATAGGTTGGGGCTAATAGAAAAATGGTGATTTTGTGCTAGGCACTGCATCAGAGAGCATGTATGCTAAGTGTGCTACGCTTGTAAAAGTGCAAGAAGTGTTCAAAAAAAGCTTATAGCACCACATGTAGTCCCTTGGATTGTCCTAACTGCTCAATATCAGGACATGGACATCATGATAAAGCTTTGAAATGCTCTGAGCACATCCAAGATGAAGGTCTCTCTCTAAATGCTCTTGTGTAGGTTTACACACTTACACGTGTCTAGGTCTATGAGTTAACGAACATAAACACACTTTGTCTATAGTATAAACATGATGATTTGCTTGAATTGGATGTATTTTCCATCTTTTCATCAATGGTGGAGGAACTGTGTTTCCTCCATAGTCATTTAGCCCTTTGCTCTTGTGATATTCACAATCCTTTCAAATATATATGAACATCATTGCACCAAATTCAAGTCCATCAAGGATGGTTCGATGGTACATTGAGAAGAGCAAGACCTTTCATTAAAAGTAGTTATACTTCAAGGATAAGATGTACACTAGTTAATGATAATCCCAAACCTTTCCCCTATATTGTAAAAAGAAAAGAGTGTGTAATTAGGAAGAGTGTATACAAACAAGGGAGGGGTGGGGTATAAGCTCGAGCGGGGGGGGACACACATACAAATATGTATATAGAGAGTTGATTAATGGCATAACTCAAAGTGATTACATGCACAATAATGGTGGCAATCAAATTGAAAGATAAAGTGGATAGGTGCATATTGCTTGAATGTGCTTCTAGTAATATTGTGAAGAAAGCAAGACCATATTGAAGTAATATATGTCTTCTACATTTTATCCCTAGTCTTGAGACAATCACTATTGCTTAATATATATAATCAAGTATGTTAACGATTGATTTTTTGATGATTAGAAATTCTATGTAATTATACATATTTAGGGATGAGATCTCCCCTTGAGTGTACCCATATATTAGGTATTCTACTATTCTTCTATATATACCTCTTGATTTTCCAACCTTAGCTCATGGACACACACATATTTACGTGCGTTCATGCACACATGCATGCATGCACACGCACACACGTGCACGCACACGCACACGCGCACGCGCACACACACACACACACACACACACATGTCCCTATGCTATAGTTGCTATACCTTCACATGTTCAATCTTACACACAGGTATTAACATTTGATTTTAAACTTTCTATACATGCATATATGTTACATCACACTTGGATCACACTCGGATTAGAAGAACTCAATTTCCAAGTCAATGGAAATACTAAACAAAGGTGTAGAAACCTTCCCACCTCTAAGTACACACCTTTATCATTCTCACATCTATTATCTATTTGATTCCATACCATTAGAAAGTCTATGTATAGTTAGTTGCATGAAAAGCATTGACCTCTTTTAGGTGTTAATCAGCAAAGGCTTGACATGGAATTCTTCTACCTTTGTGACTTATATCACATTTCCATGAAAAGTATTGACCTCTTTTAGGCATCAATCGGCATACACTTGAGTGGGTAGGTAAGTGATTTGAGAGCCTTGCTATGCTTTACTACTTTACTTCTACTATTTCAAAGAGATAACACATGAGGATGATTTATATGGAGATCCTCGAGCTTGAAATATAGGCTAGAATATCTCTCGTTAATACACCAATCCAAATGAGCATATTTTCACCTTAGAGCTAGGGGCACATTAGATATGGCACTGAATAGGAATACCTAGTTTTGACTATACTAACTAGTTTGGATGTATGAGTTTGATGTATTATTGTTTGGCATGAATGCATATTTTATCAAGGTTGCTAAGTATGGCAGAAAGACCATGCCCCCTAATTGATACGTCTCATATGGCAATAAATGTGAGATAGTATTGCCTACATACTAACTATGAAATTCAACATGAGGACATAGCTCCTTACCTTGCTAATCTATTATGGTATCTTGGTGCTTTGATATCATGGTTACTTAGAAGTATCAACTTAGCGAGTGTAATAGACTAGTAGATTTTTGTAGCAAAAGCATATACTATGACTAGTATAGTGATGCCCTGTACATCAATAATCTGAGTTATGGTAGTTTTGGCAATATATGCATGTGCCATGGATGTAAGTGTGCATGCATCTTCTTGATCTTTTCTGCTTCTTCTTCTTACTCCTCCTCCTCCCCATTCCCTTTCTCTCATTTGCCCTTCCTTCCTTCCTTTTTTAGGCTTTTGTTTTCACTTTCCATAGGCAAAGGCCATTGTGATCATTCTCTTGCCCAGAGGGGATTGAATTTCTCTTGCCCAGAGGGGATTGAATTTCTCTTCTAAAAAAGGAAAACCTTTTCGAAATAAGGACAAAATTGTTTGGGCGGAACCACTAAATGACATTCGATACACTTATATTTTATGATCTCGACACCATTCCTTGAGATATTCATTCTTTCAAATCGAGTGTATTGCATACCAGGGAAGAAGGAAGGGGGCGGGATGGATCAAACAATCATGTAGATATGATGCGCCTCTCTCTGTGCTTGGTAATCGAACTCATGGAAACATGTAATCACTTGAAGGTAATCACATTCTCCACAAGTGTAGCACAATCCATTACAAAGGAAATAAGGTTGCCTGGTGCTTGTTACTCAAGAGCAATTTTTTCTCTTTATTGTGTGCAAATGGTGCAAGGACTGAGGGATTAGCCGAGAGACAAGGTTATGCAAGGGTATGGTTCCAAAGGATGAATCCAAGCCAAATGCAAAGCAAAGCAATAGTTCTTTGGTCAGTGTATGCCTAAGTCGGTGAGACAGAGTGCTCAAGGCTTCCTGGACAACCAAAGCCTATTTATATCCATCATAGAGAAAGAAAGATCAAGCAACAAACAATCATTGCATAGCTGAGAGGTAAGCATAATACCTGTAGCTTTTCTTATCAATGTTTTATGGTCCTGCTACACAGTGAGTTCAAAACAATATATCAATGATTATGTGTTATGACTGTCTCATGGATCCATCTTCTCGTGTTTCAAACATGTATGCAGATTTAGAAAAAGAACATAAATGAAAGAATGAAATATTTGTAGGACTGGGCTATATCAATGCGAGATCATGCTAGGAAAATGGACAAGTAACTAGAAAATCTATCATGATAGATGAGATTGTCAATTGTGTTCAGTTTATGTAAAGGCATAAAGACAAGTAGAGGCGATGCACAACTTTGTGAGAATAAGAAATATAAGAAAGAAATTCAGCAAACATCTATTTCTTTACTTGGAAACTCTTGGCTGTCTTGAACTTTTCATGAATTGTGTAGTTTCTGCCTATGAAGCTTGCTACAGGTCCAAGGCTGGAATTCGACATTGATAGCATGTTTATAAGAGAGGTGATCTCTCTTGAGCTTGAAATTTTTTGGTTAGGCAGTTTTAAATTTTCCCTCTACTGATTGATTTTGAGGAAAATTTATTATAGATTATCCTAAATAGTAGGAGGGTAATGCACTAGCATAGATGGACCCACAGCTTATGATAGTCTCTGTGGTATACAAAGGGAAGCCATGGTATATTTAAATTTACTCTTTGGCCCAAACCACCTCCTTAGTGCTTCCTGTTGACACATGATAATACCAACAATAGCTCTCTCTACTTCCTCATCCTCAAGCTCCACAACTACCTCTTTGAAAGTAAGGTACTAGATTGCATGAGGTTAGAGATAATGAAATGTTTATCGAATCTTTTGCCTCCTAATGTGACCACATAGGGTGTTCCTTTCCATCCCTATTCTTTTCCTATTGCAACTATACAAGAATAGGGATATGTATAATGACTACACCTCTTGTAATATTTTGGGAAATCGGGGAGAGAGGAAGAACAAAGCCAAACTAGCATAATCAAATTACTAAGGTGAGCTAAATGCTCACTTAGAAGTATGCTACTTTGTGTTTCCCATTACTTTTTGTCTATTCTCATTGTGTTCTTAAAACAAAACACAAATTGGTTGCTAGAGACATTCCTTAGTATGGTAGAAAAATTGTTTATTTGGATAGCTTCTTGAACTGTAGAGAAACATTGCTTAATTTGATATGTACCTAGATCTGTAAGTAAAGCTAAATACATAAGAAGAGGAAGGTAGAACATTGGATGTGGATCAAGGAATTGTAATAGACTAAAAAAAGGGAGGTGGGGGAGGACATGAGGTTTAATCCCTACATAAATCATTGTAGACTACAAAAAGGGGGGAAGGGGAGGAGGTTTGATCATTGTATCAAATCATTGCTACAAAATAGGTGATTGGAAATGGGGCATCAACCTCCTCTCCATTTTTTGTGCCATGGTTGGGATATGTACACACTATAGTGGTGTGTTTGATATCCCATTCCCCTCCCACAAGGTTGATATGAGATGCTTCTCAAACTTTAGTTATTGTGCCTCCATTTCTTGCCAATCCATCCTCTTCATGTTGGCATTTTCTCAAACTAGGTTGAAGTAGGTTGTAGAAGTTGAAGCGGTTCTCTGTGTGTGTGTGTGTGTGTGTGTGTGTGTGTGTGTGTGTGTGTGTGTGTGTGTGTGTGTGTGTGTGTGTGTGTGTGTGTGTGTGTGTGTGTGTGTGTGTGTGTGTGTGTGTGTGTGTGTGTGTGTGTGTGTGTGTGTGTGTGTGTGTGTGTGTGTGTGTGTGTGTGTGTGTGTGTGTGTGTGTGTGTGTGTGTGTGTGTGTGTGTGTGTGTGTGTGTGTGTGTGTGTGTGTGTGTGTGTGTGTGTGTGTGTGTGTGTGTGTGTGTGTGTGTGTGTGTGTGTGCACGCGCACGCGCACGCGTGCACGTGCGTGCATGCGCACATCTCTTTCCACCAAGGAGCTTTGCTATCCATCGTTTGCGATCTATAAATGGCCTTTGCTATGATGTTGCATGAGGTGGGAATAGTCTTGCGCAAGGTGGGAGAGGTACTATACGAGGCCAAAGTTAGAGCCATGGTGGGATATTGTTTCATTGTACCTTTCTGTTTTCCTTTCCATTTAAGTTTAAATTCTGTTTAAAAACAAGTTAAGATGTTTGGTTATTGTCACCCTATTCATTGCCATGAGAACCTGTTGTTGTTTAAGCTATTTTTGGTCATGACATTGTTGTTGAAGGTTGTTGAGTACTGCTTCTAATGACCTGTTGCCATCATCAATTGATGTGTTGTTGTTGCTGCCCCCTTGAAGGCTTTCAATACCTCTACTTTATAGCCAAATGAATCCAAGATTTAGTGGTGTCAAAATTTAGAGATGAGAGCTAGCTGCGCAAGCAGTAATTGAAAGGAAAATTGGTTTGCCCAAAATTGAGTCTCTCAGAGGTTATAATGCTTGTCTTTTTGTGTCAAGATAGTAGTTTAAATGCCATGGGGTGTTTGAGTTACATCGTGTGAAACCATTGTTTCTATGGAGTAGGTAGGGTTGCTGCTCCATAGCTGCGTGGGTCCTAACTATTGTTGAGAATCAGCAATCACACTCACTAAACAGCTTCTTTGTATGGAGCTTCAGGGCCAAGGACATGCAGGCTAACCTATCCCATATGCACAGTGGTGCCTACTGCAGTTTCCTACTTTCCTATAAAGCATTGTACTTGCTTCCTTTTCTTAATGCAATGATAGTACTCTTTTCTTTTCAGTGAAGTGTCAATGTCATTGTCCACATACACAAGATTGTGTTTATGAGTCCAAGTCTCAATCTTGGAACCTAATTCACTCGTGTAACAAATAGTGTCTTTGTCTTCTCCATCATGAGTCCACACTTCTCCTTCCATCCACCATAACTCACTGCCATGCTCTAGATCCTGCATCTTTCACATGGTATCAGAGCGCAGCTGAGCATGGCTTAGCATGTTTCAGGTCCTCTCTCTACTCTCTCAGTCTCTCATAATCTCTATCCAGCTCAGCTCAAGTGTTTGACTTCATCTCCAACTCCATTTTCACTCTCTACCCCTTGGCAACCATAGCCAACCTGCAACCTACCTCTGTTGGAGGAGCTGGATCTCCACTTATAGGGCATATCTTCACTTGCTTCCTTCTAAGAAATTTTTCCTCACTTCAAGGCGCTTCATCCCAGCACCTCAATCCATAACATTGGTGACCTGTAACTCCAGCATTGCGAAAATTCGTCATCGTTGTCCAGACTGTGCTGCTGTTGATTCGTACGTCATATTCCGCCTGCACATGTTGCGATGCTGACGAACATCATAGGGCTTTGATAGGCCTTGGAAAGAGCTACATTTCCATTAAAAAAAATTTAGAAATGATCAACCATAGCTCCTGCAATCTGCAAAAAACAAGGCCTCTCTATGAAACCCTAAACTGTCAGCCATAGCCAAAATCTCTCAAGCTTCTTTTTTCCTCATTTTTTCTCACTCCTGACACTAAACCAAGCTAAAGCCCACTCTAATCCATTGACCCAGCATCAAATCAAGGAGGGGAAGGGCCTGAGAAGATTGAAGAACGACCGACCGATCCCGAACAAGAAGAATCAAGCTCAACATCAACACTGACATAGTGTGTTTTCACATTGTCATTAACTGTGTCTCTTGACACATTGCAATCTGCTCTTCTATTGATAAAATCTCAGAATTCTGGTGTTGATTTGCTGCTAATCTTGCAACCTCAACATGGGAAAAGACTCTCCAAATGCTCGATTCAAAGGAGTCGGGTTTCACACCTGGCAAACCCGCATCAAGCTCATCTTGATGAAAAAGGGTCTTTGGGCCATCACAAATGGCAAAGAGAAGAAACCTCGGGATGCGAACCTTGCAACTACTTGGCAAAAGAATGATGACAAAGCCCAGGCCATTATCAAACTGGAGCTAGATGACAGTTATATCCACCATGTGGATAACTGTGAGACCTCACAGGATACATGGAAGAGACTTGACACCTTGTTCGGTGCACAATCTAAATCATCAAAGTATGGTCTCCTGATTGAGTTCTTCAGGCTTGAAATGAACTCCAGCACATCACTTGCCACACATCTAAATTACATGGAAGGACTCCTAACCCAACTTGCAGGAATCAACATTAAAATGGACGAAGATGTTTGCATCGGTGTTCTACTTAAGAGTTTGCCTCCTGAATATAATAATGTATCAACAACTTTAATCAACATGCCAAATCCTGAACTTGCTGATATCCAGGCATCACTGTTAGAAGAGGAAAAGAAGCTAAAAACTAAGGAAGAACCAAGTACCTCTAGAGATGAGCATGCATTATATGTTGGCAACAGGTACAAAGGCAAGAAGGATCAGCTCTTCTGTGACTTCTACAAAAGGACCGGACACACCGAGAAGTTTTGCCACGCAAGAAAGAGATCCCAAAAGGCCTATCTAGTCGCAGTCAAAGAAGAAGAAGAAAATGGAGCAAAGGAAGAAGAAGAAGAAGAAGAAGACCACCAAGAGAAGGACAAACCTCATCAATCCTTCTATTCAGATAGACTTTTTTAGTTTTGTATTTCCTTGCCCTAATGCTTCTAGCCATAAGCTTTGTAAACTCCTCATGTAACTTGGCATTACAGTCCCTGTACACTTTGTGAGGCCCCTGTTACAGCCTCTGGATGTCCATCATGTTTTGGTGCCCACACTTAGCCTTTTCTGCGACAGCCTCTGGTGTCTACCATGTTTGTGGTGTGCCCACACTTTGCAGGTGGTTCTCATTACAGCCTCTACACACTTTGTGCCTTTCTAGTTGTGATTGAGGAGGGGTGTTGAGAATCAGCAATCACACTCACTAAACAGCTTCTTTGTATGGAGCTTCAGGGCCAAGGACATGCAGGCTAACCTATCCCATATGCACAGTGGTTCCTACTGCAGTTTCCTACTTTCCTATAAAGCATTGTACTTGCTTCCTTTTCTTAATGCAATGATAGTACTCTTTTCTTTTCAATGAAGTGTCAATGTCATTGTCCACATACACAAGATTGTGTTTATGAGTCCAAGTCTCAATCTTGGAACCTAATTCACTTGTGTAACAAACAGTGTCTTTGTCTTCTCCATCATGAGTCCACACTTCTCCTTCCATCCACCATAACTCACTGCCATGCTCTAGATCCCGCATCTTTCACAACTATGGTGTCTAAATTAATATGCATAGAAATTGCCTCACATGTGGCAAGTTAACAACTAGGGACTGGCTCCTACCTGGAGGTGCAAATAAACCACCCATGGGAGGGTTTTGGGCCCCTTTCTGTGGAAATTTAATGAAATTGTCTACCGTTGATAGATTGGCCACTCGTTGGAGAGAATATTTCTACCACACACATTGAAACTTTGGAAGGACTGGGTGAGGTATTGATGCGAGAATGGAATAGATGCCCCCTACTATACACTACTTGCAAAAGGAAACAAAATGAACAGCATGCAAACTTGAATTGAAGTGAGAAGGTTGCCTGTAGTCCAACAAAAAGACTAGGACACTTAGGTATTTGTGTAGACTACTTGATACATTTTTCAATGAAGATGCCTTAAGAACCCTCAAGTCTGATGACAGATTTGATAGACTTAGGTTACCATCTCAAGTTTACATCCCACCATCGTAGCTGAGTCTCGCATGGTCTCTCCTTGATACATTGTTCAATGAAGATGCCTTAGGAACCCTCAAGTCTGATGACAAATTTGATAGACTTAGGTTACCATCTCAAGTTTACATCCCACCATCGCCAGCTGAGTCTCGCATGGTCTCTCCTTAGGAAGGAGGAGACCCCCCGTATAGTAGAGGTATTTTAGTTTTTATTTTCCCTATGCAGCATTTGATTGGTTTTTAGTGTCCATTGGAATAATTTTGTTTACTTTGGTAACTTTGGGTTTATACCATCACCGTCTCCATGGGACAGATATTCTCCATCTCCACAACCCATCAAGGCTGGTGGGTAGCCCCCTAGAACATATTTTACTCAAGGAAATAGGAGATCTCATCATTTACAATTTCAGTCACGAAAAACATCTTATGAATAGGTAAGGAATATTTGTAAACTAGGATGAGTTGCCTTCACACTTTGATAAGTTGGCTATGTGCTTCATAAACTTATTTTGTGCTAATTGCCTAGTGGCTATATTATGCAAGATTTCTTTGGCTATGAGGCTCTAATGTGGGCAAACTATTGGCTCTTGTTTGCCATTATGTTACTAGAGTAAAATGATATCTGCAAACATGAGATAGCCTAGTTTCTGTGCTAGTCATTTCATCGTAGCGGCTCAAGGCTGATTTTTCCAACCTCCTCATCTAATGCTTAATGCTTATGCTTATCATCAAATGTCCAGGTTAACGATGACAATGGTAACTTTATGGAGAGGGAGGATGATTTAGAGAATGATGAAAGCCTATGTGCAGAGATGGAGGAAGCTGAGCGAGATGCGGACTTTATGCAGATTGCTCTTAGTGAGTGTGTACAAGGATACTTAATAAGCAATACATGAATAATCTAATGCAGAAATTGAAATTGTAGATTGTTGTAGACAATGTAGGCAACAAATGGTTGGAGACAGGCCGATTTTGGTTAGGGACAAGTCGCCCGAATAGTAGTAGACAGAAAAAGGTAGGCTGGGGGGTAGTTATTGAAGGAGATCCCAACTAACATGTATCCCTTTGTATCCAACCTTGGCAATGATAGCTCATCAATCCTCTATAGCATCCCAATCCCTATAAATCCTCATGGATCATGTGGCATCACAAACTCATATGTCGACTTGTACTCCTTCCTCTTCTTCATCTGTGTCAATGTGCTCATCTTCCACTAGGTTCTCCACTGCATAGGTGTCTTCTGCATCTCTTCTCTTGCATTTTCTGATCCTCTTTCCTATCCTTGGCACCCTCATCTCATTCTCAAACATCTCTATCAAATCATATGTCACATGCAATACTTTACATCCATCAAATTCAATCTTATCTTGTCCAAAAAATTGTCCTATAGGACCACCCTGCCCAAAACTGCTCGTATCTCTTGAACCATAACTCAAATTACCAAGCTTTAAAAAGAAAAAATGTAGCCCCACTAGCAATCTACAACTTTTCTGGAGACACCTAGACCAAATTGTGAATATTTCAGCCTCTAAAATTTCTGCACAACCTACAAATGTCCATTACAGCATGCAGTCCCAGCCAACATCGACATTCCCGACTCTGTATCTCCTATATATGAACTCAGATGTCAACCAAACTTTGTAGGACCCTTCTCAAGGTATAAAAGGCCATTCTGAATGCATCGATCACCAATAATCCTCTCCCAATTAAAATAGTTTTAAACATCTTCAGTTCATCCCTGCTTGTCCATTGCAGTCTCCTATAGCGATATCGCCCTCCTGAATTAAACATCCACTGGATAGTCGACCAATAAGGTATCCATACATGCAAGACATCCCCTTTGACTTTAAATAACTTGTATATCACATGGAATATGTCAATATCAAAGATCCACGCCATTAATCCACTTAATTTGCTTAGGTCGTATTTCTTTGCATCCCGAATGGCGATATCCTCTATAACCTGTATGAATGTATCAATTGTATCTTCTATGATCTATTTACCCTTGACATTATCTGCATTGTCTTTCTCAGTATCCCAACCTATTGTAAATCCCCATGATGGTGTGGCCGCAAATTCAACAACTGTATGGTATCGATTGAATGCCTGCATATCCTAATCCTCTTTCCTATCCTTGGCACCCTCATCTCAATCCCAAACATCTCTATCAAAGCATATGTCACATGCAATACTTTACATCCATCATATTCAATCTTATCCTGTCCAGAAAACTGTCCTATAGGACCACCCTACCGAAAACTGCTCATATCTCTTGAACCATAACTCAGATTACCAAGCTTTAAAAAGAAAAAATGTAGCCCCACTGGCAATCTACAACTTTTCTGAAGATACCTAGACCAAATTGTGAATATTTCAGCCCCTAAAATTTTCCGCGCAATCTGCAACTGTTCATTGCAGCATGCAGTCCCAGCCAGACATCGACCTTCCCGACTCTATATCTCCTACATGTGAACTCAGATGTAAACAAACTTTGTAGGACCCTTCCCAAGGTATAAAAGGCCATTCTGGATGCATCGGTCTCACCAATAATCCTCTCGCAATTAAAACAGTTTTAAACATCTTCAATACATTCCTACTTGTCCATTGTAGTTTCCTATAGTGAGATCGCCCTCCTAGATTAAACATCCATTGGATAGTCGACTGTTAAGATATACATACATGCAAGACATCCCCTTTGACTTTAAATAACTTGTATATCACATAAAATATGTCAATATCAAAGATCCATGTCATTAATCCACTTAATTTGCTTAGGCCGTATCTCTTTGCATCCCGAATGGCGATATCCTCTATAACCTGTATGAATGTCTCTCTTGCATCTTCTATGATCTATTTACCCTTGACATTATCTACATTGTCTTTCTCAGTATCCCAACCTACTGTAAATCCCCATGATGGTGTGGCCGCAGATTCAATAGCTGTATGGGATCGGTTGAATGCCTGCATATCCTGATCCTCTTTCCTATCCTTGGCACCCTCATCTCAGTCTCAAACATCTATGTCAAAGCATATGTCACATGCAATACTTTACATCCATCAGATTCAATCTTATCATGTCCAAAAAACTATCCTATAAGACCACCCTGTCGAAAACTGCTCGTATCTCTTGAACCATAACTCGAATTACCAAGCTTTAAAAAGAAAAAATGTAGCCCCATTGGCAATCTACAACTTTTCTAGAGACACCTAGACCAAATTGTTAATATTTCATCCCCTAAAATTTTCTGCGCAACCTACAACTGTTCATTACAGCAGGCAGTCCTAGCCAACATCGACCTTCGCAACTCTGTATCTCCTACATATGAACTCAAATGTCAACCAAACTCTGTAGGACCCTTCTCAAGGTATAAAAGGCCATTCTGGATGCATCGATCACCAATAATTCTCTCCCAATTAAAATACTTTTAAACGTCTTCAATTCAGCCCTGCCTGTCCATTGCAGTCTCCTATAGCGATATCGCCTTCCTGAATTAAACATCCACTGGATAGTCGACCAATAAGGTATACATACATGAAAGACATTCCCTTTGACTTTAAATAACTTTTGTATCACATGGAATATGTCAATATCAAAGATCCACATCATTAATCCACTTAATTTTCTTAGGCCGTATTTATTTGCATCCAGAATGGCGATATCCTCTTTAACTTGTATCAATGTCTCTCTTGTATCTTCTATGATCTATTTACCCTTGACATTATCCGCATTTTCTTTCTCAGTATCCCAACCTAGTGTAAATCCCCATGATGGTGTGGCCACAGATTCAACAGCTGTATGGGATCGGTTGAATGCCAAAGCTTGCTCTTTTCTCTTTTTGAGTTATGCCAGTTCTGTGCTCATGCATGTTAGATGTATCCGCACCACCATAGAGGTTTGGAAGATATTGGCATCTCTCTTTTGGATCTAGACATTTGGGCATCAATTATCTCTCGATTTGAAGCTACGACAACTTTCTATCGCAAATTCCCCTACGATGCAAGATCACATCCACAAGATAGAGAAGATTTGGGATGAGCCTGCATCCCTTAGTACGAATATTTCTTCAAAGGACCTAGCTGTGACACTTCTCTCATATCTTCCATCATCGACATATGATGTGTCCTACACTAGTCTTCTCACTTCTCGTAGCTTGAAGAGTCCCATTTGAGAGAAGCTCGTCTTGCTACGTGTTGCGGTTGATCATTGTAGCCTTGTACCTTTAGCCATTGTAGTCACATTGTTCCTTCTCTCTTTTGCATTCTCTCTTTGTCTCCTCCTCTCCATGATCACTTTCCTTTTTGTGTTGCACACTCTCACAAGTTCATACCATCCAGCTTGTCGAATGTGGGTAGAGAGGGTAGGATTGGCACTTGCTCAGGAGATGCCATCAATGCCAATCGGGGATTGGAAGCCCTTGAACAATATGGCGGGAAAAAGTGATAGGATGGTGGTCGATCTAAATCATCTCGAACCACACAATCCCTCAAAGCATACACATTGGCCTTTGATGTCCTTTAATTAAGTACTTGCAAGAAAGCAAAGAAGATGTTGCCAATAGAGTGAAAGCAACCAATAAGAGGCATCCTTGGAGTCATCTAAGTCTTTTAGGCCATGACACAAAAGAAGGCTGACTTAGGCAAGATAGATGGGGAGTATCCCATGCCAAAAGAAGCATGCAATGCCGAGCAGAAAGATGGAGCAATAAATGTAGAGGGAAAGGAGCCTTCAACCTATAAATGTAGCCAATCCAAGGGTTGGTCAAGAACTAGGAGTGCTTGGAAATGGAGTCCCTACAAATAATGCAGATTTATCCTATGGCATGATAGAGAGGCCACCCAAACTATTGAGGTGCTACCCAGGTCTGGAAAGACCAACCCAATGTGAAATGTAGAAATAAAGATAATCAATCTACCTAAAAAACCAAGCCGCCCACAAAGTGTGCTACCCAAACTTCTAAGGTGCCGCCCAGTGAGAAGCCTACTAGCCATGTGCAAAAACACAACATGAAACGTATTGGCTGGAGTGCTAAACCTATTGCCTGGAAGGTTGTTGTATTACTAGGCTGCAAGAGGAGACCCTTGGTCTGAAAACATGGCATAAGAAGATGGCTATCTTACACAAACTCAAGTGTCCAGCTTTGTGTGAGGTTGCTTTAAATAGCATTGTCGGAGTGTGTAAGGTTAAAGGTCTATCGTAGGTCTAAAATATAGAGGGTATAGAGTTTTGAGTCCTAGAACAAGATGAAAGAAAGAGAATATAAATATTAGATGAATCCAAAGACAATAATCAAGGTGCAATCCAAAGATCTTGTATCACATGTAGCTCAGCAAAGCAATCTCAGTACATCCATATAATATGCCCAGATCCTAGGCATGAAGACACTTGGGATGCTAGCCCATAACACACTCTGAGACTATGACTCAAATATACTCTGACATACATCAATATCTCTACTCCAAAAGCAATGACATATGCCTCATATATCCATGCATATAACAAAATCCCTGTAGTAAATGTTGGGTATCATCACTCGGAAGTGCTATCATCCATGAGAAAACATCAATACCTTTAGTGACCCATTATGGGCCTTCAAAATCCATTTCAGCCCTTTCAAACAAATTTATTACAGCAGCATTAAAACATACATATGCTGCCCAAAAATCACTCCAAAGCATGTACTTTGGTTCTGGCAATCATCTATCAACCATAGAGCATCAATAGCATTCAATGGGAGTCTTTGAACACCATAAATCATTTAGGAAAACCTTGTGGATAGTGGATACTGCGCTATATACACAGTTTAGACAGCAATAAACTGTCATAATCTCTCACTTTGAAGCTCTATGAGATCTCCGAGAGTACTACCATGCATATAACAAAATCCTTGTAGTAAATGATGGGTATCATTACCAGGAAGTGCTATCATCCATTAAAAAACATCAATATCTCTGTCAACCCATTATGGGCCTTCAAAATCCATTTCAACCTTTTTAGACAGATTCATTACAGCATCATTAAAACATACATATTCTTCCCAAAAATCACTCCAAAGCATGTACTTTGGTTCTGCAATCATCTATCAACCATAGAGCATTAGTAGCATTCAATGAGTCTTTGAAGACCATAAATCAATCTAGAAAACCCTATGGACAATAGATATACTCTGTTATACACCCAGTTTAGACAACATTTGACTATCACAAGCTCTCACTTTGAAGCCTCTATGCAATCTTTGGGAGTATCTATGATCTGTAGGTAATGTCTATGTCTGCCCTTTGCAAGAAAGATGAGCTATCCCAGCTCAAAGATTCTAGCTTTCTTTTTGTTTTATTTGCTTAATCATGAAGTATATACGTATGTTCAGCATATGGGTGAGCAAAACATGTCTTCAGCATGTGCATGAGATGATAGAAATGGAGAAGATTGATCATAGCAGGTTCAATTCACGAAAGGGTTCTCCCCACGACATCTAGGACTGCATGCTCCTCCCACAATGGCACTATCCTTTTTTTTTCTTTTGAATACACTACTGCGGTTCAAATAAAACTCCTTGTTTTATTCTCTAAAGTTAGGCTATTGAGACTTAGTTAAGTCTCCCTTTTCCACCTAATTCCAATCTCATGCATAAAAACTCCACTTCTTGACTTACTTGAGTCCTTCCCCAATATAGCATGATCAACATTTGACAGTTCTAGTACGGGAAATCTACTACAGTGTCTTGTAGAACTTGTCTTTCACAATCCCATATGCAAACCATTGACATGCTCAAAACACAACAGCCAATAAGCTTTCACACCATAGACATAAATCCCTTTGACAACGTAGGCACTGTCCAATGAGTATGAAGGGTCCATTGGATCAAACATAGGTGTGTATTGCAGTCTAGCTAAAAATGCAGCAGGGAAGGTGGTGGAAATAGGTTGCCTTACACTGTAGAATAGTAAACACAAGGTCTTTAGCACCTAGAGATGTTGCCTAGCTAGTTGTAACATGGACATCAAGCTACATGGGATAAACTTGATAAAATCTTTGGGACACATGCTAAAAACTCCAAGGTAAAACTACTCATGAAATTCTACAAACTAGATGTAAAAGATAGTTCTTCTATGGCCATGCACATTAATAAATTTAAGAGCCTAAAAACTCAACTTGCCACTCTAAAGAAGAACATTGACGAACATGAAGCCATAGCAATATTAGTAGCAAGTGTAAAGCAAGAGCCATATTATGAGAACATTGTATCTACCTTAAGTAATGTTCCAAATCTCCTACTTAAGGAACATTGAGCACTCTCTACTAGACAAAGAAAACAAATATAAAAACAAGGATGCAAAGGGAGTTGTCTCAACACCTAGAGAAAGGAGCTTATGGAGAAAAAGGTAAAGGCCAAGGATTTAACACTGAAAACAAAGATGAGATGACATGTCATTATTGTGACTGGCCACACAACCAGTGAATGTTTCCACCATAAAAGAGCAGAACATGTGCAAAATGGCAACCCCCATCAAAATCCATTATGAATGAAGAAGACAAAGAAGATGCTTTTGCACTGACAACAACTCAGACAAATCGTTCTAAAGAATTTTCCATTGTATCTCCCATAGTGGATGTTGCTTTGTAAAATCCCTTGCCAAATATGTAAATTTTCAAGCTTTAGCTCGACTAGGCTACCTATGAGCTAGTCTCCAGGCCATGTATTCATGTAGGGGGCAAAAGCAAGCAAGTGTAGAAACTCATCATTTGAGGGGTGGGTGTTGAGAGATAGAACAAATTATGTATGCTCTAGGAGAAAGGATCAAAATCCCATAAGCACAATGAGGAAAGTGGAACTACCCAAAGGCTATAAAAACATGTACTTGACTCTCATTTTGATGCAATATATAGTACTTCTCTTTTATGTCAACTCAAGACTGTGTTTATGAGTCCAAGGTAATCAATCTTGGAACCTAATTCACTTGAATTAAGATCTCTATTCCAATCGTATATTGTGTTTATGACTTGCGTCCACCACCATAGCCAATCTAGCTCTAGATTCGTGTTTCTTAATAGAATCACCAAAAGAAACTAGATAACCTACATCATCCAAAGTGCCAAAAGAGATAAGGCTCTTCGTGAGAGCTGGTACATGACGTACATCATGAAGAGTAAACATACAACCTGAACCAAACAATAGCTGGACATCACCAACATCACCAATACCAACTATCTCCAATGCCACATTATTACCCAAACGGGCAGATCCAGTCAAACTATGATAGGAGTGAAACCACTCTCTACGAGGGGTCACATGAAAAGTAGCCCCTAAATCTATCGATCAACATTAAATATACCCTAACAATGCATCATTCACTTTTGAATTATTAAGAGAAGAAGCTACAAGTATGAAATCATCATCAGAATTAGTTTGCACAACATTAATCTCTTCAATCTTAACACTAGACTTGCTAGGGACAATGCTGTGATCATCATTTTTTGTCATGTACTTTACCCTTTCCCTTTTCTTTGCACTTGTCCTTGCACATTTTATGGCATTGCGGCCGAATATGCCCTACTTTCCCATAGCAATGACAAGTCAATGAGGACTTACATCCATGGGACTTACTATGAGACTATCCACATGACTAAGAGCAAGACTACTGAGAGTCTCTACCACGGTGGTCATTACCGCCCCCTACCATTATTTCCTCTAATTGTCAAAGCATGAGAGGTGCGAGAAGCATCAATATTCTTCTTGTTAACCTCTTCAGTCAAGAGTGCACCCTCTACATCTTGAAATGTAGCCCATCAATAGGTATGTTGGTATACATGGTAGTACAAAATGTATCCCATGATTCATGCGTTGTAACTAAGAGGAATAAGGGAAAAAGAATCTCCTTGAATTCAATCCCCTACGAAGAAAAATGACTGATACATAATTGAATAAAACTCATTTAAGTGGGTTGACGTAGAAGTTCCCCCCTTCATGTGAAGATCCATGAGTTGCTTTGGCTAATAAATCTAAGAATCATGCCTTTGCTTGTCGTAGACATTACGAATATTTTCCCATAATTCCCATGAAAACTGCCCATCAAAGACAACACTATAGAATACCTTCTTACAGAGGGATAATATGATGGTGGACTTGCACGTCTCATGTAATTCAGCCTAATCATCTACATCAATAAGCTTGAGCTTGACACCCTTATGTTTCAAGGGTCTATCTTGCATTTTTTCCACTAAAACTTGCCAAATTTGGGCCTTTCAATAGCTGTAGTTGGTACCATCCAACTTGTCAATATTAATGATAGCACTATCAATTGAGTCGCCAGCCATGATGAAGGCAAACAAGTGCACAAATGGTCAAAACAGGCTGCTATAATTACTGCAAATAGCCCTAAATCCACTACTAGATCAAGCTAAAAAAAAGGGGGTACTAACCAAGTAATGAACTATCCACAAGTTCAATGCAAAGAACTATCAAATGAAGGTGACTGGAGACATAAACAGTGTAGTAAACTGCCATTATAGCATGTTGAAAATGAAGTACATCAATAAGAAATCAATGCTAAAGAGGGGCAATCACTAATATAAGACAAACTACAATTGCTAGGGAATATCTCCAACTAGCAGTGAGTGAATATGCAATTGGTACCAAGAACTATCAAAGAATCGGTATATGTGACTGAGATACATCCCATAGGCATAACCATCATGCATAGAGTGGATCTCACAAGTAACAAAAGAGACCACTAGAGCCACAACAACGAATTGAGCAATGTAATAGAGACTCAATACATAACCAACCAAGATGCATACATCACTGACAACATCATGATAGAGATAGGGATGGTGAATAGCAGTAGTAGTATGTATTGGCCATGTAGCACTTCATCCACATTCAACCTTGAATAGTAGGAGCAATACGCATGTTGGTAGTGCAACACTGTAATCTAATCCTTCAAAGTCATCTTCTCCTTCACCTTGTCCACACCTAGATGGCACCTACCACTCTTATGATTTGAGCTTACTACTGCCTTCCTATTGCTTTGCTCCTTCTACTGAATCCTAATTATGACTCTTTTGTTGTTATTAACAATTACTTATACTGAATCAGACATAGCCAAATCTTCCTCTTTCTCCTCTTTTATATTCCTTTTTGATGGGGTCAACTATGGATTATGCTAGCCAAGATTGGTGGATTGCAATGGCCAAGGCTTAATGGAAAAGGATATAGATTTACTAGAACTTGCAGGTGCTATACATGCATTGCTATGGTGGTAGAAGAGATTATGTCAATGGGACCTCATTTTTTCTATCTTACTACTACTCTTCAACTTCCAATAGGTTGCTTGCCTTTTGTGCACCACCATCATGTCTTTATATCCTAAAGTATCCACTTGTTGTTGGGTAATGCCTTCAGCAAACCAAATCGACAAACTCCCATATTGCCTCACAAACCATGGGCTTTGGCTATAAATAATATGTTGCGCATTAGAAAATAGATGGAATTGGTTAAGTGCTAAGTAGTAAGTTCTAGGGAGGGTCATTACCAAGTGAAAAAAGCACCACCCTCAAAGAGGAAAGGCCCTATATCACTTGGTAGTGACCCCTTTTGCAGGCATCATTGAATCCTCATAATTTCTTTCCCTTTCTTCCAAAAGTTTTTTTAAAGTCTAAGGAATTTCCTTACCATATAGTGTGTGAAATTTTCTTTCTCCCCATGCATCCTTCATGAACCTACATGCACACACATACACATATAGATCTTTGAAGAGGAGGAATTGTAGTGAAGAGGAAAGATGCTTCCTTGATTTGAGCTTATAAGGTAAACTCTTTATTTTTTGTTGTCAAAATTTTCCTTTATTATATCTACAAATGTGTATGGCACCATGATTTGCAAGGATTTGTTGTAGGTTTGTGTAGAGAAAACCCCAATTTGTCATCTCTATTAACACTGATATTTTTACAACTATTAATAAAGTTGTCAATGGTTCCTCTCTTGAAGATACTATCACATAATAAAATTTGTTTTAGATGTAATTTCTACTAATTGGTTAAACATGTACACTATGTTTTCACTCAACGATATTTGACGTTTGAATAAATATATTGCAGGCCTTGATTGATGGGGTGTTTAACATGCAAACAATAGCTAAACTATAGCATGTATTTTTTATTTTGTAAACTTGTGTTTGATTGGGCTCTTATGAAGTATCAATTACCCTTCGAATCCAAATAGTATTCTGGAAGTTCTAATACTAGTCTAGGAACTGAACTTGTTGTGAATAATACCTTTGGGTTGACATCACATCCAGCCATGATAGAAAACATTGTAAAAATATATTTTTCTTAAAGGAACTATTGAGAAGAAATTGTTTTACATTATTTTTGTGTCATGAAATAAAGGCATGTAACAAATTTGTGCCATGAGATAATCAAAGAAGTTGTTTTTATACGTCGAACCTAAAGTGGTAAGTAATTCAATAATTAAAAATACTCCATTGAGGGAAGCAAGAGGATGGATCTGCGATGGGTCCAAACCTACAGTTGGGTGGACTTGGTAAGCCGAGAACTCTTCTCAAAAGGAAAAAATTTCATTCATCAATATGTAAACGTATAGCCACTACATAACTGACAATTCTTGATCCATCGCAGCCTTGCACTACCATAGAGGAAGCGGCTCAGGCAGGCATGTTACAACATGTTTCCATATAGTTGGCTGAAAATTATGAAGCAAAGGTGAACCTAGTTACTTTGAAAATGGGACCCATAGATATTATACTTGGGTGTGATTAACTTATTAACTTAGGGGAGATTCCTATGGATTTCTTATAGTTATACATGGATTTTGTCATTTATGGGTAGCTTATCCATCTACAGCAAATCGCTAGTAAATATAATTTTCAGCTTATTACCATAAAGCAACTCAAGAAGGAACATAAGAAGCACACCAAGGTTTTTTTTTTTACACCTAAATAAAGAGATTGAGGATTAGTTTAAGAATTCAATTGAGCATCCAACTTTGAAAGCATCAACCTCGTATAGATTTGGAGCCATATTCAAAGCCATTCATTCAATAAGCCACCCTATGGATTATCTGAATGTGAACATGGAGAAGTGGCCAAGAAAATCAAGAGCTTCTAGACATGGGGTTAATTGAGCCTACTATATGCTTCTTTGGTCTTGCTAGTGAAGAAGAAAGATGGATCTTTTAGGATGTGTATTGATTATAAGGATCTAAACAAGATCATAGTGAAGAACATGTATCTAATTCTTAGAGTAGATGATTTGCTTAATGAGCTTAAGGGGGCTAGGTTCTTTACCAAAATTGGTATGAGATCAACATATCATTAGATCCATATGTGAGAGGGTCACAAGCTAAAATAGCCTTTAGGATGGATTGTGGGTTATACCATTTCTTAGTTATGCCAATTGGGTTCATTAATGCTCTAGCTACCTTCCAAAGTTTAATGAATAAGATTTTATAGCCTTTTCTCATTCAGTTTTTCCTTGTTTTCTTTTATGACTATTGTTTTATAGCAAGACACTATGAGATCATTTGTTATATATGAGGAAGGGTCTTGATGTATTGAGGCACCATAGACTCTTTGCTAAGGAGTAGAAGTATTCTTTTATGTAGGTAGAGGAGGTGGAGTACTTAGGCCGTATTGCTAGTTAGAAAGGGATATAGGAAAAACTTAAGAAGGTGCATCATGTCAAAGATTGGCCAGCACCTACCACCATTACTTCACTTAGAGGATTTTTTTGTCTATCGTCATTCTATCACAGGTTCATTAAGCATTATGTGGTTGTAGTAGCTCCTTTGTGTGATAGATAGAAGAAGGAATCCTTCATTTGGAATATACTTACAGATTGCAGCTTCAACTAATTAAAGGAACTTCTTACTTTTTCTCTTATTTTGGTGTGCTCATATTTCTCTAAAGAGTTTACCATACATTGTGATACCAATGGTTGTGGTATAGGGGTTTTATTGCTATAGGAGCATGGAGTTGTTTCCTTTGAGAGTTGCAAGCTTACAAATAAGGAGATGGCTATGAATTTCTATGACCAAGAGATGTTGTCCATTCTTCGTGTGATAAAGAAGTGGCATTGTTGTTTGTATGGCAGCCTATTTAGAGTTCAAAATGATCAAAAGGTTCTAAAGCATTTCCTTACTCAATCAAATCTTACTCCTAAGTAGTGTAGATGGATAGCTACCTTGCAAAATTATAATTTTGACATCACTTATACAAGGGGTAAGGACCATGTGGTAGCTAATTCTCTTTCTAGAATAATGTGGGCATGTAAGGTTTCAACTATGATGGAGCTACACAGTGCTTGGATTGAGAAGTTAGCTTAGCTATGTATTTTAGAAATTACATCAAGGTTTCATGGGAAAAAACTCACATTATCAGCTTAAAAATAGCCCAATTGGGCTTAATAATAAGATTGTTATTCCCTCTACTTCTTCATTCAGGTTGAAATTTATAGAGGAGTTGCTTTCTTTTCCTATACATGGATAATTTGGAGTGTTTAAGTCCTATGATCAGATCAAAAAATGCTTTCATTGGAAAGGATTGTGGAGAGATATAAAGAATTATGTCATGAAGTGTATGTCTTGTCAACAAAATAAGGATATTACCCATAAGCCAAGTGGTTTGTTACAGCCATTACCTATCCATGAAGGCAAATGGACGTATATTACCATGGACTTCATTATTGGCTTAGATACTACCAAAAAGGGATGAATTAGCATCTATATAGTAGTGAATAGACTCATTAAGGAAACCCATTTTATTATTACCAAGACACATGCTCCTTCTATAGCCTATCATCCATAGACCAATAGCCAAATAGAAAGGGACTATTATTGGATACTTACATTTGCCATTTTTATCATGGTGTGCACACATGCTAATGCTACTATTTGTCAAGAATCATGTGGTGGGGAGACTTGCTTGAGCTGCTACGTCAAGCACACTGTATACACAAGAGGAAGCTCACTTAAGAACACAAGAAGAGAGATGGAGCCAAAACATTTTCTTGTTGATTTCTTCTTCTTCTTCCACACACTATACAATGTACACAAAGTATAGATAAGATACAACATAAAGAAAAGTGGCCTACTAAGTCAAACAATGCATAACAGACTACACCAATCGACTGGCACTATATCTTTGCCAACTGTAGGTAGGTGTAACAAACTAAATATAATAAGTGATAAGTCAGTGGCCATGTGAGTATCATAATGACCACCAACGTGCTAAGTGTAGACGTGCAGACCCATCTAACCAGGCGGTCCATCATCAATGTCCGCACGTGTTGAGCTTGTCATCTCAACACTATTGAATTTTTGCCCTTTGAGGCTATGTATAGTTACAAAGTGCCCTTACCCACAATCGTTTTCAATGAGAAGATTAACCCTCATGGGAAAGAAGAATTAGAAAGAATGCAATCCCTTCTTCAATAGTGTAATATGAATCTTAGAAAGGCCTAAGCTCAAATGAAGATGTATGCTAATGAGAAGAGGCAACCTTAAGAGCTCTAGGAAGAAGAGTTAGTTTTGCTAAAAGTACCCAAGTCAAATTATTCTACTTTAAAGGATTGATCCAGTAATAAGCTTGCTCATAGGTTTTATGAATCCTACAGGATCTTAAAGCATATTGGAGATTGGGCATATAGACTAGAACTATCCTCTTCCAGTATGATTCATAATGTGTTTCATATTAGCCATCTCAAACTCTTTTATAGTACTTAGGTGGAAATAGCCGATAAGCTACCTGCTATGGATGAAGAAGGTATTATTCAATACATCCCTGAGGAGATCATAGGCTAGCATGAGAAGAAGCTCTTCTCTCATTCTATCATTAAGTATTTGATTAAATGGATAGGTTTGCCACTCAAGGAATATTCTTGAAGTCCAAATTCTATATTAGATGATTTTCCCTACCTATATGTTGCATTAATGGGGCTAAGGTATAATTAGTAGTGGAGCTAGTTATGGTGTAGACAAGGCCTAGACAATAGTTTTTTTTGGAATAGTTTTTATTATGTCTAAATTTTATAAATATACCACATATACATTTTTAAAGCACTCTTCGATAGCTATGTTTTGACATGTGGCATGCTTCATTTGGATGCTTCTATCGGAAGTCGTGGTAGTTTTTGTTTGGAAAGGCTTATTCTTATAGCAAGTTGTCTATTCATTATAGAGTTTGTTTCTTTAAGATCTAAAGGCTCAAATTTCTTTTTGAAGACATCTAGATTATGTATATAGCAAATGCTTTTCTTAATATCTCCATTTAATTCAATAAATCTCAATTTTTAAATTTATTTTCCATCATTTATATAGTTGAAATCAAAGTAGTACTCTAATTCCTCCATCCTTTTTAGCCATTGTAAGTTGTTTTTGTGGGCAAAAACCTTTGGCAAGGGATGGATCCTAAGAAGCTAGGAAGACATACGTTTTAGTGAGAGATTATTAATAACATCTTTTCACATTGACATAGGTATTAAAGGTATGAGACATGTAATTTTTGACATTTTTTTACAATAGCACAATTATTGTCTCTCATCCCACCTTCTTGTTCATAACCTTCATGGCTTCTCTCTCATCTTTCCTATCTTTCCAGTATTTCGCTCTCCTCATCACTCATTCTCTCACCTCTTTTCTCTCTCTTTTACTCTCCTCTCTTTCACCCCTCAACCCTCTTTCTAACATTATAGCTTGATTTAAGAGCTTGATGCAAGATAGTGCATCAAATATCCTTTGGGATTCTAGTCAATGTGTTTGCTTTGTTCTATAATGGGGCAAAATGAAGTTTGATGATCTCAAGAGTTGGATGCCTTAGAGCAAGCAATATGTTTTGTAGTGGAAATTCACAATTAATCATTGTGCAATGCAAGTTTAGATTCAAGGTAGTGGTCTCACTGAAATAATTAAAGATGAGTTTTCTCAGGGAACTACTCCATGTTGCAAACAACTCTCTTAGATAGTATTGATTTGATTGAGATATCATACATAATATATAGATTATAATATATGCTACTATTGTGTTTTCCCCAATAAATTCAAATACTATTTCATTTTGTACCAAAGGCTAGTTGCTCACTAGTAGATTGATTATAGCTTGATAAAGAGTTTGATGATAGTGCAACAAACATCCTTTAGGATTCTAGACAATGCAATTACTACATTCAGTAATGGAGAATCGAAGTTTGATTATTTTAAGAGTTGGATGTCTTAGAATATCATAGATCATTTAGGATATGTCTACTTTGCTTCTTCCTAACAAGCATAATAAAAGTTAAGAAATAGGACTGTTCCTAGTGTTGATTCCGAAGCACAGTTGGTTGCTAGTAAGTCAATGTATTGCATATGCATTTAAATTTGACATCTCTAAGTTGGATGAAATAGTACCAGGGAGTGATTACGTGATAGAATATTCAGTCAAGGTTAGTCAAAGGGGGTACTTAATGAGCAACACAATAAGAGAGTTTAATGCTCAAGGTCTATGTTATAAATGTGTTGAAACAATATCTTTCAACCATAAAGACATGCAAGGCTAATAATGCAAGAATAACTTGGGTCATTAAGAAGGATGTGGATGAGTATGATGGATCCAATGAAGACAATGTACTTCAAGCCGAAGTAACTACAACTAAAGAATATATACATTAGCCTATGGAAGAGACTTATGTAAATCATGAGGAGTTTAATGATGTAGATCATGAGAAAATTGATGTTGAAGTTTGGGTAGCCAACAAAGATACATAACAACCTATGGAAGAATATGATATGTTTTTATTTGATGTATTTACATTTCCATTTGATATGGGGGATCATGAGGATAGTTCTTTATTTCCATTTGACCTAGAAGGTGATGATGGAAAGTATTTTTCTATAATGGATACCTCTTGATGTGATGATTATTCTAATGGCTATCCATTTTATCCTAGGTGTATTTGGCTTTAGTGATGTTCATTTTTTGTAGACTTTAAACAAATATTCCATACCTACCCCTAAGTGCATTCAACCATCCCTTCGAAGGCATCAACAATCCTTCAAAATAGTGGGATTGTTAAAGACTCAAGGCATCAAGAATCCTTCAAAATAGTGGGATTGTTAACAGACTTAGCGCAGCAAATAATTTGTTGTGTAAAATATTTATCATGGAATTAATTGTTCTAACCATACCACAATCTAATTTTTATGACATGATGGGATATTTTGGGTTGTATACTTCATTTCTACATCTCATACATCTCAAAATCGGCCATTTGTATCAAAAGTTATGGTTTATTTATTGCAATAGCCATGTTCAGGATAGCATGTAGGATTTTCATAGTTTCAAGATTATGATGTAACCTATTTCTCAAGAAGGATTCTTTGTGACTTCGTGGAGCATATTCAACAATAATGCTTCATGATGGAGTTCTTTTTCACATGATTCATTCTTGTGCTTTTTAAATTCTCAAGCTTTGAGTACAAAGCTTGTTGGGTCATGAATTATCTATAGTAAAGGAAAATTACCCTATGTAAATTGTTATATGAACCTTGGTAATAACTTGGGGGGAGAAACCATTAGTTGTATTAGTTTTGGGACTTTAGGGTTTAGTATAAAAGGGCACAAGGTGCTATTGTAAGGAACTTTTTGGCTCATTCAACAAATTACCAAGAATTGATTTAGCTCTAGCATTAGTTTCTTTCCTGTACCTTGTAGCAAACCAAGGCTTCATGGTGCTATAGATTAATGGAAGTTTAACATTTCTAATTCTATTTCCATGTTTTCTAGAACTAGTTGCTAGGTTAATTCAGTTTAGAATAGTCCTTCTTTCAAGTAATGACAAGTAATGGATGAATAATGATATATTTTAATGTAGTAATTAAGCATCCTTAATATATTGTGGGAATGCAATATTTATACCTAAACCTCCATTCTATTTGTAAATTCCATATCCAATAAATGTATCGTCATATACCATAAGCTGCAAAATCACAATACTATTGCATACTATAACATTTACAATTAACTATAGCATGGATACTAACATCACAATATAATTCATTATACTAAAACATTTTGATTTTTCTTAGGTAGTACAATAAATTCATTAGTCTATGTTGGAATACTTTATTCCTTAACCTTCATGGATGGAGGACTTAAAGGCTCTTGTAATCTCCTCATATGAGAAATACTCGATTTACAATGGATCATTTATGCTAGTCTAGGGACAACATAACATGAGGGGGAGGGGGTTCTCAATAGTTTCAAGAAACCCTTGCGTTGTGCTCTGACCCAAGGCCAACACAATACAAGAGAGGGATCAAGAATTGTGCTTGGCAAGGCTTTATCGTGTTGTGTTGATCACCATGGATACTTTCCTTACTCCTATATAATTTGGTCGTCCATTTTACATGATTTTTGACACCTCATAAAAGAAATAAGAAAGCTATCCATGATAGAATGAAATAGGAAAAGATACAAAAAAAATAAGGAAGTTACCAAAGGAAAACAACACAACATGAGGGGGACCTTGGGCTAGCACAATGTAGAAAGGGGCCCTTGAGGCTATCAAGGGCCCCTCTAATTTATGCTATCCCCAACCCCCCTCATATTGTGCTACATTAATGGGAAGGGAGGGGGAAAAGAGGAGGAGGAGGAGGAGGAGGAGGAGGAGGAGGAGGAGGAGGAGGAGGAGGAGGAGGTGGTGGTGGGGGGGGAGGGGGAGGGGGAGGGGGAGGGGGAGGGGGAGGGGGAGGGGGAGGGGGAGGGGGAGGGGGAGGGGGAGGGGGAAAAGAGGAGGAGGAGGAGGAGGAGGAGGAGGAGGAGGAGGTGGTGGTGGTGGTGGGGGGGGGGAGGGGGAGGGGGAGGGGGAGGGGGAGGGGGAGGGGGAGGGGGAGGGGGAGGGGGAGGGGGAGGAGGGAGATAGGGAGGAGGAGATGTCCCTAGAACCACAGAACATGGGGGGCAGGGGGGAAGGACCTGAGATTTTCAAGTCATCCCTCCTCATGTTGTGTGGGTCCAAAACCTACCCAATGCTAGCATGTGTTGAGAGATAGGCATCTAAACCCACTATACCCAAGCGTGGATTAGGGTAGATGAGTGTGAATGGCCTAGACAGTAGGGGGAACCCTAACCCTAGCCATCCAAAGGCTATTTAAATATCCCTAAGGGTCACTCTCATTGTGTGAGAGAGTACCCCAAGTGTACTTGTGAGTAACTTACTAAGCAAGATCTTGTTATTGTACTTTGAGCTCTCTTCTCCCTCTTGTGCACACCTTTTCATGTTGCCATTCTAATATTACAACATGGTATCTGAGCCATCTTTGATCCAACAAGCTTCCTTCAACTCCATCTCACACTAAGTTCACATGAGTGTGTCATGTCTTATCATATTTCTTCACCTCCTTAGTTGCATGCTATACCTACCTCTATTGGAGGATCTAGGGAGAGCAAAAGAGAGCATATCATGCCTCAATTTTTCTAGATATCCCTTCATCTACTCAAGATGCAATAGCATGGCATGACAGAGCTCAGCATTATGCTCACAAGAGACCAACATTACTAAAATTTGTGAATCTAGTGTGCAAATTTCATAGCCTAGAGTTTGGATTGTTGCTGCAACTTGCAGAAGGCATAATCATGGCAACCACCATAGGGCATTTGTAGCCCTCCAAGTGGGCTATCTTACCTTGAGGGATTCTAGAAATTCCATCTCTATTGATTAGAGAGCAAAACACTAACAATTTGTTTGTAAGGAGCCATAGCCACCACCAAAGCTTCAAAGCTTGGTTCTTTTTTATTTTTCTTCTCACTAAAGTCACTAATAGTGATTTTAGTCATTCATTAAGATTTTGTAAAGTTTATTGTACACATAAAAGCTCTAAACTCGGAGTGTCTTCAACCAAAGGTGACTTCTCAAGCAAGGTATAATTGAGTTAATGTCAAGTCCTATGATTGGCAATGACTGCTTCTTAGCACTAATAATGTATTTATTTATCATTGCCTACTGATTATTTTTAGAAATTTGAAAAGTTTCAAATCATAAGATTCCATAAGTGCTTAAGTATCACCATCCAATTGACCACTATAAGGCTACGTGTTAGTTACAAACACATAGACCATTGTCATAATCTCTTATCTCATTTTGTAGATCATCACATTGAGCTTGCTACTTATTTCATTTTCTTTCCATGTGATTGAGGGGGGGGAACATCAATATATCATGTAATCCAATGCCACTCTAGCATTGAGGGGGGTGTTGAGAGATAGGCATGTGAACCCATTGTATCCAAGGGTGGATAAGGGTAGATGAGTGTGAATGGCCTAGAGGGCAGGGAAAACCCTAACCCTAGCCATCCAAAGGCTATTTAGATATCCTTAAGGATCACTCTCAATGTGTATGAATGCCCCAAGTGTACTTGTGAGCAACTCGCTAAGCAAGATCTTGTTATTGTACTTTGAGCTCTCTTCTCCCTCTTGTGCAGACTTTTTCATGCTACCATTCTAATATTCCAATAGCATGGATCGACACAATGCCAGAGGGACCCTCAAGATTTTGGAGTGTCTCTCTCCTCGCATTATACAAGTCTAGGGCTAGCACAACATGAGGGGGAGTCTATCATTATATTTGGAAAGACCTTATCACATTGTGCTAGTTATTACTACCCAACTCCTCCATGGTTTGATCTCCTAATGTTTATTTTGAGTTTTTTTTACCACCCGATGGAACTCTTGCACCATTCAAGGCATACAAATCAATTAATAGTATCAAAATCAACATGTTGGGTACAAAATCAAGGCAAAAACAATGGTGCTATTGCATTTGTAACAGCCCAAAATCCACACTTGGGATTGAAAAATATTAAAATGAACACTAGGAAAGTGAAATATGAGGATATATAAAAGGTACTTGGGAGGACCGACATAATATGAGGGGGTCCCTCACCACTTTCAATGGGGGCTTCCCTCATGTTGTGTCGATCCTTCTGGATTGACATTTTGGGTGGAGAATTAGGTCAAACATATGGTGACATTCCGTTTAGAAAGGTTCAAAGCCCCCACTAGGATCAAAAGATGCTCAAAATGGACACTAGGAGACTAAATATGAAGAAATGGAAAAGACATCCAAGAAGACTCGCATAATGCAAGGCTCCCCCCACTAATTTTTGTTGCCTTGTGTTAGTCCTCCATATTGACATTTTGGGTGGATAATTTGGTAAAACTGATGATGAACACTAGGAGATCAAGATATAAAGTAATGGAAAAGGCACCTAGAGGAACCCACAACATGAGGGGTCCCCCCACCAAAATTAGTGGGGGGACTCCTCACATTGTGTGGTTTCTCCCATGATTAACATTTTGGGTGGAGAATTGGACCAAATTGATGATGCCATTGTTAGATATGCTAAATGAGCCACCCTCCTAAGTTGCTACCAATGATCCATGGTGCTCTAAGTTATAAGGCCCCCAATGAGAAGAAGCCATTTGTGAGCCCTTGACTTGTATTCTAGATGAGGTTTATATGACTAGATGGCAAAAAGGTGACCTTTGTGGATCTAGCGTTCATGTTAGATAGAGTAGTTATGCTGGTAGTAAGTCAAGGTAGAATGCATCGAGTTGTGGGGTGTGGGAGTTATCAAGGATCCCATATTTTGGGGTCCAAAGGCCACAAAATTGGCCCCTAGCTAGGGGGTCTTAGGGGGCCCAACTGGATCCCCATTCTGATCTTCTCATTTAATAAGTCAATGAGCTTAAGAAATCATTACGGGCCACACCAACACTCAAAACTATGCATGTGGTAGATTGATGGTAATTACAATGGATACCAATCCCATTGGGATTGGATGGGCCACAGGACAAGATGATGCAGACAAGAACATGTATGTAGTGAGATTTGGAGCCAAAGTCTTGAATGGTAGACAAAGATGGTATCCGCAGATCAAGAGAGAGCTATGGGGTATAGTGGCTATTGTAAAGTGTAATAAAGAGTACTTTTTTTGAGCTCTTGTTATTGTAGAGATAGATTGTTTGCACTTGCTTGGGATGAATGCTAGTTGTTCTACACCAACATTGCTATGCTTACATGAGTAGTCTACATAAAATTTATGAATCCCGAGTTTAAGAATATTGCAAGAAAAGAAAACCCAATTGTAGATATGATATCAAGAGCAAGATATGAGGATGGGGAGAGCTTACTGTTGCAGATGATGATAGGGTTGAAATTTCAACAACAATTGTAAATCATATGTGTCATGTATCATTAGTGGAAGCTTTTGAAGAAGCAATATATGCATATGAATGGCTGCAAATTGGATAGTACTAGAGTGCACTAAGAAGGGCTAATTAGACTAATATAGAGTTCATGAGAATTAGACAGAAAGGATAAAGAAGAGAGGTAGGCTACCATCATTGAGAGTAGTTTCTTAGTTTGTTGAGACATGTAAAGATTTTCAAATGTACTCTTTAGTCAAGCATAGAGAAGAGTTGCATCTTATCTATCCACAATATATGCATTACAAGTGGGTGCTTGACTTGGTAACTATGCCAGTTGGCCTATGGCAAATGAGGTACTTTGTCTCGGCAAGAGATTAACCAATCAAGTGGAAGGTAGATCAAACAAGGTGAAAAGTATATGCCTACAACAAACACAAGGTGTAGAGAGTAGTAGATAGGTGTTAATAAAGGATGGTGACCACCATGAATTGAGGTATCTACTGCGAGTGAGAGGTGTAGACAATAATGAAGAAGTTGGCACTAGCTAATGGAGGACCTAAAAATATGACATAAGTTGACTGGACAAGTTGCATCCTATTTATAAATGAGTGGATCCTTTCAATTTAGAGTTTGGCTTAGGCGATAGAGACTCTCTCAAAAAATCTTGGTAATTTAATGAAACTTTGATAATGGACATGATTTGGGGGCATTTTAAATTTGATAGTGGAGAAAGGTTGAGGGCTAGAGCAATAGAAGAATAGGATTGGGTTTTGATCTATGACACTAGCCTTGAGAACTAGCATAGGACTATTAAGAAAATGGCAAAGAGGTAGCTTGGATCTTATCTTGTAAAGCATGCCTATGACAATGCAATATATCCCTTGATAGAGTTGGATGGGACTACCTTGAGGATACCCATAGCAAGGAAAATGATCAAAACATAGCAAGGAAAAGGATCAACATATTCAAGAAGAGAGAAGCAAAAGACTATGAAGTGGAAGATCTTGAGGAGAAAGAAGAAGACATAGGATAGGTTGATATTGCAAAAGAAAAAGGAGAAGGGGCTTGTAGAAGATGAAGAACTTGGAATAGAAGAGAACGTGGATATGGAAGTATGTTATTGCAATTAGCAATTTGGGAAAATTTGGTGTTTCAAAATCTGGTATAATCAAAGAGGTTTTTATGGTGGATCATACATCAAGATGAGTTTGTAGACCTAAGGCATAGGCCTACCAATCTTGGTCACTAAAACTGAGTCCATATGTGAAAGATATATAGAAGGTTAATGTTTGCAATGGATTGCACGTAGAAAAAGTGAATTGTAAGATGCATATAATGTTTTTAGGGTTGAAGCTTTGAGAATTTGATTTTGATGTTCCCAAGTACTTTTTACCTCTCTGTTAGCTCAATAGCTAGAAATAGTGTCGCAGGTTTGTGGGCCATACCATCAACTGACAAATTAGACTCCAAACCATGTGTGTGTGTGTGTGTGTGTGTGTGTGTGTGTGTGTGTGTGTGTGTGTGTGTGTGTGTGTGTGTGTGTGTGTGTGTGTGTGTGTGTGTGTGTGTGTGTGTGTGTGTGTGTGTGTGTGTGTGTGTGTGTGTGTGTGTGTGTGTGTGTGTGTGTGTGTGTGTGTGTGTGTGTGTGTGAAATGCAACTTTGCATCATCGCTCACACTCTATACATACATGGTAAGATTCAAGAACTAGTTGGTATACTCTCTAACTGATAGGCCTCCTTGGTCCAACCGATACCCCATCTTTTGGCCACTTTTCTTTCTCAATAAGAGAGATGAATACTTGAGCCATCTTAGCTTTGAATTCCTCCCAACTATCAACTTGATGATTTTCCCCCTCTTTATGTACCTCCACCATGTATGAGGAAAGCCCTCAAAAATGAAGTATAGAAAAGTGAATATTTTGGTCATATGACCTAGGGAAAATGTCAAAATAGGATTCTAACTTTCAATTCCACTCCTCCAAATCAATTAGTGTTGATGAATGGCCACTATATTTGATCAACACAATATTACCATGGAGTTCCCTCTCAACAAGGCCTTACTACCCATTTTTTGCTTGGGCTACATGTCCATGTAGTTGCCAATGAGGTTTCAATGATTAGTGGCACTCCTATGAAAGTTGGTTGAAACTTGTTTAGAGGAATAAGTGACTGGCTTCTAGCTCTTGGAGGAGGAGGATTTGACCAATGAATGCTCAAAATAGGTTCATCGGTCCTAAAAGAAGTCTCACCCATTGCAAAACTTAAATAGGGTTGAGATTCCTCTTCCTTAACTCTTCACTTAATCTCATTGTTACATTAACTAAGAGGTTACCCATTCTTAGCTACATAATCATTATGGTTCTTCTCTAATCAAGCCTTTGGTCTTTTAATAGGATGAGGCAAGGTTTCTAATCTCCATATCCAATTTAGGTATGGACCCTCTTCATAGTCTTGTATCTACCTATATCCCAACCTTCATTTTAGCTTATTAGCCTTCCCTTCTCCAAATTAGATGTTTGATAAACCATGGAAGCTCCCACTTTAGGCCTAATCGATAGCTTAGTAGAGTAGTGACCACTCTTTTTCCATCTATTCGATGGAATTTGAGCCCTTTTATTGTTTACTTTTTCTATTAATCCCTATTTTGGAGCAATGATTATACATCATAGGATCATCCACAATGCTAACTCTTGAACCTTTCTTTCTAAAGGGAACATATCCCTTGAGGTTGTGCAATGATTATACATCATAGGATCATCCACAATGCTAACTCTTGAACCTTTCTTTCTAAAGGGAACATATCCCTTGAGGTTATGCACAAGTTAAACTTGGAGTAAAAAAGTTATAATTGTATCACTTTAAGATATAATCTTGAATAGAATACAATTTGTGCACTTGAAACTTGACACATGATATATCAAATATTTTTTAACTTAGTAAATTTATTATGTTGCTTTCATGATATCAAATTTACTTAAAAATGAAAGCAACAATACGCTTTTTAGTAAATTCGATAAGATTTTAGTAAATTGTAAGCAAAGTCATATTCTAAACTTTGTCAACTCAAAATGCATTAAGATAAAAGTATTCTTACACAATCATATCATGCAAAAATGAAGGCTTTAATGTTCATATGCTAGCAATTCCAAGTCAAAGTAAATCTTTTACCTGTATTGTGAGTGCAAATTTCAAATACAACACCAATATAAACAAGTCCTTTTAATTTAAATTTGTTTTGACTGTGTATGAGACTAGGCCCTAAGACATTAAAAAATAGATATTTTTCTTTTTGAGTTTACTATTGAAGCGTGAGTACCATCTTCGAATACTAAAAATAGCTCATATAAACAAGTATTTTGCTTCTGTGTGAGTGTAAGTATGAAGCTCTAAAACAAGCAACATTAATCATTAATCCTATTGTCTAAGTTCTATACTATGAGGCAAAATTGTAATACAATCGGAATGAGATACTAAATTGGAAAATGTTCTTAATTTAAAACCCTAAATTTGGAGTATGGAGCGAGTCTCTAATACATGCAAATAGAAAACTAAATTAAAAAGCACTAATATTTTAGATTCAAAATGTGAGGCAAGTCTTTAACATACACAAATCAAAATAAAAATTTTAAAAATACTTCTTTGCTAATATTTCAAATCTGGCATGTGAGGCAAGCCTTAAAACACACACTAATCAAAATTAAAAATCAAAAATTATTTGTATATTATTATCCCATTCTTACAATGAGACGTATTTCACTTTCTTAATCTCTAAAAATATCTCTAAATCTACTTGTTCTAAGCTTTTCCACTTATTGATGGGAGATTTTTTATCAATTAAGCCTTTAAATTGATCAATAGATCAGATATTAGTGCACCCTTTTCATTAATCAGAGCCTATCAATTGAATTTTAGTATTCATTTCTCTTCTATTTCATCATGATTAGCATTTACAATATATTTATGCATAACGTGATTTGATTATGCCATTCTCTTGTACCCAAGAAAGAAATATTATAAAGGGTAAGTACTTGCAATCAATGAGTCACTGAATTATAGTTATAAGATCCTCGGCCAATCTCCATTTCTTGATTCAATTTTCATCAATCAAATCTTTGCATATCATTGAAGGCAAAAAGAATTTTTTAGGTATACATCTCATCCATGTTTTCTTAAATAGAATGCTCTTGCCATGTGGATATTCCCACCAAGGAAAAAGGTGGATGATGGGGAAGATAGTGGGACTATAGAGAGATGACCCTCCCCCACTATTAAAGATCCCAAAGGGGTGCAACACCAACCAACCTAGGGGGAACTTTGCCCACCTTTTGGTAGTGATTCACAGCTCATGTAGGGAGCTTGTCATACCATTATATCCCTCTCCATAGGTACAGCAAGTGGAATCATTGAAGACCCAAATATTTCAATTGAAGAGCATTGATTAGAGCCTTATTGATTAGTTACAATCATTATGCAGATGTGTTATAGGTTAATTACAAGGTATTTCAATCTTTTTCACCCTTCATTAGTAGGATACAAGTGTACATTGGAGTAATAGGACACTTGGGCAATGATTAGGACTAATATTCAACTAGTTGTAGGTGCTATAAGTTATTCTAGGTTGATTGCAAATTGTGCACTAGGTATTTCAACCAAACAATGAACTGGAATCCATTTTGAGGTATTTATGCCTTGGTTACACGTGTTACAAAGTAATTCAAAAAAAAATTCAGGACTTATATAGGATATTGTGGTCTTTGTAGCTTAGATACAAGGTACCATAGGGTTTGGAGACCTAAAAGAGGTGGATAGACCAAAACAGTGCTTTTACATGTTGTAAAATTGTTCTATACAGTAAGAAAAAGTACTTTCAAAATATTCTATTTTAATGTTGAAGTGAACTGATAGCTCATCCTAAAGAGCTATTTGTATACCTTTTTTCCATTTTAAAAAAAATTATTTTGATATCGAAGCGAAAAGTTATAGCCGTTCTAATGATAGGAGGTCTACTAGGGATGCACTATAATAGTGAGCAGAAATGGCTAGAAACAAAGAAAAGAACAAGGCTAATGATGATGTTCAGCAACAAATCAAGGAAGCACATAAGACAATACATGAGACGCATCATGATGAGGAAGAATCTCAAGAGTATGGCACATATGGCACTCTCAATGCCACTCATTCTAACCATGAGATTAGGCATTCTATCAAACACATGGAGTTAGTATTTAAATTGGATCAAATGGTTGAGCAGATGGTTCAATCTAACATTCAAACCAAGGAATCCATGAAGCAAATGGCCCACTCCACTAAGGATTCCATGGAGAACTTTGCCTCTTCTACTAGAGATTCATTGGAAAAACTTAGTACTCAAATCTTTATGCTTCTAGTAGCACAAATGGCAGATAAAGGGAGTAGAGACAAACAGTCATTTCAACCCTTAAATAATAACCCTCAGCCAAGTATTACATCATTCCTAAAAAAAACTTCAAGTAAGTTATTCCATCTTCAAGGAAACTTGTAAACCAAATGCAAAGAGAGGTGCAGATCCAATTTGATATGAGGCTATAATGTTATATGCTATAATCCTAAAATTAGTAATGAATATTGATACCTAAACACAATTTCCATCGGTAATACTCTATTGGATATAGAATATATGAAACTTGGACAAGATAAGAGACTATGAGACCATGATACCTTTTGTAGTGAAAGTATAAGTTCCAATATTAGTAATGTGTAATTTGAGACATGGTTCCATAGTATCTCATCTCTTTATCCTAGGTATCATATATTTTCTCTTTCTACTCTAATTCTCCTCTCATTTCTCTCTCTACTCTCTCCTATCAATGTAAAATGCAAGATATGCTCTAATACAATAGTATAATTTAAAGTTTTAAACTTCTTATGAGATTATTTTGAGTGTGAGAAAGTTTCTAAAAAACAAAATAAACTCATAATCATTACATGTGAGATTTCTCTAACATAATAGAATGAGCAAATTACTTATCCATTATAATACTTTTTTTATTATATTTTAATTTCTATAAACTTAATTGATTTATATTTTAATAACTATTTACATAATATGTATTATATAATGATTGCTATATATTATGATATTCATATAATTTTTAAGTTATCTTAATTATTTATTCATATAATTTATTTATTAAGTTATTTTAATTATTTATCTAAATTTAAATTATCTATTTTCTAATGTATTTAATATACTTTAATTATTTAACTATATAATAATTATTTTCTAATCTATTTTACTTAACTCAAATTTTGAATTACAAAGTAATATTATTAACTATATAATAAAATTTACTCAACTAATCTTATTTAACTATCTATAATTTAACATTAACTTAAAGCTACCTAAAATTGACACATAAATAAAAACAACTAATATCCTATGTAAATTTTTCACTTTACAACCTTCTTACAAGTTCAAGAAGGATGCTTGGACATGAGTGTTTGCACCACTTGAAAGAAACGGAAATTCAACCAATTCTATATATGGAAAGTGAGGGGAATGCTCTTCACTTGAAAACTTGCTTTTTGAAGAGGTTTTCGTATGAAATATAAGTATTTTCAACTGTTTGCTAAAATGCTAATGTGTCATCATATAATACAGCCCAATTATTGGGCCCAACATGAAATTCGGCTATTGTTCATGTAAAAAAACGAATTTCAAATAATGTAGAATGAAACGAGGGGGTCATTGCAAAATGTGAAGGCCTCACTCTCATGCTATATGCGACCTAGATTGGCACAACACAAGGATGAGATAGTAGAAAATCTCAAGGCCCCACTCTCATATTATATAGGTCTTAGACTCACACAATGTAGGGGGGGATGCTTTAAAGAATGTAAGGCCCCACCTTCACAATGTGTGAGACATGGACTGGCACAATTCGAGGGGAGTCTAGTGCAAAATCTCAAGGCCCCACTCTCATATTATATAGGTCTTAGACTGACACAATGTAGGGGGGGATGCTTTAAAGAATGTAAGGCCCCACCTTCACAATGTGCGAGACATGGACTGGCACAATTCGAGGGGAGTCTAGTGCAAAATCTCAAGGCCCCACCCTCACATTTGCAGGTCCTAATCAACACAATGCAAATGGAGGGGTTTGCAAAATTTAAAAGCCTCACCCTTGTGTTGATTTAGGACCCATACACTGCAAGGATGGAACCTTGAGACTGTGCATTGGCTCAACCTCACATGTTCAATCCTATCTCCTAAGTTTTCCATTTTTCACTCTTTCTACTATTTTGTAGAGATGCCTCAAACAAAGCAAACTACCAAACTAGTCTCCACAAGAGATCCTCACATAGTGCAAAAGGGATCAATGTCTTACAATAGTATGCCTACTTTGCATGCTAGAGCTCGGTGAAAATGGTACCACCAACATAGCTCCATCCTAAAGGAGCTAAGAAGAATCATGAATAATGTTGAGGTAACCATCCTATAGCTGATGTTCACTATGTATTCAAAGAGATATGTGAATAGAACAATCTAGACTTCTGCTAGTATTATTCTGCCTTGGGTTGCCTACATGACATGGTAGAAGACTTGATGCATGGTCTAGTTTTTTCAAGATTCATATATTTTGGTTGTGCATGCACACAAGGTGGCAATTATGTGAAGGAATTTCACATCCCTTAGGCTTTTGAGATTTAGATATGAAAAGCACCTTGCCACGGTACCAAACAAACCACAAACCATCCAAGAGAGGCTGCAATTACACTTGCTAGCCACAAAAACCTACAAGAAAACACTCTTCACCAAGAATCCATCTCTCAAAACTCACAAGAAAGAAGAAGGCACACAAAAGATTTGTCATTATCACCATGCTCACTCTCACTCTCTTCTTCCATGAGAGTTCAAGAAATCACAAGAGACAAAGACCAAGAGTTGTGCCAAAATGTGTGTGTGTGTGTGTGTGTGTGTGTGTGTGTGTGTGCGTGCGTGCGTGCGTGCGTGCGTGCGTGCGTGCGTGCGTGCGTGAGTGATGAAGCATGAAAAGAGAAGATAATGGAAGAGAGAGGTTGTAACCACCTCAACCTTCCCAAATCACCTCACAAGCCTCCTCCTTTTCCTTTCTTGATATTATAAATTTGAACTGGCATACATCTTGGCTAAGGTCTAAGTACCCTTTCATTTTAGCATGAGATAAAAGGTCTTTGACCTTTCCTTTTCCTAGCACAATATTTTATAATGTGAGCTCTGGATCCACAAGGTACATTGCTTCGTATTTTATTTTTGACAAGAAGTATAAAAGCAAAGTGTCATTTTGCAAAGATGTTTCCATGTTGAGCACATTTTGGTGCCTTTATTTGCACATATTTTCAGGTTACCAAGATATGACAAATGACTAAGTCCCATGGGGATAACTGATAGGAAGATGAAGGAGATTCAAATATTCCTTCCCTTAAAAGGACTAGGAAGCTAAAGTTGATAGAGGTGACAAAGGAATCGTCCCATTCTTGCAATACAATGTTGAATGCACAAAAGATAAGCAAAGAAAAATAAGGGATATGTGAGACAAAGAGAAGGAATCTCTAGGAGAGGCACATTAGCTTGCAAGAGGAGAATTGTGAAGCCCTAGAATGTTATGCCCACATTTTGATGTGATTTTACCTCTAAGAAGGTTGCACCAACAACAACTAAGTGCTTTTCACTTTAGCGAGAGAAAGATATTTGAGTACTTGTAGACCTTCATGAAGATCACTGATCATGTAATGAACAATGTTTTAAGGTACAGTTATATCTTAATACCTCAACTATTTACATGTTTTTCATTATAAGAAGATAACTTGGTACTTATTGTTTATTTTCTTTTGCAACTTAATTCTTGTAAATCTTCCATTTGATTAACAAGAGAATGTATTCATAGTAGATTCTCTCTTTATGGCAATCCTAATACAAAAGAAAATATTACTTTTGGATGTATATCATTGTTACAGCAAGTATAATTTAGATCATGTGCAAAATCTCATGATGGGATACAATAAAAGGTAAGGAACTATTTGATATTTTTCTTTTGAGTTATCTCAAGTTTATTTACATGTAAATTTGTTATATTCTTTGCCATGTAGATATCAATGAAGTTTGATATTATTGGATATTGCAATAAGGATATATTTTCTTGCCAATTCAATAGAAGGATGCCATAACAATGTGAAGTGTAAGTTTCTTAAGCCTATAAGAAGGGGGAAGAGAGAGTATATGTGAGAGAGTGAGAGAGGGGGGAACTAATATCTTTTTTCTTTTTGCCAAAATAGATATATTGGAAAACTTATCAAGGGGCCGCTTGGATGTTGTCCTGCAAGACCATGAGATAGACAACACTAGAGTTATCAATTGCAAAGTGCTAGAGCAGGATGATGGCCATATTTACAATTGGAGAGCTTGTTACAATGCCAAACTACTCCTAAAGCATCTAATTGAGTTACACATAAGAAACGTAAGTTTACTTTTTCTTAAGTAGTTACCCTCATTTTGGAAGTTGCATATAAGGTTCACCATAATTAACATTGATTAAGAAAATCACATGTATCTTAATTAGTATAACACAATTTTGAATTACATATTTTATTTACCTTGTGCAGACATTGCACTTGAAGGGATATGTAGTAGAGATATTTAGGTCCTCAATTGCTAGGTCCATTCGCACTTCATCTAAAGACATGTTTGCCCTTGTGCTAAGTATCATTAAGAGCTCATCCTCTAGCCAGACCTCTAACATTATCATAGGATTATTAGTATTGTCCTATAAGTCTTGATCAATCACCACAATCTTTCCATCCACATGATGCCATCTCATGTAATAGAAAGTTAAATTAAAATTTGTGGTGATGAAATCATTTATTTACATACAATGTATTTCCATTGCACATTGGACCTAGTTCCACATACTACTTTCATATCCTAGGTTTCACTTAGGAAATCTAAACATTTCTCTAATTTGCATATGACCATCAATTACTTTTTTCAAACCTCCTCATCATAAAATCCATAAAGACATGTAATGGCATGAAGATTATGATCTTCACCTATCAACTTGCTACATTAATTCATAGATAAATTTGAATATCTTTATGAATCTTCGGTCTAAAATAGTCACTTGTTTCTAGTTCTAGAATTGGCCATTCTATACTATCTAGAGCTGAGAGTGGAAGAAGCTTAAGATATCCATTTAACATGTTTTCTTCTCATCTTATGGCCCAAATTTACCATAATAATAGCTCTCCTTCTATTGGTTGAGAGGGTCTCTCTCTCTAAAATTAAAAGATCCAAACTTGAGTCCAAATCTCCCATAATGTGAACTACCACCCAATTCCTATCATGATATTAGAATGTATAGAGGGTGAGATGGGCTCTCTTAAAGAAAGCAAGAATATGGGGAAAGAACTATAAGAAAATATAACTTAAAGCATCAACTCTCTTTAAAAAAGCAAGAATAAGAGATGTTGGTGCAATTTAAGACATAGACAGAGACATTTCTTGTCCTTCCACATACCCTTGTAGTATCTTCGTTATTTTCTTGAAATTCTTGAAAAATACACCCACATGCTTTCCCTTCCGATTGAAAGATCCCTATCTTTGTCTTGAAAATTTAAAAGTCTAATAATGTATAATTTTCCCCATTTATTTTGCAGAAGATTTGCTATTCTCTCTTTTCATTCAATATCTTCTTTTGTTTCGTTTTCTATTACAATGGAAGCTATATGTTCGCAACAGCTTCCTCTTCTATTAGAGCAATCACAATATACAATAATATTGAACTTGACAACCAAAGGTGGATTTCAACCACCATCTCTATTGGTGTTGGGTTATGTTATAAACAAAGAAGAGGAGAAGATGTGGAAATGAATTCATTGAAACTTATAAGTGGCCAGTCAAAGATTTTAAGCTTGAAGGACTAAGGAAAAAAGATCAAGGAGGTGCTTATACAACATGCATATATGCACCTAGAATTGCACTCACAAAACTACCCCATTAACATGCCACGCCATAGACCAAACTGTAAGTTTGAGGCACATCAATAAGATTTAGATTAGGTCATATGTTTCTAAAATTTAATAAATCTTATCTATATTTGTAGATATAAAATATCAAACCTCAAAGACTAGCAACCTATAGAAAGCATTGTTGGCATCTTTGATGCATTTCAAGGTTCTATTAGTTCACAGTGACTAGTTGTACAAAGCTACATCAAATAGGTCATTGGGCTAAGGTTGGGATTTTCTTTTATAAAAAGTTGTTAAATGCACCATCAAGCATGATAAATCTAAATTTAATAAATTTCTATTATAGCATTTTGTTTATTATCTTCATGGAGGCCTTCATTAGCATTGTCTCACAATCTCTCTCACAATGATACTATGTGTTTATAAAATTTTGGTCATCTTCTCTATCTCAATCACTCTCACACTTGTCCCCTATCATGAGCATAATTAAATGATACAAAATTATCCTTCTTTAGTCATGTAGTCTCCTCCAACGAACATGTCCTAGTATGGAAGGATATCGAGGCCATGACAATATCCCTTTATAGCTACTACTAACAACAATTGCTTGAGTCTTTAGTTGAGTCTTCGAGAAAATTCTTCTTCAACTTACCTGGCTTTAAAATAACCTAAATCCACCACTATTATTGGATAAGAGGCACTCTTGAGCTTCCCATCCCATATACAGAAGTGTAGAATCATATATAAAAGCATATATTAGAGACTTACATGAGCACACATAAATATATAGAACCAAATAGAAGTAGACAAAAGCCACCAAAATCAAAAACTCCATAGAAAACCCACATCAATAAATTAAAACTAATAAACACCAATCAAAGCTCAAGCTCATAAACTCATATCATACACCAATCAAAGCTCAAACTCATAAAGCCATACCATCCATTGTCATAATAGAAGGTACCAAAACCTTATGGAAGTGATACAAAACCAATTCCAGTTCCACAAAACACTGCATTAGCATACAAAATCAATAGCCACCATATAGACCTCACAAAAGATAAAGGTCAATAAATTTCTTCACATTATTAATGTATTCCAAAAAAGTAATGTAGGGTAGTTCCATGTCAAACAAAATTTTAAAAATTAAAAACTAACAAAAACCAAATTTATTAAAACTCATGTGCATCAAAGAAAGGTAATCGTGGCAAAATAAGGGAACAAAAGAAGATGAATAAGAATGGGCATTAAAAAAGGTTTCTCCTTGTTTTAGGTCTAAGGCTTAATGGTTAAGGCTTTTGTTTTTCTTCTTTGAAATAACTCACTATCTAGACACCTTGCTCCATGGAGAATAAATGGAGAATAGGAAGAGATAAGATGAAGATGAAGCTACTGCCATGTTCCACCACCTAATAGAGACATTGCTAGGGTTGTCATAACAAAAAGAGAGAGGGACTCTCACGATGATGTCACGTTAAAGACAAGAAGACACAAAATGAGTCATGATTCATGCCAAGTTTGGCTGATGTTAAATGTCGGTCCTCATGATTGTACACAACTCTATGCATGATCATCTTGTTAATAGCTTGGTCACCACATGACTTACCAAGGACATGTCCACCTTTGCTTGTCATGGCCATCATTTCAAACTCATGAATTGTACATAGCTTTGTGCATGACAATTTTTTCATAGCTTTGTCCATAACCAATTTTTTTTATATAGCTTTGTGCATGACCTTTTTTTATATAGCTTGGTCACCACTCGACCATCCTTCAATGTCTCACACACTCATTGACTTGTGCTCCCAAGATGATCATAGGTATTCTTTGCTTGATCACTTATGGCTCAAAGGTTTGGATGGTTTAGGGGACTTGTGTTTTAGCCTAGATTATTTTAGCAAAGGCTAATACAAGTAAAAGTCATTCATGACATGACTTGAGAAAATTACAAAAGAGAATACGGTAGGGAGTAGTGGGTTTGTGAATAGTTAAAGTGCATTAAATGATGATGTTTGATATTGCATATCATATAGAGTTCACGGTTGTTTGAAATTAAAGGAACTACTAGCACAAGGAAACTCAGTACTAGTCCTAAGCAATGAAGCTATTACGTAGAAAAGGAAATCATGTGAAAAGAATTGTCTTCACACTTTCACGTTGCTGATTTTCAATGAATATTTGTTTGAGCACGATGGTCATATCCACTTGCACTAATGCACCTCATGGTAATGAATCCTAGATGCATAGCACCTATTTGTATGAGTGATGACCTGACAACACTGAGTGTGAGGTATCCCAAGTCATAGGGCTAGACATTCGGTTCCTTGGGGGTTTATTTAGTTAGGATTATTTATCATCTTCTGGATCGTTTATCAAAAGAGTGGACTTTGTTTTGAAAGTGTTTTATGTTCACAGCGCATCTTAGAGCCAATGCCCGAGATGTAAGAGAGCCATAGTGGAGCCACATTGAGTGATCAATCGAGAGGTGCTCCTTATGTGTGCGCTACTTGGTGTATAACACCAGTACGTTTAGGGACTCCCTCTGAGGAGTGGGATTATTCATTGGACTATGAAAAAAGGCTACAAATGCAAAGTTCTTAGATGCTCCTGGTGATTTTAGGTGAGTGGTAAAGGCCCAAATAGTACCTTAGAGCCAATGTCGAGGGCCCATTTTAGGTCCCGACAGGTGGTGCATTTGTTGAGAGCCGCTAATAAGTGACGGTTTCCAAATCTCACTCAATAGGGACCAATTCATTAATGTATGCCAAAAGGCGATGAGATAGATTCAAAAGAACATCAAGCCAAACTTCAAAAGCAAGAAAGAGCTGAATGGGCTAGACGGTAGGCTAAAATAATTAGAAGATATTCTTTGCAAAGGAGTGGTCCAATATCCTTACATGGGCGAGGTCTTAGTAACCCTAGCTCGACGTATAGTCTGTTAGGAGGAGGTAGTTCTAGTATCTCCCCTCTTCCAATCAACATGTCCACTTTGAGAGGAGTAATAATTTCTATTGTTCAAACTCCCTTACTTAATCCGGTTGTTAGCATGGTGCAACATATTGCAATCCCAAGAGGGACACTGGACTTACTAGCCTTAGGGTTCCCTCTACCCATTTTTTATGGGTTAGTAGAGGAAGATGCAAAACTTCATATAAATGAATTCCAAAAGTTAATGTTTAACTGTTGAATTCAAGATGAAGGACACTTGATGATGTTCTTCAACATGACTTTGAAAGGATGAGAGCTACAGTATGGTATCACAGTCTAAAAGCTAGAACCATAACTATGATTGACTTATTCTTTGCGGCCTTTTGATGAGAGTTTGCCCATGAAAGGGGAGGCCAATATTGGCTATGTGTTCTTAATGTCACACATCAAGAACCTCACAAGAATGTTCGTGGGTATGCCAAGAAACGGAAGGAAGTATTCTGTAAGTTGCAAACCTATATTCCTATTCCAATTTCTACTCAGTTGCAATACTTTTTGAATGGATTAGACTTTAACATTCAAGTGCAATTGAGCAATGTTTCTATTGCTGACATTGATATGGCTATTACAAGAGTAGAGGAGATAGAATCGCGATTGCAAGCAGCTTATACCTCTAGGGCAAACTGGAATCCGAGTTTAGGGTTTGAAAACACATTAGCATTGACGAATGGAGATCAAGGGATGCCTATGAGTCCTCCTAATGGGAGAGAAAGCATAATTCCAAATGTGCCCATGTCGCCAGTTCCTCCCAATGTTACCATGCCTGTGGCTAGTTAGATGACTCCACCAAATGTTGGAAGCCAAATGATAAATCCCACCATTGTTCCAGGAAATCAATAGTCAATTCCCAATCAAGTGGTTAGGCCAATGGAGCGATAGGTAGACGATTGCGGCTATGAGTCAAGTGCCTCGAATGTCCTTGGAGAAGTTAAGGCTATAATGAAGCACTATATATGATTAGTGAACAATATAGACAAATAGCTATTGATATCAATTTTCTTAAGAAACACTAGAATTTGATAGGGAGTTGACGCAGTGAAGAGGGTGTCCCCTCAAGATTCGGTTGTAAGTGGTGTGGCAGCCAACATTTCCCTAGGAATTTTCCAAATGTTAAATGTGACATATGTGAGAAGTTTGGCCACCTAGCTAGTGCATGTTGAAGCAAGATTAGCTCTCTCCAACAAGGAAGTAAACAGGCAGGTCAAGTTAATCATCAAGCACAAGGAAATAATCTCCAACAAGATGAAGGACATTAAAAAACACTACAAAGAGGGAAAGCTATGGTAGAGGAGCTACATGGTGGCAATGGAGTTAGCCTTATAGAAGTCGTTTGTGTCAATGGTACTGAAGCTTCTAACCTAGGTTACGAGAGGTCAAAAGGGTAAAGAGGTTGATAAAGACAAGGTAAAACCTATCGAGGGAAACCCTAAGAAAGATAATAAGGGGACGCAAGTCCTTACTCCCGATATGGAAGGCGAACCTGTAAAATCCATAGATGGTAAATCCAACCCGAAGAAGGATAAGAAGTTGCCCAAGAAGAAGGCAAAAGCCAAGAAAGAAACACCAAAATTGTTCAAAGATAAAGGAGAGAATGTTCTAACAGTAAAAATGAGGTCTTGCTAGCTACCATGAATTCAATTTGGTGAGTTCTCTTTGCGAAGTTAAGCCGGATGTAAACCTTCTGCAATTGATTAAGTTGTCTCCAAGAGTGTGTAAAAAATTTAAGAAGATTCGTCGCACGGGGTATATTGTTGAACCATTGGGAATAGCATGAGTAGGCGATGATTGGTCTGAACATGCTGAAAAGCATTACCCAAGGGTAACAGCATATGTTGATGGAATCTTAGTGGACCATGCTATTGTGGACAGGGGATCCTCCATCAACATTATGAGTTAGGAATTGATGGAGAGGTTGGGATTAGAAATCAAAAAAGATGTCTCCACGATAGTTTAAGACAACCTGAAGGTTGCATGACTATTCTTCGAATGGATGACGACAGTTTAAGACAACCTAAACATTCTTCACACGGGGTATATTGTTGAACCATTGGGAATAGCATGAGTAGGCGATGATTGGTTTGAACATGCTGAAAAGCATTGCCCAAGGGTAGTAGCATATGTTGATGGAATATTAGTGGACCATGCTATTATGGATAGGGGATGCTTCATCAACATTATGAGTTCGGAATTGATGGAGAGGTTGGGATTAGAAATCAAAAAAGATACCTCCACGATTCTTCGAATGGCTTATGATAATTTAAGACAACTTGAAGGTTGCATTACTAAAGTCCATGTGACCGTTGCCAATGTGGAATCCATTCTGGACTTTAGGGTCATTAGGTTTGCAAGGTGACCTAGCTATCAAGTATTGCTAGGCAGACCATGGATCTTACAAGCAGACTATCTGGTTGATATACCCGCTGCTCAATTGATCTTTGGTAGAGGTGCAATACGTGTAGTAGTAGATGCCTATCTTGAATCTCCTCAAAGTGAGAGAGTTCCTTTATCTTCATTCAAGTTTGATACGCCATATGCTCATCTCCTAGTGAGTCTTCGCCAAGTGACAAATCTAATGAGGGGTTCACTACAGAGGATATCTATCAAGTAACCTTGAATGACCCAATAGAAGCTCAGGAGAGGATAAGAGATGCAGATGTGATTGAGTTAGACCTTGGCACATTGAATGATTCACGACCAATCAAATTAGGGTCCATGCTCATTTTGAAAGAAAGAAATGACTATGTGTCCTTGATTCAAGAATTCCATAATATCTTTTCTTGGAGTTATGATGAGTTGAGAGGCATTCCTCCCAACCTAGCTATTCATACCATCTCCTTAAAGGAAGATAGTCACCCTATGGGGCGATAGAAAGTAAGGCCTATGCCTTTCGAATTAAGGGATGGGCTACTTAAAGAATTGACAAAGCTACGAAAAGTTGGCCTGATATTTTCGGTTCAACACACAGAATGATGTTCACCAGTTGTTATTTTTAAAAAAAACAATCAGATTTGGCTTTGCATAGATTTCAGAGAGCTTAACAAGCAAATGGTTAAGGATTACTATCCGTTAGTAGGTAGGAAAATCTATTCATTTATGGATTGCTTTGCCGAATACAATCAAATGGCTATTGCTACAGAGGAAGACAAGCTGAAAACTATGTTTATCATTGTCTTTACTACCTTTGTGTATCATGTGATGGCCTTTGTTCTATGCAATGCGCCTGGTTCTTGGTAACATACAGCTAATAAGACCTTTGGCGATATCTTCCTGGAGGAGTTAAAAGTTTTCATTGACGATCTGGGGGAAACCACTACAAGGGAAAGACAATTGATCATTTTGAGGAAATGTTTTGAGCATTGTAGACAGTTTTGCATTGCTCTTAACCCACGAAAGTGCGTCTTTGAGGTGCCCTATGGGTTGTTACTGGGCCATATGGTTAGTTAGGATGGTATTGCTACTGACCCAAAAAAGATAAAGGTTACAGTCGCCATGAGCCTGTCAGGTACTCCAAAAGAGGTACACAACTTTCTGTCAGTGGGATATTATCAAAGATTTATCAATGCATTCGCAGAAAGAGCATTACCGTTGACAAACCTCCTATCTTTCAACTATCTATTTTAGTGAAATGAAGCGTATCGATCCTTTGAGGATCTAAAGCAAGAACTTGTGAAAGCGCCAATTCTAAAAGCACCCACAAGAGGAGATTTGAGTAGTTGTCACAAGACATTGTTAGGCATTAAAGACTTGTTTTAGAATGCAATTCTCGTGATTTTGTCCCTCCTAGCCTGTTAGGTAGTTGTTCTAGGAGTCCCTACTAGTGTGAGGCAATTAGAGATGCTTGTCAAAGAATAAAGAAAAGGAAAAGCTAAATATGATTGAAAAAAAAGTAATACAGAGGTGTGTAAAAAGGGGTTCTAACCCCTTAACCTAACAAAGAAAAGAAAAGAAAGGAAACATCTTCTAAGTAGTTGATTATTGCCATATGAAGGTTTGGTAGGTTCCTGTGAATAAATCAAACTTGATGCCTTGTCTTCCTTGGGGTACAACTAGCCAAAATAAAGTATAAGAAATGTTGGAGTAAAAATAAAAGTGAACAGAACAAAAAAGGATTAAGTGCCGCCTCGCGAGAGCTAGGTAGGTTCTTGGGTACCAAGTCAAGACCTGAGGCCGATACCTTATTCTCTTTGGGTCACTCTACGCTTAGCTTCCTCCTTTTTATATGCCCAAGTATGGAAATTTTGAATGAAAAATGTGTTAAAGAAAACATATGATGACCGGGCTATAGGAGTCCTTGCCTAGTAGAAGTTTATGGACCGCTTGTCCTAAGTTAGGTAGGTAGTTTAGACCACCATTAGGATGACCTCTTTGATACTTCTTTTAGCCAATTCATGTTGGAGTAGTTGGTTAGCGACTTGCTCTAGATTTTTGTCAAATTATGATGGGCCTATCCCTTGAGGATTTTTCATGCCTTAGTTTTATCAAGGAATAGGGTGAGAGCTGTTCTTGTGCTATGTTGAGTATATTAAGTAAGAAGGCATTTACCATGTCATTCCCAACTTGTTGAGTTCCTGCAGTGATAGGAGAAAATGATTCCAGTAGTAGCTGAGATGTTGTTCTTGGTTGATGAAGACTTTCTAGTTTGTGAGGTACAAACATGTTAGCTTGTCCTTTAGTCCCTGCTATCGCAAGTGTTCATGGTTTTGGCAAGTCATGAGTATTTGAGAAAAATTCTTGTTTGACTTTGTTCTTTTGTTTTTTGTGTTATGATGAAGAAGTTGTTGATGAATCAAAATCAGAGGGTTCTAATGAGTTTTCCTTGACCTGTTTACCTTTTGTTTTCCTTGAAAAATCATTTTTGGAGCTGAAGAAAGAAGTTGAAGCAGAATTCATAAACTTATATCTTCTTCTTGGGGTATGTATTTCATGGGCATTGACTCGGTGGAATCTAGTCGGATGGATGGTATCATCATCTGATTCTTCAGTGACGCCCGATTGTGTAGCTTCATCAACTTCATTGGTAGAGTAGTCACTGGGAGTTAATTTTGCAGTATACCATGAAGTTATGCCTTCTGATGATTCTTCACCTGAATCTATTTGTTCTTCTTTTGCATTTTCTATGTATCCTTCTTCTACATTATCAGTGTCATAATCACTATCATAAGACTAACAGTCATCTGAGTAACTGTCATAGGAATAGCAACTATCATAGTCATAGTGATGCATATTCACATTTGCAGAATTAGCTTGATCCTTTCCTTTTTTCAGACATTTGTTAGCTAAATGTGAGGGACTTCCACATATGAAACATTTTAAGTCCTCCTTTTTGGAGGTCTTATCATATTCTTTGTTTTTGTTAAACATGTAATGAGATTTTCCTTTTCTGCTTCTATGCTTTGAATTTGAATGTCTTTGTCCATGTCTTTGCGTGTTGAAGTAATGCTTTGGGAGATGTCGATATCGATGGTTATTGTGAATTCTTCTATAGTAAGAAGGCTCACAACTGCATTTCTCACATCCAAAATCTGCATCAAACTTTGAGGCATGGCTATCTCTCACCTAGCCAATGCACCGTCGATCCTACGAGTGTAGTGAGCTTACCTTGATGCTTGATCGAGTACCCTCCTCTCTCTTACACTCCGGTAGCTCCACGATTCTTGATGCTAGCTCAAGCATCCTCAAGCCTCCTCCATCTCCAAGCTCCATCCTCCATAGCCGCACGTGCAAGAGAAGAGAAGAGAAGAGAAGAGAAGAGAAGAAGAGAAGAGGAGATGGTGAAGAGCTTCACCCTCTTGATCCCTCACTCCCACACACACTCACTCCCTCACACTCTCACACTCCCCCTCTCAAGAGCACACACAAGCAAGGAGGAGAGAAGAATGAGCTTCTCATTCACTTTTCAACTTTATATACAAAGCCCTAAATCCTTTTTGGGCAGTCATCCCCTTTTTCCTTTTTTACATGGCCGGTCATAGCCTAGGCCCTTTTTCCCATTTCCCACCATTCTAATTTATCCTATTCCCAACTAATGCATACACTTTACATAGGAGCGAGCCTGGCGCTCTTTTACAATGATTCGAGAGTGCTTCCACATTTTAATGGTGCGCCTTTTACTCTTTCGTTGTCTCAGGGCGACACTGAGACTTTCTGAGGGTCACGCCTGAAAATTTAAATTTTTCAAGGTCTGGTTACCGGTCAAGGCGCCTTTTTCTGCTTTTATCCTGCGCCTTTTTTGCTATTTCCTTTTTTCCATTTTTCGCTTTCCATTTTTCACTTTGCTTTTTTCCATTTTCCGCTCCTCTTGTGATGTGGGAAACATGGTAACATTACCCCCCTCCTAGCCAAGTGCCAGTCCCATGGTACTGCGGTGGGAAGTAGTGGCTAGTTAGGTCTGCTACTAGGCGGAACTGGTAGGTGGATGACACTGCTTGCTCAGTGGTTGTGTGAATGAGAGGTGATGGAGTTTAATGACGATGACGAGGAGAGATTCCGGCGTGCTTTAGGCTTCATGGAGATGCTTGGCATCTTTCACATAGTTGTGGCATCTATTATATAGCCGGTCGTCCCTTGAGCATCAGAAACGCTTGAAGTAATAAGCAATCCCTTAGGAGGATGGTATTGGAGGGATTTATCCTGGAGAAGCCCCCCCCCCCCCCCCCCCCGAACTCTATCTGGACAAAGATATGGTTTTTCTTCGCATTGAAAATCTGTGTCTTTGATTTGAAGATCTTTGTCTTTGAGTTGAAGGTCTTCAGTACTGCGTTGAAGATCTTCAACCTTGCATGGAAATTCTTGAGGCTTGTGGAATCAATAAGCGATCCATAGATCTTGAGGCGTTGGGCATGCATCTTTGGAAGATGAGGTTCCAAGATCTATGCCAATGGCAGATCTATCCTGATTTGGGTCAATCATGGTAGCCATCAGCAGGCAGATGGCTGGACACCGGCACATGGAAAAAGTTTTGGTCATTAAAGGATGCCATGGGTGATCTGCTTCAGTTGAGTAGCCAGTTGTTGAAACTCGAACATAACCTTCAAGAAAAGTTATGCAGTCCCTAAGGGGTGTGTCTGCCTCTCCGTGTAGTACGTGGTGCTCGTGGCACTGGAACTAGGAGATGGGTCTTAACCTTGGGCAAGCCCTTGGTAATGTCCCACACTTGAGGACCCAATTCGTGTGTCGTTGGAGGTGCAGTGCAAGTCTTAGGGTGACAGGTCTGAAAGTCTTGCCTTTGATGTGCCCTAAGCGTAAAGTGGAGAAGGGGCTAGGGAGAACCCTAGGTGCAATGACGGCGGTGCACGACAAGGCGAAGGGGAGTTGCAAGCGGATCTTGCGAAGGTCTCTCTCGCTTATCTTGGCTTAATAGTAGATGCATCCCTTGGCTTTGCTATGCTTTGTTGTTGTCTCTTCTTTCTAGTTCACCCTTTTCTTTTGTTGCCTTGTGGCTTGCTTCTTCTTTTTCTTTCTTTCTTTCTTTCTTTCTTTCTTTTTTAAATATAAAGAGGCTTATACATGGATACATGTGATATAAGGGCATGACGGGAGTTTACTCCTCGTCATCCGAATGGTGGGTAGGGGATTGTGGAGGGCAGGGGGGCTTGTTAAGGAATCTACGACTCAGCAAGTAGCCCTTGAAATTGAGGTGGGTTTTGAGAGTGGTGGTGGAAAGGAAGGGGTGGTTGCACTATGTGAATTTGCTATTGCTCATATCCTCAAGCAGTGCAAAACATAGAAGGATGGCAAAAGAGTAGCACGCATCATGAGACGAGTCACGATGCTATTGTCTATGGCATTGGGGTCGAAGAAAAGGGGTGGGAGGTGGCGTTCTTGAGGGGCAGGCTCTTGGTGGACTAGGACCCTAATTAGTCTGAGGTAATTACAAGTTGTTATGAAGGCGGGGTCAGGGCAGGAGGTGAACTCGCTAAGGAATCTATCTACAAAACTGTACAAATCAGGGAGGGTAAATACAAGGGCATCCTTATAGGAGGTGCTATTGGCATTATAGATGATGGGGAAGTCAAACCTGCCGTGGATGGATGGATTAAAATCCACTCCTACCCTTCGAGGATATGGCATGAAAATGGGGTCGTTCCTCTCAGAAGGAAGGGTGTTGCAAAAAGCCATCCAAGCGTCAAGGTTGACATCAAAAATGTGTCTTCTCTAGGTGGGTTGGCAATTATACCCTTCCACCGATCTAGGCACCTGGAGGACTTTATCCTGCCAAAATTCACGGTCCTCGACTCCCCAAGAAGTTGGGTTGGCCTCTCACTCCGCTAGCCACTTATCCTTGAGCCTTGCACCCATAGTGATTACATAGTTTACAAGTTTAATGGGCATTACTCTGTTTAGTGTAGCGGGAAGCTCAAAGCTCAAGTCGAAGGGATCGGGGGCACATTCCTGCTGTTTCCAGATAATCAACTCTGCATGGAATTCAGCGAGGGGATTCTCGGGCACAGTGGGAGAGGGGCAGGTTGTCTTGGAATAGGTCTAATGTTAAGCTTTTTCCTTGCCTTCTCTACCATTTCTCTCTGGCGCTTAGCCAAGGCTACTTTCCTCTCAGCAGATGTGTCAGGGAGTTGCACTTCATCTTATTGTGGAGGAGAGGGTGGTGGGGCGTAGTCCTCCTCCTGAGGTCCCAGATCAAACTCTGGTTCACCCCCTTCTGCTTGCACGTCTTCTTGCGCCTTCGCCTCTATGAAGCCGAGTTCGTCAATTTCCTGCACCGTCAGGCCTACCTATGCAAGATATCTTCTTTGCTCCTCTAGGCTCTGCAGCGAGCTTCCTAGCTGCAGTGGTACATGCAGGCCTGCTGTTAGGGCTCTGCGTGCAATGGCTAGCTTCTTCTACCAGCTGATCATTGGCTTCGTTTTCTTCCGGTTTGGTGGAGTGGAGCAGCGTGTTGAGGAAGGTGTGCTGCTGGGCTATCATGGAGAGTTGGGCCACCTCTGCCTGATTCTCAGCCAATACTCTATCTCCTTCTGGTTTGGCCAGCCGGCGTGCCAAGTCTTGTATTCTCCTCTCATTGTGGTCATCCCATTCTTTCGCTCTCTTTTCCATATCTTCCAAGCTCTCCCCCTGATGAAGGGTCATAGCCATGAGTTATTGCTGCTTGTCCTCGAGCTCGCGGTGTAGGCGGGACTACTCCTGGTGTTCATTGTCGATTTGTGCGTTGAGCTGGTCCAGCTTCACCTGCATCCTTCGCACCTGCTCTCCTCTTAGTTGATCTGGCTCTGCAGCCTCCTGTCTAATCTTCTCAAGCTGGTTTTGTGCTTCCAGGTTGACTGCATAGAGCTGTCATTCTTGCGCCGCAGGTGAGTATTGGTCTCCCTCTCTCCATTGAGGCGATCCATCAAGATTTTTCTTCTTCCTTCCCAAGCAACGTCACCTTCCTTCAGGGCTTTTGATTCTTATGCATCCTTATTGCTGGCTTCTTCCTTTAGCATAGCAATCTCCCTTTGGTATTCCGCTATCTGCTTTGTTTTCTCCAGCTAGAGGGCGGCTCAAGATTCTCGTTCTGTTTGCTAGCTCCTCCATGGATGTTCTCTTTTCTTCCTGGGCCGTTTCTAGCTGCGAGACCAGCTCCATAACATATTCATCATATTGGCCTGCTAGAGGTGGGGGATGGGATATGGTGGCGGTGGTGACAACAGCTTTTGTTTTCTGCCTTATTAGCTCTGGCCTTGGCTCCATATCAGCCGTGGCTGCCCTCTTCACTCCTGATGCTGTGGTGGCCACACCCGCTTCTCTTGCCAACTCCCTTTCCACCAAGAATTGCAGCCAAGTGACCATGTTTCTCTCATCGACTTTTGGAGTGGAGCATTGGGTGGCGGTGGTAGTGAGTGTTGTCATGATGAGAGTGGCTGGCGTGGAAGGTACGAAGAGGGGGGGAGTTGGTGTCATCGGTTCTTTGCCTTTTCCTTCTGTTGGGGGCGGGGGTGTGATTTTCGGCACACTAGTACTAGAACCAGGTACTTCTATTCGGTGTGGGCTCTTTGCACCTTCCTCGTCTCTTTTGTGCTGCTCCTCAATGGAGCGACGGGTGGCCAGTGCTATTTCCTTCTCTTCCTTTCTTCTCAAGTCCTCTTAGGGATGTGCCTTGATGTGTTCTTCCATGGGTCGGTCACGAAGAGTGGTTAATACTCGATACGAGGTTGGCACGATGTAGGTGGGGTCGTACTCTGCTATTTTGATTGCGCGGCGCTGCTCAGCGTTGGTCATTATGCGGCACCCCTTAACTTCCCATTGCAGCCTATGAGTGTACCAATGCTTCAAAAACGTGGAGTCAGTATCAGCGAGCTTGGATAACTCGATGATTTCCTGATCAGTGATAGTAGAAGTGATTCGATGATCATAAGATGTGATGAGACGTTGTTTAATGGCTTGCTCTTTGGAGATCTCGCTGTTGAGCAACTCAACAGCAGAGTGAGAAGCTTTTGTAAATGAGAATCAAAAGTCTCCCAAGAGCAAGGCATATTGCGCACTTCCATTCCAAAGGGTTCTTCTAATAGACCTAAGTCCAAGCGGTCATAGCTGAGGGCTAGCGACACGAAGGTGGCATCAAGTCATTTAATGCATTCCACCAAGTCATCCCCGATGTCCTCAGCAAGGTCAGCGGCGGCTAGTGCTAGAAAGGATTTTCGTTCATAGGAGGGCGTAAGGCCGACGAGTGGCCGAGGTTTGCTAGAACTAGAGGCCTTGACAATACATAGTTGCAGTTGGGAGTTTCCTTGAGCCTGCACTTGGGCTGTTGGGAATATGAGTGGATTAGGATCAGCCGCAACAGATGGACTGTTGCAGTCAGCTTTGCTTTGGGGAGTCAGATTGACTTGGTCGGATGATGCCTCCTGTGACGATGGCTGTTGCTTGGGCCGATAGGTTTGTGCGCCTCTCTTGGGCCGAAGCGTAGATGAGTCGGATGGCTGGGGCTCTGGAGAGCACTGCGGCTTATGGTTTTGAGGTGTTATGGGACGTGGGCTGATCAAGCTTGACGGTGGCGTATGAATAGTGCATTTCGCCCTGGACCTTAGGGATCCATAGCCAGGTATTTCCCTCGTAGTAGCCTTGTGCATGCAAGAGGGCTTTAGGGACCCATCTTTGCTTGATTATGTGGCACTTCCTATAATTGGGTTGCGGCTATTTAGGCACCCATTGGAAGCAAGGCTGTTGGGCCTTAGCTTTGGATGCCGCGGGTTGCGGTTTATGGAAGTCGGGGAGTGGTGGCCTCGCACTACCCCCCCTTAGTCTTATCGACGAATGTTTCTACCGGTGGCTTTGCAAACAGTGATGGTGTCGCGCAACCCTTGCTGAAAGCTGTGACAATGCGCACGTTGCCTATTGCTAAGTGGATGTGCTGCGACTCATAATCAATATTGCAGTGAGTCTGCTTTTTGAAGGTTCGCCCCAGCAGTGACTCCGTGCATGCGTCTGTAGCACTTGGCAATACGTAAAAAAGTATTAGAACAGTCTCAAACTCGATAGAAACGACGACTTTGCACTTGCCAAGAAGTGCATATGAGTGGGCCCCATATGGGTTTAATTTGGTGGTTGTGGGTTGAAGTAGTGGTTTGCCAAGTTGAATCCAATGACTGTGGGTTAAGATGTTGAAGTCTGCTCCCTCGTCGATCAAGGCATTGAAAGCGCATGTTTGCTTGGCAGTGACCATGATACGGAGGTAAGCGGGTTCTACGGCTTCTTCCTCCTCTTCGCTGATTTCAGTGATCGTAGCTACTTGTACTTTGATTGGCGGTTCTCACAACGATGGCTCATGCCAAGGATGCATGGGAGGGTAGTACTTTTGACACGATTTCCATTGAAGAAGCCTATTCCCTCACAGTCTAGTGTCTCAAGCTCGACATTGCTGATTCGGTTGATCGCACGAACCTTGAAGGGATCGACACCTCTGAATTTCATTTTTTGCTTATGCCCCTTAACTGAGTAAAGGAGTACTAAGTCACCCTGTTCAAACTTGCGCTGCTTGACATGCTTGTCAAACCAGCTCTTGCGTTGGGCTTTCTCATAGATAAGCGCGTGGGTGGCTAGAAGACGAGTCTCTGATAGGCATTCAAGCTCGACCAGGCATTGCATCCATACATCCTTCCCTTCCCATCATTCTTAAAGTGCTATTCTCAGGCTAGGAATGAAGAATTCTAATGGTAGAATTGCCTCAGTTCCATAGGTCAGCCTAAAGGGGTTTGGCACAGCCGTTTTATAAGCTGTGTGGTAGGCCCACAAGGCTGCCATCAGCTTGTTGTCCCAGTCGCTTCGTGAGGCTGAGACTACTTTAGTCAGGACATTGATAAGAATCTTATTAGTTGATTCTGCCTGGCCATTCGCCTGAGGGTAGTATGGTGAGGATTTGTGATGGATAATGAGAAAGGTGGATAGGAGATGTGTTATCACTTTGTTGATGAAGTATGTGCCTTGGTCGCTAACCAGTTTGATGGGGCAGCCAAAGCGCAAGATCACTTGCTCCCATAAGAACTTGGCAGTCGTCCTAACGTCATTTTTTCGTATGGCTCTTGCCTCTGCCCATTTTGTGAGGTAATCCGTGGCCACAATGATGTACTTGGCTTGTGAGTACTACGCCGCAAGACTGATGGGCCCTATGAAGTCGATTCCCCATTTTTCGAAGGGTTGGTGAGCAATAATTGGGGTCAACTCCATTTTATCTTTATGAATCGGGACTTTTGTCAGTTGGCACTCGTCACAATGCTTGACGAATCGCTTGGAGTTGTGGAAAAGTGTGGGCCACCATAGTTGAGACTGCAGCACCTTCCGTGCTGTCGTGTCTCCACTAAAGTGTCCTCCGGTAATGCCGCTATGCGCCTCTGAGAGCACATCGTGCATCTCATGTTCACACACACATCTGCGTAGCAATCCGTCTTGCCCTAGCCTATAGAGTTGGCCTGCAATTAGCTGGTAGGGCTGGATTTTCAGGATCAAGCGCCTAAGTCAGACTTTTTCTATTGGTCGCTCAAGTGTGGGCCTTGGCGTCATGGAAAAGTGGGCCACCATAGTTGAGATTGCAGCACCTTCCATGCTGTCGTATCTCCACTAAAGTGTCCTCCCGCAATGCCGCTATGCGCCTTTGAGAGCACATCGTGCATCTCATGCTCACACACACATCTGCGCAGCAGTCCGTCTTGCCCCAGCCTATAGAGTTGGCCTGCAATCAGCTGGTAGGGCTAGATTTTCAGGATCAAGCCCCTAAGTCGAACTTTTTCTATTGGTCGCTCAAGTGTGGGCCACCATAGTTGAGACTGCAGCACCTTCCGTGCTGTTGTGTCTCCACTAAAGTGTCCTCCCGCAATGCCGCTATGCGCCTCTGAGAGCACATTGTGCATCTCATGCTCATACACACATCTGCGCAGCAATCCGTCTTGCCCCAGCCTATAGAGTTGGCCTGCAATCAGCTGGTAGGGCTGGATTTTCAGGATCAAGCACCTAAGTCGGACTTTTTCTATTGGTCGCTCAAGTAGTCCATGCTCGAGCACTTGGACTATGTCGTACGCCCAATATGGCGTTAGATCAACCTTAAATAAGTCTCTCTCGTTGGACAGGTGGAATAGGTGTGGGCATCGGGTAACTCGTCAACGATGGCTTGTCCAGCGGCTTCTCTTGTGGGGATGTGTAATATGTGATCAGCCATGTAATGTTGTTTTCCCTTTCGTACTACCACAGAGAAATCGAACTCTAAAAGTAGGAGGAGCCATCGAGCTATGCGCCCTGTAGCACAAGGTTTGTTTACTAAATAGAGCAGGGCTTAATGGTCCATGAAAAAGATGAAGGGTGTGACCAATAGATAATCTAAGTTGTGCTCACCAGGTTGGCACAACACTGCCCCCACGGCAAACTTAGACGCATCGATGTGCACGTGGAAGGCAATGGTCCAATATGGGGCTCATAGAATTGGTGTTGTTATTAGAGCCTTTTTCAATTCTTCGTATGCTCGTTGGCATGCCTCGGTCCACTCGAAGACAATCAGCAGCTTGTATAATGGTATGGTGATCAGTGCATAGTTCAGTACAAACCGCCTATAGTGTCCTGCATGGCCTAAGAAGCATTGAACTCCCTTGTAATTAATTGGAGGTGGGAGGTCAACAATAACCCTGACCTTCAAGAAGTCAGTGGCAATGATGTTCTTCGATACCAGGTGTCCTAAGATGCATCCGTGCTTTACCCAAAACTTGCACTTCAAGGGGTTCAAGGAGAGACGATATAAGCGACACCATTCAAAGACTATGCGGAGTTTGTCTAAGTGTTCAATCTAGGTCGAATGGACACACAGGTCGTCGACAAAGGCCTCTAACTCCTTGTGAAGCATGTCCTTAAAGATGGTGCACATGAGATGTTGGAAAGTGGCAGGGGCGTTGGTCAACCCGAAGGGCATGACTATGTATGCAAAGACGCCCCATTCAGTGGCAAAGGCAGTCTTGTGCCTGTCCATAGGGTGCACTTGCACTTGGTTGTACCCTGAGAAGCCGTCCAGAAAACTGTAGGCTTCCTTGCCTACCACCCTCTCGAGCATGTGCTCGGTGTACGGCAATGGATAGTTGTCTCTCTTCGTAGCAGCGTTCACCTTCTTGTAATTGATGCACACTCGGATTTTTCCGTCCTTCTTCATCACAATGACTATGGGTGATACCCAGTCTGTGTGCTCAATTTCATAAATGAATCCAACTCTCATCAACTTGTCAATTTTCTCTTTGACAGCATGAGCTTGTTTTGGATTCATAGGATACGGTTGCTGCTTGACCGGCGTTGCGTCCGACGTCATGGGTATGTTGTGAGTCACAACACTCCGATCTACCCCCTGTAGCTCCTTTAAGGACTAGGCAAACAGGTCTATATACTCTTGCAAGAGAGCAACAAGGCTCGTTTCTTCTTTACCATTCAAGCCGTTGGTAATGAACACTGGTTGGGGTGTTTCCCCTTCCTGGGCTAAATCTACCTCCTTGACTTTGGCTGGTCCCTTGATTGGTTTGCTCGTCTGCCCTTGACATTTGGCACCTAACAGAACCACTACCCTATCCCCTTTTTTGAATTTCATGAAGTGTTTAGGGAGGTCCTATGGCTTTCACTTTTTTTCTGTTCGTGTATCCCTGGGTTGCTTTGCCTTTTCCTGCCTTAACCATCTGCACCTCAGGTGGACGGGTAGGTCCCCCTTGGTACGTCAGGTCATGGGCGGCCTAGGGATCTCTGGATCACTATCTGAACTAACTTCCGATTCAGAGTCAGACCCTTCATCTTCGCTAGAAGAGGTGGTCTCCCCTGGTGCCCACAATTCAAACGGTGATTCGGTCCTAAGTATTGATGTCGTTCCTGGCTGGGTTAGGCCTGCTTTCTCAAGGTCTATGGCTCCTATGCATTCCAACCAAGCGCAATCACAGTCCATGGGCATGACTCCTTGCTCTACTCTAAGGGTCTACCTTTTCTGCGCCTTGGCGTCTGCTCGTATCTGCTCAATTTCTCGTCCTTCAGTGTCGTATTCTATGGTATCTACTTCACCCTCACTCTCATCACTAAAGGATTGGCAGTCTTCGTATTCGTCATTAGAATCTTTGTCATCCGACTGCTCATCATCTCCTAGGGTTTGGTATGCCTCGTGTCGTCGGTCAGGAACTAGGGCCCAGTTGTACCTATGGTTTAAATCGTGCACCCTGGTCCATTGCCACTTGGATTCCTCTAAGAGATCCTAGAGTGGTTTGAAATTTGCAGTTGGATTGCCAACTAGCTGATTCGTTAGGTATTCCAACATCCCCTGGAGTTCCCTTTTGTTGGACGGTACGTGGAAGGTGACTGGCTTAGGCTTTCCCCGAAGGCTTCCTGCCATCATGCAGACAGGTGCAGAGAGTGCTTCGTTAGACTTACCGATCGTTTTGATGGCTTGCTCATACGCCTCATGATCTGAGAAGGGCAGGTCGATTGTAGCAAGAACGTGCATCCAATCCCACTCATCCTCTGGGCATGGGATATACTTGGTCAAGGGCCCATAGGGTTGCTTGACCTGAGTATTCCCCTTGAGCATAGCAGAGATGGCGTCTAGGTCGACTGGAGAGGTCTTCCAAGTGTCCATCTCTATTCTCACGGCATCTGTTCTATTGCCAAGGAAGATCAAGCCGTTACCCCAATCTTCGATGACTCTAGCGTTGCGCATCCAAGATCGGCCTAATAGGATATCATAATCCACTCCCTTCATGACTATAAAGTCAACAGAGAAGTGGACACCTGCGATCTTCACTGGACAATTCTTCATTACCCAGAATGGCTTCACTCTCATACCGTTTGCTAATGTGACATTAAACCTAGTAGTTTCGACAGGTGGGTTTCTCCAAGTCTGGAGCACTGTGTGGCTAAGCACACTAACCCCAGCTCCCATGTCTACGATTCCCTTTTTTGTTGTGTTACCTAGGGCTAGGACCGGTGAGACCACATGCATCTCAAAGCCTTCCCAAAAGGCATTGACGTGCAAGGATTTAGACACGGCGTGCAGTGTCAAACTCGGTAATTGCGTTTCTGCATCATGGTCTTGAGGGCCTGCTGTGACCTGCTCTTGTGACCCTTCGACCCACTGCTTAAGGTCTTGCCATAAGGTAGGATGCTGCTTAAGCAGATCTCCCAGGCTAAGTGTTACAGGGGTAGTTACCAACGTGGTCATGAGATCGTTGGATACTCGTTCCTCCCCTAACCCAGATTGTCCAGGCCACTGGCTGCGACTGACCTGCGGCTCTGTCGCGTCAAGGCTTGGTCTTAGTGGCACTACTGGTGGCGCAGTTGCTTCTGCCGACTTAGGTTGAGGCGGTGATATTGGCGTGCTTACGTTGGAGAGATCATCGATCTCGTCCTCTATGATGGGCTCAGCGTCTTTGAGATGCTCTTGAGCCTCCTTCACCCATTCCTTTACATTTTCTATGGCCTCTAATTGTCGCTTCGGATGCGGGTGATTCCCCTACCTTAGTGCTTCCCTTTTCGGCCGTCTTAGGGCTGAAGTCTCTGCCTCTACGTCTGAAACCTTCTTTTCCGCATGCAGAGTCGTAGCACTCTCGGTTTTTAGTGCGACTTTAGCTTCTGATCTCTTCTTCTTCCGCCTACGGCTTTTCTTCCCTATCGAGGTTGCGTCAAGATTGCTAGGTCCTGGCAGAGAGATGCCGGCTTGCTTCATTTGGGCTCGGGTCATAACCCGCAATGGAATACGTGTGGTCTCCCCATCGAGGTTTTCAACACCAAATAGCCCCAATGGGACAGATGGCACGTTGGCTGAGCTAGAGGATGGCTTTCGCTTTGGGCAATCTACGAAAAGATGGGTGATCCCGCACTCTGCGCATCTTTAGTCAACCTTGTCTCTGTTTTGCTGCTTTCTTTCAGGGCAGTGTGATGAGACATGGCTAGGGTGACCACAAGTCCAACAGGTGACTGGTTCCTGCGTCTGCCCTCCTAGGCCTCTACCTCATCCTCGTCCTAACGCCATCACCGGCACGGGTCGATAATCCATGAGGACCGCGTTGCCCTTGTTATCGTGCGAGATGTAAGGGTATATGTAGGTCTCTTCATCATTCGGCTCCTCCACGTAGTGGACTGGAGCATCGCTCTTGGTGGGTGGGTCACGTAAGGACCAGGCGGTCTAGGAATGCCTGTAGGGTTTATGTCCATTCTAGGGACGACTGGTTTCATATCGTTAGGTGCGGGAAGAGCCAATGGGGCTCCCCTTCCGAAGAATGGCTGCGGCCTGTTCGCTAGATAAGGTTGGTCATAGGGTTGCGAGTATGGAAGTCTTCTCGATAATCTACAATGTGCGACATCATGGCCGAACCTACCGGAGTTAGCACAAGGTCTTGACCTAGGGTCTTGACACTCGGCCGACAAGTGGTTTCTGCCACAGTACATGCATTGGACGTGCGAGCACGTTGGTCGTCTCAACATGTCTTGCAACTTGGCTAATTCCATCTTGACCTTAGCCAACTGTCTCAGTGGCCTTCCCCTTATCTTGGGATGATGGGATTGACCGCTCACTAGAGGCTGACGTTCTCTCTGAGCTTCGCGAGTTGGTCTCCTCTAGACTTGAGCTCCTGGAGCTCCGCTCTTTCAGCTGATCATCGACTCTGATGGCTTCCTCTAACACTCTAGCCACTGCGTCTCGCTGCAAGCTCGAATTGCCTACCAAGGCCTTCTATAACTCCTCGTCTCGAATTTCGCTGACGAATACAATTGAAACTACTCTTTCAGTCGGTCGCTCGCCCAGAGGGATTCTCTTAAAGAGACTCCTCACATGGGTCACGTAGTCGCGGATGTCCTCCTTCTCTTTCTGCTTGATGTTCATCAAGCGTACTAGCAGGTTATCGGAGTATCCGGGCTCGGTGAATCTCTTGACGAAGAGATCCTTGAGGTTATTGAAGTTGGCTCGCTCTGCAGCATCTATGTTTGTATACAACGTCCTACCCTTGTCGCCTAGGCAAAGCCCGAATGCTTGTGAGTGTTGAGTTTGATCATTCAAGCCATTGGCTTCCTAGACTTGCTCAAACTGCTCAACAAAGCTATATGGATCATCATGAGGTTGGTACTTATCGAGTTGCTTGGTAACAATTGGTATTTTGGCTTGGCCTTTTGAGCCTTGATTTGCCCCTAATCCTGCGAGCAGCAACGTCGCTAGTGCGGTGGCACTCTGCTCTACTGCTGTATTATCGACAAGCAGTCGTTTCATGAGAAGCTCGCTCAACATCAAGTCTCCCTCTAGTGCTCTCTCATGGTCCGTTCGGTTTCGGCCACCCAAGTTCAGCACTCGCTGCACCTCATGCAGCTCCATGCTTTGCCTTTGGCTCCTAGCCTGTTGATCCCTATTGTACTCGGCTATGCCCTGCAATGCCTTGCGGGCTAGCCTTCTCTCCTCCTCTAGATATGCAATAATTGCGTCCGCCGTCCTGCCGCGGTGCTCGTACCGGGCGCGCGCATCGTAACTTCTCACCAGCTGTTGAATAGCATCTGGGAATACGTTCAAATCGAGCTCCTCATTAGACCGATGGTCTGAGCTCTCTTCTGTCATGGTCGAGTTCTTGCGTTCCACTACGCTGTTGATCAGGTTGAATAGACTTGATAGATCCTCGTCGTTGGCGCTCCTTGCTTGGTCCTATTCTGCACTCGATGGGTTGTCTATGTCTTGGGTCTTCTCCTATTGGCGGGTTCCTTGAGTGGTGTATCTGAGTGAGTTCCTTGACTTATTGAATACAGTCCTCAATTTAAGATCACTCAATGTGTGTCATTTCTCGTGCACTTGTGGTCAATCCGGCTTTCAGCTTTCTTATGTGTACTTCAAGTGCGGAATTTGATGTGAGTGCAGTAACCAATCTCTATATGCTCATGCCCTCTTATCTCGTCTCGGGCCTAATAAGCTTCGTTGCTCAAGTCCTGGCCGTTCTAGCAGATTCTGGGGTCTGCGCTGCTTCTTGCTATTCACTAGGGTGTCAATCACAGGTCCTACGATTGGATTTCCATTCTCAACACGTCTGGTCACTGGGGAGTGCTCCAGCACCGTCCCCCAGTCCCTTGGTGGTGACTCCTACGTCGGGAACATCCTACAAGGAGCTCACTATGTTGTCCTGGAGCGGGTTGCGCTTCCAGTTGGTCGTGGGGGTCAATTTTTGGATGTTTTCTTTTTTTATTTTATACCTAAGGGTGTGTCCGATTTACCAGTGCTCCGATTCTAGGAATCGGACCAAGTGGGTCCGAGTTTGAGCTGTCCGATTCTCAAAATCGTACGGTGGTTAAGCGTCTGATTTTTGAAAATTGGACAAGTGGTCCAATCGGACCAGGCGTGTGGGCCGATTGCTGACGTGTCTAATTCTGAGTCTGATTTCCTTGATCGAACGATCGGATGGGGTTGGTTCGAGTGTCCGAGTGGTCCGAGTGGTCCGAGTCCGATTCCCAAAATCGAACAGGTTGGTCCGATTGGATGGTTGTCTAAACGTCCGATTCTCAAAATCGGACACTGAATCAAGTGTTTGATTCCGCCGACCCGAACGCACTTTCGAGCATAAAATCGTTCAAAATCTTAAGATATTGATTATTATAGGCTACAAGATTCAACACGAATGGTGCTGGAGTGATGGGGGAGAGATCTATATACCTGGGGATTGCCGATAGCAATGTCACTCCTCGCACTGATCGATCGAACGAGTTGCCCAAGCTCTCCCTCTCTCTCTCTCTCTCTCTCTCTCTCTCTCTCTCTCTCTCTCTCTCTCTCTCTCTCTCTCTCTCTCTCTCTCAACTGGTTGCAAATGAGGATTCCCTTTCCCTTTAAGAATGTATAACCCTACTGGACATTACCCGGATGTTACCGATCATTCTCCTTGCGATTCCTACACATTCAAATGAGCATTTCCTCCATTTTCCACCTGTTTTCCCCGATTTTCTCCCTGTTTTACAACAGCAAACCCTATGCCTCTCGGGTGCGATTTCCTAATGTTAACCTACTCTAAATGCAACAAAAATCGAAAGCAAAAAACTGAACTAATTTCTCCATGTTTTCCAATCATCAAACAACCAAAATATCCCAAAATACTTACTTGTTTTGAAGATCAAAAACACCCAAACTTCCTACCTATCTCAAGCTCCGTTTCGGGGATGAATCCCCTACTTCGATGCTCGATATGAGGCGCGCAAGTGCTCAAGCTTGAATCCGTTGGTCCCAGCAAACGGAACCAAAATGTGGGAGCTTTCACTCAACTGCCAAGACCCACGGACCACTTATTGTTTCAAGCATTCCAAGTGAGCTCTAATGGCTATCTCTCACCTAGCCGACGCGCCATTGATCCTACGAGTATAGTGAGCTTACCTTGATGCTTGATCGAGTACCCTCCTCTCTCTTGCACTCCAGTAGCTCCATGATTCTTGATGCTAGCTCAAGCATCCTCAAGCCTCCTCCATCTCCAAGCTCCATCCTCCATAGCCGCACGTGCAAGAGAAGAGAAGAGAAGAGAAGAGGAGATTGTGAAGAGCTTCACCCTCTTGATCCCTCACTCCCACACACACTCACTCTCTCACACTCTCACACTCCCTCTCTCAAGAGCACACACAAGCAAGGAGGAGAGAAGAAGAGAGGAAGAAGAAGACTCTTTTTGCCACACACCAAAAAGAATGAGCTTCTCATTCACTTTTCAACTTTATATACAAAGCCCTAAATCCTTTTTGGGCGGTCATCCCCTTTTCCCTTTTTTACATGGCCGGCCATAGCCTAGGCCCTTTTTTCCATTTCCCACCATTCTAATTTATCATATTCCCAACTAATGCGTACACTTTGCACAGGAGCGAGCCTGGCACTCTTTTACAAGGATTCAGGAGCACTTCCACATTTTAATGGTGCGCCTTTTACTCTTTTGTTGTCTTGGGGCATCATTTAAGCAATACATATTACAAAGATGCATTCTTCTTCATTGGCAAGGCATATTGGATTGTTTAAGACCTTTAATAAAATTTATAAATGTTTTTATTGGAAAGGACTTTGAAAAGATGTCAAGGATTATATGATGCAGTGCTTACCATGCCAGCAGAATAAAAATTCCAATTTATTGCCTAGTGATCTACTTTAGTCAGTACCCATTCCGCATGCTAATGGACTAACATAAGCATGGATTTTACTACAAGACTTCTTACTACTAATTAGGGTTAGTTTTTTTTTTTTGTGGTTGATTGTCTTACCAAATTGACCGACTTTTTACCTACCAAAGTCTAGTATTTAGCCAAACAAGTGGTAGATCAATTCATGAAATGAATTTTCAAACTTATGGGTTACCTATGAAGATTGTCTCTAATAGGGATATAAAATTCATGGAAATTTTTTAGAAAATCCTCTTTACTTCCATGGAACCAAATTGACAACAAGCATTACTTATCATCCACAAGCAGATAAACACGTTGAAAGGGTCAATAAATGGCTAGAGGTCTATTTGAGACACTTATATTTACCTTGACATTTATATTCTTGAAGAATTACCTTATTAAGTGGAAGGGTTTGCCCATGGAAGAGTCTTCCTGGCAACATGCTTCATATTTGGAACAATTTCCATGGCTTCTCTAAGAAGAGACTTAGTTCACTTAGCAGTGAACAACTTACTATTATTAATTTATGTACTCAAAATAATTGGCCTATAGACATCAAAATTGACTTTTTGATGACATGCATGGATATCTTATGAAGTATACTTCGTTTTGTACCTCATATGCACAAATCTAGAATTCCTATCCAATGTTATGGGCCATTTTCTAGAGTTACCCTATTCAAGATAGCATTCCAAATTTCCATTGTTTGAACCTTTAATGATACTTCTACAAGGTTACTTCAGTATTGGACTCTCACTTCTTCATTTTTACCATCTATTTACAATTTCAGTCTCCAAGGTTTTGAGAACAAAGCTTTTAGATACGGATGGATTGTACTAAAATTAATTTCATACCTTTAGTTTAGTTAATTGACTTATTTTAGGATGGGGTATAAAAGACAAGAGTGTGCCAATGTGATACATCTTTGCACATTCATTTTTAAACTTCTCCATTCTTGGAGCTTGAGGGTTCCATACCTCCCCACCAACATTGAGGGTGGATTCTCAATGCCCACCATTGCAAGAGATGGATTTCTTACAATAGTCTTTCATCTTAATTCTCATTGTACCTTGATTCAATTCAATTATTATTGCCTTGTTGTGTAATTCAAAGTTCAGCTATGACATGGCTATGGCTAGTTGTTTCACATGAGTTTTCTTAATTTTCTTGGTTATTTTAATTCAAGATACGCATTATTCACTTAATTTCTTTACTTTTATGGATTTTTATTTTTCTATTTATCACATGATAGTGTTGTGCTATGCATGCATAGTCGATAGATGGCTGGGAACTTATATGTTTTGTGTTGTACAAAGAAAATTTATGAATAAGCCAGACCTATCAAGATGGCATAGCCATTGGTCCCTCTCATTTCTTTAGATGGCACAACTATGTGTGGGGAATAAACCTTATTGTAAAGCCAAGTGCTAGGGCTCATGTTTTCATGACACTTGTTTGCATGTGTGCGGGTGAATTATAGTGTGTTTGGAGAGTCACCATGATCCTTGCTATTAGGACAAGGGTCCTGAGTGGACACAGTCTCTACAGGATAGCTTGACCATAGTGCTAAAGGTAGGTAATGGACTATTATACTACAGTGTTGATGAGGTTAAGGGATTAAGAGATAATCTACATTATGGCACAAGTATATTGTAACGTCCCTGCTCAACGTCACCGCCATAAGAATCGCCCCCCCTAATTTTTATATAAAAAGTTTGAAATTTTTTTACCACCCCTCCCTTATCATCGTCGACAGGAAGAGGGAGTGGAGTCGGTGAAAGGGAGGAAGCTGGAGACGAGCGAGATGCTGGAGATGACAATGAAAATTATGGGGGAAAGGGGCACACGTGTGCCACCTCCCCCCCCTTTGGCCAGCACGCCACCATAGAGACAGGTGGTGGGTGGGTAAGGCCACCACTACACCACCTTCTCCCTGTGTTCCCCCCCCCCCCCCCCCCCCCTAATTATAATCCCCTCCCTTATATAAACCCCCCATCGTAAGAGGTTTTTTTTAAAAAAGTTTTTGCAATGGAAGGGCCTAGGCACTGAGTAGCATGAGAGAGGGAGAGAGAAGGGAAGGGGGAGAAAGGGAGGAGAGAAGAAGAAGAATAAGGGGAGAGAGAGAGAGAGAGAGAGAGAGACAGAGAGAGAGAGAGAGAGAGAGAGAGAGAGAGAGAGAGAGAGAGGAAAAGAAGAGGAGAAAAGAAGGAGAAGAAGAAGAGTAGGGAGAGAGAGAGAAGAAAAAAGAGGAGAAGAAGAAGTAGAAGAGAAGGGAGAAGAGTAGGGAGAGAGAGAGAGAGAGAGAGAGGAGAAGAAGAAGAGGAGAAAAAGAAGAAGAGTGGGGAGAGAGAGAGAGGAGAAGAAGAAGGGAAGAAGAAGGAGAAGGGAGAGAGAGAGAGAGAGAGAGAGAAAGTGAAGGATAGAGAAGGCGAGAAAGAGGGAGGAAGAGAGAAAGAGAAAGAGGGTGTTCCTTCTCTCCCATTGGCCACGGATCCATACCCGTTTCCACATGATTATCCTTCGATCGCCAGCTCATCTCGTTCCCCAACTAGCCCTTGCTAAAATCGAGTACAAGATGCGGAAGTCTTGTGTGAAGCACGTCTAAAAGAAAAGAGATCGGAGATGGCACCCAAGCGGAAATTGTCGCACCCAAATGGCAGTCCCTCAACAAGCAACGAAGCCTCGTACAAGGGCATCACTACCAACATACAGTACCAGTCGTAAGTAATGCATTCCCAGATTATTGGATGCTTGCTCGATTATCTCATGAGACACGTTAGGGTCGTATTATGCCATTCAATAATAGGACATCGAAAAGGATAAACTGCATCGTAAGTATTTGAAGGATTGAATTTCCCAAATGCATATATTAAGAAAAGTTAATTGTATTCAAATGCCATACGATCAACTTATAAACAACATGTAAGGCTTCAAGCATTGCTATCTTCGCGTCCTCACAATACTAGGTGTGCTTTCACCACACCATTGGTATGACATAGCTTGCACATTTGATGGAAGGCATGATAAGTGATTTAGCCTAAGGAAATGAAACCTTAGTTGAAAGAAGGGAGTGTAAAGTAATTCCTATGTAGAATCACTCTTTGATCCCAAGGGGGGGAGCAAACACGCGATGGAAAGGTTATTGGGACTATTCTTGCAATGTTTGGAAAATGATACCATTGTTTTGTGGATTGATTAGATAACATCCTAAATGCTTTTGCATTAAACTAATTGTGGGATGTGAATTGGATGATTATTCCAATTGTTTGTATTTGATGATAAAAGCATGGCATGGATCAGTAATGACAAGTTGCCATGACAATAAAGGAATGTTCTTCTTAGAAGATGATATTAGGTTGATTGCCTTGATTGTGCTTTGTTATTAATTGGATTAATTAAGGAAGGATATTTTGCATGGGTGGATCATCTCCAGGTCACACTGCGTTTCAACCTGAGAGGACACTACTCGATTCACGGGCCGAAGGTCGAGTGGTGAAAAGGCTAACCACCACGGAAAGTGTGTCTCACTCCCAGGTTGCTTGGGGTCAGTGGAGCTCTGGACACCCCTTGCCGAGCCCGGAACAGAGTTGAAGACTACCGTGAGCCCAACGTCTATGGCGTTGGAAGATCCTATTCTAGATAATGGATAGAAATTATGGTGCCATGTGATTTGGACCGGGTACTTCTGTTGGACAGAAGAGATACATAATTTCTCCCGTATGGGTAGGAGACAAAGATTAACTGGAAAATAAGTTAAGGAACTTGTTTGTCAAAAGGACTGCTTGTTTTGTTTGCATGTCGGCGCTGAAAATTACACAAACAAACCATGTTCCCTAAAAGGCCTAATTAAGGAAGCTGATTTTGAATGACATATATAAATGTGATAGGACCTAATTAGAAAACTAAAGCTAACAATGGAAGCGGGTGGACAGAATCCTGTGGACAGAATCCCGACGGGTCTATCCTATGGTAGGGTGGTCCTAGAGAACTAGGAGGCTTCTCACAAGGTTTTACCGTCATTGACCTTTAGGTATTATTAAGTCATGACCTAATTCATGTCGTTTTAGGAGACCGGAATGGGACTATGCCCTATGGGCAGAGAGGTTGAGCAATGCATCCCTCTCGTTTCCCATTCTGCTTAAACCAAGTGCGACATGGGTCTGCTTCGGATTGGGCATCTCTGCATAAAGTAGGATGTCCAAAACCAGACACTAGAATGCTGTCAAGAGACTTGACCCCTAGGAACCCAGATCTCAAGTCGATCCTAGTGGGTTTGGCCATGAACGTTCCGTTGTGAGGCGGACTCGGGAGACCCTAGGCGACAAACCCCGGAATATTACATGGGAGTGCCAGGTAGCAATGCTTAGATTCATTTCTCGATGGACTGCTAAAACGTGCTTGGACAGGCATGTTACACATATGGACCGAAGGGTCAAAGAATAGGCAATCCGTGTGAATGGACTTACTAAAAGTCTATCTTAAAATAGTGTATGGATGTGCCTAAAGATACCAGTATGGTGCTAAAAGAGGCTATCGTCTTGAGTGGCAGGGAGGTTAACCATGCTTGTCCTACCTTCTATGTTTGCTAAAGACAAGGCACCTGTGCATACATGACATTGGTATTAGAGTGAGGTTGTAGTAAAGGTTCAAGGATTGTGTGATACCATTTGTCTACAAGCCGCATTGGTCGTGAAATCTCACAATTGTTGCACCACAAACTACATTTGGCATCCTCTTGCAACTCATGACCAAGGCAGTAACCAAAGCATAGACCTTGGCATACTTGGAAACAAGGCTTCATTGGTGCCATTGGATGCACTGAAAATGTGGAAGTTTTCACTTGAAGCCAAAACTTATTGGGAGGTCACCCATCCCACTATTATCTACACCCAAGCACGCTTAATTGCAAGGAAACTAACTATCAAGTTAAGCCTTGGTTGGAGTTGCTCCAAATACCAAAGAAACTTTTAAAATCATGCTTGGGAGGAGATAAAGAGCTTTTCAAGGAGCTTTCAACTACCTCTTGGCATACAATGCCTCTGGAGTTCTACCATATTGCTCTTATAGTTTTGTGAATTGTTTCACTATGAAGACATTAAGGGTGGGCAATAATTTTTCTCTCAATGAAAAAATATGTTGCTCTTAATGAAAATATCACATAGATCTTGAAGCTTTTAAAGAAATTGGTACAACAAAAATCTTCGGGTGTCTCGAGTATGCCTCTTGAAGATGAGGCTACTCTTGGCGCTACTCTATTAATAGGGCTATCTCAAGGCGCTAATGCCTTTGGCTCTTTTGGTACATCTGACATTAATAATATGTTAAAGAGCATGAAGCCATCCATGTTTTGAAAAGAGAAATCAAATCGTAACAACAATGTAGTCAACACTTTTTTACAAAAGTATAGTGACTTGCATTGGTTACATCATTCATCAAATTTTCTACAAGTGGTGGATGAGACTTGATGCCACTACTCGTTCTACAACATGGACCAAGTTTGAGGCAATATTTTGAAAGAAATTTATTCTTGAGAATTAAAAGGATCCAAATTGGACTACCTAGGATTGAGGGACAACGAATATAAGGCCAAGGTGAAAGCTGAATATCCTAAAACATTAGAAGAAGCCATCAAGAGTGTATATATTGTTTATGATATATTAGATAGGAAAACGCCTCATATGCATTTGCACGTTCAAAAACTACATTGGCATTAGTAGGAAATGGAAAGTTCAATGCTACATCCAAAGCAGAGAATACAAAGAAGCCCGAAGGAACTAGAGGACCACTCTCAAAAACTACATTGGCATTAGTAGGAAATGAAAAGTTCAATGCTACATCCAAAGAGGAGAATACAAAGAAGCCCGAAGGAACTAGAGGGCCACTCTCAAGCAACGAGCTTGCGAGAGTATGTATGGATAAGTTATGCTTTGATTGCTTAGGGCGACATGAAAAAAAGGATTGCCCCAAACTCAAAGGCAAAGAGCCTGATAAGAACAATGACAAAGAAAAAGCACTACACATGGTGCATGTGCTTCCTTTGGAAGCTTGTTCTAGATATTTGGCTATACAATTTACCCATCAAACTGATGGAGCATGAGTGTTGCTTGACTACTGCACCATAGCAACCCCATGTTTGGTGCCCATGACTTGGTCTGTATGTATAGTATGATCAATAGACGACAAGTCCATATTCTCATGGATGATGGGTCAACTCACAACTTCATTAGCTATATGTTGATTAAGAAGCTATGTTTGCCCCAAGTACTTAGTACTCATACTTATGTTGTCTCTCTCATGAATGGAGATGACAAGGATGTCTGGGACACCAAAGTCTATGATGTTACATTCGAAGTACAAGGGCATACTATGAAAATCAAATTTTAATTTATGAAAATGAGCAGATGTGGCGTTGGGCCAAGAATGGTTGTGTAATTTGGTAATCTCATTAAAACATAGTTATCAGCATAACACTATTGCATTTGAGAACAATGGTGTGCATGCTTTCTTACAAGGTGAGGAGAATGTTGCACCATCCTCTCTTATATGTATATTTGAACTTCATTATTTGGCTAAACATAATGAAATAGAATATGTCTATTTTTGTTATGTATTATCTTCCTTTATTCTTCGCACAAGTATTTGTGTTCTAGTAATGATGTTGTGGATATTTCTTTATTAAAGTCCAATGATAAATTAAGTACATGCTCTCTCTCTCTCTCTCTCTCTCTCTCTCTCTCTCTCTCTCTCTCTCTCTCTAAAAGAAAATTCCTCACTGTAGCATTCTATTACAAACTCTTATTCTCATTCTCTACCACATATATATAATAAGATGTACCAACTACTTAACAGATACAATAGTGTATTTCCTCCTAGTTTGCCTCCAACTTTACCCCTTGAATGTTATGTAATGCATAATATTGATGTTTTACTAGGAAGTAAATCCATTAGTCGACCACATTATTGACTTAGTGCTAATGAACCTAGTAAGTGGAGAAGCAACTAATTGATTATCTTCAATGAGGACTTATTCAACCTAGTTCTTCTCCATGGGCTTCTCTAATATTGTTGGTGAAGAAAAAGTATGGGTCCATGTGTGTATGCATAGATTACCCTGAAAAATAAGTATCAGCTTTCTCATGTGGATGAGTTGTTTGATCAACTTAAAGGAGCACGATACTTAACAAGATTGACTTAAGGTCAATATACTTTCAAGTGCTTATACGCATGGAGGATGTATCTAAAATTGCCTTTCGAATGTATTTTAGCCATTATGAGTTTCTAGTTATGCCCTTTGTCCTAACTAATTCTCTTGCCACATTTATGACACTTATGGATAGTTTCTTACGTCAATATCTTGAAATTTTTATTGTTATTTTCCTTGATGATATTCTTATTTATAGTCGTTCTGAAAAAGAACATTGAGAGCATCTTTGGTTTGTTTTTGAGTTGCTTAGGCAACACAAACTTTATGCTAAGGAAACTAAATGTAAATTTTTTAAGACAAAAGTTCACCACCTTGGCTATCCATATCTAAAGAATAGATTAGAATGGTTCCAGAAAAGGTCCAAACTATCTTACAATGGTCTCATCCTACAAATCTAGAAGAGTTGCAAATATTCATTAGTTTTATAGGATTTTATCATGAGTTTATCAAAGATTATGCTAAGATCATTGTTCCTGTGAAAAATCAATTGAAAGCTCAAGGTCACACTTTCTCTTGGAGTGAGGAACAACAGCACAATTTTGAAATAACTTAAAGTAGCTATTGCTATTGATCCAATCCTAGCTATAGTGGATCCACACAAACTATTTGGGGTGAAAACTAATGACAATGAATTAGCATTGGAGTTGTGCTCATGCAAGAGAGTAGACCTATGACTTTTGAAAGTAAAAAGCTAGGTAAGGCTCAACTGAATTATTATGCTTATGAATATGAGCTCTATGCAACTGTGTATGCTTTGAAAAAATGGCAACATTATATGTATGGTGCTACATTTGAGGTAGTATTTAATCAAGAGAATATCAAATGGTTTATTACCCAATACGATTTGAATGACAAAAATGCTTGATGGGCTGAATTTCTTTAAGAGTTTGTTTATACACTATAGTATCGCAAGGGTCGATATAATGTTGTAGTTGATGCTCTAAATAGAATGCCTAAGATTGACAGTCTTTCATTTATAATATTGAAGAGTGATTTATTACAATCTCTATAAGGTAAATGTGAGCATGATTAGTCTTTTGAAAAGGTATGGAATGTGGTTAAAAGAAGGGATCCCCCAGGAACTCATGCACAAGATGTGAATTCCACATGGGGCTTCTCTCTTACAAGTGATGAGTTCAATCGATGGAAGAACTTTACTATTGATGATTGGTACTTGTTTCACAAAGGTTGCATATGTGTACCCTTATACATAGACATGCAGTGCCAAATTCTTTAGAAGTGTCATGATAGTCCTAGTGTAGGTCATCCAAGGATAAGAAAGACCTATGCACACATATGTAGAAACTTTTATTGGTTTGGAATGCATGAGGTTATAGAGAAATATATTATTTGATGGCAAAAGTGTCAAGTGGACAAAGCTAAGTGCCTGAAGGTAGGTGGTATTTTACACCCTTTAGAGATTCCTACTGGCAAGTGGGAATGTCTCTCTATGGAATTTATTATTGGACTTCCTACTACCAATCATGGTCATGATGCCATTTGGGTAGTAGTAGATAGACTCACTAAGATGTGTGGACTTATTTCAACAAAGACAACTATTAAAACTCCTAAATTAGCCTATCTATTTGTGGACAATATTTATCAGCTCTATGGATTGCCATCCAATATCATAAGTGATTGCAATCAAAAGTTTAACAGCCATTTTTGGAGAGTTATATCTAAAAGGTTAGATACAATGCTTAATCTAAGTATTGCAGATCACCCTCAAACGAATGGGTAAATTGGGAGGGTAAACTAAGTTCTAGAAGATATACTATGAGTATATATAAGCAAATAACAATTAATTGGAAAGATTATTTGCCCATATTAGAGTTTGCTTACAATAGTGCTAAGCATGTGGCTATAAGGTTTAGTTCATTTATGCTTATGTATGGATTTTAACCTTAATCACTAGTTATGGTGGGATTAGCCAATGAGAAAATCCAACATGTAAAGGAATTTCTTTAAGATCATTTTGATATGCTAAAAGTAGCACACTTGAATGTTAAGCAAGCTCAAGACCATTATAAGGCATATGTAGATGAATATAGACGTATGGTCACTTTTGAAAAAGGTGATAAGGTCTACTTACACCTTCCAAAACATTTAAGAAGTTTAAAGTTTGGAACATTTTCTAAGTTACCTCTAGGGTATTGTGGCCCATTTACAATCCTTAAATATGTTAGTGAAGTTACGTATAAATTAGATCTCTCATACTCTAGTAGAGTCCATCCAATCTTTCATGTTAACCAATTGCGAAGGTAACATAGTAATGATGATAGTTTGGTGAACCAAGAAGCGTTAATAAAAAATATTAAACCATCAGTTCAACCTCATGAACTAGAATGGATCTTGGATTTCCATGAGCATTGTACATATCATCATGTGATTAAGTGCAAAGATAGACCTGAAGAAGGTTCTACTTGTTGGAAAAACATTATTGTACTCGAGAAGAGATTTTTCACTTTTTTTAAAAGGACCAAAACTCTTCCAAAAGGGGGGAGTAATGTCAAGACAAGGGTCTTGAGCAGACACTATCTGTAGGATAACTCAACCGTAGTGCTAATAGCATGTAATAGACTGCTATGCTAGGGTATTGATGGGGTTAAGGGGTAAAGATAGTCTACATTAGGGCACAAGGGTATATGGACCAAAGGGTCAAAGGATAGGCAATCTGTGTGAATGGACTTACAAAAACTCAGTCTAAAAATAATGCATGGATCTATGTAAAGATACAAGTGTGGTGCTAAAAGAGGCTATCTTCCTACCTTTTCTCTTCACTAAATAAAGGCAAGGCACCTACATGTGCATGATAGTTGCACGCAAAGCTGGTCCATAATTCAAGTGGAAAGTGTGATGTGGTCACAACAAGCTTTCCTACCACTTAATTTGTGCTGATGAAGGGAGCCAACACAAGAGTGGCAATATGTCAATGTAAGGTGGTTGTTTTGCTTGCTATGGAGACAATTGACTACAAAGCAATTGTCAATATCAGCCCCCACCTAACTATTAAGGCTCCAAATCTTATTGTGATGCTATGAGTAAGATAATAACTACAATGCGATGGCTCTATGGTAATGATGTTTCTAGAACGTGCTCAAAGTGACAATATATGTAACTAGAGGTTTTGGAGGTAATTATGATGAGTAAAAGAACCAACTATTCTCACTATTTTTTGCTATTAGTGATGGAAAAAAAAGAATGCCAACTTATTGAAGCTTTATTTCAAATTAAATGTGGACTTTGATGTTATTGTCATCAGTGTAGTTTGTTCTATGTGGACGAAATATTGTGAGGACCTATAACACATGTGAATAGTTCAAGGAGACTACACTAGTAGTTGGTTTTGTCTATACTATACAACACCTATAGCAATAGGTGCAAACAAAAAGTTCATAAGTGGAGAAACAATGACCTTTTAAAGGTAGAAGCGTACTAGATAGTTGACGTTTAAGAGAGAAAAGTTTGGCCAAGTCAATTATAATTGTGTGCTCAAATCGGTGTTTATATTGGAAGGAGGTCTTGGAAATTGATCCTCGTAGAGAGATAAGTTTGAGTCTAAGATAGTCAGTATCCAAAAGCCCAGCTAGTAGTTGTGTTTCGTTTTTGGGAGTCAGTCCCTTTAGAGAGACAAGCCAGAGCTATTGACAGACGATGTTCCAAACAATCCTCTAGACCTTTTGTTTCAATAGAGATCTTTGGTGTATTGTAGTTCCATGTTAGCAATCTTTGATATCTCATGTTTATATTATTTAAGGGTTTGCACTCTACTCTTGAGATGGATTATTTTGATGGGTTGTCATTTTGTGAATATTTCAACACACCCTAATGGTCAAGGTTATAAAATTTTAGATCCCTTTTAAGACAAGGTTTGAACATCGTCACTTATAGGCAGCTCCTAGCAAATGCACCACTTGTCAAGACAAAAAATGGGCTCGAAACTGGCTCTAAGGCTCTAGCTAGGCTCCTACACACACCAAACAACCCACGTGGCCTCTTGAGTAGGACTATCTAGATAATACAAATTGGTCTATCTAAATATTGTGTTTGTAAACATGAATTTCAAATTGTAGTCCAATATTTTTTCCCATATTGACTTGAATCATAGGGAGCTTCCCGTACATAGGTGACTACTTCACCTCAATTTATACACAAAAGGGCACCCCTCAGCTAAATATTATCGCCCTTGCAGCTCTCCTGTACCTTAGGAATTGGCCCCGAGATGCGCTATCTTAACACATAAAGAACAATGAAACATAGTATACTCTTTTGATATTGTACAATCCAGGCAATAGATTTATTTCCTCACACAACTGTCCCCTAGATAATCAATCTAACCTATAACAAGGAAAACCTTTTTTGCTCAATCATAGGCCAATAATGTGGAAGAGCATCTAAGAGTTGATAATTGATACCATGTTTAATGCACATGTAGTGTGGAATGTCCTAGTGTTCTCAAGCAGTTTTCAAATAACAACTAGCCACATATCATATGAAGACATTATTTTCATGCTTTTTCCTAATGCAGTGCGATATTGAGAAGACTAAGCCATGCCTCTTGCTCCTTTATATATACAAAGTGATTCCTTATGTGTAGAGGATTTTGAATTCTTGTTAAGTGGCTAGGTGTGATGGTATTTGGATACTTTGTGACAATTATCTTGTTTCTTTATATCTTAAAGGTAGCTAGCAAGGTTTTTGTGGTCAAATTTTAAGTTATCAAAGGCTAGCATCAAGGCATGAACCCCTGCTAGCACTTCTTTCTTCTCTTATCTTCAATTTGTATTAGGCATTTCCACACCAACCATAGCTCATCTGAGAAGGTATCCACATGCACTTGTCATATACATCCCAAATCCAAAAGTTAAAATGTATATTTTATGCATTGCGTGTATCTTGGAGCTTCATACATTCTCAATCCACATATTCTCAATAAGATATCAAAATGATGAGTCTTTGATTTGTGAACCTAGTACAATGTGAGGACAAGGCTTCAACATTTTGGAACCCTCTCACATTGTGTAGGACCTAGACCAATAGAGTGCAAGGGGCAGTCAATACAAAATCTTGAGGCTCTGTCCTTACATTGTGTGACACTTGGATTGACATGTGGGGGGGGATACAAAATCTCAAGCCTTGGCATTGTGTGATAGGTAGCATTATTTGATTTGAATAATAGTTTTTATAGGAACAATGCACACTTATTCAGGATCTTACCAAATAATGGCCAAACAATCACATTACATGTCTTTCAATCAAAAATATTTTCAAAATAATATTTTTTGGTTGAAAATCATTTGGAAATTTTCAATCAATAAATTGATGATATATGCAAAATCGATAGCATTTCAAGTCATTTTCAACCTATTTGATCAATTTTTTTGCTCCTTAAGTCTTTCGAGTGCTCAAATTTCTTTTAGAATACTGATACTTTTTGTTTTTAGTTTAATTTAATTTATTATTATTATAAAATTTATTATAATATATTTTTTATTTAATTTATCATTCTACTTGTGCTTGATACACACTTGTCTCACACTCCAAGTTTAAGATATCAAGATACAAAGTTATTTAAAAGTTTATCTCCCATCCTTTATGTGTTTGAGGCTTACCTCACACTCTAGGACTAGGAAAATTTATTTATTATTTTTTTCCTTGATTGATATGTATTAAAGGCTCGCCTCACACTCTAGATTTTAAATATTAGTAAATAATTGTTTCATTTTATTTATGTGTGTTAGTGGCTTGCTTCACACTCTAAAACTACAATACAATTTCCTATTCTATGTGTTTTAGAGGCTTGCCTCACACTCTAAATCTATAGTTCAAGATAAGAGCATTTTCTAATTTGGTATCCTGTTCTAATTATATTAGAGGTTAGCCTCATACTCTAGAACATGGACAATAGGATTAAATACTTGTGTCATATTAGAGCTTCATATTTACACTCACAATAGAAGCAAATGACTTATTTGGATGAGCTATTTCTAGTATTTGAAAGTCATATTCACACTTCAACAATAAATTGAGAAAGAAAAAATCTATTTTTGTATGTCTTAGAGCCTAGTCTCATATAGGTCTCATATACAATCAAAGTGACTTTAAATGAAAAAGGATGGATTTATATTTGTGTTGTATTTGGAGCTTGCACTCACAATACAAGTAAAAGATTTACTTGAACTTGGAATTGCTAGCATATGAACATTAAAACCTTCATTTTTGTGTGATGTGATTGTGTAAGAATACAGGTATCTTAATGCATTTTGAGTTGACAATGTTTACAAAATGACAAGTGGCTATGTTACCATCTCAAAGAGCCAAAGAAAGTGCATTACTGAAATTATATGTTAATATCTATACGATTTTAATGATCATTATCTTCAAATAATCCTTAACAATGATGACAAGGATACAAATGACCAATTCATTTCTCACTTGTTGACACATACATTCGACTACTTCAAAAGGGACTTTTCCATCCTAGCATTCTGATATAGAGTTTCAAATGTCAAAAACTTGGTACATAGAAACTAAATGCATTATTGGCCAAATTTTGGTGATAGCAAAGACATTGCATCACTACCTTTTGCACCAATAGGCATTTGAAGAGAAGATCCAATTGGTGCATCAACTATTAGAAATGCACAAAGAGAAACACCAATTGGAGGGCTCTTCATTCAAACATGTACAAGTGCAACAAGGTAGTCAGGACACATCTATGGCACCCATACAAGAGATCACTGTAGGGCCCCCACTACATATATAATCATGCAATGCTCCTTTCTTATATATTCTATAGGCATCTAGTTTTTTTTTTCCATGAGCCTCGCCATGAGAGAGGGAATATTTGCATTTATTTGTAAGTCAATATCAATGACAAGACTTTTAATGACAAATTTTATGTGGGAAAATGTTTTAAAAATACAAGAGCATGAAATGAACATTGAAGTTGCAGCAATGCATGAAGCCACATGCATCCCATTCAAATACTCAAGTACTTTTGCCACATTACACCTAGTTCACAATGTTTAGCAATAATGAGTCTCCTCTTCAACTACTGGAATGGCAGCCATTTGAAACAATGGCTAGGTGTGCTTAAAGGAGATGCAATCATGCATACATCCAAGTGACCCAAGGAAGTCCACAACAAATATAAGCTAACATATGGATCAATATTCATGGCCTCTTATGCACTATTGGATTTATACATTCCCAAAATTTATTACACAATGATCTTCATGCATGCAACATTTTGTTGCATTTTGACACAAATGGTAAAGTGTATGCTGAAATAGTAGATTGGGGGCACTCTCCTATATATCCTACAAATAATACTTTTCCAAAGCATCTTGATTTAAATCCATCTACTAGAAGAGATTGGAGAACAAAGTATCGCAATCTAGCTCCTGAATATATTTTAACAAATCCTCCACCTTATAATAAGTGCGAGGAGACGTATAATATAGCCTATATAGCTACTTTTTTGTTAGAGTATTTGGCTCCTAACCATGAAGCTCATGAAGTGTTTTGGAAAAATTTCAAATAAGCCATTATTAAATGCTTAGATATGGATCCCTTAAAGCACTAGCATCTTTATTGTCTATAATGCCCTATGTGGGCATTCCATGATGGACTACACTAGAATTGAATTTATGAAAAAAAAATCTAGTGATATTTAATATTTTTCTATAGCCTTGTCTATTTGACTATAAGTGTTTATCTTTGATAGAAAATAGATGTAAATCAAAATGTTAAGTTTCAAGTGTACAAATTGTACTCTATTCAACATTATATTTTAAAGTGTAGTAATTATAACTTCATTAATCTAAGTTTTAACTTATGCACAACCTTAGGGGGTATGTTGCCTTTAGAACTTCTTTACTCCAAGTTTAAATTGTGCACAACCTCAGGGGGTATGTTCCCTTTAGAAAGGATGGTTCAAGAGTTAGCATTACGGATCACCCTATGGTGTATAATCCTTTGATACATGCACTCAAATAGGGGATAATGGGAAGGATTAACAATAAAAGGGCTCAAGTTCCATCCAACAAATGGAAAAATAGTGGTCACCACTTTAAATTTTGAACTTCTAAGCTATCAATTTGGCCTGAAGTGAAAGGTGACAGGGTTAATCAAGCAATTGTTTTGAGAAGAGAAGGCTAATAAGCTAAAGTACAAGTTCACTACAAGTCTAATGGAGAGGATCCATACCTAATTTGGATATGGAAAGACCAAAGGCTAGATTAGAGAAGAACCATAGTGATTATGGAGCCAAGAATGTGTAACCTCTAAGGTATTGTAAAACGATGAGATTAAGTGAATAGTTAAGAAAGAGGAATCCCAACCGTATTTAAGTTTTGAAATGGGTATTAAAAGAGACATCATTTCTAAGGAAACTTCAAGTACATTAGTCAAACCTCATTTAGAACCTTATAAAGCAATTACAAGAGAGGTCTAGACCTAATTTGATATAAGACCGTAATGTTATAGATTATAATACTAGAACCAATAATGAATATTGATACATAGACACCCATCGATCATATTTTATTGGATACAAAATATATAAAACTTGGACAAGATGAGGTACTATGGAACCATGGTAGATTTTTTTTTGCAAAAGTGTAAATCCAGATGTTAGTAATGTGCAATTTGAGACATGATTCCATAGTGCCTCATCTCTCTCTCTCTCTCTCTCTCTCTCTCTCTCTCTCTCTCTCTCTCTCTCTCTCTCTCTCTCTCTCTCTCTCTCTCTCTCTCTCTCTCTCTCTCTCTCTCTCTCTCTCTCTCTCTCTCTCTCTCTCTCTACCACAAAGAATATTTGAAAGTTTATAATAAATTCTAATATAAAATATTTACTCTTATATCTTATTTTATTATTTAATTAACTTAATTATGTGATTAAATTATTTATTCTATTTATTTATAATATTTAATTATTAAGTAATGTTATTAACTATATAACAAAATTTACTAAACTAATCTAATTTAACATTAAGTTAAAGCTACCTTAAATTAACACATAAACCAAACCAACTAATATTCAATTTAAAATTTCCAATTTTCCAATTCAAGCAAGATGCTTGACCACAAGTGCTTGCACCACTTGGAAGAAATGAGAATTAAGTTGCTTCTATGTAGTGAAAGCTCTTCGCTCGTAAGCTTCTCAACCGAAGAGGTTTTTGTATGAAATGTAAGCAGTTTTGGCTATTTTCTAAAATGTTGACATGTCATCGAATAATACAACTGAATTATTAGGCCCAATGTGAAACTTGGCCATTATTCGCATAAAAGGTGAATTCTCAAGAATGTAAAATGTAACCTGGGTTGTGTGGTCCTAGATTGGCACAAGGAGGGGTGGATGGAGGGTTTTGCAAAATTTGGAGGCCCCACCCTCACATTGTGTGAGACTTGGGTCAAAACAACACAAGGATGAGATGATACAAAATCTTAAGGCCCCACCCTCATATTGTGTAGGTCTTAGACCGATATAATGCATCATGAAGGGGGGTTTTGTAAATCTAAAAGCCATGCCTTTGCATTGTATGGGACCTAGTCTAGCGGCGCTGGTGCTAAATCTCAAGGCCCCACCCTCACATTGTGCAGGCCCTAGACTTGCACAATGCAAAGGGGTGCACCTGGGGGGGGTGGGTCTTGTAAAATCTGAAAGCCCTATCCTCACCTTCACCAGTCCAAGACCCATGTAATGCAAGGACAGAGTCTTGAGATTTTGCATTAGCCCCTCCTTGCGTTGTTCAAGTCTTGCCTCCCATTTTTTCCTTTTTTCACTCTTTTTCCTATCGAAGTTCTTATATTTTTTGCCTTCTGCTTTCTTGTAGAGATGGCTCAAACAAAGTAGGCTGCCAAATTAGTCTTAACAAGAGATCCTCATGTTGCGCAAAAGAAATCAGTATCTTGCAAGAGTATGGCTAAATTGTAAGCCAGAGCTTGGTGGAAACTATACCAATGACTTAGTTCCATCCTAAAGGAGCTTTGAAGAATCATCAACAATGTTGAGGCGGTCATTCTGATGTTGTTGTTCACTACTGGTGAAAGAGATATGTGAGGAAACCAATCTAGACTTCCACCAGTATTCTTTAACCTTACATTATCTACATGGGGTTGTAGAAGACTTCAAGTCGAGTTTTTCTAGGATGCATATATTTTGGTTGTGCATGAACACATGGTGATAGTTATGCCAAGGGACTTCACATCCCTTAAGCTTTTGAGGTTCATATATAACAAATTACTAAGTCCCATGGGGATAACTGATAGGAAGATCAATTAGATTTTTGAGGTTCCTCCCCTTAAAAGGACTAGGAAGATTAAAGTGACGTAGGTGACAAAGGAACCATCCTATTTTGGCAATACAAGGTTGAATGAATAAAACATAAGCAACGAATAATAAGATATATGTGAGATAGAGAGGGAATCTCTAGGAGAGGCATAGTAGCCTACATGAGGTTATACCTTTAACAAGGCCACACCAACAATAGTTGAGTGCTTTTCACTTTAGCAAGGAAGATATTTAAGTACTTTGTAAGGTGATCAATGATCATGTAATTAACATTGTTTTAAGGTATGGTCAAATCTTAATACATCAAAATTTTTGCATGTTTTTCATTGTAAGTGGGTGGTTTGATACTTATTATTGGTTTACTTTTACAACTTAATTCTTGTAAAGCTTCCATTTGATTAACAAGAAAATGTATTTACAATAGATTCTCTCTTGTTCGCATTTCTACTGCATGAGAGAATATCACTTTTGGACATGTACCCTAGGTGACTATAATCTAGATCATGTGCAATATCTCATGATAACATAGAATGGAAGGTAATGAACTCTTTGATATGCTTCTTTTAAGTTATCTCAAGTTTATTTTTGTGTAAATTTGTTATATCATTGTCATGTAGATCTCATTGACGTTTGATCATGTTTGATATTGTGATAAGAAGATGTGCTTTCTTGTTGATTTAACAAAAGGGTACCATGACAATGTGAAGTAGTAAGTTCCTTAAGCTTAAGAGAAGGGAGGGAGAGAGCGAGAGAGAAAGAGATAAAGGGGAGAGACAAACATTGTTTTTCTTTTTACCAAAATAGATATGTTGGAAAACTTATGGAGGACTTTGAAGCTATCATGCAAGACCACGAGATGTTAGACAATGCTACAGTTATCAACTACAAAGTGCCAAAGTAGGTGACAACCACATATATAGTTTGAGAGTTTGTCACAATGCCAATGTTCCCTTTGAGCATCTAATTAGGTTACAGACAAACAATGTAAGTTTAATTTTTCTTAAGGTGACTTAGAATAAGAATTAAAGACTTAATACTTAACCTCACTTTGTATGATTTAATGCACCGTGATAACTTGGAAATTTATATAGAGATAATGGCTTTCTTATGTTTAGAGTTGAGATGGGGGAGAATCTAATCAATTGTGCATCACACAGAAACATTTCAATACCACCAATTTACATACCTCCCCCACCACACCCACCACCTAGGCTTGCTGCACCCACATTTGTCCATCCTAATGCTATGGCTTTACCTGGTGTGTATGATATCACAAATGACTTTAAGAGCTTAGATGCAAAGAGAATGTAAACACTATAGATAATCCCAACCACGTGTTATACAGCCACAAAATGTTGTATTTAAATCACAAATTATGTAAAGGAATGGGAGGTTTAATATTTAGAAAAAATAAAATACCAAGTCACATTGACAAGGTATAAGATGTAAGAGACTTGTATTTTTTTCATCGTTCATTAACAATCAAACAGTCTATTTGTCTCTCCTTTTCTTGTAGGTTTCATGGCTTCTCTCTCCTTTTTCCTCTCATTCTAGTATTTATCTCTCCTCATCAATCTTTCTCTCTCCTTTTGTCTCTCTCTTCTACACTCTTCTCTCTCTTCTCAAGTCCCCTTCTTGATAATTGGCATCAGAGCATAGGTCTTTAGTCCCATTCTACTCACATTTCAATGAAATGTTTCATATTTTTTTATCAGATAATCCATGGCTACTTAGGTACAACAAGTATAATTCTTTTAGGGAGTTGTGTAGTGACTAGTGGTCCTTTGTATGAAGAGCACAAGTCTTATTGAAGACTCTTGCATGAAATGGTGGAAAATTTGGAGGCAAACCGATCAAAATAGCAAGTCATCATCAAATTTCAAGCCACTTTGAAGGTACCTTTGTCAAAAAAGATGTAAGATGGCTTAACGAAGGTTTAAACCTTAGCTACTTTTTGGAGTGGAGTTTTCCTTATTCTTCCTTTGAGCTTTTCTTGATGCTTTCATGGAGTCTACACAAAAAACCCTCACTTCCTTCCTTTATCATTTCTTCCCTTCAACAGTGGTTTGAACAATGGCTTGCTAAACATCAAATCCTTTGTGTTCCATACCATCTTGCATCAAATCGTTTGTGTTCCATACCATCTTGCTCAAGCTTGAGGCAACCACGTGGACAGAAGTGTGGCCCAAAATTTGTGTTGTTTTTGGTAGCTAGTTTGTCCTAGGAAATCATGACAATCTCCCATGTTGAGCTTCTGCTACTTAGCTTCAAGCATTGCCATAATCTTTAATGCTTATTTGACCTACATAAGCTCTCTTCTTCAAGAATCTCACTCTCTTGAAACCCTAGAAGTGCAAGCCATGGATAGCCATAAAATCTTTGTCAAACTTTCTTAGATTTAGAGGTCTTCTTTGACTCTTGAAACTCACTACAATAAGGCCTCTTTAGGATTCTTGCAAGATTTGAAGTATTAGAGCATATTGAACTTCACCAAGCTTTCAAGAGGGAGAATCTAGGGATTTTTACAATATTGGCTCAATCTTCCATTTCTTAACACTCAAAGGAGTTGAATATATCCTATTGTTGACCTTCTCTAAGCTTCAAGTGATTGTGGCTTGATATTGACAAATATTAGATCCTCTTGAGATATGGAAGGCATTATGGGATTGATAATTTGGGGCTTTGTGCTTGATGGAGCAATGTCCATTCACCGATCACGAAAGAGCTATTGGAGCTTGTTAATTTACATTAGTTTATGCTTCTATCTGCATTGGTTCTTGAAGGCATTCTACATCAAGCTCACTACAAGGTACTCTCTTGATTCTTGGTCTCTCTTCTTCAATCCCATCACTGAGCCTACATCCATTTGTTGGGGAGACTTAAGAACTAATTCCTATAATCAAATTGAAGCCATTTACTACTTGAATGTTCTTTTAAAATCAATAAGCTCATTTGCCTTCAATCTCTACAATTAGATTGAGATTTGACCATAGAGATTCACTAGAGTTGAATTCTTCACTCTAACTCTTAATCTTGATTAGTGGGTTGTGTTTATTCATTGAGAAATAAGAAAATCCATTGTAAAGGGTAAGTGGCAGTAGTGAGCCACTTCCTACCCCCATTAAATCCCTATGTTCCATCCCATTTTACCCTTCATTTCAATCTTCATTGCATTTCATGGAAAGTTGAAAGCTTTGATTCAATCCATGCATATCCTATTGTTTGATTAGCTTAGGTTGCTCTTACCATGTTCAAATTTCCATGAGGAAAATGTGGATGTTGAGTGAGATACAAGACAAAAGAGAGGTGATCCTCTATTGTATCTAGGATCTCAAAGGGGTGCGTGACCTAGCTTGAGGAGGAAAATTGCACAACCCTTAAGTCTCAGAGCCCATATAGGTAGCCAAGAATAATACTTTAGCCCTCATAGAAACACCATTAAGGAGAATTGAAGATGGTGTAATCATTGAAGAACTAGGCCCATTTTCAGCTCCTGCAGTGGTTTATAGGGCATCCATTAGTCCATTATAAGTTATATAGCTTGATATAGGGCTTACAATGAGAAACATGGCCTTTTTGAGTTAAAACACACATGCTGCAAGTTATTTTAAACCTCCCATAGGTCATATACATGTTTCTTGGTGCTCCATAGTGTACTTTCAATCCAAACACTAATCCCATGGGATTAGCATAGGGCTGGAATTGAATATACATGTCACCCACAAGTCCATTCAGATAGGGCTAGAATTGAATATATAGGTCACCCACAAGTCCATTCAGATAGGGATAGGTTCTATATAGATTCTATCATAAAACTTTGGGCTAGAACTTTTTCTATCTTGAACCAAATTGTAGGATTAAGTGCTCTATTTGAAGAGGCAAAGTAAGCTTTGATTTGGATAAAAAATTTGGTCAATCAGAGTTTTCTAATAGAAGTTATAGAAATTTTAGTGATAGTAGATACTACAGGACTATACTATAATGACACGGCACAAGGGCAAAATAAGGCTCTAGCAAAAGTAGAGTAATGGGTAATAATGGGAGTAAATGCTCTTTATGGCATTTACAAGGCATGCGGCCTGAGTGTGCCCACCAATTATCCTTCTTTCCCATGAGCTTCTCCATGTGCTCCTCCTTTAGCTTCTCGATTTTGGGTTGATGGAAGAACATAGTTGAATAATGCCCATTGTGCTTTAGGGTTAATGGCATTTAGGGGTCTGTCTAATGTGTTCTAGGGTCATGGAGAAATGTGATTGAATAATATATATTTTCACAAAAAAAAAACTCAACGAAACAATGGTGGGGCAATTGAGCATAGGTATGGTAGTAATGGCAGTGAGGTGGTTGATACCTCATCTTGATGGTAAAAGGGTGGAGCATGGGTGATGGTGGTGACCCGGTGGTGATGTGGCTATACCATTTGGTTTAAGGGTGGAGCATGGTGACGATGGTGATGTGGCTACATCGGTTGGTTTAAGGGTGACTCAATGTGACGTTGCACAATATCACACGATCCTAGACGCCATGCTAATGTGCATAATGGTAGGTGCCATGAACTTATTTTGTGAATAAGGTGTCCCATTCTGTGCACAACATTGTGAGATAACTATCCTAGTAGCAAATGTGGCCATCGCCCTCCTCAACTATGTTGATTTCATGTCATGCACAAGATGGTGAGGTTAAACCTAAGCTAACGTTGCCACCTCATTTGAAGGTGAGCACAACACGACGAGTAAATGAAACTTAAAAACATCTTTATTTTGAATAAATGCTCACCTTTTGAGACTTGTGGGTGTTTGCAGTTTGAAGTGTGTTAATATGTTGTATAAAACATGTGTCCCTTCAGCCATTGCGAGTAAAAGAAGGTAGCTGTAGCCTTGTAAGCTTCGCAATGGTATAGTGCTGTGCAGAGTGGTAATCTGGTTTGGCGTAGCCCACCAAACCAGCTGGTTTTACATACATAATAGAATTCTGTGATTATATCCAGCTAGCGCTTTGCAATAAAAGGTCTTGAGCCTCGCATTTTAGTGTTAGCTCTTCGACGAGCCTTGTCTATTTTACAGAGAGAGAGAGAGAGAGAGAAGAGAAGGAGAATATTTCCCCCCGCCCCCCCGTCATCGACAGGAATCTCTAGGGCGCCATGAATCCTGCTCATTGCCATACAATCTTACCGCAGTCCCACACTTCCATTTCTCCCTTATCGAGCTTCTTCCGCCCATGGTCCCTCACAACTCAAGTGTGTCCTCCTCCTCTACAATGTCTGTCGGCACGGCAAATCATTTGTGCTGCCACAACAATTCCCACCAAGGTAACTCAAGTCTGTCTTCTTCTCCTTTTGGCTTTCTCCATGTAGTTGTTCGCTTCTGATTCTGAGTCCTGCTATCTACAGGCGCAGACCGACTCAGCAATGGCGCGTAGTGGTGCGTTTTTCTTATTTGGCATAAATTGTTTTAATTTAATGGTAGCTTATGTCTGAAGTAGACTTCATTTCACAGCGCAATATTTGGGTAGAGTAGAGGGAGCATACATGTATTGGCAGTGATCGGCTGAAATGCATGTCTTTGCTAGTGCTTTATTAATCCTCTTGCAATGTAGGGTTTAAGGTTCCGTAGTTCTCGAGGGGTAAAGTCTGGATTGTGAAATACAAGTGAAATTGCCCCAATGAAATAGGCAGCAGAACACGAAGGAGATCGTGGTGAGCAAGACAATGGCGACTGAAGCAAGAGAAGCCACTTTCAAACGTCAGTCACCATTGTCTTCCTCAGCTGTTCATCACCATCATTGCACTCACACAGCTGTGTTTTCTCTACAGCCCGTCTCAGTGCCAACCTGCACACATTAGTGACGGCATTTGGCCCTTGGCAATTGATGTCTTGCTGGTCTTCGTCAGCACTACTGCTTTTCAGGACTTGCTGCTGCACTGCTGCATATTTAGCCAAGAAGCAAAGGTACCTAACGCGTTAAAGATGAAAACTTTCAAAAAAGAAGTCGTTCCCTATTGGCCCTGCTTGACAAGGGGGTGTCAGATGAATCTGGAGCAACAGAAGCAAAAAGGTGGAGCTGCCATAAACATAGAGAACCGAATAAAAGAACAAGAACATAGCAAAAATAGTGAATTCGGGGCACAGGATTTGTATTCCAAGGCACAAGAGTGTGTACAAAGGTATGGGTTGTGGGCAATCAACAGAGTGCTCCCAATCTCCCTCCCTCTCTCTTGCAGGATGCAATGTGCACGTGCCAAATGATGATGACATGGAGGAGAGCTGGCCTGTAAATAGGCTGAGGCCTATAAATAGGCTGAAATAATGCATTATAATAATCATGCCAAAAATATAGGCTGGCCAGCTGAAATATGCTGCCTACTCAGAAATGCAATGCACTATTTTATTTGGCCGTACAACTAGGTTATATACAACACTAACCCCCTTTTTTAGACTGTGGGCGATAAGTATAATAAAATATACAATGAGGAAAAGCCCCACCATAGTACATACAACAATCAGGTAGGCCCACGGGCACCCAAGGAGTGGGCGATCAAGCCATCACTAGGGTGACTTGGAAAGACATTGATTTCGATGTTGGCCGTACCAATCCCTAACCACAAAGAGTAGAAATAGTTGAATCTTGATGCCTATCACGAACTACCTCCATACAAAGCATATCATGACCATGGATTCCTTGCCTTTAGCTAGCTGACAAAGTGTCTCCTCGTGTGGGAACAAACTAGGAGTAATGGCTGTGCTCTGTCTCATTGCTCATCATGGATTTGAAGGGCAAACCAACTTAGGATTTGAATCTTCTAGATGTCATTGCTACTTGTAAAAAGCTATGCTAAGGATCTGCCACACCTGTATATGTATGAATGGCCAGATTTTGTCGAAAGATGGAATGAATGCTTTGATAACATGTTGAGAGATGGTAGGTTTTATGGGGAGAAACATAGTGTGTACAACAAACACCGAGACAAAGAAAACTCAAAACACAAATTATGAACATTGAATCATGCTGAATGAATCATGTGGGTACAACAAAGTACAGCTTGAAGGTAACCGCACTGTTCTGGTTGATTAAACAACACCTAGAAGGAATTTGCATTGTGAAGGGAGTGAAACACAATCCTTCTGGTAGAGGTGTGGATGACAATGAAAAGGCTGCTCTATGGATGGAGCGAAATACAGTCCTTTGGGCAGTGGAATGCTGGAGTAGACATTGGAAAATGAAGGATAGCAATAGAGGGAGCGAAATGCAGTCTTTAGGAGCTCTTGGAGATGATGAACATGCTGAAGCCTCTTTGAGCATTGCTGGGCAGCCCTTCACGAGTGAAGAAAACACAAAAATGCAGGTATTTGAAGTAGGGCTAATAAAGAGGGTGTAACTTGTTGTAATAGCCAGAATTCGTTGCAAATGTTGCCTCAAAAAGTGCATGCTTGGGTGCTGGGGTGGCAGTCGGATCTGGAAACACACAATAATGATGAAGATGATTTGCAGTAAAACCAGCAAATGCAGCAATGGGGATGATGAAGAATAGGCCGCAATGCTGTGTGGACTCAAAATGCAGCAATTTGGAGTGCTTAGAGTTGATGGTGATGTGAAGAAGACCTCTAGAATGAAACTACTTGTTGGTATGGCATCACAATCAATTGGATAACACCACAAAATTGGGATATCTACTAGGTAGGGGTGTGGATGGCAGTGGTATAGGGCTGAGGCTGAAGATGTGATGGGAGAATGATGATGAATAATTGAGAGAGTGAGTGTAGAGTCAAGATGGATAAATGACCATGCCCTATTTATAAGCACATATCATGAGTCATTGAACTCTCTTGGGTGGTGCCTTGATTCTCTTGGGTGCCATTTTGACACTAATAAATGATACAAATGAAGCCTTTTTGGGGCTATAAATGGAAACCAAAATAGGAATTAATGGAATGCAATCCACTTAATGACTTTGGTATCTCAACACCTCCTCTTAGGCCCAAAAATGTGCCTAGGAGGAGTGAAAGATACATTCTCCACCTTGTAAGCCATGTATTCCACCTTAAAGGAAACATGTAAGGAAGAACCGTAGACAAGTTTTGTTGATAGTGCCTAAAACTTGACCTAGGAGGGAAGCCACTAGGTTCATGTTTCCATGTTGATGAAAATGCAAATGCATAGCCACCGAGTCATAGCTTAAACATCCAAGGCCTTCACCTAGGTAGAACATGTATTCTTGGGTATAAATAGGTGAGATGGTAGCTTGATGTTGACCACCCCATCCAAGGAAAGATGAAGAATGCAAAGGCTTTTTGCCAAGGTATGCAAAGGTCTACACAATGAGTAGGGACCCCCTCTAAAACTAAAGTAAGTAGATCCCGCTTTGAAGATAGAGAGACAAGAACCCCCTCTGAAGGCTTTTTGGATCTAAAAGCTCACGAATCATGGTCTTTGGAGTATCTGACAACAAAGGAAGGATTGTTAATGGTGTCGAAGAAGATATCTGAGGTTGCAATGGGACAAGGGCAGAGAGCTTCCAAAGATGGCCTCCCTAAACTAAGTAGAAGAGGGATTGGAGGTAGGGGTATCATAGATAGTCTCCTTGATGTTCTCATTGAAGTCGTCTGTGGTGCTAGATGAGGGTGGAGGGGAAATGTGTAGCTCTTTGTGGAACCATGGTTGAGAACACTCTTTGTATCTCATGGAGCAGAGTGTGGAGGTGAATGAGTTGAATAGCCTTTGTCTCTCCATGTTGGAGTGGATTGTTGAAAAGGCGATATCCAGCAACCTTTGTATCTTGGTGGAGTGAATTGCAAAGCTGGGAGCTGTGGGAGCCACTAGACCCAAAAATAGCTCGGGGAAGCTATGTAGTGCATTGTCGTGGTCTCCAAGAGGGCTTATTGCCTTGTGAGGTCTTAGAGCCTTCCTTTGCTTGCAAGGGCTTAGTGTGAGTCGTATGTGTCGTAGTGCCTTGAGCATAAAGCTTTGATAACTGGTGCAAATTGATTTTTGTCGCCCAGAACGGTGAGGTGGTAGGAGTGTTGCTAGGTAGACACGTATACTCTGGTGGGATAGGGAGAAAAGGTCGATGATGATAATATGTAGTGGAATGATCGTTGTTGCCGTAGTAGGAGCATCCGGTGGTCCATTTTTCCATCTCTGGAGAAGCCATAGCATCGGTGTGGCAAACTTGTAAAGGGAGGGTGGGAGGGAGAATGGTATCCCTTGATGATGTAGTAGAAATAAATTGGAATTTGAAAGTGTTGCCAATCTTGCAACTTTTCTTCACCTTTGTGGGCAAAGTGGTTCTTTAGCTCTCTGAGCACTTTTGCTTTGATACCATGCGGAATGATGGGATGATATTCTTTAATACCATGTTGATAGACGGTAGGGTTTGCAAGGAGAATCACAGTGTGTATGGCAAACATCGAGACAAAGATAACTCAAAACATAGTTGATAAACATTGAATCATTTTGATACTATGGAGCAAAGCTTTTCGAGATAAGTACAAAGTCTTGGCTTACTAGGTGGCAACACCTAGAAGGAATCTACAACATGAAGGGAGTGAAATGCAATCCTTTGGATAGGGGTGTTGAGGACACGGAAAAGGGCTGCTCTATGGAGGGAGCGAAATGCAGTCCTTCAACCAATGGAATGTTGGAGTAGACATTGGAAGATGAAGGACAACAGTAGAAGGAGCGAAATGCAGTCCTCGGGAGTTGTCGAAGATGAAGAACATGTTGAAATCTCTTCGAGATGATGGTTCTTATCAAGGCAACTGTTGGACAGCCCTTGAGGAGTGAAGAAAACACCAAAACGTAGGTAACTGAAGTAGGGCTGATAAAGAGCGTGTAACCTGCTGTATTCAGCCATAATTTTCTGCAAAGCCAGCCTTCATCAAGTGGCTGATGGTTGGGAACTATCACCTAGGTGTGCTAGGGTGGCAGGAGTCCTCGAAAACACACAATAGTGATGCAGATGATCTGCTGTACCAATCTACGAAGGAGTGAAACAGTAAATGCAGCAATGGAGATGAAAAACAGACTTCCAAGCTGTGTGGACTCAAAATCTAGCAATCTGATGTGCCTAGAGCTGATGGTGATGTGAAGAAGACCTCTAGAATATCACTTGCTAGTGTGGTGCCACGATCAACTGGATAGCACCACGAACTGAGATATTTGCTAGGGTAGGGGTGTGGACAGCAGTGATAGAGAGATATTTGCTAGGGTAGGGGTGTGGACAGCAGTGATAGAGGGCTGAGGCTGAAGGTGTGATGGGGGAATGACGAAGAATGAATGAGAAAGTGAGTGTAAAGTGAAGATGGATGAACGCCCATGCCCTATTTATAGGCACATGAGTCATTAAACTCTCTTGGGTGGTGTCTTGACTCTCTTGGGTGGCATCTTGACATTAATAAATGATATAAATAAAGCCCTTTTGGGGTTGTAAGTGGAAACCAAAATAGGAATTATTGAAATACAATGCACTCAATGACTTTGGTATCTGTGTATCCGAATTTGAGGATGATATGTTGGGATATAAAGGCCCGGTAACCTCCGTGTATATAGTACACGCACATTGTACATGTGAACGCACCCTTTACGTGCCCTAAGTATAAATACATTTTATTCTTTGTGTACCAACACATTGTTGGTACACTCTTATCATCTCAAACTCTCTCAAGCCGTCACACTCACTGGTTCACTCTTGCTCGACCTTCATCACTCTGCTGTGCCCCCCCTCCAGTTCCAATAACTGGTATCAGAGTTGACGATTTCGTGCTCGCTTCCCAACGCTTTTCTAGCTAGATGTTAGTAGGCGGACAGTGACCAAGACAGTCTGGCAACTAGTGGCAGGTCAACGGGGGACCAGGCGACTGACGATGTGGGCTGTAGGGGCATGCCAGGACCATCGTGGAGGCCGTTGTGTGTCGACGGGATCCAGTAGGCGTGGATTAGGCGCCTGCTACTGCGTGCGGTGAAGATGTGCAGGCGACGATTGGGAATGGGGCGACGTGCAGGCGACCTCGTGTGACGGTTTGCAACTAGACAGGCGGGCAATGTGGACAGGTGGGCGATGTGATGCGACGGGGGATCTGGCCACATAATTTGGGGCTTTTCCTAGATTTGGCATCATTCATGCCTGTCAGTGACTTTTGAGTCAGAAATTGCAGACATCGCGAGCGGTGACCTCAATTAAATTGGGGATTTTGCAAATTTTGTCGAAATTTTGCCTTTTTGGGTAAAATTTCCTGACATTGGATCCCAAAAATTTGGGGCTTTTCATGTATTGGCAAAGCTTTACTCAGTTGGGTTAGATTGAATGACATTCATGCAATTTTGGACATGAAATTTTGGGGATTTGCGCAGAATTTGGTAAATTTCTGCATCTTTTGCCCGTGTAGTGGCTGGTTAATGTACAAACAGTAGAGATTTATTTCTGGTTGAGGAAAAACAATAGGTATTTTACTGGTTCAACTTGTGTTCGTGATAAAATGGCTGCAACTTCTTCCAGTTCAGACATCAAGAGTTTGATGGAGATCAAACGGTTTAATGGTCATGGCTTTGACCTTTGGAAAGACCGTATGCAGGGCATTTTGTTCTTGAAGGATTGTGAGGATGCTTTGCAGGAAGATAAACCCGCACTAATGTCTGATGTAGATTGGGCCAGAGTGAATGAAAAGGCTGTGGCTTACATAAAGATGGGTGTTATTGATGACATTCTGATAGACATTAAGGGTTTAGACATATGTTATGCAATATGGGAGAAGTTGAAGACTACTTATGAGATCACCACACCTGTTAATCAGGTTCATTTAATACGCAAGTTGGTGAATATGCAACTGGACGAGTCAAAGCCTGCAGCTGAGCACTTGAGTGCATTTACAGGGATTCTAAATTAGCTCAAAGATGCAAACTTGGACTTTGATGATAAGTTGAGGGCGAACTTTTTGATCATGACACTGCCGGACTCGTGGGAAACTTGGTGGTTTCACAGAGCAATAACCCCGATCCCTCATATGATGGGGTGAGGGGTTCTAACTTGAATGAAGAAATCAGACGTATGTCTAGTGGAGAAGGCAGCAACTCAACTTATAATGTAAGAGGCAGGGCTGAAAAGAAAAATGCATATGCAGGGCAGAGAAACAGGAGCAAGAGCAAAGGAAAGGATAAGAGTGACATTACTTGCTATCATTGTGGTTGAAAGGGCCACAAGAAACCTGATTACAAGTACTACAAGAAGGAACAAGAGAGAGAAGAATTCAGGAGATAAAAAGAAGAAAGAAGAAAAGACAGATGCATTGGAGATATCCAAAGGCAAAGAAAAGGCCAATGTGGCCTCTAGTGTGGTCATAGAGGAGCTTTCAGATACAGAGGCTGATGTATTATGTGCAGTTGATTATGATGCCCTTGAATGTCACATGCAAGATATGTAGATTACTAAGGCTGATGTGATTGATGCACTCTTGTCTGTTGATGATGGTGTCACTCAGACTGGGATTGTAGACTTTGGTGCCTCTTTCCATGTAACTCCTTGCTTGGAGTGTTTTGCTATGTTCAATGCAGGCAGTTATGGAAAGGTGTACCTTGGAAATAACCATGCTTGTAGCATTGATGGGATTGGTACAGTACACTTGTCTTTAGACAATGGTCAAGAGCTTGTGTTGAAAGATGTCAGATATGTGCCTGGCATTAAAAAGACTTTATTGTCTGTTGGTCAGCTTGACTTGCATGGCTACACCACACTGTTTGGTGGTGGTTTGTGGAAAGTGAAAAAGGGTTCCATGCTGGTTGCAAAAGGAACCAAGAAGGGCAGATTGTATTGTTTGCAGTGTAAAGCCTTGAATGGCAAGTTTCTTGCAGTTGCTGAAATTTGCAGCCACTTGGAGTTATGGCATAAGAGATTAGGCCATATGAACCAAAAAGGACTTGATGTCCTTACCTCTGTGAAGAGGGTTGATGGAAAAGGCTCTAAACTTGATTTTTGTAAGGAGTGTCAGTTTGGAAAGCAAATAGAAAATTCTTTATACTTTGGTGTCTCGCGTAAGTCCAATGTCTTGGACTTAGTGCATTCTGATGTATGTAGTATGCCCGTGAAATCATTGGGTGGTGCTGCATATTTTGTCTCCTTTATTGATGATTGTTCCAAGAAGATTTGGGTGTACTTGCTGAAAAAGAAAAGTGACGTGTTTGCTGTTTTTAAAACTTTTCATGCATTTGTGACCACTCAGACAGGTAGAAAGCTGAAATGCTTGCGAATTGATAATGGGGGTGAGTTCACATCGACTGAATTCAAGTCCTTTTGTGACTTGCATGGTATTAAGAGGGAGCTTACAGCCCCTTACAGCCCTTCTTCAAATGGGGTGGCTGAAAGATATAACAGAACTTTATGTGAAAGAGTGCAGTGCATGCTGTCCACTACTAATCTCCCTCATTCATTTTGGGGAGAGGCACTCAAAACCGCGGTTCACATTTGCAACCTCTCTCCAAACAGGTCCTTAAATAATGGCATCCTTGAGGAGGTTTGGTTTGGCAAATCGGCCTCATATGACCATTTATGCATTTTTGGCTGTGATGCCTTTGTGCATGTTAGGAATGAATTGAGGAATAAACTTGACCCAAAATCTACCAAAGGCATCTTCATGGACTATGGTGATGAGGCTACAGATTGTGGTTACCTCAGTCCAAGAAAATTATTCGCAGCCATAATGTTGTGTTTAATGAGGCAAAATTGCTGAAAGGCACTCTAGCCTCTAATGAAGATCTAAAAAAGGTAAAATTTCAGAGTTTGCAGCCACCCATTACTTCAGAAAATGAGCCTCAAGGTGCTGTACCATAGGCTGAAACTGATGATCAGCCGGTTACTTTTGAGCCTGATGATGATGGACAGAAAATAGAAGCACAAGGAGGTCATGGACAGTAAGATAGGCTTGCTGATTATGAAAATGCAGGTGCTGGAAATGAAATTGAAGGTGCTGTATAGCATGAACAGCATGCTGAAAATGGTTTACAGCAGCAAATGAATGCTGAAAATAATATACCTCCTGATGTAGACCCAATTCTAAGGCAACCACGTAGGTTTGACCCCTCCTTGCATTATGTGATGCTTACAGATGAGGGTGAGCCTCTTATATACAAAGAGGCCAAGTCATGTGAGTTTAGCAGTAAGTGGGAGCTAGCTATGCAGGAAGGGATTAAATCTCTATATGCAAATGATATTTGGGATCTTGTGTCATTACCAAAGGGAAGAAAGCCACTTCCAAACAAATGGGTGTACAAAGTCAAGATAGTTGATGGGAAACCCAAGTACAAGGCAAGGCTAGTTGCCAAAGGTTATGCACAAAAGGAAGGGATTGACTTCCAAGAGGTCTTCTCACCTGTTGTGAAGATGACCACTTTACGTGTGCTTTTTGCTCTTACTGCTGTTTTGGATTTAGAGTTGTATCAAATGGATGTAAAAACAACTTTCTTGCATGGTGACATTGATGAGGAAATCTGCATGAAACAGCCTGAGGGCTTTGTAGTTCTTGGAAAGGAACAGATGGCGTGTAAGCTAAAACACAACCTGTATGGACTGAAGCAAGCACCACGGCGGTGGTAGAAAAAGTTTGATACTTTTATGCTATCTCATGAGTTTACATGCAGCCATGCAGATCATTGCTTGTACATGAAAAAGGATACAGATGACAGCCCCATAATACTTGTTTTGTATGTGGATAATATGTTACTAGTTGGGAAAAGAAAGACTAGCTTGGACGCTCTCAAAAATCAGTTGAAATCAGCTTTCTCCATGAAAGATTTGGGAAATGCAGAGCACATTTTGGGCATGAGGATTCGTAGAGATAGAATGCAGAAATTGCTATTTTATCTCAAGAAAAGTACATTGGAAAGGTACTGGACAGATTTAACATGGCTAAAGCTAAGCCTTTTGGGGTACCCTTACCTCCTTATCTCAAGCTTAGCAAAGCCAACAGCCCGAAAGATGACGTGGAAGCAAATGCTATGAAGGGAGTTCCTTATGCATCAGCTTGTTGCTCTCTTATGTATGCTATGGTTGCTACTTGTCCGGACATTGCTCATGCAGTGGGAGTTGTTAGCAGGTTTATGTCAAATCCTGGCAAAGCACATTGGGAGGCTGTCAAGTGTATTCTTCGATACCTTAAGGGTACACAAAGAAAAAGTATTTGCTATGGGCAGGATGCACTTAGTTTGCAGGGTTATTGTGATGCAGACATGGCAGGTGACTTGGACACTCGTAGGTCCACCAGCAGGTATGTCTTTACAGTTGCTGATGGGGCTGTTTCTTGGTGTTCCAGGTTGCAAAATATTGTTGCATTGAGCACCACTGAAGCTAATACATATCAGCCTACTGAAGCTTCTAAGGAAGCTATATGGTTGAGCAGACTTGCAGATGATCTCGGCATGTCTATGGGTACTGCAGTTTTGGGATGTGATAGCCAAAGTGCTGTGTATCTGGCTAAGAATGCCATGTATCATTCATACACAAAGCATATAGATGTGCGATATCACTTCATCAGACAGATTCTGGAAGATGGTCAAATCACATTGACCAAGATTAAAACACAAGATAACCTTGCAGATGTTCTCACTAAAAGTCTAAGCAGAGCTCAACACGAGCATTGCATTCGACTAGTGGGAGTTGGTTAGCTAGAGGTTCATATCGGACCTTTAAGTGGGAGGTTGTTGGGATATAAAGGCCCGGTAACCTCCGTGTATATAGTACATGCACATTGTATATGTGAACGCACCGGTGCCTTTACGTGCCCTAAGTATAAATACATTTTATTCTTTGTGTACCAACACATTGTTGGTACACTCTTATCATCTCAAACTCTCTCAAGCCGTCACTCTCACTGGTTCACTCCTGCTCGACCTCCATCACTCTCTGCTATGCCCGCCCTCCAGTTCCAACATGATAAAGAATCGGTAGAAACCTTGCTTATCTCCTCCTCTTTTGTTTCCTCAACTCTTGAGTTTGCTAGCTTCTTGTAGTCCTTGTGGAGGTGTGTCACATGTGAATCTACTATAATAGACTATACAATACAAGAGGGAAGAGAGATTGCAAAGAAAGATGAACAAATGCAAAAGAACTCAAAAGAAGAATGCTTGGGAATGGAATCCATAAACCAAGATGAGATAGTACAACTCAATAGCAAGTCATTGGTATGTGAGTATTGGCACCCGTTCTCTCTCTCCCATAGGACATGCAAGTAATGGAGTATGCTGAAAGATAGATTTGAGGAGGAGGGAGCCGTAGCCATAAATAGGTCATGAAAAAGTTGGCTAGATTTGGAGCACACAATAAATCAGGTTGGTTAGTCAAAATAATGATAGTCAGCCACAATTAGGCTGAAATAAATTGGCGCCCACAAATCAGGACCATAATAGAATGCCCGACCCACCGGCACAACACAAACTCACACATGAATTGACTAATTTGCTAACACTGTGCCCTTTCTTGCCATAGGAGTAGCATTGACCCTTCTTCTTTTGCACGTTACCCCTCTCTGAAGCCCCCTAGCCACTCAAATGAGGGCTGCCAGAATGAGATGGAAACCTGCCCTATAATCGTAAGGGAGATTCATGCTAATGTAGCATCGATGTAATGTGCTCAAAATTGATGGGAGAATCAAATGTTTTTGGGCTCATAAGGTGATTGCAACACCCTGTGAAGACAATTTGTAGACAGTCCCCACCAAGTGAGCTTCAGGTAGAGCAGACTGCATGTTTTGAAGCTGATCTAAGAATTGTGTCACTGGGAGAATGAGTGACTAAATCATATTGGTTGCCTTGAATCGAATATTTTGCAATTGGCCATAGAGGGTAACAGCCCTCATGGTTGACGGAGCCTCGTGCATAAGCTGGAGCTTCTCCCACAACTTGGGAGATGTCCTATTTGAGGTGTAAATTAGGCTGAAAAAGTGTAGAAAAGCAAAAATGCAGGTAGGCAAATATTGAGACCTGCAAAAAAACAAAGTGAAAACAATTGCCAAAACAACTGAAAACAACAACAGTTGAGTGAAAACTATGGCTGAGCTGATCAAGTTGCAGGGTGTAGTTGTAACCAGCCTTCCTCCTCGGATAGGGTGGTAAATAACCTAATTAAGCACTATTTACAACAATTAACAAATTCACATAACTGAAAAGTACACTTTTAACATATAATCTTGGACATTGGACATCTTGTTGGCCCTAGAATTGGTGCCCCTTTCGGTATTTATTTAACTTAATTGAAGAAGAAGTTGATGTACAATGGGATTCTCCCAATCCCTTGTAGTGACGGGTCAGGCACGAAGATCGAGACAATCTTTGTTTCTTAGGCACAGAGAGATAGAGAGAGTGAGTGAGAGCAGAGCAGAGTGCACGATTTTTGGTACAATGACGAGTGTACCACTTTAGGTTTTTAGATATATATATATATGTGTGTGTGTGTGTGTGTGTGTGTGTGTAAGTACAAGTGCTAAGGGTGTGTTCACACTTGAGCACATTAAAAGGCATGAGGGCCTTTATTCCCAACAACCTCCTACCTAAAGGCAATGTGCTTTAAGAGGAGAAAAGAATCAATTAAGTCTAGGTATATACAAAGCTGAAATACATATATCTATCCAACTCCCATAATTTGTCGGCAATGAGTAAACCTCTCTGCTGGAAGATCCTTCTTGAGAAGGTCTGCAGGATTATCACTTGTATGCACTTTGACAAGCTCAATGCTCTTGTTGTCAAGTACATCTCTATTGAAGTGGTACTTCACCTGTATGTGTTTCGTCTTTGTATGAAAGACGGGATTCCGTGCTAGCATGATAGCACTTTGACTATCACAATGGAGAACATGTAATATGTGATGCCAAGCTCTCCCACCAGACGTGAAAGCCATAAAGCCTCCTTGCATGCCTTAGTGGCAGCCACATACTCTGCCTCTGTAGTAGACAATGCAACACACTTTTGTAGCCTAGAGATCCAAGAGACTGCGCCTCTTGTGAAAGTAAACACATATCCAGAAGTGGACTTTCTGCAATCCACATGACCTGCATAGTCTTCATCCGTAAAGCCAACAACAAATGCCTTCTACTTTCCAAAGCAGATGCCCAACTCCTTTGTGCCTTTGAGGTATCTCATAATATTTTTCACTACATCCCAATGCTTTTTGCCAGGGTTTGCTATGTATCTGCTAACCACTCTCGTTGCAAAGGCAATGTTAGGACGTGTAGCAATCATAGCATACATCAAACTGCCAATAGCTGAAGCATATGGTATCTTGGTCATTTCAGCCTTCTCATCATCAGATGTAGGGCTGTCCTCTGCATTGAGTTTCACATATGGAGGCAATGGAACCCCAATTATTTTCCCCCCCTCCATATTGATGACCTCGATCTCCGTCAGCCCGAGCACAGTCTGTCTCAGCCAACAGATCTCAAGATCAGAATCTGAAATCACTAAATAATGTGTAAATGTGCTGGAGGACCGCTATATAAAGCAGAAATAAAAGGCATAAAATAAATAGGTCGGCTGCATTAAATGCAGTTGACTGCAATAAAATAATGCCTAAAAACAGTCAGATTGCACTGCAGGCTGCCATGTGGCACCTGCGCAGTCTGCAGTTTAGGGGATGACTCAAATGCTAACACCCCTTCTCAGATCCTGGATGAGGCATCAGACTGAGGGATCTGGAATGTTGCCGAAGAAGAGCCTGGGAAAGTGCCTTCGTAAACAAATTTGCAAGATTATCCTCTGTCTTGCAATACTCCACATCAATGGTCGCATCCAGAAGCTTCTCCCGAATGAAGTGATACTGGATCTCAATGTGCTTCGTCCGGGCATCGAATACGGGATTCCATACCAAGGCAATGCAACTCTCATTGTCGCACCGCAAAAGAGTAGGACGAGTCTGGGGGCAGCCAAGCTCCTTCAACAATCTCCGAAGCCACATAACCTAACATGTGGTGGAAGACGCAGCTCGATACTCGGTCTCAGTAGAAGAAAGGGCTATTGTGGATTGCTTCTTGCTACTCCAAGAGATAACACTTGTACCCAAGATAAAATAGTAGCCTGTAGTAGACCGTCGGTGATCCACATTACCAGCCCAATCCGAGTCACTCCAACCTGCAAGAACCAGATCTGAAGCATCTGTACTTGCGGGATAAGAAATCCCTAAGTTAGAGGTCCCCCTCAAGTACCGAAGAATCCTCAGGGTAGCCTGCCAATGCACTTGTTTGGGATCCGCCATGAACCTTGCCAAAAGACCCACAACAAATTCACCGATTAGACTCCTTTCCCGCACGCCCACGCTCGCTTCAGCCTTGATCCGATGCGCAGCCCTCTCACTCGCCCTCGAAACCTGGAAACGCAGCCTTGTGTCGCGCTGAAATCTCCTCTTTAGATAGGTTCAGTCGTCAGTCAGTCCATTTTCACTGCTTTGATACCATGTCAGAGTGTACCGATGCGGAAGCATAGGACAAAGACTGAGAGAGAGTGAATACAGGGAGAAGAGAGAGAGAGAAAAGTAGACAGTGTAATGGGCCGACAAGTCTCCATCTCAAAAGTCACCAAGAGCTCCTAAATGTACCTTTGCTGAGAGATGAAAATCCCCCTCTGAGACTGATAAATCTCGTGAAGAAGAAACGAAGAAGCCCCAAATCCGTCATCTCGAATGCCTGATGTAAAGCTGTCTTTGTCTCTCGGACCTTCTGTGCATGATCCCCTGTCAAAATCAAATTATCAACATACAACACACACAACACACGACCAACCTCGGAAGTGTGCACATAAAGCTGCGAATCGGCCTTGGAGCGCCGATATCCCAACTTCGACTGAAGAAACGAGTCAATCTTCTCGTACCATGCACGCGGATCTGCTTGAGGCCATACAAGGCCTTCTTCAACCTGTAAACTTTCCCATCCGAGGATCCAAAGCCAGGAGGCTGCTCAGCATAGATCTCCTCCTTCAAGTCACCATTCAGAAAGGCCGACTTCACATCCAACTGATAAACAGGCCATCTCCTATGGCCAGCCAAGGCAAGAACAACTCGAATAGTCGCCATACGAGCAGTGGGGGCAAAAGTATCATGAAAATCAATGCCTGGGCGCTTAGCAAAACCTTTAGTAACAAGGCGAGCCTTGTGCTTGTCCAAAGAACCATCGCTAAGGTACTTGGTCTTGAAGACCCACTTGACACCAATCACCTTCTTGTGAGAGGGACGAGGCACAAGAGACCAAGTGTCATTCCTCTCAATAGCCTTCAACTCGGCTTCCATGGCCTTCCGCCAATGATCAGACTGTAAAGCCTCCTTCATTGAAGTGGGCTCTCGATCTTGCATAACACGGGTCAGTAAACAATAGTTGGAGCATACAAGCTCCGAAGAATGTGCGTGGTTCCTCCGTGACCTCCGCGGTCCATCTTGTGATTCCCACTCCTTAGGAACCCCCTCGATCCTTGAATCTCAGAGGGTGTCACGGGCCCAACAAAGAGGAAGACGAACCTCTCCCAGTCGCTCTCTATCTGCTGAAGACTCAGGAACATCCACCGACGGAAGCTTCTCGGGGGTGGCCGGTGGAAGAAAAGACTCTGAATCTGAAGAAGAATCTCCATCAAGAGGCTCTGGCTCCAAAGAAACTGTCTCGGGAGCCCAACTCTCCCCTGGATCTCCAAGGATGGGGTACTCCTCACCCCCCTCTGTGGCCGGTACTTCCACGAACCGCACATCTCGGCTCGTGTAGACATCTCGCTTAACGGGATCAAACAAACGATAACCTTGGGACTGGGAGCTATAGCCAACAAAAACCTGTCGTCGGGAAGCCACCTCGAACTTATCATGCTGTGTCTTCGGAATGTGCACATAAGCATCACACCCAAATATCCTGAAATAAGAGACATCAGGCTTAGTCTCGAAGTAAGCCTCAAAAGGTGTCATCCTGTCAATGGTCGAAGAGGGAGATTGATTGAGGATGTGAACTGCGGTAGCCATTGCCTCGGCCCATAGAAACTGAGGTGTCTGTCGGTGCTCCATCATGGTGCGTGCCATCTCGATTACACTTCGGTTTTTCCGCTCCAAAATGCCATTCTCTTGGGGAGTGTTGGTGTTAGCAAACTCTTGGTGAATGCCCTAATCTGCACAAAAATGAGCAAACTCATTAGACATAAATTTACCTCCCTTGTTTGAACGCAAGGTCTTTAGTCGCCGGCTAGAACGGTTCTCCTCAAAGAGAAGCCAATCCTTGAAGTGAGAGAAAGCCTCCAACTTCAAAGTCAAGAAATAGGCCCAAGTCATTCTGCTGTAGTCATCTACAATCAACATGAAGTACAAGCTCTCGTTTAGGGACTCGGTCCTCATCGGGCCACAAAGATCAGTAGATACAAGCTCCATGGGTGAAGTAGACCGCCTAGAAGCTTTGTTGGGAATCGCATCCCGATGCAGTTTCCCACGAATGTAGGAGATACTTGGCTGATGGCTCACCATTATGTCCGGCAAGCCTTGGACAAACGACCCTTGCGATGCCTTTCAAAGGTACTCGTAGTTCAGGTGGCCAAACCAAGCATGCCACAACTTGGATTGTGTCTGAGAAGTAAGAAGAAGAGAGGTAAGAGCTGAAGAAGACTTCATTTTGTAGACTCCATTCTCCTCATACCTTGCAAAGAGAACCTTTCTCGATCCACGATCAAGGACTCGAACAATATCACTGTCAAACTCCACCAAGAGGGCAAGAGCACAAATCTTATGAACCGAAAGTAAATGATATCCCAATCTTGGCACATGCAACACCTCAGAGGTGTGGGTACCACCACGTCCATTTGGAATAAGCTGCATCTCACCTCGCGCAGCAATAGACACAGAAGAGCTGTCTCCAATGAGAATCTGCCCACGCGAAGGTCGCAAATGGGCAATACCAAAGGAAGGAGTCGTGTGCGGTGAGGCACCACTGTCCAAATCCACTCTCGAGCTTTGGGAGCTGTCATCGCAGCATCAAAAGTTGTCGGTGTAGAGTCCTCAATGACTGCTAAGTGTAGAAAAGCAGTTGATGAGGGTGCAACCACTGCTCCAGAGTCCTTCGTGTCCTTATTCTTGGTATCCTTCTTGTCTTTGTCGGGGCAATCCTTCTTCCAGTGACCAATCTTTCCACAAATATGGCAAGTCGATTCCTTCTCTTTGTCCTTCTTGGATTTGTTGTCCTTCTTCTTCTTTTGGTCCTTCCCCTTCTTCTGAGAGGCTTGATAAACCAATGCCTTCGATTTGGAAGCGAGTGCAGCGATGCGGAAGCATAGGACAAAGGCTCAGAGAGAGTGAACACAGAGAGGAGAGAGAGAGAGAGAGAAAAGGAGATAGTGTAAACGCAGAAAATCTGCGGTGTAGTATGCTATATAAGAGTGCAGAAATACACAAGGGGGCAGAGGAAATATCTGCATATGTCTCTGACTTGATGACCTTGATCTTTGTCAGCTCGAGCATAGTCTGTCTCAGCCAACTGATCTCAAGATCAGAATCTGAAATCGCTGAATAATGTGTAAACAATGTGCTGGAGGACTGCTATATAAAGCAGAAATAAAAGGCATAAAATAAACAGGTCGGCTGCATGATTGCAATAAAATAATGCCTAAAAACAGTCCGATTGCACTGCAGGCTGCCACGTGGCACCTGCGCAGTTTGCAACCTGTCCAGGGGATGACTCAAATGCTAATAGATCCTTCATGTCAAAGCTGCCATGAAGACTTTACTTCAATGAATCCAAGGCATGAGTATCCCTGCCAACAATCAGCATGTCATCAACATACAGAACCAAGATAATCAGGCTGCCATCTGTTGCCTTCTTAGTGTACAAGCAGTGACCCACTTGGCTTTTATGGAAACCTTGAGACTGCATTAATGTATCAAACTTATGATACCATTCTCTGGGTGCTTGTTTCAGCCCATCTTTGCCACGTGATTTACTGCATCCCTTGCTATCATATTTGCCTTTGTGTTGTGATCTGCCCCTAGTATGCAAAGCATTGGAAGACTTACTGGATGCATTGTTCTATCGATTCATTTCTTCCATGAGTAGAGCACTCTCTACATCAACGTACAAAAGGATCACATTAGAGTTGCTCATAGCAGTTTTGAATGTATCCCAACTCTGTGGTAGAGTGCAAAGAAATAACTTAGCCTTAAATTCTTCATCAATCAAGAACTTCAAGGTAACCAGCTGGCTGAAAATAGAGTTAATCTCACTCAAGTGAGTAGACATTCCTATACCCTCTTTCATACGCAAATCCATAAGCTTTTTCAGCCAATACACTTTGCTTGCAACACGCTTCTGTGCATACAGTTCTTCCAGTCTAGTCCATATAGCATATGCAGAATCCAAAGCTTCAATGTTAAACAGCAAGGCATCAGAAATCGATAGCTCGATGGTTGAGCGTGCAAGCTCATTTAACTCATCCCAATCTTCTTGTTCCATGTCTGCGGGTTTTGCCCCTTTGGTTTTGATCGGCTTTGCTGTTTCTTTTGCAACAGGATATTGTAGCACTATTTTTGCCAAACTGCAAAGTTATGTGCTCCTCCAAGCTTCTTTATGTGCATGAGATTACTGTTGTCACTGCCGCCAGCCATGATTTTCAGCCCAAATGTGACAAAAAAATCAGCAAATGTAGGCCCAAACTGTCACCCAAGTGACCAAGGTACAAACAAGTACCAACCAGTAATAAATGACCACGTAGAAGTACAGATTTCAGATCTGTAATTAAAATTTCAGAAGCACCAAACCATGTGCTACAACATTCTACAACTGATCACAGCTGTTCCAAGGGCATATGCATCACATTACATGAGAAATCTCAAATTTTAGCTGCAATTTCTGTTGTACATGTACCCCACGGTGTCGCAGCGCGTAGGGCTGATACGTGGATACGTGAAACAATACTGACGAATAGCCGAATCACTCAGAAAACGTCTGATGATCCTGAAAATAGTGGCACGAGACTCATTTTTTCCTCCCAACCTCGCCTAGATAGTTGCTGGCACCTCCCCTCTCGTTTCCTCTGCCAGCTTTCCACTTCAGGTGAGTCCTACTATTCTCGGACTCTCTAACTCTCTAGGCTCCCCTAAACCCCGTTCGGGTGCCCAAGGCCCCCGAATGGTCATCCCTCGCGCCCGTTTCCCATAATTTACCTTATTAATGTAACATTTCCTTTCCCTTAAGAATCGGTTTCGTCCTCAAAAACGATACTTGGAAGGTCCAACTATAAATTGGGAAACTTTTTCCTTAGGGTACTTACTCGCTCCCATGTTGAGCTTTCTTCTGAACAATCTTTCCACTTAACCAAACATTCTTGATAAATAGTATTCCTTGTTCGTCTGTTACGAACATTTAATATTCTTTCTGGTTCATGTGGATTAGATTGGTCATCTAATAGCTCCTCAAGTTTATCATTTAAGATTAGATTATCCAAATCACCCAGCTTCTTCCTTAGCTTACTTACATGAAAAACTGTATGTATTTTACTACCAGCAGGTAGTTGGAGCTTGTAAGCCTGTTCTCCCACCTTTTTAAGTATTGTGAAAGGACCACAATACCTGGGTGAAAGCTTTGGACATCGTTCCGTTTTCATGGTTTTAGTTTGTTCAGGCATCTTAAGATAGACCAATTCTCCTTCTTTAAAGGAGATGTCTCTTCGGTGAGGATCTACATTTTAAGGTTCAAGAGGTACCAAGGTTGCAGCCGTACGTACGTACGGATCATACTGTACAGATCCGTACGCATACGGATCGATCCATACATTTATTTTTTTTGAAAACCCCTTTTTGAACTTCAACGTACAAATTTGGGCTTATTTTGGAATGCAACGCTTTGTTTTGCTCTGTCTCTGCACACTGTGCACATTGCAACCAGGTAATTCTCACGCTCTCTCTCGCTCATGGCCTTGGTCCCTCATGATACATCTCTGTCTCGTACTGTACTCTCTCTCTCTCTCTCTCTCTCTCTCAACTGCGAGCGGCCAATGCACTACATGATTAATCTCGTCTCTCGCTCCCTTCCGAGTCCCTCTCCCTCTCTCTCTCTCTCTCTCTCTCTCTCTCTCTCTCTTCCTTTGGAGTATGCTCTAAGACCTGTCTCTCTCTTTCTTTGTGTCACACAGCTTCCAGGATCCAATATGCCGAAGCCATGCAACCCCTATTGGCAGGAGCACACCAATGTCATCCATGTTATTAATACGCTGGCCCAAGTTGGTTGTGGCACGCGTAGATGGCAGTGCAAGTATTGCAACTTCGAGCTCATGAGCACAATTTCTCGTGTCGTGATACACTTGACAAGTATTGGCACCACCGGCAATTGTGGTGGGTGCAAGTAGGTGCCACAAGATATCAGAGACAAGCTCATTGCTGAGAATTCATCAACAGCAAAGGGTTCAAAGAAGGTAAGGGGCAGCTAGCACACTCAAGATGCACTTCATGATGCACTTGTGGGGGAGATGGGCGATTCTTCCACACAGGATAGCCAGCCTACAGGGGGCAGAAAGAGGGCCTGTGTCATGTAGGAGGTTGATGAGGATGATGATGCACATGTGGTGAGACAGAGTACTTTGTCTTCATGTGTGTCATCTCTTTCGTGGGTGAAAGAGAGACAAAAAGTGGCTGAGATGGAGATTGCTTGCACTCTTGTGGACTGCAACATCTCCTTCAATGTACTGAGGACTGATCAATGGAAGAGAATGGTGAGGGCCATAGCAGAGGTTGGCCACATAGACTCGTGGTCCGGGGTGGAGTATAACAAAATGCGTACCACGATGCTTGAAGAGCAGAAAGCCTTGATAGACAAGGCATTGGTACCTGTCAAGGCAGGATGGCAGTCTTTTGGGTGCACCATCATATCTGATGGCTGGAGTGATATGCGTAGACGACACATTATCAATATTTTGGTGTCCTCATGTCTTGGCACATACTTCTTGCGGGTTGTGGATGCAGGAAAGGCAGGAGAATCCATCGACGCTGAGTTTATTTATCACCACATTAGACAGGCAATTTTGGATGTTGGGCCAGAGAATGTGGTCCAAGTGGTGACAGACAATGCTTCAAATTGCAAGCGTATGGGTGAATTGGTCAAGGTAGAGTTTCCTCGCATTGCTTGGACTCCTTGTGCTGCACATTGCTTGGACTTGCTGATGGAGGATATTGGAAAGTTGCCATGGTTGCAACCTCATGTTGCAGATGCCACGAAGATTACTACATTTTTCCGAAAAAAACATCAAGCTTTGGCCATCTTCAGGAGCCATAGTGCACTTGATATGGTGCGACTCTCGAAGAGTAGGTTTTCTTATATGTTCCTGGTCTTGCAAAGGCTTTTTTAGATTGTGGAACCCAGTACTACAGACTGTGGTGGACCTGAAATGGAGGGTTATGCACCATGCGCAGACAGAGGCCACTAGATACATTAAGCGGAAAGAGCTTAACGAGGCCTTTTGGATAGAGGTACAGAGCTTGATAGTGGCATTGCAGCCTATCGATGTCCTTCTCCGAGTCACAGATATGGAGAGCTCTACTCTTGGACTGGTCTATCATCTCTTCATGGAGATGAAGCACCATATTGCCACCTCCTGTACGACATTGACGGAGTCTTGGTGAGTGTACACTTGGATATTGTTCTTGGCTGATTATATTAATATTAAATAATATGCACATTGCAACAATATGTTTAAAGTTATATTATATAATGGCTGTTGGAATGTTGGCTTGTCAATTTGTAGCCGGGGTGACATCTTGGCTATTGTAGAGAGGCGATGGACGTTTATGAGCCGTCCCATTCATGGGATGGCTGCATTGCTTCATCCCTTCTACAAGAAGCCAGAGCTGTTTAGTGAGAGCACTCTGCTCACGCAAAAAGACCAATACATCAACATAATGTACGACGAGGATGAGCAACTTGAGGTTGATGCAGAGATGGTGAGTTTTATGAACAATCTAGGACCATCCTTTGCTAGAGCAGTGGTTTTGAGAGAGGAGGTGACGAAATTTCCTCTCACGTGGTGGCAGAGCTATGGAAGACAAGGTCTCCCAAAGCTGACTCATCTTGCTCTTCGAATCCTCTTGCAGGTACTCTTGACTCTTTCACAATTGCATTCATCTTTAAAGTTTAATTCATTAGGGATTTTGACTTCAAAATCGTATTGTGATTCGTGATTGTAGGATTGTTCTGTTGGTGCTTGTGAGCGCAATTGGAGTGCCTACTCCATGGTTCACACGAAGATCTGCAATCGGCTTAGTACTGCTCAGCTAGAGCGATTAGTGTATTGCCAAGCTAACATCAAGCTTGTGCGAGATTATCATGCTTTGGGGACACCCAAGTAGGTATGTTTAACTGTCGGATGTCGTACGTCTTTTGACACATTTCAATATAATTAAGTCATTTCTTGTGGCTCCGACTTGTCGGATTTTGCTTTTCCACAGGCTGATCCGCCGACCCGTGTGAAGATGGTGCCAGCCTCTACTGAGGACGACGTGGAGCAGCGTGACAGAGACGAGTAGGCAGATATTATATGACTCCTTCATAGAGAGTTGGAGAGCATCGATCGCCGTGTCATGAGGTGACAACTATTTTGGCATGACAGAGATGTAAGCAAGATGCATGGGCCGTTTTTAGGGATAATGCCAGCCAGTTATCTTGTCAATATGGTATTCAGCAAGCTTCCTCCTTACGAGCTGAATTGCAGAATGCCCAAGCTTTATTGGGCCACTCCTTGTCCCTAAGTCAATCAGGGAATTCTAATGATGACTTGCCCACATGCATTGAATGGTTGAAAGGCAGGGTTCATTCTCTTCAGGAACATGAATATGCAAAATAGAAATTGCTGGCCAGAGTTGAAGCTTTATATGATAATGTCAATCCCATCAATTCTTTGCTCGCCTGCACCAGAAATATTCTCGGGAGAATATTGTGCGCTTAATGGATGAACATGGTGTTATGGTGACTGACACGGCCTCCATCATTAGTATGCGTGTCGACTTTTTTAAGTCCTCGTTGGGTCCGCAAGAGAATTTTTCTGATGCTGTACTTGCCGCTCGCCGATATATTTGCGAGTTGGTAAGCAACCAGGTCAAACCAGAATGGGTGGACTTAATGGAGGCGGACATTTTTGAAGATGAAGTGGAAGAAGTGCTATCTCACCTACCCTGAAGGAAAAGCCTTGGCTGGGATGGGCTTCCTAATGAGCTCTTTCCAACTAATGTGCAGCAGCTTAAAGACCCATTGACTCGCCTGTGTCAGCGAGTGTGGAATTCTGGTATTATGCCATTAGATTGGAAGATTGCTATCATTTGGTTGTTGCCCAAGGTTCCCTCCCCAACCTCTTTGAAATAACGGAGACCTATTTCCGTTATGGGTTCGTTATCCAAAATTTTCTCCAAAATCATTGCCAACAGATTGCAGAAAGTTTTTCCGCACCTGGTTCATCCATGCCAATATGGTTTCATTAAAGGCCGTAATATAATGCATAACATCTTGAATGTTCAACTGTGTATTGACTATGCCAAAGCTTCAGGACAATAAGTAATTATGCTGCAACTCGATATTGAGAAGGCATTTGATCATGTTAGCTGGTCTTTTTTGTGGCAATTATTGTCTACAATGGGATTTGGCCCTCGTATGGTTTCTCTTATTGACACTATTGGTCAGGGAGCTGTGGTTCGTATTGCTCTTAATGGAGGGACCACGGAAGAAATTGCCTTATCTCGGTCCCTTAGACAAGGCTGCCCTCTCAGCCCTTTGTTGTTTGCCTTGGTCACTCACCCGATGCTCTCCTTGCTGGATAAGTTGGTTGATCAAGGTGAGATAGTTGACTTGTCTCTTCCCAGTGGCACTCAACTTGTGGGTCAATCTTTGGCAGACGATTCTTTCATGTTCCTTAAGGCTGATCGCACTAATGTTAATTAGGCAATGGTGGAGTGGAATCTTTTTGCTTTGGCATCTACACTTCTATCATGTACGGAGACTGATCTGTAGGCCTTGGGCTAGCATGGAATTGTGATCTCAAAGGGAAATATCACCAGACACTTGGGATGCCCTATTGGTGTGGAGGTAGCACCTTGGGCCTCATTGGATTGGATGGGCTCCTAGAATCATGACATGTTCATGTATTGGAAATCTCAAGGTTGGCCTTTACATGTCAGACTGAAAGTTGCTCAAAGTATTATGATCAGTATGATATCATTCTTTTTGCCTCTGCTTCCCTGGACTAAGAAGTCCCTTTTGGAACTTGTTCAGCCTATCAGGTTCATATTGTGGAAAAAGAAGGGGAACCGTTTGGGACAGGTTTGGATTTTGTGGCAGCATGTGACTACGCGTAAACGAATGGTGGGAGCAGCTTTGCTGGATGTTAATTTGCATATGACAGCTTTGAGGTTGGCCCTTTTGCAAGCGTTATGTATATAGAGTCATCCTTGGTCAGACATTGCAAAATTTTTCATTGAAAAGACTGGCATCTCCAATGGTAACACGGTCATTCGTGCCTCCTGGTGGCATGTGCTTAATTCCTCGAGGCCTCTTAAGATCACCCAATCTTTTCTCCTTTCTCATTTGATTGCATCATGGCAGGAGATCTTACATTTTTCAGTTTGGCGCCCTCCTGAGATTCGTAAGGATGCGGATTCGCTGCAAGGAGAAGTTTTGGCCTCCTCCAGATTGTTAGATTGGCTAGACAAAGATTTGCACAGACTCAAGTTTAATTGGATGGCTCGTTTGGGGTTGTAGACAGTTTTGGACGGTGTTATTCCTGGGCAGTCCCAGCTTTACTCTTTTCAGCGTATTCGTCAACACTTTTGGGTATCCCGAGGATGTGGTGATATCTGGTCATCCATACAAGCCAAACTTTAGAGGTTCTCTCTGTTACCAGTGCTACAATCTTTGTATCCATGGCGTGATTGGAAGTTTGTGATACCAGATGACTTTGAGAAGAGGTCTACTAACCAGATTTACCATCAGATGGTGGAGGCCAAGAGATGGGTCACTAGAAAGGTGGATACATTATGGCATATTAGGGATGGCAAAAAGAAGTGGCAGGAAATATTCCTTCAGCTATGGAAGTCCAAGGCTCCCTATCAGGGGAAAGTCTTCTTGTGGAGATTGCTGATTGGTGGTCTTTCAACTGGAGAGGTGTTGCGTGCTCGGAACATTTCTGCTGGACGGTGTGTATTCTACACTACATGTGATGAAACATTGCTTCATCTTTTTGCCTCTTGTCCAGTTGCGCAATAGATCTGGTGTTTTATTTCCCGCGTGTGGCTCTTGGCTACTCAGCTACGCATAACAGCCCGTTCTTGGATCCCTCCATGCCTTCTTTGCATTCTGATTATTCCTGCTTGTTCTAGTTTCTGAGATGGATTGTTCTATGGCATATCTGGCGTACTCGGAATGCCTTTATTTTTGATTCGGTCTCGGGCATCCTTCGTCATGTGGCCCGTATTCGAGGTTTGGTGTTATGGCAGATTTCTTCCATGATATCAGCTGACCTCATTCTTCCTGACATTGTTGCCCCTTGGCTGGCTATTGTTTGCTCTACACCTGCAGTGTGATTTTCTTCTTGTGTTAAAGTCCTGATAGTCTTTTGTCACTTTCTTGGAGGACCTGATGGTCTGATGTAACAAAATGTAAGAGATTTAGTGAGAATCTTGACCAGATGGTCTGATGTATATATTTTCCGGAGAGAGAGTTTTAAGCCGACCTGATGGTCTGATGTAAAATATTTACTTAATTCAATTACCTTTACGAAAAGAGAGAGAGAGCTCTTGCAAGTACACAAGCTGAATAGATTGATGCGATAGTTGTTGATGAAACTACAAGTGATAGGGCTTGAATATATAGACTAAGCTGTGTAGCTAACCCTTTGACCCTTGTTGAATGCCAAGTGGTACACCTAAACATACACTTTTACACACAATAATGTGTGTTCACACGAGGAGAAATAAAGCTAACAAACCTCTCTTTAGGTGATGGGTGGCTTAACCTATGACATGAAACATATGAAAGAGGTTATGGGAAGGTCTTACCTCAAAGAGTTAGTGTCTAATCTCGCCCAATGATTCTGAAAAAGGAGATACATAAATGAGAGAGGTGCAACATGAGGATGATAGTCTATTGAGAAGATGAGGGACCCGAAGGAAGACATGGTTCAGTGATGAGCATATGCATGGCTCAGAGAGGCTGATCAAAAGCCAGTGTGGCTTAGAGGCAGTGGGCACATGACTAGAGGTCAAATACATGGGTATGGCTTTCAAGATCGAACTCAAAGGTCGTGTGTAAAGTGGTTTCAAACCCACTTGAAATAGAACTCATAATAGAATCATAAAAGGAAAGCACAAATCTTTTTGGATGAAAATCCGAGCAGAGTATCCCACACAGTAAATAGATGTGTTTGGAAAGGTCTTAACACATGTATTGGTATGGTCATTGTCTAATTTCAGAACACATTATTAATTAATTAATTTATGATTTAATTCAAAACGCATGTTGGTAGGGTTCATCATTCCCAAGTGACAATGATTGAATAGATACATTAAGGGCCTTGTCAGATGTAATAGGTGGCTTATCATGGTTACTATCTAATAAGTTATTAGCAATGGCATATTGGGCGTGTTGCTTGTTTTGCTACTTGTGTTTTTTCTTGTAACATTGGTCAACAACGTGACCAATACACTTGCAATATCACTTGGGCGGTTGTTTCTTGGCGTAGAAGACTTCCAGTGCTATGCCAATATCTTTGTTGTGCCTTTCGTCATCCAAAAGAATGGTGACCACCTCTTCATATTTCATCTCTCAAGCCAACTTGAGAGCTGTCATGGTTTCACGAAATTATGCTTCTTTCATCAAGCTATTAGGAAGTACAACCTTTTTGTCGTCGTCATCTAGATGACTATTAAGAGTGGTCAATTGGTAAAAGAGACTTAAATCATTGAGATATTGCTTAAGAGCCTTCAAAGGATTGTAGGAGATACTAAACAGTTGCATCTTCAAAAATAATCTGGAATTATTAACATCTCCCCCAAATGTGACTTGAAGGCCGTCCCATACCTCTTTCACCGTTTTGTGAGATCAAGGTGATGAAGAAGGTTGCTAGAGAGGCCGAGCTTGATGATGGTGAGCACTCTCTCATTTTGCTCGAGCTATTCTTGATGAAGTTGTGGGTTGCCCCGAATGTGCTCTGGCTTCTTAGTGGAGATGAGCCTTCATGTGCCTTCTCTCATAAGTATAAGCCAAATCTTTGTCTTCCAAACGGAGATCTAGACGCGTGAGAATTTTTCTTGACAATAGATGCAATGGAGAGGCCTTAGATTGAAAAAGATCCAACTTTTGATGAAGAAATTTGAAGAAATTGGGCTCAAATTTGAAAAGGCCTAAATTTTATTGTGAAGTTTTTAGAAATTTCAAGCAAATTGCAAAGCCCTAGTTTCAAATCCCCAATTTCATATGAACTGCCCCTAAAAAGGAAGAAATTCTTAACTTTAATAGAGGATGGTTTAATTAAAAGACCTTATTATAGTGCCAAACATGTTGAGGCAGATCTGATGAGCCACATGTTGTGACATGACGGCAGATTTAATGGCCAGATGACAAGTAAGATCAACACAACAGGCAACAAGTGGTCAATGCAGCCCGAAATGACAGGTGAGTGTGAATCTGATGTGTGCACAGTCGAGCGGCGACCCTTAAAACGTGGTGCTGGAGACAACATAAGTCGTGGGGCAGGAAAGGTGCATCAGCAGGTGCCAGGCAGGTCTGTTGGCAAGATGACAGGGCAGGCCAGCTCAATGCAGGTTGAAGATGATGATTTGGTGACAGTAACGAACATGCAAGAGGTTGCAAGATGTGATCAGGCAGGCAGACACGGGCTTTGGTTTACTGCCCATTTGGGCTTCCAAAGGCCGGTTTGCCGGGACATCACCAACTTTCTCAAGGAGTTGAGCTTGTGGTTGTCCTGAGGAGCAAACACATGCATTTTGGTTTGCTGTAATTTAGTTATAGCAAGGTTTATACTCGCTGAAAACAATGTATAACAAGGGGCAAATGGTAAAAGATGTCACATAACAATGCCAGTAGGAGTGAGGAATAGGAATCTCCTCTTAAAAGGCGCTCAACACATCATTTTGAGTCTCCAAACACTGAAAATGCGTTAGGACAGTGAGGAACAAATGTGATAGGCATAAGGGGAGATCTTAGAATGAAGTTTTGAGGAGTTGAGGGCAGATTGCTGCAAGTTCATCAGCTATGGAGAGTACTTCGTCGTCTCTGACTCATGTGCGGAGGTAGAGCCTGCTCCCTTTGGTCAACTCTCTCTCTATTCTCAGAGGAAATGCTCCGCACGATGGGCTGATTTTATCAAAGGTACAATTCTGTGTTTTCTTTGCACTTCTGCTAAGGCAAGAGCCTCACTGTCGACGTTTAGGAGCAACGGTGGGCTTATTCAATGCAGGAACTAAAGAAAGTGATGACCATGCCACACATGAATAGGGTATTTGAGGTTTGATTTAGTGGTGTTTATGGGATTGTTTTTTTTTTTGCTGGAAATTGGAATGATTCTAGGGTAGAAGGGATGTTGTTTTGGATATGCTGGACAGTAAAAATAGTAAATATAGAGTTCTGCAGACTGCAATTCTGCACATGAATCATTGAGTTATGGTCACAGAAAATGCTTTCCTAAAAGGGATGTTGTTTTGGATATGCTGGACAGTAAAAACAGTAAATATAGAGTTCTACAGACTGCAATTCTGCACATGAATCATTGAGGTATGGCCATAGAAAATGCTTTCCTAAAAGGGATGTTGTTTTGGATATGCTGGACAGTAAGAACAGTAAATACAGAGTTCTGTAGACTACAATTTTGCACATGAATCATTGAGTTATGGTCATAGAAAATGCTTTCCTAAAAGGGATGTTGTTTTGTTCATGCTGTATTGTCCTTATGCAGCTGGAATTTACTCAAAAAGGATGAAAACCAACTGTTCATAGAATATGTATTTTGGAACATTTCATTTTTGCAACTTTCCATCTTTTAATTGATAAAGAAATACTGAGAGGGGCAACGGTTTTCGGGGCCAATCTGGTGTTGAGTGAGGGAGTGAGGTCTCTGTTTGTGTGTATGTGTGAAAAGACCAAGTGTTAGTTGAAGGAAGTACCGCTTTATGTGAGTCATAGACCGGTTTCAGAGACACTCGACTCTTTTGGGTAAAGTTAAAGACTACAAAGAAGGTGGGGCAATAGTTAAATTTGAAACCTCTAATGGTATGTAGGATAGACTGAACGCTTTGACCTTCATTTAACAATTTGTTGCAGCCTACCTTGAGGGAGATATTTCGAAGCCTTTGAAAGTGTGCAATGCAATCACTTTTTAAAAAGGAAATGCACTTTAGTGATGGACAACCCTTTTGATGCAAGGCAAGGCATTGACAACTTGGGTGCAATTCAAACAAGTTTTCTGTTTTCAATGGATCACAAAGACTTTTGAAGTGGATGTGACAACAACTTGGCACAATTTGGATGCAATTTGTTGTGCTGATTTGGAAGAGTACACAAACAAATTCTAGGCAATTTTGTTGGTAGTTAGCTCTTTTCATGAGGTCATGATGGCCAAGCAAACAGAGACCTAATATTGTGGTGTACCCAAAGAAATTTGTGACTATTGCACCAAGACAAAAGTGGCTAGCAGGGCACAATTGATTGAAAATGCAAATACAACTTATGCATTGATGAAAGGACATGTCACAGGATTTAAGGTCAGCAAAGATGCTTCAAAGAACAATGCTGAAAAAGATGGTTCATGGCGAATGTGTATTGATTACCGTGTCATGAACAAAAACACCATTAAAGAGAGATTTCCAATACCAAGGATTGATGATATCCGTGATCGGTTAGAGGGAAATGTAATCTTTAGCAGAATAGACCTTAAAAGTGGGTATCATTAGATACGTGTAAGGGTAGAAGATCTGCACAAGACAACTTTTAGGACCATTTTTGGATTATATAAGTTTTTGGTCTTGCCATTTGGGCTTACAAATGCATTTGTGATGTTTAACCGCATGATGGATCGAATTTTTCGACCCTACAGGTCTTTCATTGGCACATTCTTTGATGACATCATAGTCTTTTTAAAGAATGAGGTAGAACATCGGATGCATTTGACTACTTTGTTTAAGGAACTTAGAAAACACAAGTTGGCTATTAATGCAAAAAAGAGTGAATTCTTCATGTCAAAGATTCGCTTCTTAGGACTCAAAAGATGGTGTTAGAATAGATCTTGCAAAAGTGGAAGCAATACGCAGTTGGCCTCATTTGAGAACCTTGCATGATGTAAGCGGTTTTTTCAAGTTGTGTTCGTACTATAGAAGGTCCACACCACTTTGCTGAAATTGCTTCACCCATTCAGGGAGTTTCATTTACATAGGCTAATAAGGAAATTGCATTGCAGCATTCAATAAGCGGAAAAAAAAGCTTACTTTGGATCCAGTGTTGATCTAGCTAGATCTCTGAAAAGCTTTTGTTATTCAGTGTGATGCTTGTGGGAACAACATTGGTGCAGTTCTAATGCAAGAAGGCCATGTTGTGGCATATGAGAGTAGAATTTTACAGGGTACTGAGAAAAATTTGCAGGTGTATGAGAAAGAGTTGCTTGCTGTAATTCATGCTCTTTCCACTTGGGAACACTATTTGCTAGGGGTTGGTTTTGTTGTATAAACAGATCATCCAACTTTGTGATATTGTATCACTCAGACTAAGTTGTGTGAGAAACATATGCAATGGACCAACTTTTTATCCATGTTTCACTTTCAGATAGTGCATGTGGAGGGTAAAAAGAATGTGTGGCTAATGCATTGTTTAGGAAACCATAGGTTTCAATAGTGTCTATAGCATATTACAATGAGTTAGATGAGATGAAGATACAATATCGAGAGGATGAGGATTTTGCTAGAGTCTATGATCTGTTATTAGATGGTCAACACCATGAGCACTATACTTTTAGAGAGGCTTTCTTATGATGCATGATCGATTATGCGTTAAGGGCCAAGGTTATGGTTGAAAGTCATGTACTTCCGTATGTAGGGCATCGTGGCATTGATACTACAGTGAAAGTGGTTGAAACTTTCTTTTATTGGCAAACTTTGAGACGTGGTGTAGATGACTTTGTGCGTACATGTATTGTATATCATGTTGGGATAAAGGTTCTTTATTACCTCCATGTATTCTACACGTGTCATGAGGACATGTATTTTTGAAATCTCACTTAACATGTGGATTAATTTTTAATCACATGATTAAGTAAATGATGCACATGTGAGGTGCAATTGGGGTTAAATTAAATTTATGAGCTCGGGACTCCAAGAAATCATGGGATGTCAAAGGCAAAAGTTGCTATAAGTTATGCCGCACAGATACTTGGCTGTATCTGGTGCCAGTTGTTGGCCTAGGTCATATATTTGGCCATAAGTATCAGTCGCGGATGACACTAAGGAAGTAGTGTTTAATGGTACCTAACGCCAATCTGATGGTTAAAGATGGTGTAGAGACACTCGGGAATGGAAGTTGCCTAGCCAATTTAATTATTGCTCTCAGATTATTTTTCAAGGCACTGAAAAAATTATTAGATTAATTTTCAGTATTTTAAGGTTGAAAATTAATATTTAATTATGAAAAATGTTGGGAAAACCATTTGGGAAGGTTGCCACTTGTGAAAAATGCCCATGCAAGACTGAAAAACGTCATTAGAGGTTGGAGAGAGGCATTTCTATAAATTCAGCTTGCAAGAGACAGGGAGGGGAGGCTGCTGGTCTGATTTGCAGCCATTGAAGGACCTTTTGAGGCAGTTAGGGGCGAAAGAAGACCAATCAACAGCAGGAGACAGCATCTACAGACTGTTGAGGTAGGGCAGTAGCAGTAAATGAGTGATTTTCTTCAGTTCTTTGCATCTACATGTTGTTGTGGTAGGGCAGCAGCTGCACTTGACTGATTTTCAGTCATTCTTCGCGACAAAACTTTGAATTTTCTCTCTCTACAGCTTTCCAAGGATCTCAGCATTTGGACCCTTGGAGGCTGAGAAATTGCAAAATTCTTTGCTGTAAACCCTAATTTACAGCAGAAATTAGGTTTAGCAGCAGCCTTGGGAAGCATGCCAGAAATTGGAAGCTCCAAGACTTGGATTCAACAAGGTTGAAGGTGAATTTCAGCTGAATTCAGGTGGAGGACTAGCCAGCCATAGAATTTGGGGCATTTCCATCGTCTATGATGTGGGTGAAGGCCAATTGAGTGCCCGAATCAAGGGGCAAAATAGATTGAAGACTTGCTGGTCACTTTGGACAGCAAGGGGAGTTGAAATACTGAAAGGGATTGGGAGAATCCCATTGTAAGTCAACTTTTTCTTTAATAAAGCTAAAGAAATACTGAAAGGGGCGCCAATTTTGGGGCTAATCGGGCGTGCATTGTCCAAGATCAATAGGTAAATTTATATTTTCAGATTTGCATTTATTGTTTGCTGCTGTAATTAAGTTGTAATCATGGATTTACCACCCTATCCGATTAGGAAGGTTGGTTACAACATGTGTATTATTTAGTTGTACATGTGAATGCACTCTTACGTGCCCTAAGTATGAATACATTTTATTTTGTAAACCAACACATTGTTGGTACACCCAAATCAGATCGTACTCTCTCTTTGTCACTCTCACTCACCGCACACTCCTTCAGCTGCAACACTCTCTCAACAATTGGTACCAAAGCTTAGGGTACAAGCCGACAGTCATTGCACACAGTGCAGTCGTCATCGATATTGATGGATCAAACGGGCTGCTGAGGTTAGGCGTGACGAGCAAGCACAAGGACTATAGGCGTAGGCGATAGGTGCAACGAATAGGTCGTCCTGCAGAAGGCCTGTGTAGCACACAGGTCGTGCTGAAGACCGAGCAAGGGTCTAGCCGAGCGACCAATGGGTAGGCGCCAGCAGGGGTCTAGTGAGCGACCAATGGGCGTTGTACGTGGCGACATGATGCGGGTCTCTCCCTCACCTCCCCCCCCCTTCTCGCGTGCGGGTTTGTTTTTAAATCAAGAAAATTTTCAATCTTACTTATTCTCTTGGCTCTAACAAGGGTTCACACGTGGAAGTACAATTTTCAGACTTGTGCTCACACGTGGAAGTACAATTTTCAGACTTGTGCTAATTTGAGCGTGGAAATTTGGGGCTTTTCCTAGATTTGAAGTTGTTTATGCTTGACAATGACATTTGTGTCAGAAATTGCAGACATTATGTGTGTTGACCTCAGTTAAATTGGGAATTTAGCCAAATTTTCGAAATTTTGCTCATCCGAGCAAAATTTCTTGACATTGGATCCGGAAAAATTGGGGCTTTTCATGTATTGATGTAATTTTGCTCATCTAGGTCAGATTGGCTGACATTTATGCATTGTTGGACTTGGAAATTTGGGATTTTGTGCAGAATTTGGTAAATTTCTGCAGTATTTACCCATGTGGTGGTTGGTTTATGTAAAAAAAAGTAGAGGTTTATTTTTGTTTGGGCAAGAACAGTAGCGTATTTGCTGGTTCAGCTTGTGCTTTTGCAGTTCAATGCATTTACTCTTGTGTTTGTGATAAAAATGGTTGCAACTTCTTCTAGTTTTGACATTAAGAGTTTGATAGAAATCAAATGGTTTGATGATCAGGGCTTTGACCTTTGGAAAGATCGTATGTAGGGCATATTGTTCTTAAAGGATTGTGAGGATGCTTCACAGGAAGATAAACCCGCACAAATGTCTGATGCAAATTGGGCCAGAGTCAACAAAAAGGTTGTGGCTTATATAAAGATGGGTGTCATTGATGACATTTTAACATACATTAAGGGCTTAGATATTGGTTATGCAATATGGGAGAAGTTGAAAACTACCTATGAGATCACCACACTTGTTAATCAAGTGCATTTAATGTGCAAGTTGGTGAATATGCGATTGGATGAGTCCAAGCTTGCAGCTGAGCACTTGAGTGTATTTATTGGTATTTTAAATCAACTTAAGGATACTAATTTGGATTTTGATGATAAGTTGAGGGCGATTTTTTTGATCATGACACTACTTGATTCTTGGGAGACCTTGATAGTTTCTCTCAGTTATAACCCCTATCTCTCATATGATGGTGTGAGGGGTTCAATCTTGAATGAAGAAATTAGAGGTAAGTCTAGTGGAAAAGGCAGCAACTCAGCTTACAATGTTAGAGTCAAGGCTGGAAAGAAAAATGCAAATGTTGGACAGAGAAGCAGAAGCAAGAGCAAAGGAAAGGAAAAGAGTGATATTACTTGCTATTAGTGTGGTCGGAAGGGCCACAAGAAGCCTGATTGCAAGTACTGCAAGAAGGAACAAGAGAGAAATAAGAATGCAGGAGACAAAATGAAGAAAGAGAATACGATAGATGTATCTGAGGCAGTCAAAGGCAAGGAAAAGGCCAATGTGGTCTCTAGTGTAGTCATAGAAAAGCTCTGTCATAGAGGAGCTCTCAGATGCAGAGGCTGATGTATTATGTGCAGTTGATTATGATGCCCTTGTATGTCACATGCAGGATATGCAGATTACCAAGGCTGATGTGATTGATGCACTTTTGTCAGTTGATAATGGTGTCACTCAGGCTTGGATTGTAGACTCTGGTGTCTCTTTCCATGTAACTCCTTGCTTGGAGTGTTTTGCTTTGTTTAATGAAGGCAGTTATGGAAAAGTGTATCTTGGAAATAACCATGCTTGCAGCATTGATGGGATAGACACTGTACACTTGTCTTTGGATAATGGGCAAGAGCTTGTGTTGAAAGATGTTAGATATGTGCTTGGGATCAAGAAGAGTTTACTATCTGTTGGTAGCTTGACTTGCATGGTTACACTACATTGTTTGGTGGTGGTTTGTGGAAATTGAAAAAGGGTTCCATGCTGATTGCAAAAGGAACCAAGAAGGGCACTTTGTATTGTTTGCACTGTACAACTTTGAATGACAAGTTTCTTGCAATTGCTGAAATTGGCTGTCATTTGGAGTTGTGGCATAAGAGATTAGGCCATATGAGCCAGAAATGACTTGATGTCCTTACCTCTTTGAAGAGGGTTGATGGAAAAGGCTCTAAACTTGACTTTTGTAATGACTGTCAGTTTGGAAAGCAAATGAAAAATTCCTTTTACTCTGGTGTCTCTCGTAAGTCCAATGTCTTGGACTTAGTGCATTCTGATGTATGTAGTATGTCCATGAAATCGTTGGGTGATATTGGATATTTTATCTCTTTTATTGATGATTGTTCGAGGAGGATTTGGGTTTATCTGTTGAAAAAGAAAAGTGAAGTGTTTGCTGTTTTTAAAACTTTTCATGCATTTGTGACCACGCAAACTGATAATGGCGGTGAGTTTCACATCTACTGAGTTTAAGTCTTTTTGTGACTTGCATGGAATCAAAAGGGAGGTTATAGCTCCTTACAGCCCTTCTTCAAATGGGGTGGCTGAAAGATACAATAGAACTTTATGTGAAAGAGTGCGGTGCATGCTGTCCACTGCTAATCTTCCTCATGAATTTTGGGGAGAGGCACTTAAAACCGCGGTTCACATTTACAACCGCTCTTCAAACAGGTCCTTAAATAATGGCATCCCTGAGGAGGTTTGGTTTGGCAAATCGACCTCATATGACCATTTACGGATATTCGTCGGTTGTGATGCTTTTGTGTATGTTAGAGATGAGTTGAGGAATAAACTTGACCTGAAATCCACCAAAGGCATTTTCATGGGCCATGGTGATGAGGGTGAATTTGGCTATAGAGTGTGGTTATTACCATAGTCCAAGAAATTGTTCGCAGCTGTAATGTTGTGTTTAATGAGGCAAAGTTGCTGAAGAGTACTTTAGCCTCTGATGAAGACATGAAAAATGTCAAATTTCAGAATTTGCACCTATTACTTCAAATGATGAGCCTCATGATGCTGTACCACAGGCTGAAATTGATGATTAGCTGGTTATTTTTGAGCCAAATGATGATGGACAGCAAATAGAAGGAGGTGGCCATGGACAGCAAGATAGAATTGCTGATTATGAAAATGCAGGTGCTGATAATGAAAATGAAGGTGCTGTACAGCATGAACAGCATGCTGAAAATGGCTTACAGCAGCTAATAAATGCTGAAAATAACATACCTCCAGATGTAGATTCCATTCCTGAGAATGTAGATCATTGGATATGCAGTTCTACATGCTTAAGAAGGCAGCCACATAGGTATGATCCTTCTTTGTATTATGGGATGCTTACAGATGAGGGTGAGCCTCTTACATATAAAGAGGACAAGTTATGCAAATTCAGCAGTAAGTGGAAGCTAGCTATGCAGTAAGAGATTAAATCTTTGTATGCTAATGATATTTGGGATCTTGTGCCGTTGCCCAAAGGAAGAAAGCCTCTTCCAAACAAATGGGTTTACAAAGTAAAGATAGTTGATGGGAAACCCAAGTACAAGGCAAGACTGGTTGCCAAAGGATATGCACAGAAGGAAGGGAATGACTTCCAAGAGGTCTTCTCATCTGTTGTGAAGATGACCACTTTACGTGTGCTTTTTGCTCTCACAGTTGTATTGGATTTAGAGTTGTATCAAATGGATGTGAAAACAACTTTTCTACATGGTGACATTGATGAGGAAATCTACATGAAACAGCATGAGGACTTTGTAGTTCTTGGAAAAGAGCAGTTGTTGTATAAGCTAAAATGCAGCTTGTATGGGCTGAAGCAAGCACCACGGCACTGGTAGAAAAAGTTTGACACTTTTATGCTCTCTCCTGAGTTTACATGCAGTCATGCAGATGATTGTTTGTACATGAAAAAGGATACAGATAGCAACCCCATCATACTTGTTTTATATGTGGATGATATGTTGCTAGCTTGGAAAAGAAAGACTAGCTTGGATGCTCTTAAAGATCAGCTGAAATCAGCTTTCTCCATGAAAGATTTGGGGAATGTAGAGCATATATTGGGCATGAGGATTCGTAGGGATAGAATGTAGAAATTGCTGTTCTTATCTCAAAAGAAGTACATTGAAAAGGTATTGGATAGATTTAACATGGCTGAAGGTAAGCCTCTTGGGGTGCTCTTATCTCCATATCTTAAGCTTAGTAAAGCCAACAACCCAAAAGATGACATGGAAATCAATGCTATGATGGGAGTACCTTATGTATTAGCTTGTGGCTCTCTTATGTATGTTATGGTTACTACTCTTCCAGATATTGCTCATGTTGTGGGAGTTGTCAGTAGGTTTATGTTAAATCTTGGCAAAACACATTGGGAGGTTGCCAAGTGTATTCTTCGATATCTAAAGGTACATAAAGAAAGTATATTTGCTATGGGCAGGGTACACTTAGTTTGTAGGGTTATTGTGATGCAGATATGGCAGGTGACTTGGGACACTCGCAGGTTCCCTAGCGGGTATGTCTTTACAGTTGCTGGTGGGGCCGTTTCTCGGTGCTCCAAGTTGCAGAACATCGTAGCACTGAGTACTACTGAAGCTGAATACATATCAGCTATTGAAGCTTCTAAGGAAGCTATATGGTTGAGTAGACTTGTAGAGGATCTCATGATGTCTATGAGTACTCTAGTGTTGGGATGTGATAGCCAGAGTGCTGTGTATCTGGCTAAGAATGCTATGTATCATTCATGCACAAAGCGTATAGATGTGTGATATCACTTTATTAGACAGATTCTTGAAGATGGTCTAATCACATTGATCAAGATCAAAACAAAGGATAACCTTGCAGATGTTCTCACTAAAAGTCTAAGCAAGGCTCAACATGAGCATTGTATACGACTAGTGGGAGTTGGCTAGAGATTCACTTCGGACCTTTAAGTGGGAGGAGTTGGGACAAAGGTTCTTTATTTACCTTCGTGTATTGTACACGTGTATTATTTAGTTGTACATGTGAATGCACTTTTACGTGCCCTAAGTAAAAATACATTTTATTCTTTGTGTATCAACACATTGTTAATACATCCAAATCAGATCGTACTCTCTCTCTATCACTCTCACTCACTTGCTCACCCCTTCACTTGCAACATACTCAACATATCAAAAGGTCAAGTTTTACTGACAAAGTGCACTGGGTTTCTTGCAGCCCTTGCCTATTCCTGATAGACCGTGGAGCAACATAGCCATGGATTTTATCTTTGATCTTCCGTCATCTCGTGAGAAATTGATGAAATACAGCTATTTGTAACTAATTTCGAGCATATTTTAGTAATCTAAAGAAATACCAAAAGGGGCGCCAAGCTTTGGGACCAACAAGTGTTAATGTGTGGTACAGGAGCACACTCTAGCTCCAGTTGTGTGTGGAGTTTTATTGCTGAATTTATTGTTAAGCTGAATTAAGTGTTTGCTAAAATCTGGTTTATTGCCCTTTGGGCTTTCAAAGGTTGGTTTTAGTGATAGCTTCCATGGTTGTTTGAGTAGGGCAGTAGCAGTTTTTTAACATTTTCCATGATGAAACTTTACTTTCTCTCTTTCTTCAGCATTTTCTTATCCTATGGCCATCTCTCAAGTTATCTTAGCAAAATCTAGCCATTTGAGTCATTAGAGGTGGAGATTTGAAAAATCTTTGCCATAAATCCTAATTTATAACAAAAATTAGAATTTGATAGCCACCTCAGGATGTGTGCTCAGAATTGAGAGCCTAGGATTTGAATTCCAAGAGTTATAACAAAGAGTTTTAGGAAGATTGAAGAGGCCAACGGGGCAATATCAGATTTGGGGCTAAATTTGTCTTTTAAGGAGCAGAATCCTCCAGCAAAGCAAGGGGAAAATTGATTTGGAGGCTTGTCAGTCAGTTTTGATAGTAAGTGGCACTTGGATTAGTGGAGGAGATCAAATAATATTAATTATACCCTATCCATTTGCAATAAAAGCTAAGGAAATACCGCAAGGAGCGCTAGTTTTGAGGCCAATAGGTTGTCCATTGTCCAATATTAAAGTGGTAACATTTGCATTTTTAGTTTATGTGAATTTTATGTTTGTTGTAATTGTTGATTAATTAGGTCATTATCACCTTCTTCGAGGAGGAAGGCCGGTTTCATGGACTTGGCAAAAGTGGAAGTAATACATTATATGAAGTTGACCTCACTTGAAAAATTTGCATGGCGTATGTAGCTTATTGGAATTGTGTTTGTACTATTGTAGGTTTATTTACTGCTTCACCTTTTCAGGCTTTGTAGAAAGTGGGTTTGCCTTTTAAATGGGCTCCAAAAGAAATTGATTATTGTAGCTTTTGAAAGGTTGAAAGAAAAGCTTACTTGTGGTTTGGTGTTGATCTTGCTAGAGCTCCAAAAAGCTTTCATTTTCTAGTGTGACGCATGTGGGAACAACATTGGTGCAATCTTCATGCATGGAGGACGTGTCATAGCTTATGAAATCAGAGTGTTATAGGATGTAGAAAAGAATTTGTAGATCTATGAAAAAGTGTTATTGATGCCTAGAAGCTTGTTAAGAAAGCTCTCCAAAAGACTCAGACAAAAAGCAAAAGAGAGCCACATATTGTTACCGTAGGGCCTTAGAGTTTGCGGAGGGTGATTGGGTTCTTTTGCACTTTGAAAAGGCTAGATTAAGAAAAAAGAAAGAAAAGGCAAGGAAAGTTTATTTTTAAAGCTAAGCATGCGTTACTATGGTCCTTCTTAGGTACAATAGAAGATTAGTGAGGTGGCTTATAGTTGATGCTTTTTGATCATTGGAAGGTTCACAATGCACTCTATGTGAGTTTATTGAGACCTTTTTGTGAGGGTGTGCCTGTGATGCTATTGATGAGGTTTAGTTGAAAGTCGAGGAATTGGATAAGATCTTCATTTCTTGAATATGTTTTGGCACATAAGAAGAGAAAGGTTAAAGGTAAAGTTTCTCATCATTATCTTTTGAAGTTTAAAAACTATGCACCCTTGTGTGCAAAGTGGATTGTTGTAACTTTAGGTTGAGGCATTTCAATTGGAGCTAACCTTGGTTGTAGCTCCATCAGGCTCAACTAACTGCAAGTCTAGAGTATTGCTTGATACTTGAGAGGGGGTAGCACTTCCACTTCTTTTGGTTAGATACACTTAGATATCTAGGGGTCACTTGGTGTTCTTTATATTCACCTAAGGTACTATATGCTCAGAATATATTTGCTCTGGGACCTACTATGATTGATGTTCTAGACACTATGTATGTTGTTATGTAGTTTTTTATGGATGCTTACCATGACACTATCGTAATTTTTGGGCAACTTTAATTCTGACACTTGTGGACATGTATATGACAACAGCATGTGTACATGTTGCTCGTCTCATTTTTTGATGTTACTTGCTGGTGTACTTTTTGATATGCCTTTGGTTTATACACGCATGCAATTGGGGTCAATTGCCGGGTTTTAATAGGAGTTATGTCATGAGAATGACAAAGGGGCTTAATGAGTTAATTAAAATCTAATTCTAGTACCCGTAGCTCTTGGCACAACAACCATTGCACTAGCAATGAAAGATTTGACATTGAGGCATGCCATGGACACAAGGTGCAATGTGAAACTTTCATTGTTTGGACCTTAGAATTGAGTTACATTGAAAGTTTCGCTTGGTAAGTAGCTCACTTAGGGCACTTAAGTTATTGAGCAAACGGTGAGCTTAAGTTTGGTCTAGCCAGTGCTTAATAAAAAATGTGATTTGATTTAGGGGTAATTGGTTATTCATTTAGAAACTTGATCTTGGCTACTTCGGGATCCTTTCTCTCCAATTCTTGTTTTTGAAAGAGAGTTTTTCAGCCATCCTGAGATGTTGGACAATTGGGAATTAGTCTCTTTCTTCTCCTCTCTCTCTCTCTCTCTCTCTCGGCTGTGCAAGCTTTGTTTTACAGGAAATCAAAATTTGAATTTGGGTGTAGCATGCCTTGTTGAAGCCTCTTAATTGGGGTCGCCAAACGATTGAGGATCTGGGGGTACATTAGGGCAAATGTATTCAGACACGCAGGTCTGATTTCCAGCAACTGAAAGCATTAAATTCAGTATTCAATCTGAGGGAAAATGCATGTCAAATATTAGGGTTTTTGGACAGCAAGTTTATAGGTCTAGATCACTTTAGTTTGATAGTAATTTGAAGGTGCATTGGTTAGGGCAAAGCTCTAAGATTGTTGGACAATTAGGGGTGAGGCCTTATTTGTTGAATCAGATTGGTGTGGGATTGAGATTCGTGAGAATTCTTGATTGATTGCAGTGTGGTAGCAATGAGAGACCATGGATACACTTTCCAATGTCATGTTGGTCAACATTGTAGTGATTTTAACTTTGTATGCTTGCAGACATGCTGGTTTGAGGGTGATAGATTCAAAGCTCATTGGTCAAGGTTAGTAAGAGCAATTGAGGACATAGCAATTGGAGCGGATTTAGTTCATTAAAGAGCTAGGCGTATGAGGAATCATGCAAAGAGGGTGTTGGTTTGTGATAGTTGTGTTGAAGGCATGGGGCTTCAAGTGGTTTTTGTATAAAGGCTCATCTTCAATATAAAAGAAATACCATTAGGGACACTCACCTTGAGGGCCAATTTGGTATTGTCTATTGTGCGAGAGCGCTCTAGCTCTCAAGTTCTTTGTGTCTTTTATTTTCTTTGCTGAATTGAATAGTGTGTATGCTGTGAGTTTACGCTCATAGCCTTATAGATTAGATCTACAAGCTAGTTTTAGGGGTTCCAAACCCAATTCGTGCAGGTAGCTAAGGTTGCTTTTGAGGTAAAAAGCATTGGTGAAGATGTCAACCACATTGCAATTCTTAGGGATATATCTCATGGGGTTGTGAATTTTTGACTTAATGATCTTTGAATAGTAAAGTTGAGACACATAAGTTATGTACATGTGTGGTGTACGTGATAGCTTAGGTTGAACGTGTGTCATGATGATAGGTGATCTAGCTTGGGCAATGGGGGACATTGATACAAGTTTTATGGTTAGGTGTTGCAGTCCTAGTGGGGGTGCTTGGTGACAAATCTTGGTCAAGGACGTTGAATGGCCCCTCGAAAATGACTTTTGGTGTCATGGGGATTAGGGAATGAAATGATTCAATGCCTCTAATTGAGGTTTGGATTGGGGGTGGGTGTGGTCAAAGTTTGGGGAAGGGCATGTATTTTTCAATTTATTGAATTATTATTGATTGGAAGTAAGTCTAGAGGTTGAGTTTGCATGGGCAGGTTTGACACTTAGGATTCAACTATGTTTGGGAGCCATGCAAGGCTGTGTGAGGCCATTTTTCGGCAGATCTCAGTGCGGAGGGATCATAATTCACAGCATCTGATGCAATTCTAGAGCAAATGGCAGTTGCGGAACCTGATTTTGGGTAGTTTGACAGCGGAAGAACCCTCACCAATTGTAGGTGACAAATTTCAAGGCTATTCAGCTACTGTTTGGGCATTTTTTGTGCAAGAAAATATCAGAATATCTTTATTTTCATGAATAAGTGTGTATATTAATATATGGAAATATCAGAATCTTTCTCCTCTACTACTTCTCTCTCCCTCTTTGCATGTATTGCTTCATATATCTGTCCTATCATCCTTATGTTGTATCCTTGTATGGGCATTGTCTTTTACAATATATCACTTTTTATCTTTTACTACGTCACATTTTGATGTCTAGTGGTGATTATCATTGTACATGGTTTTGTCTCATAAGCCGGTTTTGGCCTCAAAATGTGTGTGTGTGTGTGTTTTCCCATCTTCCCCTCTCCTTGCCAATTGAAGCCTTATTAGTGAATTTGCAGCATTTCAGCAGTAAATTTGCTGATTACAGACTTGACTTTAGTAGAAATTAGGGTTTGCATCTTGTCTTGGAATGCATGCCAGCAAATCTCAGCCATGCATGATCTCTCTCTCTCTCTCTCTCTCTGTGTGTGTCCTGCTTCTTCTCTCACATGTGACATCAATTTTAGATTCATGTTGGATGTGGTGATAGAAGTTGAAAATTGAGCCTCAATTTGGACCTGAAGTGTTGCTGATTGGGAGCGGCTGATTCCATGGTTTAGGGTTTGAATGACTGCTTTGGGATATGTGCATGCATGCCCTAGTGTTTGGGGAATGTTGTGGATGTAAATTTTGTTAGTAGACAACAGATCAGTCAGATTTTGGAGGCCTACAGGAGGGCTGATTTGCATGCAAGAGGAGAATTTTCAATTTGGGCTCCCTTTGTTGTGAAATCAAGGGGCAAATCGGACGACAATTGCTGCGGTCATTTGGGACAGCTAAAGATTCCAAATTTCGTAATAGATTGCTCTTGCTCAATAGAGGAATTTGGAAACTCTTGGACATATCACTTGAGTTCATGGTGAGGCCCACCAAATTCTTGGGGCATCTTGCCTTTCTCTTGGTTGTGCAACAAGATGTTGGAATAATGTGAAAAGAAATATGGCAAGGGGCACTTGCGTTTTTGAGACCAATCAAGTGTGAGCTCATATCAATTTCTTGAAGGCATTCTAGCCCAAAGTGTTAAAGTGCTGAATTGTCAAATTAATATTTATTTTATGAATTTGTTGCTTGTTGTGATTAGTGTTATTTGGCTCCAATATACTTTAGAGAAGTTACATGTTGCTTGATCTACTTTTGAACCAAATGCTAATGAATCTTTATATGTGTAGACCTCAATGGGGACTAGGTTTGGCGCTTTGCTTGTCAACATAGAGGATAGTAGGATGCTGCTATGAATAACGTAAATGATCTTGCAGTTATGGCAAATAGAGTCTCCATCATGGGATGCTCAATACTTTACCTATATAGATGATTCTATAACCACATGTTGCTTTCCACTAGACTAAGAAGTCTAGCTAGAACTAAGAGGGAAGTAGAACCCACAATGAGCCCTCCTAGTATCAATATCTTGGTCCAATTTGAATCAATTTCCCTCAAATACTAATCCTCACACTATGATAATGAAAATTCTCAACTAATAGGTTTTCCTAATAATTATACCATAGTACTTGTATGTTTGTGTACCAATGAGATCATCTTTCAATTTCTCCACTTTAATGTTGAATTTGCCTCCTTTGTAGAAGGATGACCTTGAAGAGCATAGAAACTAAAAGTGACGCAACTATGTTTGTTATGGGTCTTAATAATATGGGCTTGGATCAAGTCAATTTAAAAACTCTATTGAAGGGAGATCAAGTGTGGTGAATGATTGCATTGAAATTTGAAAATTTTCTTGATGAATGTGATTCATGTCAGATATTTCTGGGAATCTCATACCTTTTCAACGCGCATGTCTTCTTTGTTTTGATCAAGAGAGATAATAAGTTGGTTCCATATGCTTACTTGAGTAGGGTTTGAGGTGTCAAGACTCAAGAGATGACTAAGCGTACTTAGTTTGTATGTAAGATGTGAGGTTTTAATTGCATACTCAAGAAAAGACAAGAACACCCAAAGGTGGAAATGATTTTCTCATGGAAGTTAATATGAGATTATACAAGAAATAGACTTTGATAGCCCAAGCCATATGCTATCCAACACACTTCACAAGTTGTGTGAAAAGCATATGCGATGGGCCAAACTTTTATCCATGCCCATATTTAGGTAGTGCGTGTTGAGGGTAAAAAGAATGTTGTGGCTGATGCATAGTGAAGGAATCCACAGCTTGTAGAGGTGTCTATAGCAGATCATCATGAGCTAGATGATACAAAGACACAATATATAGAGGATGAGGACTTTGCTAGAGCCTACGATCTATTGTTACATGATCAATGGAATGAGCACTATACTTTCTAGGGATGGTTTCCTTACGATGCGTGCACCCCCGTATGCAGGGCATAGAGGCATTGATGCTACTATCAAGGGGATGCAATTTATCTTTGGCTCTTTGGGTTGGGCCATGACTTTGCATGAGTTGTGGTGGACGATGGATTGATTAATGCGGCAAGTTTGTGTGCACATTCAAGTAATTCGAGTTAACTAAACGGTAATGTGAAAGTTTTGTTTACTTTATTAAATTTAGGCATGGGCCAAAGTTCTGGGCTGAGACATTATCTTTCCTTACTTTACTGAAGTTGGTCGAGCAAGATGCCTACAATGTGATGTCTGATCAAGAAAAAGTGTTCTAGACATGATGATTACTGCAGCACAACACTGTTTTATGCAGGAGGTTCAATATTCTCGTCTAACAAAAATTCTTCTGGAAAAAGGAGATGTTTAAAGGGCTGTAAGTGTTGATAGCGAATGGGAACAATATGGAGAATAGAGTTGAGAGGGGCTTTGACACTTGAAAACTGTCTGGCTGTTTGTTCTTCGGACCTTTTCTTTTTTCTGAGTCTTAATCTGTAGTTTGGTGTATCTGGATTCATACTACTTTTTGTATGACAGGTGAAGATCTAAATAAAGTTGTGTTTATTGCAAACCATTCAAGTGCTGATGGAAGGGCTCAAACAGCTACGGTGGCGCCATCTTCACCCTTTCCACCACCTCAACCTCAAATGTAGGTCTTGTGTGCTGCCAAGCTGCCTGATAATCTCGTTTTTCTTACATTGCTATGTGTAGGTTCCTTTCAACTTGTGGTTTTTTTGCATTGTATTTTTTAGATTTTTTTTTACAAAGACTTTTCTTTCACTTGCAGTGGTTCACCTCTTCTCTGGATTGGGGTGGGTGTTGGTATTTCTATTATCTTTTCATGGGTAAGGTTCAAAACGATTGAATGTGCTTTAATCGGATCCTGTCATTATTGCTAGTTGTAAGTTTGTTCCAACCAATGCTTCTATAAATTTCTTAGCTAATTGTGTCTATTTGTGTGTCATCAGGCAGCTCGGAAAGTTCAGGTAAGAGTTGTGAACTCTGCAACATGTTCACTTTGATTCTTGTTATGAATTCCAAGATACTCTGAAGTCTAATGGCTGGAAAGTCTGACATGTCATGCTCTCAAGGTAAAGACATTAGAGTTGTACAATATGCATATAATGCTTGGTTATGTTGGACCTTGGCATAGCAACATCTTGTGGTGAAAGTAGGGATAAGGTGTCTTATGTTGCTTGGAAAGTTAGCTTCATGGGCATGTCAAGGCAGGGGCTGTAGGTTGCTTCATGTTTTCTCTTTAAGTTGTTGGATGATTTTGGAAGGTTGAGCAATGGTTGGTTCTAGTCACATCTAGCTGCATCTTTTAGCTACACCTGATTTTAATTTTAACAGAAGTTGAAACATAGTGAGCTGCCAACCTGAATGTCAAATATAGCGCATATTGCAAGGGTGGTTCATTGTGATACTTTCGTTGATGTACTGGAATATATTTAAGAAGATTCTTTTTGCACTGATTATTCTTATGTTTGGCATTTACAGAGTTACGCGATGCAGCAGGCTTTCAAGTCTATGATGCAGCAATCAGGACAAGGTGCCAACCCCTTTATGGCAGGGCCAGGGGGGAACCTATTTCCTGGACAAGATTTTAGTCCTTTTGCCGGACAGGGAGCAAAGCCATTCAACTATCCTTTTCCTCCTCCTCCAGCTACTGAACCACAAGGTGCTTCAACAGCAACTGTGGACGTCACCCCAAATCCAGTCTCATCACCAGTTCCTGAAACTCATATCACTATACAAGAGCAGCAGAAAGCCAGGAAGCCAGGTAGCTCTGCAACTTTCATTTAAACAATCAAAAAGAGATAAAATTTCAATTTGCAGGTGCAAAAATAATGATGTATTTGTCTTCTTTTATGTGCAGCATTTACTGATGTGGATGTGAAATCACTGGAGGAACAGCCAAGGTTGCAGGAGGAACAATTCCCACAGCAGTCAATGGCCGAGAAAGTAAGTGAGGTACGAACATGTGTCAATAGGGGGTGTTGAATATGTATTCTAGATAGTAGAACATCAATATTTTGTAGTAAGTATACTCGGATTGGGTATTGGATGCATGTATCTGCAGGCTGATCAAGCTGCTGGTGCTACAGACTCCAGCAGCTTTAGAAATGAGACTGCCACAACAGAAAATGGTGAGGTTTTTTTTTGGTCTTGCACTTGAGATATTTGCTTTTGTAACACATTGAGCATTTTTTATGAATTCGACTTTATGGGTTGCAGAACTAGGCAATGAGATTAATTTTCTTTTCTTTGAATGACCAAATGACTCAACTATTTGGACATTTTAAGAGTCTTCTGCCTTGCATCTGAAATTGTATTAGAGTCTCTTCACTTAAGTTTCAGGGCAAGCTTTTGTATGATAGTGACTTTACTAATGATGTCAATATTTAACATAATGTTTAGATCATCACATTCATTCGCTTCATCTGTGGAAGAGAGGATGGGCTGTGACATGCAGAGCAGGAGACTGAGCTACAGGTTTGGGAGAGTTACAGGCTCTCGATGGATCCCAGTTAGTGGATGTTAGACATTGATTGGCAGTCCGAGTAGGCCTGCCTACAGAGACTATACTCAGTTGCCAGTGGCTTCCATGGTCTGGGTTATGCAGCAGGAGATCCTCCCTTGTAGGAGAGAGAGGATAGGCAGAAATTCACTCGGGAGTCAGAGTCAGAAGATCCCCTAGACTCCAGTGGTTCCCCCCCTTGCACGAGGTTGCTCGAGTTATTAAAGAGGAGATTTGCCAGAGTCTGTTTTGAAGCAGGTATGGGCAGAGAAGCCACACTGGTCTGAGTGACTCAGATGGTTTCCATGGGGACCCTTTAGTGGAATGTGCTAGGATTCAGTGGTTGGCAGCATTGGAACCTCGTAAGTCAGGACTTGCATAGAGCCTTGGTAGGAGGATCTGTTGATTTCTTCTTGATTCAGCAGCACCACCACTCAGCAGCGAGTGTATACAACTGCGGCAGGAAGTTCTTCCATGACAGAGCTTTACTTGCTGGGCTGCAGCAATTGGTAAGTCAGAGATCTATGCAGGAGTCTGCATTTTTATAGGAGAGCAGTGAACCCAGATGGTGCAGGATTGGGGTGTTCTTGTCCCAAGGAGGTCCTTTTGGATTTCCTTGAGAGTTGATGATGCAGTTGTCAGAATGCTGACTATTTATGCTCCCGGTTGGTCAGCTTGGAAGGAAATGTTTTTAGTCTCCACCATCAGGTAGTCTTTATCACTTGTTGACCATTGGATAGTGGAACAATACTTCCGTATGGTAGAGGCTGCTGCATTCTGCCAGGGCAGAGTATGACATAATGAAGGAAGTTAGATCAGAGTACAGATACCATGTAAGGGCTTTGCTTAGGACACATGCAAGAGACAGGGTGACCATAAATTTTCGGCACCATGTGGCCCAATCACTCTATATAGGGACTTGGGTGAGCAAATGGTTCTTTTGCTCAGGGCCCTTGGGAGGTTTGACAGGTGGTATAAATTATGAGGCAACCTTGCTTGGAAGCTGGATCCATGACCAGACCCCTAGATTATGAGAAAGACATGGAGAGAATTTGACAGAGCATGAAGAGGGTTGTCAGTGTGTCACCAGTGGCCCTGCCTTTTGGCACAAGTGTTTTGGAGAGGATGGCTGGGATGGGAACTCCTTTTCGAGTTATTTGGACCATACCTGTATGATTTGTGGAACCAACATGTGCAAATGGTAATGATTTATATGTTGTCATTGTAGCGAAACACCTATGTGCTGTTTCTAGGGTTAGTCGCACGAATGTGAACTTTGTGCTGCCTATGCGCATATGAAGAAAGGTTAATGATATATTTTGCAGTGCTCAAGTAGTTGATAGTTGAAACTTAAAAATATAGAAATATTTTGGATGTGTGAAAGTTCTATGGCCATGTGATTCAGCTGGGGGCACAGGTTCATACTTATTTCAACTTCCATGCTTGTATGTGTTTGCTTTATGCTGGACTATCACACTCTGGGAATAAGGACCTTACTATATTACTTCTTGATTTATAGAAAGCATATAGTGAACTCAAAGTAGGAGTTCTTGGAGAACACCATACTGAGGATGGGGTTTCTAGGGCAATGGTTCTGAGGAGAGCACTTTACTTTCAGGTCATGGTCAGGCCCTTATCAGTGGGACCAGAGGAGAGCATTCCAGCACACAGAGATCAATGAGACATAGTTGTTCTCTTCCTCTCATCTTGTTCCCTTTTCTAGCAGAAGCTATGAGGTTTTCTTTCTTTAAGAGAGAGATTTACAAACATTTAAGGTATTAGGTCATGTTGAGAAAGGGTAGGGTTTGCAGAAACACAGTATGTATGGCAAACACTGTGACAAAGAGCTCAAAATCATAGAGGAAGCATGAAGCAAGTTTTTTTTTTTGTTTCCTTGTTTCCCATAACTATGTTTCAGATTGCTGCAAAGATGGTACGTTTGCTGCATTTTCAGCTTGGCCAACGTTAAACAATGCATCTAGTTGACTAGCCTCAATCTCTCATTCACCAAATGTACTAAGAGCACCGAATGGGTTGCCAAACATCCCCATTTGCATACTTGGGACCATTCCAATGTGAATATATATGGGATTTTGCGTTCCACCAACCATTGCAAGATACATTTGACCATGCATTCCATGCATTCTTTGGATGCATACGGCTCCACCAGCCATTATAGGATGCATTTGACCATACTTCCATGCATTCTTGGCCACATAATAAATTCTTGCCATGCATACCAAGAGGAGCAATACCATCGTGACCAACCACTACATTAAACACAGATCTTGCACCTTAGATTTCCGGCAAATCCTTGTGTTGCATGGTTGAGATTCGAAGTTGTGCTTCTCGAGACAACTGAGAAGGCCCAAATTTTGCAGAAATTTAGAGCTGTACAAGCAAATTCACTAGTGGAATTCTTTTAATTCATTGACGAGGCTTCAATATGAGAGAGAGAGAGAGAGAGAGAGAGAGAGAGAGAGAGAGGGGGGGGAGTGAGAGAGAGAGAGAGAGAGAGAGAGAGAGAGAGAGAGAGAGAGAGAGAGAGGCTTGGAATTGGAGAGAGAGAGAGAGGAGAGAGAAAGCGAGGTCGCGGACGGCTATGGAGGAGCTCGATCTGACGCTGACTCGCCCCTGTACCTGTGCTGCTGCTATCTGCCGCCGTCTGGCCGTCGCCCGCAGGCCCGTCGCCTGCCTCTGAAGCTGCCGTCGCCCGCAGGCCCGTCGCCTGCCTCTGAAGCCCGCCGTCGTCAGCGCCTGTTCGTAGCCGTTTGCAGCCGCCGTCTGGCCCGTCGTCCTTGCTTCCTGCCTGCAAACATCCGCCTGCGCGCGGGCGCCTCCTTGTGGAGGCGCAGGTTTCGCCGCCGACGCCCGTGTTGGCCAGGGCAGCCCGTCGTTTCCTGCAGGTGCGAGAGAGAGAGAGAGAGAGAGAGAGAGAGAGAGAGAGAGAGAGAGAGAGAGAGAGAGAGAGAGAGAGAGAGAGAGAGAGAGAGAGAGCTCGGCTCGATGCGTTTCCTGCGTCGGTTGCCCTTGGCGCCGCCCTGACCTGTCGCATGTCGCTACCCCCTGCGCGCCCTTCGTCGCCCCCTGCCCTGTCGCCCTTCCTCGCCCCTTGCGTGACGTCTTTGACCTGCCTGCGTGCTGCGCCGCCCTGCCCTGTAATTTCTTCGCCATCCTGTCCTGCGTGCCGCCTGGCCCCTTTCCCCAGGGCAGCGCAGGCCTGACTGGACCCTGCGTGAAGCTGGGGACCTGCAATCCGACCCTGCGCAGGATCGACCTCGCCTAACCTAGCTCGCCCTCTGCCAGGACGAGTGCGAAGACAGCAGTATGGCTGGCCTGGATATGGATTTTCTTGACCGGACGGTGGCAGCCCTTGGCCCTGATTCCGATGCAGAGGAGCCGGAAGATATGGTGCCATGCACGGAGGAGTTGCCGCCGAGTTCTGAACTGCCGCCTGCCGGCAAACGCTCCAAGCATACTTCTGATGAGCCAATGAGTCCTCCGGAACGCTCCTATGCGCAAGTGGCCTCTGATCCTGTGGATTCACAGGAAATTGACTGGGAGCATTTGCTGGACTTTGCCAATACTCTGCTCGGCGATTATGTCCAGCATAATACTGAATCTTTTTCTGTTGCGGGAACGGATGATGTGCTGGAAGCCACGGTGGACCCCAAATCAGTCTTGCGATCCTTCTCGGTGTTTTATGACCGTGCAGTTATACTTTTCTTCACTGGCAGGATCCCAGTGCTTTCGCATATTCGCCAGTGGTTGCACCATTTATTGCAAGGGGAGTCTGTTGAGGAGATCTTCCTTGGACCTCGCGGCTTTTATGAGGTGCTGCTGAAATTGGAAACGCATCGAGCCGAGCTCCTGTCCAAGTTGCCACTAGTCTTTGATCGCCGCTTGGTCCATGTTGTGCCATGGTGCCCCATGGCCGACTTCCAGCGTCTGCTTCAACGCGAATGCCCGGTGTGGGTGGAGGTGGAAAATTGTCCGGCGGTCTATTGGCCCATGTTGAAGGATGCGATGGCGGTTGTGGGAACAGTGCTGGTTCCCCCAAGCCTCAGGGCGCTGAACCGCAACCGTTTATGCATGCTATGGGACACGGCCAGGAAAAGGCCCGCGTGGCTTCGCCTCAATTGTTCGGGCATGCATCCTTTGTATTTTCGCTTAAAATGGGGCAACTTTGCGGGACACTGCTTTTCATGTGGTAAATTGGGGCATTTCATGGCCGAATGCCCTGGAAGGCAATCGTCTGCGGAGGATGCGCAGGTTGTGCTGCCCAAGGATGACATGGTGCTTGATGCCACGCCCCAGGAAGCCCTTCAGTCTCCTCATGTCATGGATAAAGGCAAACAACAGGTCCTGAGTGTGGATTCCCGTCGCACTGACTGGATTGAGGCACGTTTCCAAAAAGGTAAAAAGTTGGATGCAGGCCTGGCGGATCCTGGGCCTACTGCTTCCCAGGATTCCGTGCGCACGTATACGTGCCGGAAAGAAATGGCCACTTCACAGCAGGCTGCGCGTCCTACGGCCCCGTCTGCCCCCCGTAATCAGTCTCCAAGGAGAGTCTATACCGACGGACCCAAAGGCCCACCTGCCAAGCTGGCGTTTGATGCCAAAGGTAATGTTATTACACCCTGGGATCGGCGTTATCCCCGCCCCTCTCCCAAGGCAGTGGATTTCCCTTCTACCTCTAAAGCAGGTCGCCAGAATTCTTTTGCAGTATTGGCTGATTTTCTGGATGAGGGTGTCCTGGATGCTCTCGCGGAAAAGGTGAAATCGAGGCAGCAGGCGCCTCGTTCCTGACTTCCTTCTTTGAGGATACATGAAGATAGCCACGTGGAATGTGCGAGGCATTTGCTCTCGCCATAAGTAACATGCCATGTGGACCATCTTGCATGAGAACTAGTGGGATGTATTGTGTGCAGTTGAGCACAAAAGTCACGGTGAAGCAGGAAAAGTGATGGATTGTCATGGATTCCGTCTGTTTTATGCAGGGACCCATGCTACGCACTATTCGGGCGTGCTGATGATTGTCCATGAGAAATATCAGCCTGTCCTTGTTAAAAATGATGTGCAGGGCCGCTTTCTGGTGATCGAAGTCTTATTTGAAGGAGAGATTTTATGGCTGTTGGGCCTCTATGCTCCGAATGATCCCGCATCCCGACGGGATCTTTGGTCCACTTTGCAGGGCTCCATGTCACTCGGCCGAAGGGGGTTTTTGATGGGAGATTTCAATATGTGTGTTGACTCTTCTCAGTCCACTTCAGCGCATTCGGTAATGGATACGCCGGAAAGCCGGGTGTGGAGTTCCTTTGTTTTGCACGTACTTAAGCAAGATCTTTGGTCGTGGCTTCACCCTTCTTTTTCAGGGTTTACTTTTCATTCCGCACAATATGCAACTACCTGGTCGCGACTGAACAGAATGTATATCATGCAGGGGGATGATTTTCTTCCCGAGATGCTGGAAATGAAGGTCTTGCAGCAATATGCGTTGTCGGACCATTTCCCCCTCCAGCTTGAGATGCGGGCACAATCTATTGCACCTTTTGTGCAATTGCTGGATAGGCTCCCTTTACGTTTCAACTCCTCTTATTTGAAGCATTCAATTTTCCAGGGCTATATGCAGCAGTCGATTGAGAGGTTCTTATTGGACTTCGCCTCTGAGGGCTTGCCTTCATTTGCACGGCTGCTCTCTAATGTGCAGCGGGTTGCTCGACAGTATGGGATCCATCATGCCTCGCTTTGCCGCCGACGTCGACATGCAGCAGAAGACTTACTGGCTTTGGTCTGTTCCTTGCTTCTCGATTCCCCAGATGATGATTTTTTGCTGTCACTGGAGAGGCGGTTGGCCCATCTTATTCAAGTGTTTCAGTTGAAATCGTATCAACAGGCCAAGCTGCACAACTTGACTGACACATTGCAAGATAGTGCCTGCCAGTCTCATAAGTTCTTTCGCGCCTTGCATGCGTCTCCGGCTCGCGAAAATATGACCAGACTCCAGGATTCGGAAGGCTGCATGGTCACTGATCCGTAGACCATTGTCACTATGTGCAGAAACTATTTTATGGAACTTCTTGGTTCTTCTTTCTCGCCTTCTAGCCAGGTTACGCATGCCCGCTCGGTCTTCTATCATCTGGTCCGCCAGCATGTTCCAGTTGATATGCAAGCCACTTTGGAGGCGGATATTTGCGAGGAAGAGGTTATGGATGTTTTGTTGCACCTACCGAAGGATAAAAGTCCTGGCTGGGATGGTCTCACTAATGAATTCTTTCAGACCTCGGCCACGCAGTTGGTGAAGCCATTGGTGGTCATGTTTCAGCAGGTTTGGGAAATAGGGGTCATGCCCTCCTCATGGAAAGAAGGCCTTATCAAACTAATTCCAAAGGTCCCTTCGCCGTCAAAGCTGCAACACTGGCGACCAATCTCTTTGATGGGCTCCATGTATAAAATTTACTCCAAAGTGCTGGCGAATCGGCTTCACAAGCACCTTCCAGCTATTGTGCATCCTCTCCAATATGGTTTCATTAAGGGCCGCAACATTCTGCATAATATCTTAAATGTGCAAATGGCTATTGACTATGCGCGGCACTCCGGTCAGGAAGTGGTATTGATTCAATTGGACTTGGAAAAGGCGTTTGATTATGTGGACTGGTCTTTCATTGCAGATCTCATGTTTGCTATGGGCTTTGGTACCCGGATGTCCCGATTGATCTACACCATTAGTGCTGCGGCTTCCTCCAGAGTTATGCTTAATGGTGGGGTTACAGAGCCATTTGTCCTTGCACGCTCGGTCAGACGGGGTTGTCCTTTGAGCCCTCTCTTCTTTGCCCTGGCGACTCACCCGGTCCTTTCAATGTTATCCTCCATGGCAGCCTCTGCTCAGCTGGCCGGGCTGTCTCTTCCGTTGGGTCAGCACTTCGTTAGCCAATCTTTGGCTAATGACACCTTTATGATTTTGCAGGCGGACAGGGACAACATTCGAAGGGCATTAGATGTTTGGACACTCTTTGGTCAAGCCTCTGGGCTTCGCATCAATGCCTTTAAGTCAGCCATTCTTAGTTGTACGGAGCCTGATTTACAGTCCTTAGGCTGGCAAGGCCAGGTGGTTTCTCGTGGCTCCATTGTCAGGCATCTTGGATACCCATTGGGGGTGGATGTACGGCCAAAAGACCTGCTGGAGTGGATTTCACAAAAACTGGCGGCGAAGTTTATGTATTGGAAGTCGCAAGCGTGGCCATTCCATGTCCGCCTCAAAGTGGCCCAGACAATCATGCTACCAATGCTAACGTATTTCTTGCCTTTGTTGCCATGGACGCCTACTACTTTGAAGGCTCTCACTCATCCCATCCGTTTCATGCTATGGAAGAAGGATTCACTGCAGGCAGGCATTTCGTGGATTTCATGGTCACATGCATGTACCCCTAAGCGCATGGGTGGTGGAGCTATTTTGGATGCACACACTCATATGTTAGCTCTCCGTTGGTCCCTTTTTCGTTGCATGTGTGTGGATCATCACCCGTGGACCATCATAGCCCGTTATTTTCTTGAGGACAGCGGGCTCCGCCATGGTAACACACGGCTTCGGGCCTCCTGGTGGCATGTCCTTAATGCTGACTCTCGTTTTTCCAGTCCCTCTTCCTCTTTGTTACTGCACTTGGTCGGCTCTTGGAAAGTGTTGCTCCAAAAGGCCCGTTGGCACCCAGTAGGGGACCGCTTGCAGACTAACTCCTTTCAGCTGGAATTGTTGGCAGTATCGAGACTCCTTTCATGGGAAGATAAACATCAGCTCAGACCAAGATTTAATCGCATGGCCCGTTTAGGTGTGACGTCGGTTGCGGATGCTACCCTTGCCACTCGCAATGTCCTCGTATCGTTTCGGACTGCTAGGCGACTCTTCAAGATCCCACGTGGATACCGTGATTTATGGGAAAAGCTTTCGTCGGAGCTTCAGGGTAGGCAACCCTTTCCTACCCTGGCTGTGGATCGCCCTTGGCAGGACTGGGACCTTGCAGGCCGGCTGAGTCTGGAAAAGGCCTCTACTAATTAGGTGTATCATCTTCTCATTCAAGATCACCAATGGCTGGGTGAGAAAGCTAATACTGTTTGGGGACTGCGGAAATCGCTGTCATGGTGGCAGAAAACGCTGATGGAGGGCTGGCTAAATAAGACACCTTTCAAATGCAAGGTCTTTCTTTGGCGGGTGATGATTGATGGTCTTCCTCTGGCCTCGGCCCTTGCCAAGCGTCGCATCTCGAATGGCAATTGTTTCTTCTGTACCACACCGGCGGAATCGGCCCGACATCGTTTTCTCTCTTGCCCGCTCGCCAAGAATATCTGGTCACTCTTGTCGCACATTTGGCGCGCGGTGGTGGGGTCCTCGCTAACTCCTTTCGACTGGGTTTTTGTGCGCCCGAAGTACCCCACACCGCCACAGTTGCATGTGAAGATCTTATTTCACTTTTTCAGATATTGGGGATGCTGGCACATTTGGACCACGCGCAATGCTTTTCTCTTTGATTCGGCCTCTAATGTACCGCGACATATTGCCAGGCTTAAAGGGCTCTTGCATTGGCAGCTAGATCTCATCCGACACTCCGACTTGCTCCCTCGGGAGGATTTGCATCCGTGGCATATGGCAATTGCCTCTGGGTCGTTGCCATGATTGGTGTAACCTTTTTAGTGCATTACTATGGGGATTCCCCACACGTTGGCCTAGGGCCCTCGTGTCTCTTGTAATCAGAAAAAAGAGAGAGAGAAAGAGAGAGAGAACCTCTTCACATGATGGCTTTGTGTCATCATGTATCTTGTAATCAAGTAATCTTGTATTTTTTTCGTAATTAATACAATTACCTTTTACGAGGAGAGAGGGGGGGGAGTAGATCACAGAGAATCCTGATTTTGTGACTCAAAAAGTGTCCAATCAGTAATTGCATGGATCAACCTATGCATTGAATACTATTGTCTACTATGAATTAGGATTTTGCATTGTTTGATCCTTCGAAATCAGGTTCAATAGCTTTCAATGGCTCTAAAATATGCATCAATTGCTGTGTATTGTAATTTGTCCCACAATTGACATCTTTCCATTTTCACTAGGGCCTCCACATTCAAATTCAAGTGGTATAGCCCTTTGGCCATGCCCTCATTACAATAACATTAAATGTCTAACCTCTTTGAACTTGAAAGTATTGGATCGTGGTCCATGTTTAGGAGGGTGGGATGGATCTAAGGGTCTTGGTGATGCCTTTGCACTGCCTTTTTCCCCTCAATGCATAGTATTGGGGGAGTTTCGAAAACATGGGAAACTGAAATGACAAAAATTGGAGTTTCAGCTAGCTTTGGAAACAGGGGAGGAGTTTTGGATTTTACCCTAAAGTAAATACATAGGTATCTAAATATATGAATGCCTACATCAATATCTACCCAAATTTCACACAAAACTTCAAGTCTTCATGTCACATGATTGAATTCATGAAGTTTGAAGTTGAATATGTTGCAACTTATATAAAACATGATCATTACACGATTAGTTATTATTGACTTAAAAGTTAAGACTCAAAATAACAAAATGTTAGAACTTAAGACTCAATTTTCAAAACAACAAGCTGAATTATGAGTCATGACCCATGAATCATTCGAAGGCTGATATGAAGAACCAAGACACATAATAGTACCAAGTAAAATCAAGATACATATATCTGTTGGGACTATAGTATTGAGTGTCAACATAAATGATCATGTAATCAAAAAGCTATAGCCTGTTTGCAATGTCACATGTGCATCTGTGTTGCATGCCATCATAGAATGATGAAGCATGGAATCTCAATGGTGGATTATGGCAATATGACACATCCCATGTGCTAGAATCTAAGCATCATTTGAGAATCCGAGCACCATCTCCTCATCCAAGGACTTGTTGGCTGAGGTTGTGATGAAGTAATCTTTGCTTGAGTCTCTAACTCATGCTTTGACTTTGGCTGTGGATCTGCTGCATGTGTGGCCTTCTTAGTAATGCGAAGCTTTGTGTGATTGCTTTCATCCTCTATAGATAGCTTTATTGAAGAGATACACATGAAAATACATTTAGTAATTGTATAATCAAAAGGATACAATTGAAAGCTCAGAACTAAAACACATTGCCGATCAGCTAAAAACGGAAACATAGGTAGGTAAAGTTCAAGGTCTCTCCCCCCTAAACAAAAACCTTTTTTAATCCACTACAAAAAGGGTTGTTCTAGAAACACATTTTGAAGTTTATCTAAGGGTTTAGCGGATGCCTTTTCACTCGCTATTTTCTTGAATGGGAAGGTGATTGATTAACACAAGAGGAGTCCTTGGTTTTGACCAACCCAGGGAGGGTGGCATAGTGTGCTGGAGGGTTATTTTCCACATGATTGGACCAAAGGACAAAGTGTGACTCACTTGTAGGGATGTGGGAGATGCATAGTGCATGGGTGGCATTCTCGGCAACGAAGCACCATGTTGCACAAGGGTATACACTTGAGTGTGTAATGATGACCTAAAGCCTAAATATGGATCAAAGACAATGTGTGCTACGACTAGATATCCTATAGTTTGTCTAGCGTACGGTCCTAAAGTTAATGTGGATGAATCTAAATATGGACTTGAAGTGGGAGGAAATGTCAGGAAATGTGAGAATGAAGCATCAAGCTCATACTTAAATGAAACAAACAATATAGGATTGCCTTTTGGAGCATATCTAATCATAGAGTTTTTTTCAAATGCATATTAAGAACAATTTGGAACTCTACGATGATTTACAATTGATTTGTGCATTATGGAAGGAGGAGTATAGATGCATTTAGGACCTGGATAGTTTTCCCTTAACTGAGAAATAATCGTCTTGCTAGTTGGGTACCCTAATTGAGAAGTACCTTGTAAAGGAATGTGAGACAAAGAAGAGTTAGGCTTCGGTGAATGATCCTTAGAAGAAAGATTAGTAGATGAAGAAGATGGAGCACTGTCCTCTACATCAAGACCATAATACCTCAACAAGTCTCTACTAAAGGAGTGACTTGAGAAAACATTAGAGGATCCCATGATGTAGTGGTTTGAGCCATCATGAGTCACCATGTGACGAGTAGTATAGTCAAGAGTAAACTAAGCAATCCACGATAGCCTCTGGATACTCTTTAGAAGAGCACTAGTTCTGATATCATGCGGAGATACACTAGAGTTCATGACAAAAAGAACACCAAGTGTACAATCACAATTGAAACATAGTGAACTCAAGCATAATGCAAAAAGATAAGCATAATGCAAAAATACAAAACTCAAGAATGAAGATAATTGAATGAATGAAAAATATTGAATAATCAATGAGTAAATGAATGAATATGTATGTAATGCCCGAGGGTAGAGTTGTCCAATACTTGATGGCTCTTCTAGGAGTATTTGAGAGAGGTGTGAGAATGTGTTGTTCATTGGAGACGAATCTGGAGTTCAGAAACCACCAGTTGTGAAGATATGGTAGGGTTTGCACAGAGAAAACATAGAATGTATGAGTGCAACTAAAACACAATAACTCAAACAATAATGCAAAAATGCAAAACACAAACACAAAACACAAAAACGTAAACATAAACAGAGAAGGACAACTCTGAAGTGAATGAATCAATGGTGTAAATGGAGCAAAGAATGTACAAGATGCTTAAAGGTAGAGCAATGAGACTAGTTGGAGTGTTACGTCCACTAGAGATGGATCCCGAGTGCTGCAACCACTAGTTGGATTTGAAAGAATGCTGATTGTGGAAGGGCAGCAGGTTGCTAACCTAAAACCAGCAGTCAGGAGATTAAATCTGGCAAACATAGTAGTGTACCACTTGTTGGAGGCTGGAAAACTGATCACCAAGCTGTAAACAGCAGGGCGACAGCTAAGAAGGGTGAGTCAAATGCTGATGCGCCTGCATTGACAAAAATGGCAGCAAACTGATGTTGACGAAGGAGCAGATCAGTAGGACGGCTTGGATGAGCTCAAAACACAGTTGTATGAGGCTGTAGGAGTAGTTGTCAGCAGTAGGAACAATTACCAGGAAGCAGTGGACATGTGCTAGGTGTCGGATGTAGTTGATGGAGGTTGGATAGCATATGAATATAGGCTGCAGGCTGAAAATAGGGCACCAACAACAGTGGAGAAAGTGTGGATTGATGTGACTTGTAAAACAAGATAGGTTGAATGTTAGGCAATGTGTCTATTTATAGATGAGTGGATCCACCCAAATTAGGTTTTGGCTTATGGGACATAGAAACTCTCTAGGAATGCGCTTCTTTTTTAATGAAAGTTTTAGTAACTATGCGTTTTGGTGCTGTTTAAAAGAGCTAATCAGTTTGTAATACATTTTTTGCTCAACACCCCCTCTTCGGCGAAAAATTGGTATTAGGATGGGACTAAAAGAAATCTTGAGCCCATATTTTTCCCAAAGCATCCCATCCTAAAGTAGCCATGGCATTGGACAAAGGGTGCATGTTTGTTGCCCAGTGGCCTACCAAGACTATAAAGGTGATGTTTTTCTTACCAAGGGAGCCCTAGTGATCACCTTAGAGAGGTCAAGGCATTGGACAAAGAGTATGTCTCGGTTGCCCAGTGGCGTACTAGGATCTACATGGCACGAGATTGAACCTTTTTTTTTTTTGGTTGTTTTGAATAAGGTTTTTGTCATATCAACTAACTGTGCCCAAGGGGACAATGAAAGGGATGGTTAGATCCATCACATCACAAAACATTCAAGCTATCCCAACCACCCATGGGTATTGGTGATGAAGGAAAAAGGAAGAGGTAGAGGGGTGAATAAGTATGGTAAGGTGATAAAAGATCACTAGTGGAAATAGCTTAGAATCTGCTTAGGGGTGCTTTGCACAATGACAAGCAAAGAGTAATGCTACATGTAGCTGCCAACACTTGGACAATGTTCCTTGAGGAGAAATTATTCACTTGCTCGAGTGCCCTTTAATAAAGATAATGACGATCATACAATGCAAAGGGGAGGTACAACAGGGAAGAGAGGCCAATGTCGAAGACAAATACCAAAACTTGTAGAATATAAACAAAGGTCAGGAACCCCCTCTCAACCATGGATGTCGATGCCAAAGAAGAAAGAGGAACCTGATGTAGCAATTGCTAGTAGGAGGAATAATCGCTAGGCAATAGTGGACATGCGTAGGTGTGGGTTGTAGTTAGTTGATGGAGGTTGGACAATAGATGGATTTGGGTTGGAGGCTTAAAATAGGGCACTAACAATAGTGGAGAGAGTGTGGATTGATGTGGCCTGTAGAATGAGACAGGCTGAATGGTGGGCAGTCTATCTATTCATAGATGAGTCGATTGACCCAAATTAGAGTTTGGCTTATGGGACATAAAAACTCGCTAAGAAAGCATTTTATTTTTAATGAAAGTTCAAATAATTACATATTTTGGGTCTGTTCAAAAGAGCTGTAGAAAGACTATAGAAAGGTTGGGAGATGAGAGAGAATGTTAAGGAGAGAAAATTTAAACTTTCTTTGTAAAGAATTGAAGAAAGTTAGTCATTTACTATTGCTGTTGTGTCTCAATAGCTTCTAGATGCTGTCTCCTGTTGTTGATTGGTCTTCTATTGCCCTTGGTTGCCTCAGAAGGTCCTTCAATGACTGTAGATTAAACTAGCAGTATCTCCTTTCTCTCTCTCGTAGACTGAATGCAGTAAAAATGCCTATCTCCAGCCTCTAAATACGTTTTTTAGTCTTGAATGGGCATTTTTGACAAGTGGCAGCTTTCCCAAATGGTTTTTCTAGCATTATCCATAACCAAATATTAATTTTCAGTCTTTAAATACTGAAAATTAATCTAATAATATTTCAGTTTTCAAAAAAAAATATTGACAGGTCAATAATTAAATTGGCTAGGCAACCTCCATTCCTGAGTGTCTTTGCGTTATCTTTGACTATCAGATTGGCATTAGGTACTATATCACCAACGAATACTTATGACCAAATGAATACCCCATAACTTATAACAACTTTTGCCTTTGACATCTTGTGATTTCCTTGGATTCTGGGCTCGTAAATTTACTCTGACCCCAATTACACCTCACATGTGTAACATTTACTTTACCATGTAATTAAAAATTAATCTAGATATTAAGCGAGGTTAAAAAAAACATGTTCTCATGACAAGAGCAGCTAGGGCAAAATGCAAGCTAGTAGACATTTGCAAAATGGATCCAATAGTGCCGACTACGTATTTTCTACCCATTTAAGCCTATGTGGCAATTTTGGGGCGTGCTTATGCCTTAGATGCTACATTTCTACCCTAGCTCACTTAGATTTCAAATATACTCTTGGGCCTCTCTTTTTCTACACTCTTTTCTAGCCTATAAAAGTTGCTCCTTCCCCTGATCTTTCCACACCAAATCAACAAGCATTCTTAGGTCTCTCTCTCTTGAAGCAAGCTATCTATCTATCAAGCCTTCCGTGCTCTCTCTAACTTTCAAGCCTCTCACTCTTTCTCTCTATATAAAGGATAGACCGGTGCCACCTACAATGACATGAGGACAAAGAAGATAGATGATGTCATGGGGATGCGAAATTTTGAGATACTTTCATCTTGTCGATAACATTGGATTAAGTTATTAATCAAATGTGCAAGGTTGTTTAGCACATGTGATATACATGACAGCTATTTTATAGTAATATGCCAAGGACCTTAAGGATGTAGTGGGTACCAAAGGTAAAAGTTGTAATAAGTTATGTTTGACAAGTACTAGGTGGTATTTGGTATTAGATTTGGACCTAGACCAATTTATTGGCCATCAATGTCAATGGTGACATTAGAGACTAGGCATTAATTAATTAATTAATGCTGGTGTAAGGGTCAATAATTGCCAGGGATACTTCGAAGACAAATTGGCCCAGCTAATTTAAGTATTGGTTAGTAAAATTGATTTTTTGAGCACTAGAATAATTATTAAATTAATTTTTAGAATTAACATTTTAAAAATTAATTTAATAAGTTGAATAATGTTGAAAAATAGGATTAGAAGGTTGCCTCTTGGCGAAACTTGCCCATGCAAGTGGAAAAAACGTTTTAGGGATTGGTGGAAGTCTATTTCAGCCATTGTGAGACAATAGGAGGCTGTTAGAGAGCAAGGAAAGGTTGTTGATATGATTTGCAGTTGCCGAGGATTAGTTCTATAGCATGTGACAGTAGTTTGGAGCTCTCTAGGAGCAAGTGACAGCAACCCAATGCACCTTCTGGTGCAGATCACAACATATAGGATGGGGTAGTAGTCTTTTGGTTGTCCTAAGTTGTAGGTGTCAGCTTTCATGACTGTTTGAGCAGTGCAGCACCAATTTTTCAATGTTTCTCGTGACAAAACTCCCAAATTTCTCTCTCTATAGCATTCTCTCTCATCCTCTAAACATCTCTCAAGTTATCTCAATATTTTTCAATAGTTTGAGCCATCAGAGGAAGAGATTTCAGTCAATCTTTGCTGTAGACCCTAATTTAGAGCAGAAATTCGGGTTTTGATAGCCACCTCGGGATGCTACTCAAAATTGAGGGCCTAGTTTTTAAATTTCAATATTTGAAATGAAGGAATTTCAAGAAGATTTAAGAGGCCAGCTAGCCAATATGAAATTTGGGGTTGAATTTGTCTTTCAAGAAGTAAGGGGGAGGCCAATCCCCAAGCAAACCAAGGGGCAAATTGGTTTGGAGGCTTGTTGGGCAGTTTTGACAGCAAGAGGCACTTGGAATAGCGGAGGAGAGTAGAGGATTTGAGTTGTACTCTTTTCATTTGCAATGTAAGATAAGGAAATACCACAAGGGACGCCAATTTTGGGGCCAACAGGGTATCCAATGTCCAAGATTAAAGTGGTAAAGTGTGCATTTTCAATTTATGTGAATTTTATGCTTGTTGTAGTTAGTGCTAATCAGGTTATTTACCACGCTGTCCAAGAAGGAAGGTTGGTTTCAAATGAAGAGGGGAGGATCGATAGAGTCCTTGATCCGATTTGGGCTATATAGACAAAATATGATAGCTCCATTCTCACCGATGAATGAAGTGTTAGTAAGAAATGGACCATCATCTGACATCAACATACTCGTGTCATGTCCACTTGGCATCTACTTTTTGTGGGCCGGAGACATTGGCAAGAGGGGGAGTAAAATGAGGGACACATTCATCTACCGCAACTTCAACAAGGTATCATTGAGGTATATATTTTTCATTATTTTTTAAATTTGTTTCTTTCATAAATTTGAGTTTTGTATTATAATTTAATGATCATGATTCATGAAGGCTCAATTCTCTCTCTCTCTCTCTATCTATCTCCCCCAAGCCTTTAATTCTCTTTAGGTGGGCCCCTCAAATGTGGTGCAAGCTATTATTGACAATGTGTCCAATTCTCAGTACATGGGTCGCTTGCTTGATGTTGAGTTTTCTACAATTGTGTGGACTCCATGTGAAAGTCATTGTTTGAACTTTCTCATGAGGACATCTGGAAGTTTAAGTGGATAAAGAGGGTGGTCCATTGTCAGGGGGACATGAAATGTTTGAGATGCTTTAATTTTGCTAGTCACATTTGATTAAGTTAATAATCAAATGTGCAAGGTTGTTAAGCACATGTTGCAAATGGTAGTTATTTCATGGTAACAGGCCAAGGATCCCAAGGATGTAGTGGATGACAAAGACAAAAGTTGTGACAAGTTATGCTAGTTGGGTTTTGGTTGTCAATTGATATTAGTTTTGACCCTAGGACAGTTGTTTGGCCATTAAGTGTTGATGATGACACTAGAGACTAGGCATTAATTAGTTAATTAATACCAGTCTAAGGGTCAACAGGGATTGGGGATCGCTTTGGGTTGCAAATGGCCTAGCTAATTTAGGTTAGAAGGATTGAAATTAAATTTTAGAATTAAATAATTTTAGAAATCAATTAAATGGCTAGATAATGCTGAAAATGGGTTTAGAAGACTGTCACTTGGCACAAATAGCCATGCAACTAAGAAAACGTTTTTGGGTTGTTGGAGGCTATTTTTTATTCATTTAGCTTGAGGGAGAGAAGAGAGGCTATTGGTTAGAATTTGTTGCTAAGGAGACATTTTGGAGGCTGGCAACTGTTGCATGAGACCTTGGATGTAGGCGATAGCATTTATGATGTCTACAAATGTAGACAACAATATTTAATGCAGACGGTAGTAGTTGAACACTTCCTCGTAGGAGGTGATAGCAATGTGGGCTGATTAGAGCAGACACTAGCCAATTTCAGCCGTTTCCTAGGTGGAAAATTTGGAATCTCTCTCATTTGCATTATCTCACCTTCTCCACCCCATTCTTAGGTTATCTCAACATTTCTCAGTCATTTGAATAGGATCACAGTCAGATTTGGTGGACAACAATATAAATTTTGCTGTAATTTAGAGTAGTAATCAGGGTCTAGCAGCCACCTTAGGACCTGTGCCATCAGTGAAGGGCATCACACATTGAAATCAGCACTTGAAAGTCAAGAAATTGTTAGGGATTTTAGATGCCGGCTCATGCATTGTGAATTTGGAGCAGCATTCGGCTAGTTGGGGTTCCATTTGTGCAAGTCTTGGGTGAAAATCAAGGGGCAATTTGCCCAATTGTTTGCTGTTTATTAGTATAGCAAAGGTCTTGTGGATCAACAAAGGAGATTGTGGAATCTCAGCTTGTAGTCAATCCATTAGCTAATAAAGTTAAAGAAATATTTGAAAGGGACACTTGTTTTGGGGCCAACATGCTTCTATTGTCTAAGAATATTAAGGTAAAGTATGCATTTTAGTTTATGTTCTTTGATTTATTGTTGTAATTAAGTGCTTGATCAGGAATTACCACCCTATTCAACAAGAAAGATTGGTTTCATCCACAAAACTACATTAGTTGTTGCTACCTTCTTCATGGTAAAGGCAAAGGTGGTTGCGATATATTGTGAACATAGCACACTTGATTTGAGGAAGCCTTTCTCAACTTAGTTTGCTTACATGTGGTTTTTGTTGGAGCATCTTTATGAGGTGTTGTCCGCCCTCCTATGCTAGAGAGTGGTGTTCACACTATGAAATGAGTAAGATGAGCACGAGATAGAGGAGTCCAAAGCGATGCAACACTTGTGCCTCAATGAGTAGTTTTGGTAGAAAGTTTGTGCCATTGTTATTGTCATGGCTCCCTTTTATAGAGTGTTGCGTATAAGTGATTGTGAGAGGTCCACCATGGGCCTTCTTGTTCACTTCTTTAGAGCAGCATTGGTAGAGGCGTGGGCTTGTACGTTGATCATAGAGACACAACTTGCACATGTAGTAAGAGGAGATGGGTATGGATGCATAAGCCCATCTATGGTTTTATAGCATTGGTACATTTGGCCTACAAGTTGCTTGCGGTCGTGGATGATAGAGAGCTGCTTGCATATTTGACTTGTGTGGTCTCCGTATATGACCACAATGTAGTGCTAGAGGAGCTAGGATGATAGATAGATTGGAGAGGGCATGTGGCATTTGCTTCTCCTGCTTGTTGGAGGATAGAGTCACTTGTGAAGTCTCTCTTTTGGTGGCAAAATTTTAGATATGCGCTAGAGACTCTTTAGCCTTTGGCCATGAAAGTCCTTGCTTAGGATTGCTCTTCAGGTGCATGTGAGAGAAATCGGAGTGCCTATTCTCATTCACACAAAGATTCACAATTGGCTTAGCAATGATAGTTAGAGCGGCTAGCTTATTGTCTCACTAACTTACGCTTGATGAAGGGTATGATGAGCATGGGTAGTCCAAAGCAAGTAAACACTTAACCATAAAATTTAAATTATGATTTATAAGTTCAAAATGATAAGCCAAGCTTTAATTTGTTGCTTTGAACTTAATAGTTCACAATTTAGTATTTACAATCTTATGTGGATTGTGTAAGTGAATGTTGATACTTTTAAGTTGACATGTAACACTCTTTAGAGTGTATATCAAGAGGTTGATGAGAGAGAGGAGATGATCTTTGTGAAGCTCAATAGAGAGCTTATAGCAGTACACACTTGTGACACTCGCAATCAATGTGCTCGTGGGCAAGAAGTTTGAGTAGGTGGCGATAGGGGAGTGGTCATTTTGTGCCCTTTGACATTGAGGAGGGGTGGTTTGCATGGCTTGCAGACATATGTGAGGTGGAGCTCTAGTAGCCCTCATCTCGTGTCTCATGATAACATCTCCCCCTTCTCTAGACAGCCATTGCCGAGGGAGCCTTCATGATGATGATGGTAACCTCATTAGTGAGGATGAGTTTGAGAGTGTCTCAACATGTTGAGGAGTCATCTTCAGACTCTCTTAATAAGACTTAGATGGTTCTGATGATGATGATGATGATGATGATGGTAGTGATTCCTCATCATAGGTCTCTCTCTTTTTTGTATCATTGAATATGTGTTCTATCATTTATACTAAAAAAAAGTTAATTCATTTAAAAATACTAATGTCGTAATGTACCTTATAAAATCCTAAGGTAACATTTAGTACCATATTTTATCATACTATATAGTATCGTATCTTTTATACTTGACAACTATGCTTAACATGATCCCTCTCATTCACATGGCTTGCCTTTTGGGAATGGATATAGAAATGGCTTTTCTTAGGCACATTGTGCCACTACTTCTTGGGGTTCGCTTGAGGGGAGTTAATTTGTGGAGGATCATCTTTCCCGTTAGACTTAGATCCTCTACTTGATTTTCCCTTTTGTGAGGTGGAAACTAGGGTTTCTTTTGAAGAAAAGTGTATTTTTCTTATGGACTTGATCACATAACCTTACAAATTGTAAGAGTTGGCATTTAAAGTCGTAAAAGGAAGGCATATGAAGCAATGAAATTATCTATTGAAGTAAAGTGACATACTTTGGAGAAAGCTTGTTTAAAGATTAAGTAACTTGATTCTTTACTAGCCTTGATGTGCTAGTGGTGGAGAATCTTGCGAGTAACCACCGATATTCAACCAACTTGATCTTTAAGTCATTCCCTTTTGAAATGAAAAACTGTTATAACTCATGCTCGCCATTTATTTTTTGTGTCCTATCATGAGTTGCATAGTGGTTCATAAGGTGAGTCTAGTGGTATGATGCAAAAGGTAAGTGTTGAAGCTATGAGTGAAACTATGGCATCAACATCTAATAATCTTGACAATTGTGGTAGCATTGCAAAATTTTTGTAACTGAACTAAGCCAATATAATTGAATGGAGCACAAGGCTTGGATCCTTGAATTAAGTTGTGAAGGCCTTGACTCTCAAGCACATGTAGCATGAGGTTGAACCAAGTAGTGTAATTCGATCCATTAAGCCTAGTCTTGTAAATAAAAGCATTTTTAGTAGTAGTAATAGTAGTATGTGTGGTCAATGAATAAGAAGACTACCATGGAACTAGAAGCTCCAAGGAAATCCAAAGAAGAAGAGATGTTGGCACAAGTAGGTCCATTAGGGAAAATAGAATTTGAAGATCCTAGTGTCACGGGGACGTGAAATTTTAAGATGCTTTAATATTCTTGATAACATTTGATTAAATTATTAATAAAATGTGTAAGGTTGTTTAGCACATGTGATACATATGGTAGTTATTTCATAGTAATGGGCCAAGGATCTCGAGGAAGTAGTGGGTATTAAAGGCGAAAATTGTAATAAGTTATGCTTGACAAGTACTAGGTGCTACGTGATGTTAGTTTTGGACCTAACCAATTTATTGGCTACTAATGTCAGTCGTGACATTAGAGACCATGCATTAATTAATTAATTAATTAATACTAGCCTAAGGGTTAAATAGTGCCTAGGGATACTTGGAAGACAAATCGGCCTAGCCAATTTAATTATTAGTTGATGGAATCGATATTTTGAGCACTAGAATAATTATTATATTAATTTTTAAAATTAATATTTTGAAAAGTAATTTAATAAGCTGGATAAAGTTGAAAAATGGGATTAGAAGGCTGCTACTTGGTAAAACTTGCCAATGCAAGTGGAAAAAACGTTTTTAGGGGTTGATGAAAGTCTATTCTAGCCACTGTGAGAGAGGAGGAGATTGTTAGAGAGCAAGGAGAGGCTGTTGATGTGATTTGCAAGCACTAGGGATTAGTCCTATAGCATGCAACAACAGTTTGGAGCCTTCCAGGAGTAGGTGACAGTAGTCCAAGGTCCTTTTGGTATAGATGACATTGTACAGGAGGTGGTACTAGTCTTTTTGGTGGTCCTAAGCTGTAGGTGATGGCTTTCATGGTTGTTTGAGCAAGGCAATAGTAGCTTTGTAGCGTTTCTCATGATAAAACTCTGAAATTTCTCTCTACAGCATTCTTTTTCATTCCCCAACCATCTCTCAAGTTATTTCAGCATTTTCCAGCAGCTTGAGCCATAAGAGAATTAGATTTTAGTCAATCTCTAATGTGAACCCTAATTTATAGCACAGATTAGGGTTCTGACAGTCGCTTCGGGATGTGTGCTCAGAACTAAGGCCTTAGGACTTGAATTTGAGCAATTGAAATTGAGGAATTTTAGGGAGATTCAAGAGGCCAACCAGCCAATATCAGATTTAGGGCTAAATTTGTCTTTCAAGGAGCAGGGTGAAGGCCAATCCCCAAGCAAACCAAGGGGCAAATTGGTTTGGAGGCTTGTTGGCTAATTTTGACAGTAAGAGACAGTTGGATTAACAAGGGAGATTAGAAAATCTCACTTGTACTCCTACTAGTTGAATGAATTGAATAAAAGACCCAAACTAGTCCGTCACGAGGACGTGAAATTTGGGGATGTTTTAATCTTGCCGACAACATTTGATTAAGTTATTAATCAAATGTGTAAGGCTATTTAGCACATGGATGCACATGGCAGTTATTTCATGGTAACACACCAAGGACCTTACGGATACAATAGGTGTCAAATGCAAAAGTTTTGATAAGTTATGCCAACAAGGCTTTTCGGGGTCAGTTGGTGTCAGTTTTGACCCTAGGACATATATTTGGTTAATAAGTGTCAATGGTGACACTAAGGACTGCTAGTAAGGGTCAACAGAGTTTGGGGACCACTCCAAGTCGCAAATGGCCTAGCCAATTTAATTATGGATGGGCACATTTAATTTTGGGTAGGGTCAGAAGGGTTGAAATTAAATTTCAGGATTTTTTAAATTCTAAAAATTAATTAAATAGATGGATAATGCTAAAAAATGGGTTTAGAAGGCTGCCATGCGGCAAAAATGCCCATACAAACTGAGAAAATATTTTTGGGGGCTGGGCCTCAGCCATTCAATCAATTTATAGGTTGCGAGAGGGAGAGAGAGAGAGCTGTTGGTCTATTTTGTGATCTGAGAACAATAATTTGCTACTGAAGACAGCCATCTGGGGGTCTCAACAAGTAGGGGACAGAAAGGAGTCACTGTCTAGGGGTTAGCAATAGCATTGCCGATCAGGTGAAAGCATTTTGGAGGTGCTTGGCAGTAGGTGATTGCATTAAATGTAGACTAGAGCACGCAACAAGTAGAATTTAGGTTTTGTCACAAAGAAAATCAGATTTTTCTCTCATCTTGGCTTTCTCTTACCTTCTTCAATCCATTTTTAGGAGATCTCAACATTTCTTAGCCAAATTTGGTGGATAGGAGAGAGATCTCTGCTGTAAACCCTAAATGCATAAATTTAGGGTTTAGCAGCTACCTTGAGACCCATACCAATAGGAGAAGGCATTGTCAGGGTTGTCTTCGTACGAAGTACGAATTGATCCGTAGGATTTAGTTTGAAAAAATAGACACTTTTTGGCTACTCTTCTTCAGGTCTACAACTTTCTTTTTTTCTTTCTCCTTTTTTTTTTTAATCCTTCTTTTTTTCCTATTTCTCCCCCAAGCCTCTCTCTCTCTCAAGCTTCTCACACCCTCTTTTTCTCTCAAGCCTCTCTCTCTCTCTCTCTCTCTCTCTCTCTCTCTCTCTCTTTAGCCTCTTCCTCTCTCTCAACCATAGTTGCACTAGTACCATGTACGAAAGGTTTAATACTATACCATACTTTAGGTACCGTACCTTAGGTATTAGTACCATAAGGTACAAACTTAATGGATACATCTTTCTCATTCGAAGTGCACTTTGGGACAAGCTAAATGCTCCTTGTATTAATATGATTCTCCCATGAGATTAGGTTATTTGAGATTCAAATAAATTCTCTCAACCTTCTCTCTCTCAAGCCCACAATTCTCTTATTTGTATGATCATGCATGTATGATATATCCACTCCCATCCATAGTTTTTCCATACGTGAATCAAACGTCAAACGCAAACGCGTATGAAAGTATGAAACGAGTATGATTCAGACCCTAGACCTGAATCATACGTGACCCTAATTTTTTAACATATTCTTAACAAAATATGAGAAAAATACACAACCAAAAGCAAAACTGAAAACTGCATAATAGAGTCACATCATATATCATGATTCATGATTCATCTGTCATCAACTAATCTACTCATCATCTTCATCATTCATTAAATTTACTCATCAACTAAGTACGTCAGACAGCAGTATTTCCAAGTAGAGAGCTGTGTTTCCCACAGTTTGTGGAGTTCCTCAGGCTGAGTTCAGTCGTTTTCAGTCACGATTCCTCAGGAGTGTGTGTTTTAGGCTGCCTGGATCCATGGAAAGAGTCGGTGGATAAAGGCGACCACATTCTGTATGCTTTTGTGTAAAGTCGTCAACATTTTTTAATTAAGAAAAAACGTCAAGTCTGATATGGGGTTTTCATACGTCTGTTTTTCAGACGTTTGCAGACGTCTGAAATTCATTTTAGACGCATCTGAAAACAACTATGCTCCCATCTATGTAGTTATAAGTTGTAGGTAGCAATAGCGCATGTTACGCATGCAACATTAGGTTTTGGCATGTTACCCTCAAGTACTCATCTTATATACTCTAATAGCATTGCTATTTAGACTTTAAATGTCTATTCTATTATCTTTAGCTCAAAATAATCAAGTTATTTTTTTCGTACTAATATCGTACCGTACCTTGTAAAATCGTAAGGTACCATTTAGTACTGTATTTTATTGTACTATACCATATCATACCTTTCATACCTGACAACTATGGGCATCGTACATTGAAATCAGTACTTGAAATTTGTTTCAAATGCTAGACCATCCATTGTGAATTGGGGCAACATTTGGCCAATTGGTGGCTCCTTTTGTGCGATTCTTGGGTGAAAATCAAGGGGCAACATATGGGAATGTATGGTACAAATCCCCATGGTATGCGGCAGTCAATGCATAGTGTGCAATGTTCAATGTGTTTGGGTATGGTTGGAAATATGCACAACCCTATTTGTGGCAGCATTGGCTTGATGCATGGGGCACAAAGTAGCATGTTTGGTAATGCAGCTACACCCCCGAATGCTTATGGGGCTCAAGGAATGAATACCGGTGGTGCAAATGCTCTATTTGGTGTTGGTTTTGATGTAAATTCAGCAAATGCGTCCTTTTTGCAGCAGCCACTGTATGACAACTTGGAACCCAAAGGGGCAGCAAAAGACTATGATGAGGGTGGAAAAACAATGAAGTTTGAGTCCTTCAGTGGTGCACAATATAGGTTGAAAGCTTTGACTTTCATTCAATGGTTTGATGCAACCTATCCAGGGGGGGACTTCACCAAGTCCTTGAAGATTTGAAAGCCAGCCACTTTCTTGAAAGGGAATGCATTGCATTGGTGGTCCACTCACTTGATGCAAGGCAGAGCACTGTCAACGTGGGTATAACTCAAGCAAATATTTGCATCGAATTGGTTGACATGTACCTTTAAGGTGGACATCATGACAACTTGGAATAAACTAGATGCTAAGAAATGTAAGAATTTGGAGCAATATAATAAGAAGTTTTGGGATGCATTGCTGCCTATTACTTCTTATCACCCACGTATCCCTTCATGAGTAAGTGGAAAAATATGTTTTGTTGGGTGTAAAGCCCCTTCGGGTGTAAACTCCTGCGTGTATAAACTTACGGGTGTGAACACACCCTTTACTTGTACCCTAATATATAAATATATTTTTATTCTTTGTGTACCGTGCAACACACTAGTACACTCTAACATGATTCTCTCTACTTTATCTTTGCTCACTCCTAGCTCTCATTCTGGTCAGCACTCAAGTGCAACAAACTGGTATCAGAGCTGAATGGTTCATGCATACCACATGCAATAGTTGCTAGTTGCATGCTCAACGGGACAGTGATAGTTGTCAGATCCAGGTGATACGCAGACAGAGGAGACTAACGTGGCTCCTACAATCAACACGTAGGAGCGTGACCAAGCCATAGGCAAGAAGCAATCGAGTAGACATGCGAGAAGTAGGCAAGTCGACGGAGTCCGGGGCGACGGGAGATTGAGGCTGTGCGTGGCAGGGACTGCTCGCGATGTGAGGCATGCAATCGACGGGGACCGAGGTGATGGGTGCTAGGCGTTACGGGCTAGGCGATGGGACTGCTGCGTGACATGCGAGAGGGTGCTGCATGAGTCGACAGGCCGTCACGCGACATGGCTGCAAGGACGACGGGCAGGTCAATGGCCCAATACCTTTTTTCTTAAAATCAGAAAATTTTCAGTCTGATTTATTTTCCCTCATGTAGGTGTTCCTGTGAGCAAGCACAAAGCACAAATTTGTGTCAATTTGCTCCATAAAATTTGGTGCTTTTCTGAGTTTTGGTGCCTGACATATATTTTAGTGATTCCTGATCCACAAATTGTAGACATTGAGTGCACGGGTCTTGGAGATTTTGGGAATTTTCAGATGCAAGTGAAATTTTTGCTTGACTTAGCCAATTTGTTGAAAATTTGTGCACTCTTGGACCCAAAAATTTGGGACTTTTGCAAAATTTGTGAAATTTCTGCAACATTTGACCGCATTTGATGCTCGGGAAGATGTACTGATGCAATCGGTTCAGATTTGTTAGTAAAATTTTGGGCATTTTGCTGAAATTTTAGAATTTTGGCAAAAATGATGTTCGAAATGTACATTGGAAACATTGCTGATGCAATCTTGGTGCTATAAGCAGTGAGATTCATTCCCACTTATGAAATATTGAAGAAATTGCAGAGAATCTTGGTTTCTTTTGTGTATCAGAAGTACTTGGTTACATATGTATGCAGTACATATGTTGGGCAACTTCCATTAAGTTGATGTATTGCTGAACAGTCATTTTGCAGCAGTCTTAGTGATCATTTGCAGACCTGGGATTATTGCAGATGTACTTTTGGTGATATTGCTGAAGTGGGAGTCACTTGGTAGTGATGTATGCTTTGAGTATGTGCTGAAATTCAGTTATATTGCTGAAAGTCATGAGTCCTACTGCTGTACATGTACTTGGACTAAACCTTGCACTCATTATCTGAAAATTTGGGCTGAAATTGACCAAACATTCAGCTCATTGTTTGCTGTTATAAATTGCAGTATTTTTCTTGGATATATTGCTGAAAAATGGCTGCAAATGCTTCAAGCAGTAGTGACACTAAATCTCTTCTTGAAATCAAGAGATTTGATAGCACTGGTTTTGACTTGTGGAAGGACAGAATGCAAGGCATTTTGTTTTTGAAAGATTGTGATGATGCTCTTTTGGAAGTCAAGCTTGCAGCTATGATAGATGAGGATTGGGCTAGACTCAACAAGAAGGCCATTGCATACATTAGAATGGCTGTATCTGATGATGTACTTACAGACATTAAGTGTCTTGATACAGCTTATGCAATATGGAAAAAGTTGATGGACACTTATGAAAATACAACTCCAGTAAATCAAGTTCACCTTATGCGCAAGCTTGTAAACATAGAGTTGGATGAGTCTAAGCTTGCATTAGAGCGTCTGAGTGCTCTCACAGGGATTTTGAGCTAGTTATAGGACTCTGGTTTGCAGTCCTTCAATGATAAATTAAAGGCCATTTTCTTGTTGATGACTTTGCCTGATAGTTGGGACTCTTTGGTTGTTTCATTGAGCAATAATCTTGCTTTAACCTTTGATGGTGGTAGGGGCTCTATTCTCAATGAAAAGATTAGAAGAAAGTCCAGTGGAGAAAGCAGTGGTTCAGCTTATCATCTGTGAGGCAGGTCAGAAAAGAGGGATAATGCAAGAAATAAAGGAAAAAGCAGGAGTAAAAGCAAGGGCAAATAACAGGATGTCACTTGCTATCAATGTGGATGTAAAGGGCGTAAAAAGCCTGATTGTCGCTACTACAAAAAAGAGCAAGAAAGAAAGAAACAGCAAGAAAAGAAAAAGAAGGATGACAAAACCCGAGATAACCTTGCAGATGTTCTCACTAAAAGTCTTACAAAAGGCTCAGTATGAGCATTGTATTCGACTAGTGGGAGTTGGATAGTTTACAGGCACTACTTTGGGCCTTTAAGTGGGAGGTTGTTGGGTGTAAAGCCCCTTCGGGTGCAAACTCCCGTGCGTATAAACTTACGGGTGTGAACACATCCTTGTATCCTAACATATAAATACATTTTTATTCTTTGTGTACCGTGCAACACACTGGTACACTCTAACACAATTCTCTTTGCTCTATCTCTGCTCACTCCTAGCTCGCATTCTGTTCAGCACTCAAGTGCAACATGTTTGTGGGCTGCCCAAAGGAATCATGGATTTTTGCATTAAATCCATCGTGTCTAGCATGTCTTAGTTCATAGAAAGTGTTGCTATAGCCAATGCTTTGCTATGTGGGAATGATTTGGGCTTCCTAGAGAGTGGGGAGAAGCCGAATAAAAAGTTGTTTAAGGCTGAGAAAAGCGGTAGATTTGAAAATCAGCTTGTAAAGAGGCCAAAACAACAAAGAAAGGGCTGGAAAACATTGGTACACCGTAGGGAATTGATGGTTGCAAATAAATGTTTTATTTGTGAATAGGAGGATCACATTGCAAGGGACAGCCCCAATAGACAACGAGGGTCTGTCTCAATAAGGAGCAAGCTAGAAACTTAGAAAATTAGGGAGATTCTAAAGGAAAGATGCCCAAAACATTAGTGGGATTGGTGCCCGATGTTAGTGATTAACCCAATGATGATGCTATTGAGTTATGCAGAGCATGGGGCTAAATTAGAGAGCAACATGTATTGATTTTCTTTGATAATGGTACACGAGCCAACTGCATTTCTATTGACGTGGCAACTTGTCTAGGCATAAGAGAGAATGAGATGGGACCCATGGGGAAAGTTGGAATGGCATGTAAAAGCCATGCAGAAGCTATCATACCACTCATTGGAAAGCTTCGGTTTCATATATAGGGATCCACTAAAGGGTTGTGATGTATTGCTTGGTATGCCATGGTGTCATTGTATGCATGCAGTGATTGATTCTTGTAGAAAAAGGATCACTATTCAGCATAACGGAAAGATACTCACGCTTGATGTAAAGTTGAAAGGTGAATCTATCCTCGTTGTATCTATAGTTGCCATTTCTAAAGTAATGAAAAATCATCTTTCAACATACTTGGTTTTTATTAAGGATAAAGATGATCGTGAGAATATTGGAGTATGTCCAAGTAATCGCATATCATTTCTGAAAATGTATGCTGATTGCTTCTCTTAGTTACTTCAAGGAAAGCTACAATCTGAAAGGTTGGAAGATCATGGCATAGATCTCATCTTTGAAAGTAGCCCACCTAATGAGCCACCTTACAAAGTCAGTGCAGTCCAGCAAGAGGAGATTATGAGTCAAGTAAATGAGCTGTTAGAAAAGGGTTGTTTCAACCTTGCTCATCTTCTTTTTGTTCTCGAATGCTTTTGGTGTAGAAAAAAGATGGTTCATGGCGTATGTGCATTGATTATCGTGCTTTGAACAAGGTTACGACAAAGAATCACTTTTCGATTTCTCAGAGTGATGATGCTATGGATAGATTATAGGGGGCAGCCATATTCAGCCGTATAGATTTGAAAAATGGGTATCATCAGATACACATTAGACTAGAGGATGTGCTTAAGATAGCTTTTAGAATATCTTTTTGACTGAATGAGTTTCTTGTCACGTCTTTTGGGCTTATAAATGCTCTTGTCACTTTCAATCGGATGATGGATCGCATTTTCAGGCCACATAGAGAATTTGTGGGCACTTTCTTTGATGATATGATTGTCTATTCAAAGAATGAGGCAGAGCATGAAAGGCACTTGGACATTGAGTTCAATGAACTACATGAGCATAGGTTGGTTATCAATGATAGGAAAAGTGAATTCTTTTTGCAAGAAATCCACTTTTTGGGACATATTGTATTGCATAATGATATTAGCATGGACCCTGCAAAGGTTAAGGCAATACTATCATGGCTACCTTTGAGAAGTGTGCATGAGATTTGTAGCTTCTTGGATTTATGTTCTTACTACAAGAAGTATATACGCAGATTTGCTGAATTTTCATCTCCATTGTATGCTTTGCGAAAGAAGGATGTGTCATTTAGATGGATAGCAGTGGAAATTTCAGCATTTGAAAAGTTGAAGGAAAAGATGACTTTAGATGTTGTGCTTGTGTTGCTCGATCTAAGGAAGTCATTCTGGTTTAGTGTGATGCATGTGGTAACAACATTGGGGTTATTCTTATGTAGGATGGCCAAGTTGTGGCTTATGAGAGCAGAATTTTTCATGGTGCAAAAAAGAATTTACACGTCTATGAGAAAGAGCTCTTTATTGTAATTCATGCATTGCCTACGTGAAAACATTATTTGTTGGGGGCTGATTTTACAGTTGCTCGATCTAAGGAAGTCATTCTAGTTTAGTGTGATGCATGTGGTAACAACATTGGGGTTATTCTTATGTAGGATGGCCAAGTTGTGGCTTATGAGAGCAGAATTTTTCATGGTGCAAAAAAGAATTTGCAGGTCTATGAGAAAGAGCTCTTTGCTGTAATTCATGCATTGCCTACGTGAAAACATTATTTGTTGGGGGACTGATTTTACAGTGGAGACAGACCATTAGTGTAGACAGACCATTACACTTTGAGATACTTTCTGACATAGACAAAGTTGTAAGAGAAGCATATGAGATGGGTAAATTTTCTCTCTGTGTTTCATTTTCAAATTGTACATATTGATGGTAAAAAGAATGTTCTGGTTGATACTCTATTATATAAGCTATAAATTTCAGCCATTAGCATGGTTTATTATGCCGAGTTAGATTCCATGAAAGAGCAATATGTTGCTGATTCAGACTTTGCTAATGTTTATGACCAGTTTGGTAATGGCCAGAGGCATAAGCACTTTGTGCTAAGAGATGGATTTTTGATGATGCAGGGACGACTGTGTGTCACAAAGTGGTTGAGGTGTAGAGTTTTCACTGAAATTCATGCTTCTACATATGCAGGACACAAAGGTATTTATGCCATGGTCAAGGCAGTGGAGCATTTTTTTTCTTGGCTAGCTTTGAGATAGGATGTAGAACAGTTTGGGTCAAGATATGCATTGTATGTTAGAAGGTAAAGCATGATAGGCAAAAGATGCCGGGTTTATTGCAACCGTTGCCTATTTCAGATAGGCCTTGATAGAGCATTGCAATGGACTTTATTTTTGAGCTTTTTAGGACACTTATAAGGAATGATGGAATACAAGCTATCATTTGTAGGTTTAGTAAACAAGCCCATTTCATTTCCGTGAGGAAGAAAATAAATGTTGATTATATGGCATGATTATAATTTATTTTTGCAGCACATCTTTAAGTATCATGGTATGTCAAAGTCGATTGTTAGTGATCGAGACCCTTGAATGACTAGTTTATTTTGGAAGGAGTTATTTGAGAAAAAATGTTTCACGTTGAAATTCTCATCATCCTTCCATCCGTATATAAATGGTTAGTTTGAGGAAGAAAATTCCAGAGTGTTAGATTTGTTGAGATGCTATGTCTCAGACCATAAGACACAGTGGGAGTGACATTAGCCCTTGTGCATAGTTTCATTGGCAAAGCTTCATTTGAGGTCATTGAAGGTGATAAGAAGGTACTACCCAGAGATCACAAGAAAAGCAAAAAAGAGCAGTTGATCATCATAGACATGCTTTGTAGTTTGCAAAGGGCAAAAATGTATTGCTGCGTTTTGAAAAGGCAAGGCTGAAAAAGATGAGAGGAAGAGAAGGATTGTATTCGAAGCTGAGTATGAATACTATGGGCCCTTCCAGGTATTGGAAAAGATCAGAAATGTGGCGTATTAGCTGAAATTACCTCCACATTGACAAATACACAATGCTTTTCATGTCAGTTTATTAAAGGGCTTTTCGTGGTGATCTGCTAGAAGATATGTCTGTTGAAATTCAGCTTGAGGTTGAGGAGTTGGATGAGATTTTAATACCTAAGCAGATCTTGGCCCATAAAGAAAAGGAGATACTTGGTGAAATTTGAAAATTATTTACCAATGGATACCAAATGGATGGAAGAGGATGACTTGATAGACCATCCATCCTCAGTTGTTGTAACTTTACCTAGATGCCTTCCAATTAGAGCTAACTTTAGTTCGGGCTTAGTCAGGCTCATCAGAGTAGGGGTTTGGAGTATTGCCTGATGCTCAAAGGAAAGGTAGCAGTTCCACTCCACAAGTTGTAGACAACTCTCATGTGTAGTGGATCTCGAATGTATTTAGCATGCATCCAAGGTAGTATGTTGATAGCATGTTTGCCATGAGGTCACTATTTAGTATGCTAGTCACTGTGAGATGTATGCAGATGAGTATGAGTTTTACCCGGTGTGACACATTAATGTGACATTAAAGTGATATTTAATGTAACATTAAGGTCACACCCGGGTACTTATTGAAACTATACTTTTGGATCAGTTTATGATTAGTTTGGAATGAATTTTGCCTCAATTTTGAGACAAAATTCTGATAAGTTTCAGCTCAATTTTTAATCAGTTTGAGAACTGCTTATGATTGTTTTTAGGATCAGTTTTGCATCAATTGTTGGTGTGTCTTTGCAGTTAGTTTGGGGTCACATTTGCAGTAGTTTATGATCAATTCTTAGATTAGCAAGTGATCAATTTATGATCAGATTATGCTCAGTTTCAATGGTTTATAGCTGGTTCCATGGACAATAGTATGTTAGTAAATGCCATTGACAATTTTAGCCATTTTTTATGCTGAGAATATACTTTACTATGGTTCTCAAGGGAGAACAATTGAAAAACATGAGTTATGGATGCATCCAATGAGTTGACGAGCCCTGGACTCGCCCTACACCTGATCCCATCGACTGCGGAGGGAATGGATGATGGAGGTCCATAGCTCTGCTAAGGTCGCAAGTGCTGAAAGTCTCTCTCCGCCGAAAGCCACCTGGCATCACGTCTTCCAAATATGCCATCCAATAAGACTCCCTACGATCTCCCATATCTTCGAGCAATCTGTTGTGGGCTCTAGTACTTGGCGGATGGGTAAAGCCTCCAGACCGACCACTGCGTATGACCCTGCCTCGATCATGAATATCATGTCCTATATCTCGGTCTCATACAAAAGGTAATGGCCTTGGCTGATTGCGTACCAACAGAAAGCTCCCCATGAAATACACCCAAGGCTAGGCGCTATATGTCGAAGGATACGACATGCTCTTCTCCACACGAGCTACGCCTCCTCACAAGACCAAAGGCAGTGCTTTTGGGTTTCTAGAGGATGCTGTGTGCAACGCTTACCACCTCCCTCCTTCTGCATCTGGGCAAGCCAGCTTTCCACCGCCAAGCCTCCATGTGCCACCAGCCATAAAAAATACGACACCCTTCTCAGCCTCCAGCTATCCCATAGGTGGCGCCAGAAGATCCGTCAGAAGGGCTCCGTGATGCTGTGCTCCACCCAGTGCCTGCAGTGTGACGGCGCCCAGTCCATATCCTCCTACATCAGTACATGTTTGCCAATCCTGGCAGTATACTTTAGGAACCTAGGTGGCTTTTTGGCGACCGCAGAGGCCGGCCATAGCGACTCTCTTGGATCCCACTCCAGCTCATCAAGTGGTCTATCCTCCCAAATCCAAATGTGCCACTCCTTGAGCTCCTTCCAGAAAACATAGGGGTCCAGTCACCAAGTCTTCCCCTGAAGACCCACCACCCGAATCCTCCTCCATGAAAGGGTGGCAATCCCCTCATCTTGTTGCCCTCTGTCAAGGGCCAGACGTCCCCCCTCCTGAACGGCGAAGAAGGTCCCCTGGGGGGCGCCATCCACTCTACCTGCCACTCGAAGAGGGATGCCTGCTGGAGAGAACCTAGCTGCCCATACCTCCCCGGCCTCTATCAACTCTCGTATTGGCGGAGCAAGCCACTCCAGAGGTATTGCTGCGTTTATCTCTCTTCTCCTCAACTCCACTCCTCTCGTGCACCCTGATTCTTGCTGCAACACCTCCTTGTCCACCATCGTGTACACCTCCCGCCATGTCCTGATGGAACGAGTCGGGTCGGCCTCCCACCCAGCCCACTGGATGTGGGGGCGCTCACCTATCTGTGCCCCTTCCCTATCTTTGACCTAGAGGTTCCAGATCACCGGCTGACAGTCTATTTCCTCCTAGCAACCTGGGGGGGCTCTGGATTAGGGCCTTACAGAGGTCCTGCCACATGCGGAGTAGGCTCCGCAGGAAAGGTGATCTGGGGGGGGGGGGTGGGGGAGAGGGGTGATTTGAGCTGAAGTGAAGATCCATCTCAGGGATGGCCTCCACTCACTGCCAAGCCTTGATTTGCATTCCTGAAGGCTCTCTTGCAGTAAGACCTTCTAGGTCTGCCCGCCTGGTGTGAGACCGCGGACAACTAGCTTGCCCAAGAGGGCCATACTCTGATATTCTAGGTCTATGATCCCAAGCTCTCCCCCTGATTGATGTTGTATGATGGTTGCCCACGCCACCTTGGCCCTGGAGTCCCTGGAGCCATCAGACTCAGATCAAAGAAAATTCCGCACTAGGCGGCAAAGCTGCCCTACGCACGATGAGGAGAAGCTTTAGTTTTATGTTATGTATATGCTGGCTGGAAATTTTCTGTAGGTTTGGGGTATGTAGCATGGTTGGACAATAGTATGCAGTGTTGTGATTGTGATGCCTTCTGGAAATGTCAGTGCAATATACTTTTTCTTTGGCACAATGCAATGCAATCGAGGATGGTTGCAAGGATTTCAAGGGGAAGGTTTGTCATGAGGATGTGAGATTTTGAGATGCTTTAATCTTGTTGACAACATTTGATTAAGTTATTAATCAAGTGTGCTTTGATTAGAGAACAACAATTTGCTGTAGAAGACAGCCATTTAGGGGTCTCAACAGGCAAGGGATAGTAGGGAGTCATCTCCTAAGGATTGGCAACAGCATTGTTGATTAGGTGACAACATTTTGGAGGTGCTTGGTAGTAGGTGATTGCATTAAATGTAGGTTGGAGCATGCAATATGAAAAATTTAGGGTTTTCTCGTGAAGAAAATCAGATTTTTCTCTCATCTTGGCTTTCTCTCACCTTTTCCAACCCATTATCAAGAGATCTTTGCATTTCTCAGCCATTTTGAGCGGATCTCAGCCAAATTTGATGGACAACAGAGAGATCTTTATTGAAGACCCTAAAATTTTGCAGAAATTAGGGCTTAGTAGCTACCTTGGGATCCACGCCAATAGGAGAAGGCATTATACACTAAACTCAGCTTGGAAATTCGTGGAATTGATAGGGATTTCAGATGCTAGGTGGCGGTTCCATTTGTGCAATTCCGAGGTGAAAATCAGGGGCAATTGGCCCAAATTGCTTATTGATTGTATGTATAGCAACAAGGGCTTTTGGATTAGCAAAGGAGATTGTGGAATCTCAAATTGTATTCAATCCATTAGCAATTAAAGTTAAAGGAATACTGAAAGGGGCACCAGTTTTGGGGCCAATCGGGTGTCTATTGTCGAAGATTATTAAGGTAAATTGTGCATTTCAATTTATGTTTATTTGCTGATTGCTGTAATTAAGTGCTTAATAAGGGAATTACTAACCTCTACAAAAAGGAAGGCTAGTTTCACCAATCTCTCCAGGAGTGGGCTGAGTAGGGGAGTCGATTGAGATAAGCCTTTAGACGATTTGGAAACAGCACACCACCAAGGCTCAGATGTCGAAGGATGTCCACAGCCCAAGAAGAAGAAAACACAGCTATAGCAGTCCTGGAGAAGTGGGCAGCAGGAGACACGGCCTTTGGAGGAGAAAACACAGTCATCTAGACACTGCAGGAAGCAGGCAACAGCATGACCAATGTTGGGAGTTTTCACATGTAGCAGGCTATCTGAGAGATGATGTCAGCCAGGGCAGTAAGCACAATAGCAAAACACAGCTGTTTTGATCCTGGAAATGCCAGGTGGTAAGCTGGAAACAGGTTGGTTGCAACTGGAACAGGTTGTGTCCACCCTGCTGGGCAGCCTGCTGTTCAGCAAAACACAGCTGTTCAGGTTGTAGCAGCTGGTCAGCAGGAGGGGGAGCAGCTGCTAGTAGGTGGACAACAGGGGTGAGGGTGCAGCAATTATAGTCCAAAAGTGGATGGACAGATCCCTATTTGTAGATAGCTGAGCCAACCAACCATCTAGGGTGGTGCTTAGGCACTCTCAGGTGACGCTTGGATACTTTGGGGACATTAAATGTGGGCATTCAGACACTTCTGGATATTTTATTATTTGAGTTGTGGGGATGTTTTGTCAGCTGGAAAAAGGGGATTAAAGTTATTAACCCTTAGTTGCTCAATAAAAATAGCATATTGTGTGGGGTACACTAAGACGCAAATCTTTTAGGAGGAGGTTTCTAACTGGTTCCCATGGCCTCTGAGTTGATTCCAAGAGCTATACTTGGGTTTGGGCCCTTGTTCATGTCTAGTAGTGGCATACAAATTTGATTGCAAGGTTACGTCCTACCTCAATGTGACTGGCATCATTACTTAGACTATTTTCATCTAGTAATGATATGGCCCCCTTTTTTCCTGTTTTTTTTTTCAGCTTTTGAGTGATTGTCTTTTTAAACTCTTTTAGCTAAGGCATGATCCAAATGATCTAAGGCAAGAAGCTAAAGTCCTTTGATTTCAAAAGCAAGCACATTTCTTTGGGATCCTAAGACGAAGGCAACCTTGAGTAGCCAATAAACATCAAAGGTTTGGACTTTTGAAAGCCCCTTTTTCACCTGCGATATTTAGAATTGGAAAATCTAATTATGTCAGAAATAAAAGTAAATGCCACCAGCACATGCTCAATATTTGCAAAACTTGAACAATTTCATGTTTAAGTTGCAATGTAGGTTTGTGCATAATTGTTAATTTAGGCATTTATCACGTTGGCACCGAAAATGACCAAAAATTTCAAGCTGTGTCCACGTCTTAAAAAAGCAGACTAAGAAAATGATCAAGGATGCTTATTTGTGTGAGTCACTTGAAATTAAATATCATGAAGGATAATGCTATCTCTTTGTTAGCCATATCACACACAATCTCTTGTATGCTGATTACATTTTATTACAATCTCTCAATGGCCTGAACTGCACAAGCTTTTATCTCCAAACAATCCTTATACACCAGATTGTGAATTAGTTCTGAATACACATCACACAAGATTACCACCTCATCCAATCATCCACAATATACAAGATTATATCTTGGTTTCCTTCTCTCATTGATATTGCACAAAGTTTGTGCTTTCACTTTTCTTGGCAATCCAATATTAGACATAATTGTTTAGAATTAAAATCCTTGAGACAACAGTTCCTATTTTCTGCTGTAAGCTATACTGCATAGGATTACTAGTTCTTCAGCACCCAAAACCACGAATCATTATGTTTGTATAAACTCCCGGCCTAAGAGAAAATGACACTTGCCTATTGTGAAAGGCCGTGGAAGATGGTACTTTGACACTTTGTCCATGGAAATTTCACATGCGAAAATTTTACTTTTTGGTGGTGCAAGTTCGGATTGAAATTGCAAGGTAAAATGATTGTTTCTGTCTACTTTTGATACGATTCTAGCCAATACTAGTTCTAAAATATGACAACAATTTATATTGTGATTTTCCTTAACCTGATCGGTAAATTAGTTGACTAACAAACTTCTTATGGCAGGAAAAAACAAATCATTTTTAAGCATGGAAATGCTGGAGCAAATGTTGGATGACCCAAACATTCAGAAGATGGTTCTACCGTAAGTATTGCACCTTTCCTTTTCCTTTTTGGTTTAGTGATGGGCTAGTCAAGGTTCTTTAGTAGAAGTTCACATGAACTTACGAAGTGATTGTGTGGAGTCCTGATCTTTTGTATTTTCTACTTTGTTTGCTGTCTTGCACCCCATAAAGGTAGTCCAATAATGCTGGAAATACTTTCTTTCTTTTCTTTCAACAAAGCTCATTCTTTGTTGGAAGAGTTTAAGTGTTGGTTTAACTCGTGTTTTTGATGTTCTTTCGACAAAGCTGGTTCTTTGTTGGAAGAGGTTAATTTCTTGTTTAATTCATTGTGTGCTCCTTGATACAATCAGTTTCTAGGTTTCTGTTGATACTTTCATAAGCACAGGAGTTTATTCATAATCTGAAATACGTATTTGCAGATACTTGCCTGCAGAAATGCGAGATCCTGCCACATTTAAACGTAGGTGCAATCTTGTACTTTATTGACGCCCAAAATTTACCTGTTAAATTTTGGAGAGTTGAGAAACTTTGTGTTGCAGGCATGATCCAGCTTCCCATTGTCCGTCAACAACTACAAGAAGTTCTGTAAGTCTTCTGAGTAAGATTTTTCTTAAATGTATGTTGTTTGTGTGCCAAGCATGCTTTTTGTTTGTGGTATCTTGAGGTGGTAGTGATGATTTCTAATGTGGATAGCTGCAATGTGCTAGGATTTAGATAGGCTTTCAGCTCCCCATGCAACTGAGTCACTAAACCATGAGGCAGCTGCAGTAAGAATGTCATTTACGCAGGCCCTCAGTTCCCATGCAACTGACTCAGTAAGTTTCACGGTGGTATGGTTAGCAAGCAGGGTTCCCGCAGCTGGAATAAGCAAGGAGGTCTAGAGATATCATGGTTCACTGTAAGGCATAAGACACGTGAGAATATGTGGTTATTGTGTCTTAACAAAGTATACTGAGTTGAATGAATATGTAAAGAGATGTTTGACTGCATGACTTGTAACTCATTTTAGGAGAAATGCCACTGGTCCAATCCAGAAAGGTCAGAATGTTCAAGTAGTGTAACAATTCTCAAAAAAATTGTAAGAGCTGGGATGATCTATTAGAAGAGTTATGATCTTTTAGTGTTTACATGCACTTTGAGAAGGTGAAGGCTTTCTGGAGAAATGGGTTGCTAATAGAAGGATTAGTCTTTACTTCCTTGACCAGGCACCACATGAACACAAATAGTGGAGGTGAGGGCCTTTTAGGAAAACCATACCTTAAGGTAACTTGATCTCAAAAATAGGTGGTCATTCGCTTATGCTTAATACCTATGAGAAGATACAATGCTCTGGCTGGGTTGTATGCAGCAATGATGGTTGCCAAAGTTGGTTTCTTATTGGGTTGATATGGTGTACAGTGAAAGGGGGGTCCTCACCATGTAAGTGTTGGTTGGTTATAATCATATGTGCGACATATATTTTGAATAGGATGTCTAGGTAAAGCTTGGAAACCCAACACCTTATGAAGCATGGAACAGTAGGAAACTTGTTGTGAGTCTCACACACATTTTTGGTTGCTTGGTATATGCTTTTGTGCCTGTTACGCACAAATTAGAAGACAAGGCCGCTAAATGCATCCTTGTAGGGTATAACACCATATAGCTTAGAGAGTACATGCTACTATTTGAACTTATACGACTTGGTAATGGGAAAGATCTTGTACAGATGTATTTGCTGAAAATTCAGTATGGCCACTGCTTGAATGCAAAACCATTGCTATCATTATCAAAACTGGGTTGCTTGATGCACAATTGCCACTCTTTCAAACTGTTTTTTTGGATTTTGACTATGTTTGATTGCTTGTTGAAGGTCATGGATGGTCAAACTAGCCACATGTGCATGCTGAGAATTAACCAAACAAATAGCAAACATCTGCTGAAAAACAAGGAAAGATGTCAAAGATAAGATATTTTGGATATACATGGGCCCCTTTGGATTCTCCTCTCTCTAATGTGAGAGCCTGACCAAAGGGGGGTGATACTTGTAAAGAAATGCTTGAGCACAGATATAGAAACACAAAGATGTAGAGAACTCAAATGAATGAATGAATGATGATATGCTGAATATGATACAATAGGCCTCAAACCTTTGAGTCTTGGAGACCGGTGACTAGGTGAGCTGAGTGGTGTTAGAGACTGGCAGGAACAGCTCCAAGAGTATGCCATACCTTATGGATCCTGAAATGCAGCAGCAGCAGTCCCCCAGGCTGGATAATGATGTTGATGGCAGCAAAGGGAAGAGTACACAGTCCTCCAGTTAAGTGGATGCTTTGAAGCTGGGTGGCAGTAAAATGCAGGGCAGGCATCTGAAAATGCATTAGTTGCAGGTCTATGATGATGTCAGCAGGCTATACACCTGCAAGAGGTGATGGAGACAGCTGGGCAGTCTGTCTGGATACAAAATGCAAGTGGCTGGATAGGGACAGGCTGAATGATGACCAGCAGCCGTGAAACACAGCTTTCCACTGATGCGGATGTCCTCCAAGCATGTGACAGCAGGCGGTGATGACGTCGACAACTGGATAATGCCCAGTAGCAGCTCCGGATGGGGTGTGGGCAGCCTTGTACAGGCTAAGAGCTGATGGCTGAAGACTGGAGTGTGGAATAAATAAAGGATGGAAGGGATGTCCACAATTGACTCTATTTACAAAGGTCTTGGTGCATTCGTCTTATTGCTAAAAAATAGAGCCAGTTATTTTTGGCAATAAGCAATTGGTGCTTTTTGGGGCTCTTTTTAAGGAGAATGAAATAGGGATTAATGCACTGTAGTTTAGGATTAGCGCAAACCCTAATTTAAGCCGCTCAACACCCCATCTTAGGCCCAAAAAGATGTGCCCAAGATGGTGAGTAAGTTATATCTCTACCCTCTTTTATATTTGGAAGGTCCCACCTCAAAGTAACCAAGGCATCGGATCAAGGGTGCCTTGATTGGTTGCTCAAGGACCTACATGATGGTTGAGGTGATGGTGAGTAAGTTATACCTATACCCTCTTTTATATTTGGAAGGTCCCACCCCAAAGTAATCAAGGCATCGGATCAAGGGTGCCTTGATGGGCTGCTCAAGGATCTGTATGATGGTTAAGGTGATGAGTATCTTTTCTATTAATGGCTATAAATGAACAATAAGACTTAAGAATTTTACATTCTCCAAAAATGTATAATTGAAATGCAAGGATGGGAAGAAATATAGATAAAGAAATTGGTGAGGGAATGACAAGGGTATGTTGTTGTGTGCCATATTAGATTGTCATAATGATGATGTGCTACGAATGTGGTGGATCCACATTGATTGCTCTTTGAGGAGACAAGAGAGAAACATGCTTGCACAATGCAAGGAGCTTTCATTTTGGACGGTTGCTTGATTTCACAAGTTTTCCTTATTGCAAAGAGGTCTCTTTTAACATAAATACATTGCTAATGCATGGATGATGCAAGGGGTAACACAAGCTGTCATACTCAAATAGAATGCTATGCAAAGAGCAAAGTATCCTTATGAAGGCATATATGGATAATGATGCAAATACATGTGAATCAATATGAAAAGGAATCAAAATCTTGCAAACACAAAGAGAAGTAGTTGCCTCCTCTCACCATTGGATAGTGGAAGAAAAAGCTATAGGAACCCCCTCTGTCTATCATGCCGATGGGGTTGAAGGGGATAGTGGACCAATGCCAATTCGAGGGAAGGGGGAGAGAGGGGGAGGGGTGTGTTCACATCCAGACTATTAAAACGTCTTGACACCCGTGCTTGCATAGATGTGGCAAGTAGTATTTTGTAAAGATATGAAGTTCAATGCTTCAGCTAAAGCTTCATCACCCCTACATGTGCAAATGAGGACACATGCTATAATTGATAGCAATTGTCGGAAGAAAGCTAATTGAAGACTAAATGGTACTTTGGGCTTTTGTTTTTTTGTTAGGGAGGTATGGGGCTATTAGAACTTCCTTGGCTTTATGTGCAAACAATTAAAAAAAAATTCGATACTTTTTCTATTCTCTTACAAACCTGCACGATGGTGTTGTGAAAAAATAATGAGAGAATGTGATGTGTTGTTTATATGTTGTAAGAAGTAAGTTTAGAGGCATGACTACTTTGTGCTTAGAGATGGTTTTCTGGTGATGCATGGACAACTATGTATCGCATAGCAGTTGTGGCCTAAGGTGATGATTGAGAGTCATGTCCCTCCTTATGCAGGGCAAAGAGATATTGATGCTACAATTAAGGCAGTAGAGCATTTCTTTTATTGACCTGCTTTGAGATAGGATGTAGAGCAGTTTGGAAGGACATACATTGTATGTTAGAAAGTGAAGCATGATAAGAAAAAAATACCACGTTTCTTGTAACTCTTGCCTATTTCTAATAGGCCTTGGCAGAGTATTGCTATGGACTTTATCTTTGAGCTTCCTAGGATACCTTCACCTTATCTGAGAAGGAAGGTTGGTTTCGTGGTACCATTGCCAAGATGCTGAATTGGTGGGCCCATGGCACCTGATTGGAAGTCAGAAGCATTGCTCCATTGCTAAAATTGTAATCAATTGAGCATAATAGTAAGAATGTCTTTATACAGTGAGATGGGATAAGGTTTGGATGATACCTCTCAATCTGAAAATTGACAAAGTGTTGGGGGAAAGGCAATGCTTGATCTTGGACAAGGCATGCGTCACAGGAAACATGCTGAGAATGTGGGAATATAATACTTATGACCAGCAAGAGGGAGAGGAATTCAATGACCAATTTAAAGATTTGTGAAGGATAATAGTGCAAATGTTTTGTGCAATGGGCAAAAGATCCTCCGCTGATGCACTTTTGAACCCCTTAAAAGAGGGCAGTAAAGGCAAAAAATTGTCTTCTAGAGCTTCCGAACAACATGATGCATTGAAGGAAGAGCCAATGCAACAACGTGATGTTCCATATGTGGATAATGAGCTTAAGAAAATGATGCCAATGGGACAATTGATGCATATGCAAGGCCAACTTGGAAGTGTCAATCCATTTAGTTATGGATAGCAAGGCGTGCATGCTAATATGGATCACTCGGGATACTTTGGTGGTGGTTTGGTTCTCCAGGGAATGGCTGATAATGCTTCGGCCATAGGCATGCAAGGATCAAATTAATTTGGTATGCAACCACCTATGTAGGGTATGCAAGGCCCAATGTATTCGGTATGGAAAGTGCAATGAGAAACCTAATGTATAGTAATGTTGGCATGATCTTGGGACACAAATTGGTAAGTTTGGCAATGCATATATGCAGTCCAGTGCGTTTGGGACTCAGGGTATTAATGTTGGTCAAGCAAATGCTTTGTATAGTATTGGTCATGAAGAAAATGCAGCCAATGTATCCTTTTTGTCTGCAATTTCAAAATTCCAAGGATCAATATGGTCTAGAAAGACAAAGGCCTAGAACCCATTGAAAGCTTTGAGGCAAGTAAAGTTAGAAGTAAGGTATCCTTTTGGTACTTGGTGAACTTTTAGGATTGTTTCAGCTATGGAAGGATGCAAATGGATGGAGGAGGACAACTTGGCAGATCATCCTTAGTGATGCAATTTACCTTGACGTGTTTGAGTTAGAGTCCATTCTAGATGGGGTTTTTTCAGGCTTAGCAAAGCATAGAAGGTCAAGAGTATTGCGTGATGCTTAAGGGGGAGGTTGCACTTTCACTCCCCTAGTGACAGATAGCTCGGTTATATACATTATTTCTGTCATTGGGATTACTATTTAGTATGCTAGTCATTGTGACTTGGTATGCAAATGTGTATGGTTTGTTCCTAGGCTCTTAAAACTATACTTTTGCAAGGTTGCTAGCATATATGGAATGCATGGAATGTACATTTGGATGTGATGTATATTTGCAAGGCATATGTGGGATACATGGATGATATGCAATGTACATTTGTAAGTGATCCAAGAGAAGTACATTTGCGTAAGTTACATGTGGTTTCTAGTTGATGTATGCTTTGATTCATGCATGTGGATTGCAACTAGTTTAAGTGGTTCGAATTTGAGACATGTAGAGGGCATGAGCATGGTTGAGCAATAGGTGCACATGTTGTTTGATTATTACGGCAATATGTGTTTTTTGTTGTGGAAATAGATGCTTTTGACACATTGCAATGCAATTGAGGAAGCAATTGCAAAGATTTCAAAAAAGGGGGACAGGGGGAGCGATTTATTAGAAGGATGTAAAGTTTTGATACTTTGGTTAGCATTTGATTAAGTATTAATCAAATGTGCATATGTGATGTGCAAGTTATATCACAATGACGAACTAAGGACCTGAGATGTCAGTGGGTGTCAAAGGCACAAGTTATAATTAGTTATATTAGATAAGTAATAGGTAGTATTTGGTGGTAGATTTTGGCTTGGAATATTTTATTAGTCAGTAATGTCAGTGGTGACATTAGCAACTAGGCATTAATTAAATAATTAATGCTAGTTTAAGTGCTAATAAATGCTCAAGAATACTTGGATGACAAATTGGCCTAGCCAATTTCATTGATGGTTGATATGGATATTTTTTGAGGAAGAATTAATAATTACATTATTTTTCAGAATTAATATTTTGAGTATTAATTTAAATGCACTAAAAATTGCTGAAAAATGCAATTAGACAACTGCATTGGGTAAAACTTGCCCATGCAAGTGAGCAAAAGGCTAATAGAGATTGTTAAAGCCTCATTCTAGCATGGTGGATCTTGGGAGAGGAAGTGAGAGTTGTTGCTGCAATTTTCTAGCCATTGGTGGGTAGCCTAGCCATTGGGGGCTATCAAAGAGTTGTGTCTAGTTGATCAAGAGGCCATTGGAGGCAGGTCACAGCCCCTGTAGGTTGACTACAAGTAGGTGTCAGCAATTTTGGGCCCCACAAGGGTAGGTGACTGCATGTGCGGCTCTTGTTGATGGTGGGTTGCGGTGGCATCATTAAATGTTAGCCAATTTTGGCGAGGAAACTTTAAAATTCTCTCTCTCTAGTTTCCTCTCCATTCTTTTAGCCAATTCACAGCTTGCCTTAAGAGATATCAGCCAAATTCAATCCCAAGAGGGTCGAATTGAAGAATTTTTGTTGCTAAACCCTAATTTGTAGCATAAATTAGGGTTTACTACTCACCTTGGGAAGAGTACTCAAAATTGGGGCCTAGTACTTTAAATTCAGAAGCTGAAATTTGGGGATTTCAGAGTACTTCAAGAGGCCAGCCAACCAACTTGAAGTTTGGGGTAGAATTTGTCATCCATTGAGCAAATTGAAGGTCAATCCCCAAGCAAACCAAGGGGCAAATTGGCTTAAAGGCCTGTTGGTTGCTATGGACAGCAAGATGCATTGCAAATTGAAGGAGATCAGGTTGGATCTTAGTGTACTTCAACCTTTAGCAATAGAAGTCAAAGAAATATTGCAAGGGTGGCTAGTTTTGAGCCAATCCGTGTCCAATGTCCAAGATTAAGTGGTAAAATTTGCTTTTTCAGTTTATATGGATTTTATGTAATTAGCGCTTAAGCAAGTCATTCATGACCCTATCTGAGAAGAAAGGTTGGTTTCATGGTTCCATTGTCAAGATACCATAAACTCCCTTGAATTGGTGGGCCTATGATACCTTATTGGAAGTTGAAAGCATTGCTCAAGTATTGAAATTGTAATCAGCTGAGCATTTAATCTTGGACAAGGCACACAACATGGGCAATAAGTTGAGAATGTAGAAATAGAACAAGGACAAGGCACATAACATGGGCAATAAGTTGAGAATGTAGGAATAGAACAAGAGGTGGGCCCTTCTAGGCCTCTTGAAGCTAACGAACAACAAAAGGGAGAGGAATTTGATTACTAGTTCAAAGATCAATTGAGGATAGCAGTTGAAATGTTTGTGCGATTGACAGCAGTGTTGAAAATGGAGGAAAGAGAGAGTGAGTGAATGCAAGACAATGAGCAAGAGTAGGCAGCAATGCCACACTCAAAAGATGCAAGTGCGAGTAGGATAGAATGAAAGTACAATAGGTCTTAAGTAAGTTAGACCTATCCCTAACTCAATTAGAGTTAATTTAACTCAAACTAACTCTAGAAGTGGTGACACAACTTATTAATGTAGTTGTGTTTACACTACAAACCAACTAACTAGAATATTTGGCATTGTCCATTGAATTGGTAAATTCTTACATCCCCCTGTAGTGCCAATGTGGTAGAAGTACAGGAAGATCAATCACCAAAGGGTAGCTAGTTCAAGGACTTTTGAAAAGCCTCAAACTTCTCACGAGGAAGTGCTTCGATAAAAATGTTTGCAACATTCTCGTGTAGGGACATACATCAAATTGATCTCTCTTTGACATAATGGTAATGTGCCTCAATGTGTTTTGTGCGAGCATGAAACATAGGATTTCATATCATTGCAATAGTACTTTGGCTGTCAAAAAGAATGGGTGTAGGACCCTCCAAAGAAATCCATAGATCACCCAATAATCTACGTAGCCATACATATTTCACTATTGCAGCGAAGGTTGCCTTGTACCTAGCCTCACAAGATGAGGTAGCCAGTGTAGGTTGATTTTCACTTAGTCATGAAATGCATGAGTGGCTAAAAAAGAAATAGTGTCCACTAGTAGATGACCTAGGGTCTACATCACTAGCCCAATCTGAAATACTGTAAGTCTATAGATGTAAGTCTCCCTCTTGGGAAATGATAATACATGTGACTCAGTACCTTTCAAATATCTAAAGATCTACTTAATAGCTTGCCAATGTATGGTCTATGGGTTGTGCATATACTTGTTCTCTAGATGTTGCATACTAAATGTTAGGGCATGTGTTGCAAAGATAAATAAGACAGCCAATAGTTTGGCTGTAAATTGCAACATCAAACATCTCTTCACCATCATGCATAGATAGCTTTAAGCTTGGCTCCATGGGAGTGTACATAGGTTTGTAATCTTGCATGTTAAACCTATGTAAAATCTTATCTACATACTGTGATTGTGACTTGATGATGCCATGTTGATTTTGGGTGAACAGAATCTCCAAATAGTAGTGTAGGCAGCCCATATCTAACATAGCAAATGCATTTTTCGATTCGGCCTTGAAATCTGCAATTTTATCCTCTTTAGGTCCAATGAGTAGTAGGTCATCCACATAAAGGATAATAATCAACAAGTCCTCCCCTTCATTCTTAATGTATAGAGTGGGAGCAATTGGACTATTATTGAACCCTTTGTGGCCAAATAAGCATCAATTTTAGAGTACCATGCACGATGAGCATATTTGAGACCATAAAGAGCTTTATGCAACGTGCAAACCATGTGCTCTTTTCCCTTAATCACAAACCTTGGAGTTTATGACGCATAAACATCCTCATGTAGATCCCCATTCAAAAGTGTAGTTTTAATGTCGAATTGATGTACTTTCCAGCCACAATTTGCAGCCATAGCAATAACAGATCTCACTATTCATAGGGTATGTAGAAGCAAGGGTTCCCTAATAATCTATGCCCTTCTTTTGTGCATAGCCTTTTGTTACCAACCGTGCTTTGTACCTATCAATAGTGCTATCAACCTTGTGTTTGAGTTTTAAAATACGTTTTGTGTCAATGGCCTTCTTACTAGGTGGTAAATCCACAGGATCCCATGTAGAGTTAGTGGAAATAGAGTCGAACTCTTCTTGCATGGCCTATATCCAATGTATATCTTGCTAAGCTTCGTCCGAGGAAGTAGGCTTATCATCATCTAGCAGTGAGCTCATAAACACATGCTCGTCACAATCATCTACTTCCATAAAATTAGCGGCCCCTCCCCCCCCCCCCCCCCCCTTCAATGTGTTGCATGCCTAGCAGATCTTCTAGTGCGTTGAGGTAAGGGAGCATCAATTCTACTCTCTTGGAGAGTGCGTAACAATCATCTAGAGACTATTTTGGTTGCATTTACAACGGTTTTTTTATGCTATACTACATCTTCTATTGCATGAGGCAAGCCATCATCATAACCTTGCGGTTCGAGAGCATGTGGTGCAGCAACATCTTGCTGTATTATTTCTGTCCGACCATTTATAGCATATATGGACCCCAAAGAAAGTGGCAAAAGACCCTCAAAGATATCACCAATCTCATGGGTGGTTGGCATCTCAAACTGATCATGTCAAAATACAACATTTTTAGTAAATATAACATCTCGATTGACAAATACTTTCTTTGTGTGTGGATCGTATAAATGATATCCCTTGCTCTCTGAATTCTAGATAATAAATATGCATTTTACAGCCTTGTCATCAAACTTTCCACGAAGTTCTTTCGAGACATGTGCATAGGCTATGCATCCAAACACTCGAAAGTAGTCAACTTTGGGTTTCTTGCCATGTCAAACTTCAAATGGTGTGATCATCTTCAATGCTTTGGTGAGTGCACGATTTAATACATGATTTGCACAGTGAAGGTCTTCTAGCCAAAATTTATGTGGCAACCCCTTGCTTTTCAGCATACGACGAGTCGTCTCCATAAGTGTCTGATTTTTCCTTTTAGCAATACCATTTTGTTGAGGTATCATTCTTACTATGGCTTGATGCGTAATGCTATTTAAGCAAATGTCTCAAAAGCAAGAGACTGTCTATCATATGTATCCAATAAAAAGAGACCCTTATATAAGGTGCTAGATACCTTGAGTGCATAATCCATCTCTTTGTCTTTGACAATGCATTTGTCATTCTCAAAGATGACTTGAAAGCCATGCTTACCAAAAGCAAATATAGACAATAGATTCTTTGTAATGCTAGGCACAAACAAAACATCCAGAAGCATGAAATTGGAACCATTTGCAGTAGTAATCGCGACTGAACCAATGGCATATACATCATAGCTCTTGTTGTTCCCACATGTAACACACTTCCCAGCAAGGGTTGAATGCAAAGAGGTAAAGAGACACCTCTTGGAAGTGATATGCTTTGACACCCCACTATCAAAATACATGTGTGCTATGTTTCAATAGCATTAAACGTTGAATTAGCCATCGAAGAATCAAAATTGCATGTAAGAAATGCTTAGTTCTCGTCCACAAAGTCGATTGAGGCATCGCCATCAGTAGATTTGCTAGTTGATGTCTTTTAGACAACCAAATCGGAGTTTCTTCTTTTCATTGCCCAATCACTTCCTACTTTTGTCAATATAATGACTAGGCAACTTGCAAAAATGACATTTTTTCATTTTTCTTGGACTTTTCAATGTCTTGGGCATTGATGACTATCTAACATCAGCCTTTTGCTGATTTTTCACATTTTTCCATTGGACTTTTCTATGTCTTGGGACATTGATGACTATCTAACATCAGCCTTTTACTGATTTTTCACATTTTGCCATTGTACTTTGAAAGCAAAGCCTCATCACCTGAACACAATGCAACAGTTTTCCGAGTCTATTCTTGTTGTAGCAAGAGGCTTTCCAACTCCATAAATGTAAGGGGCTGTTGCCCCCTCCCCTTCCATGGCTCGCACGTCAAACATATCATCAAAGAGATGTGGAAACCAAGATACGACTCAAGAAGAGAGTTCAGTGTGATGTTTATTAATTCTACATCTTGAATGACCTTATTAACATTAAGTAGTGGCTCACGCAAATCTTGTACGATGTTTATTAATTCTACATCTTGAATGACCTTAAGTAGCGGCTCACGCAAATCTTGTACGTTGTTGGAGGGGTTTTAGTTGAAAGTTCGTATCCACCAGGAATGAGAGAGAGAAGCAAGTAGAGAATAGAAGATAAAAGATAAGAAAAAAAATAGACAAGAGGTACACAAGATAAAGATAAAGCTCAATGAATCAAAGCACTATGCATCGATAGAACTTGAGAAGATAGACAAAATCCTTGTCTGGGACTACTCAGAAGCAATCTCCAAGGATTAGATCTCTTGGTGCTCCTTGGTAGACTAAAAACATACACCAAAAACTAGCTTCTTCTCTGCTGCTCAGACGGCAAATTTGATAGTTCCGTTGGTTTCGGAAGGGGGAAAAAACTCTAGAACGCTTGGTTAGAATTTTATATATTTGTTGCCTAAAAACTGTGGTCGCGCGCTGTGCACGATTTCGGCAGCCCTTCTTTCTGCATGAGATTATTAACATTAAGTAGCGGCTCACGCAAATCTTGTACGTTGTTGGAGGGGTTTTAGTTGAAAGTTCGTATCCACCAGGAATGAGAGAGAGAAGGAAGTAGAGAATAGAAGATAAAAGAGAAGAAAAAGAATAGACAAGAGGTACACAAGATAAAGATAAAGCTCAATGAATCAAAGCACTATGCATTGATAGAACTTGAGAAGATAGACAAAATCCTTGTTTGGGACTACTCAGAAGCTATCTCTAAGGATTAGATCTCTTGGAGCTCCTTGGTAGATTAAAAACGTACACCAAACACTAGCTTATTCTCTACTGCTCAGACGGCAAATCTGATAGTTCCGTTGGCTTCGGAAGGGGGACAAAACTCTAGAACGCTTGGTTAGAATTCTTCCAAATCACTCTTCCCTGTTTCAAAGTGTTGTTTGCTGCCTAAAAACTGTGGTCGCGCGCTGTGCACGATTTCGGCAGCCCTTCTTTCTACATGAGATCTCCTAAAACTGGTTGAAAAGCAACTTGTTTTGTTGCATGACACCCTATTTTAGAAGTTTTCTACATCTTTTTAGGATATTTATAAGAAATAATATAAAAAAAGACTAAACTTGTTCAAAAATCTAGTATTTTTGAACCATCCATACTATGGACACTGACACTGATGACTAATATGGCATTGACTCTCTAGATTAATAAGAAAGCTGGATGATGACGCACTTCAAAGTTTTTCACACAGTGTTCGCGTAGTGGCATGACAATGTGTGTAAGGTGATGAGGCATACTATCATCCTCATCCAAATGTGTGGAATAGTAGCCTTCATTAAGAAGGCAATTGAAAATAGTACCTGTGTATCCTTGGAGTCCTACCTTCGTTGATCCTCGATAGGAGGAGGAGGGGCAGCAGCTGAAACTAGCCTTCCTTCTCGGATAGGGTGGTAAATAACATGATTAAACACTATTTATAGCAATTAACAAATTCACAAAATTGAAATGCACACTTTACCATATAATCTTGGACATTGGACACCCTGTTGGCCCTAAAACTGGCCCCTCCTTTCCGTATTTATTTAACTTAATTGAAGAAGAAGTTGATGTATAATGGGATTCTCCCAATCCGTTTTAGTATTCCTACTTCCCTTGTTCAAAATGACCTGCAAGTCTTTAATTAGATTTGCCTCTTGATTCAGGCAAACAATTGGCCTTCACCCCGCTGTGATGGAGATGGAAAATGCCCCAAATTCAATTATTTGCTAGTCCCTTCACTTGAATAGGCTAAAAACAGCTTTAGCTGAGTTGAATCCAATTCTTGGAGCTTCCGATTTCTGGCGTGCTTCTCAAGGTTGATGGTAAACCCTAATTTCTGTTGCAGATTAGGGTTTATAGCAGAGAAATTTGAAAATTCTCAGCCTTTGGTGATCTCAATGCTGTAATCTTCAAAGCAAGATTATAGAAAGGTTGAGAGATAAGAGAGAATGTTGAGGAGAGAGAAAATTCAGGCTCTCTTTGTGAAGAACTGAAGAAAATCTGTCATTTACTGTTGCTGCCTTGACTCAACAGCTTGTAGATGCAAAAACTGAAAAAAATTAGTCATCTACTGTTGTTGCCCTATCTCAAGAGCTTGTAGATGTTGTCATATGTTGTTGATTAGTCTTCTCCTACCCTTGGTTGCCTCAGACGGTTCTCCAATGGTTGTAAATTAGACCAATAGTATCTCCTCTCTCTCTCTCTCTCTCTCTCTCTCTCTCTCTCTTGCAAGCTGAATATACTAAAATGCCTCTCTCCAGTCTTTAAAGACGTTTTTTAGTCTTACATGGGCATTTTTGACAAGTGGTAGCCTTCCCAAATGATTTTTTGAGCATTATTCATAATTAAATATTACTTTTCAATCTTTAAATCTTGAAAATTAATCTAATAATATTTGGGTGTTGTGAAATATAATCTAGCTGGCCAATAATTAAATTGGCTGGGCAACTTTTATTCCTGAGTGTCTTTGCGTCATCTTTGACCATTAAATTGGCGTTAGGTACCATTAAATGTCACTTCTCTAGTGTCACTGACATCTGACACTTATGGCCAAATGAATGATCTAGGCCAATAACTGTCACTAGATACCACCAAGTACCTGTGCGGCATAACTTAGAGCAAATTTTGCCTTTGACATCCTGTGATTTTCTTGGGTCCGGGGCTCGTAGATTTACTCTAATCCCAATGACATCTCACATATGCAACATTTACTTAACCATGCGATTAAAATTTAATCCACATGTTAAGTGAGGTTTCGAAAATACATGTCCTCATGACAGTAGCAGCAACAATCTATGGTTGTTGCAGATCATGAGTGCCATAATCCCACAAATCCTTTGCCACAAGAAGGTTGCACACCATGAAACTCCACATTGGGTAGTTGGTGCCATCAAGCTTGTCCTCATGAGTGAGGACACCAATGATGCTGCTCTGATCATTATGCTCTTGGTGTGCCATGCGGCCAATGATGCACAAAGATCATCAGCCAAATACTTCAATGCTAAAGTATAGAATGTACTCTATTGAGTATCAAAAATCCCTACATGAGATTAGAATGCAAGTACCAAATTGTCACAAATCTTGCCAAACTAATGTTGCACAAATCAACACTCATTGTAGATTACAGCAATGCATTGCTGTACTTGCACTTGCCTCAAAATGCATGTCCAAAAGAAAACAGCTTACAAGTATTGAGTCTCACCAAATTAGTCTGAAAATTTTCAAATTTTACTGCTAAATCTGATTGTCACAGCAAATTAATGCTGTTGTACTACCTGTTTTTTACCTTGGAATGCGTGTTGGGAAAAAGCCCCAAATTTCTTCGCAAAATTTCAAAGATAAAAGAAATTTGTACCTTACAGTCTGCATTTATGCAGAAATGTTGCCTTAGGACATGTGCCAATAGTGACCAGTAGCTGGAATTTGCCTCATGATGTGTATCAGAGCCAAAAAACTGATAAGCCCCAAGTTTTTGGTACCATTGTCGAAGAAATTGCGCAACCTTGACAATTTCGATGGAGATTCATGCAAGGGAATTCGAATCGGGCAAAAGCCCCAAATTTCTTTGAAGAAATGTTAAAAATTTCTAGAAATTGGAAAAGTTAGTCAATTGTCCTTAAATTTCTTGACACAGAGTGTGAGAAATTGAAAATATCTTCAAAATCGGGTATGAGACAAGTAAGATGGATGAGAGATTACAATTTTTTTTGAAAATCACCAATTTAAGAAATTAGGATTTTGTGTTTTTTCTCGGATTTGTGGAAAATGACAACACGTAGGGCTGAGAAAATGGCGGGCAACATGGAGAATATCATGAGCTAGGTTGAGAGACGTTATGTGTGCATGGTTGCATGCAAGATTGTGTGTAGGTTGAAAACTGTAGTAACACCTCCTCCAAAAATAGCAACTGCTTTTCTAAAACGCCATCTTCTCCCTCCAAAATAGTAGGTCCTCTTTCTTTGTCGGCTGATTGGACTTCACGCAGGTTGTACCAGCTGAGGGGTGGAGAGATAGAACCCACGTGCCTAGCTCTGATACCAAATGTTGGAAATGGAGGTAGAGAGAGAGTGTGTGAACACAAGACAATGAGCAAGAGTGGGCAATAGTTCTAGACTCAAAAGATGCAAGTGCTAGTGAACTAACTCTAGTAGAAGTGTTGACACAACTTATTAATGTAGTTGTGCTCACACTACAAACCAACTAACTAAAACATTGGGCATTGCCCATAGAATTGGTAAATTCTAACAAAAAGATCTCCATTTATACACTTTGAAGTCCTTAAAAGAGGGCAACAAATGCAAAAATAGGAAATTGTCTTCTAGAGCTTTAGAAAGCAAGATGCACCGAAGGAATAGCCAATGCAACAATACGATGTTTCAAATGTGGCATAAGCAAATAATGACAATGGGGCAATGGATGCATATGCAAGGTCAACTTGGAAGTGCCAATCTATTCGGTTATGGATAGCAAGGCATGCGTGCTAATGTGGATTACCAGGGATACAATTGTGGTAATTTAGTTCTTTGAGCAATGATTGATACTGCTTCAGCCATTGGGATGCAAGGACCAAACGAATTTGGTATGCAGCCACCTATGCATGGTATGCAAGACCCAATATATTTGGGTATGGCAACTGGAATGAAAAACCCAAATTATAGCAATGTTGGCATGATGCTGGGGCAAGTTTGGCAATGCATACGTACAGCCCATTGTGTCTGGGAATAATGGTGTTAATGCTAGTCAAGCTAATGCTCCCTGTAGTGTTGGTCATGAGGGAAATGCAGCCTATGTATCTTTTTTACCAGCAGTGTGAAAATTCCAAGGATCTACATGGTCTAGAAAGACAAAGATCTAGAACCTAGTGGAGGTTTCGAGGCAAGTAAAGTATCCATGTGATACGTGGCGAACATTTAGGATTGTTTCACCTATGGAAGGTTGCAAATGGATGGAGGGTGACTTCGCAAATCATCCTTAGTGATGCAATTTACCTTGATTTGTTTCATTTAGAGTCGATTTTGGATTAGGCTCTTTCAGGCTCAACAGAGCATAGAAGGTCCAAAGTATTGGTGGATGCTCAAGAGGGAGGTTGCACCTCCACCCCCATAGTAATGACTATTGTTGAGACATTGCAGTTGTTGCCATTACTTTTGGTTTATTCAGCATAAAACATACAGTGGGACCACCCACTTGTTGCAACAATATCATGAATGCTTGAAGCCAACTTTTGGATAAAATATTAAAGCATTTTTATGCCTTTCATGTGTCATAGAATTCCATGCATGCAAGATAAGTCCGCATGTGTCTCTAATTACGGGACACGAAATGAAAGGATGAGTCTTTGTTGCTCCTAGCATCATCATGCTCTCTCACAAGATACTTGTACATGTATCGAGTACCCAGCATTATGATTGTAGATCTAGGATATTCTAGCATACTTTTATTAGCTTTAGTATTTTAGCTTTGGCTTAGGCAACTTTTCTTTTCTTTGGTCCCTGTTATGTGTATGTACTGGAATCATATGACCATAGTTCTCTTGAGTTTTGGAAATGGGAAAATGGAAACACGTTTTGGAGTTGCGAAATGGAGTTTTGGCCAAAATGTCGAAACAGGTTTCATGTTGATTTCTAGGAATGTTTTCATATTAGACATGTATGAAGGGGTGATACCATCTCTATCTTGAATCTTTGCACCAAAACACTTCAAATTTCTCAACAACATAGAGTATACATGTACCATTAGAAAAGATTTGACGAGCATATGTGATGCTACCAAAGAGTGTAAAATCACAATATATGAGTTTCAAGAACTTTCAAGATGAGGAATTCAGAACTCAATGTAAGAAATTGCAATATGCCATGAACGATGAGGTCAACAGTCATAGATTGGTATTTTGTCACAAGACTCAAAAAGAGTGTCCTTTACCATGGCTATAGCTTGCTAGAAATAGAGAGAACCAGCAGCAAAAAGAGAGAAGGGGGGGGGGGGGGGGGGGGTGTTGACTAGCTCTAATGAGTGTGGACAGTGAAGGATGAAGAGAGAAGAGGGGTAGCTTGTTGGAAATAGTGAAAAAAAGCTGCAAATCTGAGGGAAAATAGGTGCAACTAGCGTGGAGAGGCAAGGCTTTTAAAATATTAGGGAGCTGGAGGATGAGGGATTTAGAATTTAGGGGCTGTAGACAGCAGTAGATCTGTAGGAGGTGAAGTGAACAGCAGGTAAAAGAGGGTGAAGAACTGAGGAGAATAGGCAGAAACTGCACACGCAGCTAGGGAAGTGAAAAAGTGGCGTAAAGTGGACTATACCCTAGCTGTCCCCAAATGTGTTTCAGAACTGAAACATTTTGGCCCCTATCATTCCCGTTTCAGATCCCCAAAACAGTGTTTTGGGCAACTATGATCATGACATTGTCTTTCTTGGGTGTCATAGGTCAAATTGGCCACTTTAGGGTCATTAAATGAATTACACACATGCATGCAGACAGATTTTTTGAGAAAGAACCTATTTTGAGCCCACCATAGTCCCATCAATTACATCTCACTTAGTTTTGGCTAAGATCTGGCAGTCTAGTGAGAAGCAGTTAAATGGTAGCAGGTTGCTCTACAGGGACATGGTAATGGTATGATACCACACAATAAGTCCGTTTTATTTGTGATAAACAGTTGTGACCTTGGGACACTAAGAGGTAGACAACTGTGATCTATAGATTGGAGAGTGTGGTTAGTGTTCTGTTTGGCTGAGAGTATGGTTCCTTGTGTTTCTGTTGCTTCTTGTGGCTATTGCCAGGTTCTTTTCTCAAATGCATCTCAGCTGGAAACCTACATGTTTGTATCCACTGAATTGAGTCTAATCTAGGGACATAGCTTTGCTTCCACTAAACTAAGTGTGAGACTGCTTCAAGCAAAAAAGGTGGGGTAAGTTCATTCCATAAACTTAGTGTTTTGTAAGGCTATTTGCCATAGCAACATGGAATGGGTGGAACGGGGCGTTGGAACATGGAAATGCCATTCCCTAACGGGCAGGAACGTGAAACGTGTTCCACTGGATTGGAATGTTCCTTGCCTCCCTTTCCACAACATTCCAAGCTTGGAATGGTTCAAGCTGGCCGTTCCATGTGGGGAATGACCGTTCCACCGTTCCCTGCCCCCCATTCCACAACGTACCAAGCTGGCCGTTCCATGTGGGGAATGGCCGTTCTAGCACAGTTGTTTTTTTTCTTTTTGGTGGGTGAATTCTTTGGTTCCTTTGGTGTTGTTGGAGTATGATATATGATGTATCTTTTTGATAGTTTATTGAGTACTCACTCAATACATTAGTTTGCATTCAGTTTGAGTTCTCAGTTGCGACTCATGAGTCTGGAATCTTGGCTCTGGACTTTAAAAAAAAAAGTACCGTTGACCTTGCCACTTGGTCCTTGGCTCTCACACGATGCTTTGATATGTTACTCAGGCTTCAAACATTTATAAATTATGGCTCTTGAGTCTTGAAGGTTTAATCATTAGAGTTTTAACTTTTTTGGTTGTGTGCACTATGTACTCAAGTCTTATTTGAAGCATCGATTAGTCTTAATATATCTTGCACCATTCATGCAATATGATGTTTAAAGTGTGCTTTTCAAATGTGTTTGAATACTTGTGAAATTCTGTAATGCAGAATTATTTAGAAAAGTCTAAATGCTATCTATTTTTTAAATTTCTCATTTCCCCCATTCTTGGAATGGGGCCTTCCTTTTCCAATCGTGTTCCCTGTTCCTGTTCCCCGTTCCATGTGGCTATGCTATTTGCCAGAAATTGCATGGAAATGTTTATGGCAGTTTAAGGTAGTTCTTCATTACAGTCCTCAGGTGCATAGCTGTATCAGTTTACTGTTATTTCATTTATCATGCTTTGTGCTGATTTCAATAAGCTAATGAGTTCTAGCACCATGTGTGTGCAAACTTTAGGGTTGGACTAAGTGCTAGGCTGTTACTTGGTGATCTAAAATCCTTTTTGGGCTGCTGTTCAGAATATCGCACATTAAGATTTTCAAATGGGAAATTTCTGTTGAGCCTTATTAACACACATATTTTGTTATAGATATGAAGAGTTTGGTTTTGTATATTTGTCAGTTGTTTATTCCATCTTTATCTTCTCAGAAATAACATGAGTGGAGAAGAGGGAATGGATATGCTCAAATACATGAACAGTGATGCAGTCAAGCAACAGTTTGGTAAGCCTTTGTGCCAACTTTACATGAGTGAATGTAGGGAAGCAGCACTTTGGTAGAAGCCTTTGTATCAACATTACATGTTGAGGGTGATATTGTGAGTCCAACATTTACGTGGTACCCATATACAGACCAAATTGGCATGACACCTGAAGAAGTGGTTCAGAAAATTCTAGCAAGGCCAGATATTGCAGCGTCCTTACAGAACCCTAGAGTTGTTGAGGCGATAATGGATGTAAGTAATGACTTAGACACCTTTGCCCAAAGCTGGGGAGCTCGTGATGTATGCCTGTAAATCATTGCTATTTGTGCTTGTTTTGTTCTCTTTCTCATTATTGTTTGTATTTGCAGTGTTCACAGAACCCAATCAATATTACGAAATACCAAAATGACAAGGAGGTATAACAGTCCTGGGCTTTTTGCCTGGTAAAAATTATTAAGAGGTTTTTGAAACAACTGTTTTAGATATTAAAATCAAAGGATATGATGTGGGCTTGCAGGTCATGGATGCTCTGACAAAAATTTCAGAGCTATTCCCGGGTGCTACTAGCTCACGATTTTAAAAGATACTCACTTAATCACAAGAGGTTTTCATCTCAAATTTTGTAGTACGGCAAAAGACATATAATATGTATTTGATGAGTGTAGTTCTAAGATTGAGGAGGGGTGATAGGTGATGGTGTGCCAAACCTCAACACCGTTCAAAGGTGTCCTAGCAAGTCAAGTCAGGGTTTTCATTTTGTAGCTTGCCAGTTCTCATTGTTCAACACTATGATTTTTGCTGACGAAGCTGCTCTTTGGAGCTTCGTTTTGTATTGAAATAATAATAATACTGTGTATTCTTTTATTTGGCTAGCCTCCAAATTGTTTGGAAATCTCTGTTTGTGTTTGTACTCATGTGTGCACATGTATAATGTCAACCGTTTTAAGGAAGAGAATCAACTCTGTTAGTGAGACCATTCGGCATTTTAGTTCTTCACTTGCTAAGCATGCTAAGGCTTGAGATGAAACAAATCTAGGTGAAACAAGTCATTTGTCTTTACATACACTCTTTAGAATGAGAATTCCATGCCTTGCAGCATAAGAAACAAGGGCTAACAAGCTTGGAATTGGAAACTGAAATGTACTTAATGTTCTTGGAACAAGATAGCAAATGGGCATGGAGAAGACTTCATGAGAATTAGTTGCCGATATAGATTACTAGACTTGCTAACTGGCATGGATATGCTTGTAGGCTGTATGATGTTCCAGATTAGGACCCTATGGCTCTTCCCTTGGTTTCTAGACCAATACAATGCAGTTTTTTCACCGAGAGGAGAGTGAAACATGCCATATGGAGGTTAAAGAATGGGACAGCTCATGAACATCATGGCATAGTGGCAGATCCATTTGCAGATGCTTATGGCATTCTAGCACTAGTGGTTGCTTATATTTTCGAAAGGGTAGTTTGTGAGGGATTTTCAACTAGCTAGTCAAATCATATAATTATACCACCATTTGAGAGGGAAGATCCTATGATATCCAGTAATTACAGGACCATTATGATTGGCTACATGCTAGCTAAGATATATGGATCTATTGTGGAGCAAGCTGTGGGCAATGGGGTTGAGAGACATGGCATAAAGTGAAGAGGTTAGGCTGGTTTTAGATAGGGATATACCACATTGGACCATATTTTCACATTGAGGGTGATTAATGAGGAAGGTTGACCATGCGAGAAAAATATATATTGTTGTTTTGTTTCTTAAGGCATTTGATATGGTGTCACGTGCTAGATTTGTGAGGAGGCTACAAGATATTGATGTCCTTGAGGAGATACAGTGGAGTATCTATGTTTTATATGAGACACTGACAGGTAGAGTACAGATCCTTGGCGATATCTCAACCTCAATTAGTAGCACGATCGGAGTAAAACAGGGATGTCCACTCTCACCCACTTTGTTTAGGCTCTACATAGATGAGGTTTCAGAATATATTCATCAAGAGGGAGTAGTTGGAGCCACTTAGTTGGGGTGTTGATACCAATACTACATGTAGATGACATTGTCCTTATATGTGCCTCACTTGAGGGACTATATAGACACTTGGATGCCTTGTCATCTTTCTGTAGAGAGAGAACTTAGGGTGAGTCTTGAGAAAACCAAGGTTATGATATTTAAAACCTTAGTCGCTTGGGTAATGAGATTGGAGCATCGATTTACATTTGATGGACAGTCAGTGGAGACTATTTGATAGTATGTATACTATTCAAAGGGCCACAATTTTCTTGGAGAGAGATCATTGGCTTGACTAGCATGAGCATATGCATCATTAGGTGCAATAGACAAAGTATGCACATATACAGTTTCATGAACCACACACCAAACTATAGCTCTTTGATACACTATTTACACCCACTCTCCTATATGGTTCAACCATTTTGGGCCCAAGCCTCTATCACCCAAGGAGTTGGCCATTGTAGATCATGATGAATCGAAGAGGGAGTTTTATGATGGATGGAAGCGTATGGGGTGATTGTTGGTCATGATGATGTCACATATGATACGAGCGAAGAGGTCAACCCCACATGAGATCATCAGAATAGAGATGGTGGCATCACCTATGGTGGTTGAGGCCATGCTTCAAGTAGTGACTTTTATAAATAGATTATGTGACCTTCTTGAAGATAGATACCCATGGTTAGCATTGGCTTCATCTAGACACATGGTTTGCGGATTGATAGACTACCCCCCTATGATTACAACTTGGATTGTCCTACACGTGAACTCAGTTGATGAAAGCTAAACCGTGTGATCAAAGCAGACATGTTGAGACTAGAAACTAAGAGGACTTGGATTAAAGCCCTTTCTCTATATGGCATGAGGATGGCACACTACCAGAGTTACTTCCTTCAGCTCTTAGGATGGATTCATTGTCCAACTGAGCTATATGGATAACTAGCTACCACAAATCCGTATCTCAACACACAATCTAAGGATTGAGATAGGCAAGTGGAAAGGTATGGAGATAGATCACCTTTGCTAACTTTGTGAGAGAGCTAGAGATAGAGGAGCATTGTGTGTGTCGATGTTCGGTATATAACATTCAAGGTAAACGCTAGTGTCTATTTTGAGAGGGTTTTGACCCTATATGGCAAGTGTTGCAGATTGAGGACCAAAGGTGTTTGGGATTCTTTCTCTTAGAACTTCAGAGACAGAGAAACTATTTTATGAGAGAGAAACCTCCCATAGAGGGTCGTTACTAACTTTTTTACTTCCACGCACTCTAGTACAAGATCAATCACCATTGTTGATAGGCACTTAGTAGGGACACATTGCAAAGTAGCTTCATCTTTAGAAGGCAACTCCCTCGACAGAGGAGTGGCACTTAGTCGAGCAAGCCGCCCACGTCGGCTTGGGAGGAGTTTTAGAAACCCTTATCACAAATAGATTAGAGCTATCATTGAGCGCCACATGAGACATATACTGAGGCATCTTAACCATATAGAGCTACATCTCTACTTAAGAGAGAGATCATTAAGGGAAAAAGCATTTCTACCATTTTTTTCTTCTTTTTAGTATTATTATTTACACTTATACAACGTGCATATTCTTACATAAAATATTGTCTAATGTCTAGTCTCATAGACACATCTTTTAGCTTTTAAGATCACAAATGCATATCATTGTATGTATTGGTTTGGTCTTATGGACCACATTGATCTTTTAGAGATGTTAATACACTCATCTTGCTCCCCCCTCTCTTATATGTGTGTGGAGAGAGAGAGAGAGAGAGAGAGAGAGAGAGAGAGAGAGAGAGAGAGAGAGAGAGAGAGAGTCTTTGAAAGGCCAATGCAGTTTATGAGAGTAGACCAATACATATAATGAAGCGTGTCTCCTGTGAAAAAGGTAAAATATGTGCCTACAAAACTAGATATCATGCAATATTCTATGTAAGAATATGTTTGTGGCAAAAGTGTAAATGATACCACTAAAACATAGAAGAAAAAAATAGACATTCTTTTCCTCAATGACAACTTCTTTGAGGTGGAATGTAGCTCAATGTGGTTGAGGTGCTTGGACATCTATCTCTTATGGTTCTTAATGATGGCTCTAATTTGTCTATGATAGCCCAGTGGACATAGGTAGTGTCTGAGTGAGATTGATCTATCCAATGAGATATCTTCCAAAGATGGAGCTTATCTACCATATATTCATGTTGTTTGTCGGCCAAATCCTGTGCACAATTGTGCAATAGTAAAAAAGCGAGTAATAACCCTTTGTCTTGGTGGTCACGGTGGTGGGGGCTCCTATCGTGTGTAATAGTTGCTCTGTCTTTGAAGCTCCAAAGGAAACATTCTCATACAACTTTGATCCTCAAAAGGCATTACTTGTACAGGGCCAAAACCCACTCGAAAAAATAGTGTTTATCATACATAATATAGCACGCATTGATAGATGCAACACTCCTTAGGCTGTGTGTGTGTGTGTGTGTCTCTCTCTCTCTCTCTCTCCACACACACACACACACACACACACACACACACACACACACACACACCTCACAAACTTGGCATGTGTGGTCTCTATCTCTATATCCTTTCATTTTCTTGTCTCAATCATGAGATGATACATTGAAATATGGATCTTCCTAGTAGTTGTAGGTAGCACATGTTAGCTATACGTAGCCCACGTGAAATCATCCTCAGAGAGTTGAAGAAAATGACTTTGGTAGTGTGTCATCCTTTTACCATCTAGGGAAAGGGGTCTAATCCAAGTTCTCTTTGTATCTAGTCTTAGTATATCTGCTTTGATCACATGGCTCAACATTGATATGTACACTATAGGGCAATATAGGTTTTAATCATAGGGGAGTAAACTATCATTTGCAAACCATGAAATCCATGTACCAATTTGATCATACCAATAATGTGTATCACCCTTTGTTGCTATTAGTGTAGATGAAGCCAATGCTGGCACTGAGTATCTATCTTAAGGGACTTCCATCGTATATGTATAAAAGTCATTGTATGGAATAGGGCCCAAACCACCATAGTTGTCTCTATCTCCACTCTAATGATATTGTATAATGTTAAGCTTTTTGCTCGTATTTTATGTGATATCATCATAAACAATGGTCACTTCATATGCTCCCATCCATCATAGAACTCCCTCCTAGTCTATCATAGTCTATCAATGGTTGTCTCCTTATATGATAAGAGGCTTGGGCACAAATGCTTACCCCATAGAGGAGTGTGGGTGTAAGTAGTCTATCAAAGAGCCACAATTTGATGTGTGATTTATGGTGCTATATGTGTGTACTCTCTCCAATGCTACACATGCTCGTGCTAGTTGAGGCTTTGATGTCTCTCTACAGGAAAAAAATGCATATTTGAAAGTGACTTTCAAGTATACATACTTTCTAACAGATTCCATTAGCTCTCCAATAAAAGTAAACTAATACTTTGATCTTCTTATCCAAGTGGCTAAGGTATTGAATAACATAATCTTGGTTTTCACAAAGTACGCACTAAGGTCTTTATCTTTACAAGGCAACACAAGAAGGAAAAAATATGGAGCTATTTGATGGAGTGAAGGATGATGATGTAGTTGGATGGGGCCAACTTTAGGCTATTTCCAATTGTTGTATAAGAGTTCAAAGCCAAGAAAATTGATATAGAATGAGAAAAAAGGAGATCGTTTTATAAGAAAAGGAGAAAGCTAGTGCAAAAACGTTTTCCTTTTTATCACATGCCATGAAGTTAGTTGAGTGATAAGACACCTAGAAAGTTTATATGACAAGTGTCTTGACACTTATCTCTTCTCTATAGCCTCCCTTATTGGGTTGAGTACTATCAAGAATAGAAACTATTAAATTTAGTATAAGTACTACTAGAATACAAGCTTACTATTTACAGAACAATAAATCTGTAAATTCATTATAGCCCCTCCTTGAGTTTTTATTCCATTTCAAGAATAAGAAGCAAGCCATATGGATGTATTAGTGTGCATCAACATAGAAATGTTGATTTTTCCTTTTTCTATTTTGATCTTGTAAAGAAATTGATTGTTTTTATTGCATAATCTTCCTTGAAGGACTTGGATTGAGTAAAAATAAATTTCTTTGTTGAGGGGGGAGAGGGGGGAGGGGGGAACAGGGGAATGTTTGTCCATTTTCAACCCTAAATCTTGTTTTCATTACTTTCATGTTTCCATGGCTATAATTTTTTAAATAGTTGTCATATTTAAGTCTAAGTATTTGTTTAGGGCATTTACAAGACCATAGATATGCCATTATATCTCCTCAGGCACACCAATATTTTGTAGCATCCTTATCAACATGTGGCACTATATCAAATGCCTTACACAAATTCACAAAATACAATATACATTTGTTAACTTTCTACATGGAGCTCATTTGAGTAAAGCACCTCATCTAATACAACCTCTTGGAAAATCTCGTTACTTGTCTAATAAAAAGAAAATTGACTATTCCCTATATGGGCATTGAAGTATTCCGCTAGTAAGATATGCCCAATGCTCGTGAATCTCATGATGTCCTCATAATGTAACGCATAAAGGACCTCTCTCTAGTGGTGGAAAATCTAGAGTGTGTGGGGAGAAGCAACACAATGCAATATAGATATCCTTAGGTAAGTTGTTGCCCACAAAATGGTGTGTCTTTGTATACATAACAATGTCCAAGTTCTTGAGCATGCCCTTAAAGTACCTTGCATCAAGCATCAAAGATCCGTTACAATTCCAAACTATCATGTAAGGTCTCATAGCTTGTACATAGTCGTGTAGATTGGCTCTTTGCAATGATCACCTGTCCATCACAATATACATCATACTTTCCCTCTTTTGTTGCATCATGGATGAAAGACATGTTCTCTCTCCTATGTGCCTTTTTCGTGGGAATAAGATCCTCATCCAATAATATTTGTTCTCCTTTTAGTGTTTTCTTGTGTGCCAATAAGGCTTTCTATTTATCTATATATGCAAATTTCAAGATTGGAATATTTCCTTAGCTATTCCCATCATTTTGAATGTGCCACACATGCATAACGAGAACTTTTGTTGCTTAGTGACTTTGCACTCTCTCTCTCTCTCTATATATATATGTATATATATGTATATATATGTATATATATATATATATGTATATATATGTATATATATGTATATATATGTATATATATGTATATATATATATATATAGATATATATAAAGAGAGAGAGAGAGAGAGAGAGGTGAGTTTGTGGTACATTTAAACATCTCATCTCGTGTTTCAAACATGAGGTGCATATGACATGAAGGTACAAAGTGTCGAAAAAAAATCACAAACAAAAGAAATAATGAAATCTAATCGAGATCTAGGTTTCTAACTTTATTTGATTGAGAAATCTAGATATGGAATGACATCCATAATCATCCAATTGTAGCATTTGCTGAGAAGTCTAGATTTGAACTTAAATATACAGACTAAACTATGGGTTGTCATTCATAAGCATCCAATTGTAGCGTTTGGTGTCAAGCCACAGCTTTGGTCTAGAGTTTGTCCATTGACAGTGTCGCATTATTGCTCTATCTAATCTATTCTAAAGTATTTGGGTGGGCACTTGACATCTCCTATATTGGATGATGATGGATCTAATTAGTGGGCTTGTCTCCTAGGGTACTATGGGCATCTTATGTGATGTAGAATAGTGGATCGAACAGTCAAGAGTAGAACAAGAGATGTGCTCCTTCATTTGAGCCTACAATCCACATAGCTAGGGAATGTGATCCTCTATTGCAATGTCCTCATATCTAGATGTATCTCTCTTTAGTTGGTGTAATGAAGTGTGGATTTGGTTAATGGCATGTTTGAGGCCATGTGATAAGTGTGCATCCATGTATTTAAGCATGTGACAAATCCATCTTGGGAGAGGTTTAAGAAGTGTGTCCACTATCAATTATCTCCATGCCTAGCTCTTGGTTCTCGACCATGTTGCAATGTTGTCATGTCTCCCAATCGTTGTCTTTAGCTAGTGTGATGAAATGTGGATCTAATTGAAGGCACACACACTTAAGGCCATGCAATAATTGTATACTCACGTATGCTACGTATGTAATAGATCCATCTTGGGAGAGGTTTAGAAGTGTATCTAGTATTGTATAATATTTGAGCTCAACTCTTGTGTTGGGATCTCAACATCCAACTTCACAATATCCATTTTGATCACTGGATTCACTTCTAGCTTATCGAATGAAGGTTTGGAAAATCTAGATTTCCATTAAAGTGGGGGAGCTTGGCATTAATCATCCCATGTAGGCTAAGCCATGTGCAGGCATGTATGTTCTGAAATCTCCCATAACCTAGGCAATTCATTGGTTGGAAAAGGTTTGTAACCATTGGTGGAGCCCTTAGCTCTACTTAGATGATAGCATGTGGTGTTGACTTAGATGATAGCATGTGGTGTTGATGACTTATTGTGAGTCAAGCGTGATCAAACTTCTTTCCATGGGCTTGTTCTAGTAGTGGCTTTCTTCTTGTGCACTAGCCCCCCAAAATTTTCCTCCCTAGTGTTAAATGAGAGAGAGAGAGAGAGAGAGAGAGAGAGAGAGAGAGAGAGAGAGAGAGAGAGAGAGAGAGAGAGAGAGAGAGAGAGAGAGAGAGAGAGAGAGAGAGAGAGAGAGAGAGAGAGAGAGAGAGAGAGAGAGAGAGAGAGAGAGAGAGAGAGAGAGAGAGAGGTGTAGCATAGAAGGTGAGGAAAGCTACATAAGTGCGATTGGCGAAATTTGAAGCTCTTACGTTATGAATCTCATATGATGTTATGTATCTCAATGCTTTCAAGGGGGGGTGAAAGTATATGGATTACTCTGATGGAAGATTATCCTTTAGAATATGATATGATTTGTTGAAGATGTGAATTCTCATTGTTAGCATTGGACATTTTAAGTTAGCATGAAATAGTCTCTACATGTGCATAAGTATCACACTTAGATAAGGATCCATCAATCAAGGGGCTACTCATTGATATGGAAAAAAGATGTCCTTAAAGAAGAAAACACTCAATATGTTGTGTTATATTAGTGTTTACTATGTGTTTTAGAAAGAAAAGTAAACAATTCATGAGGGTTTATGGAAATCAATATGTCACTTCAAATAAATTTCTTTGGAATCTTGGATGATAAAAATTCTCCTGTAAACAGTTAAGTATTAGACATGATTAATACCCCACCCTCATAAGGTGCCACCCATGATCCGTGGTGCTTAAAGTTGTAAGGCCCCCATTGTGAGGAGAAGCCATGTGTGAGCCCACAAACATTGGTTGGGTCCTAACTTGTATGTCAAATGAGGTCTATGTGATTGGATGGCAAAAAGATGACATTTGTTGGTCTAGCCTTTGGGTTGGATAGAGTAGTCAAGTTGGTAGTAATTTGAGGCACACTACATCAAGCTGTGGGGTAGTCAAATAGGCCGACCAGACTACCTACCTAGTGTAATGAACCGGGCATACAAGAAAATACCAGTCACACTAACAGTATAAAAGGTGTAAGAGGGTTTCTTCGGGCATGACGGAATTATCAAGAAATCTCTCTTCCATCTCTCTTCAGTTCTCATGGCTTCTCCTTCTTCTCCCTCTTTCTTTCTCTCTCTCTCTCTCTTCTTCTTGTCTTTCTCTCTCCTCTTCCTCTTCTCTACAATCTTTCTCTCTCTTCTCTCCCTTAGTTAGGGTAGCTAGGTCTCCTTCATTACAGTTGGTATCAGAGCCTTGTCCTTGATCATTCTTCTTCCCTTAGATTTAGGTTCCTTATAGTTCTTCACAGTTAGAAAATCCCAGTCACATAGTTCCCATAGGTACACAAGGAGTACTCAAACAAGCTGTCAGCCTTCTTGAAGACTATGGTAGCCTTTTTGGGGAGCTCATTGGAGGTTTGACCGCATCTGGAGGCAGAAGGGCAAGAATGGCACCTCGTTTTTACTTCACAGAGCAATTTTAGGGGTGCCTTTTCTAAGAAGACTCCTCTGGACTTGGGAAAAAGACTAAATGTGACTATCTTTTACAAAAGTGAGTTTTTCCCCTTCTTTCTCTCAGGACCCTCAAGCTGCCATGGAAGCTCTAGCCCAAAATCTTGCAAGATCTCTCTCCCCCTTCTTCCAGGGCTTGCATGGCACCTCTAGCCACTTTCTTGAGACCTTACGCTCACCCTGGAGTATCTGAATGCCACCCCATACCCTGCTGAAGCCCCGAGGGTTGCCCCCGTAATTTCAAGCAACATCTTGTGCCATGGATCAAACGGCTTTGCATTGTAAATTCCTTGGTGCGTGTCAACCAGGTTGTGTGGTCAGGCGATAGATGCCCGCTGAGAAGGAGCTCGAAGAGGAGTGTAGTCGAGGTGCCTCTTTGGAATGCATAGTGTCCTCACTGTAGTATGGGGTAAGTACACTGAAGGACAACATGTCATGAACTGGTGGAGCCCGTAGCATGCCCATGAAGAGAGAATTGGCAAAGAATGCAAATCGTTGACGTGCTTCAAGGCATGATATTCAGTCATGTAATAATGCTGGTAACAACTAGCATTCCCTGGAGTTCCAATGCCATATTCGGATGTAGCAAAGCACTTCGACATGAAATACATATTGGCAACTTCACCCCAAATTAACAGATAAAGTCCCATGTACAACAACTTGCGCTGTTGAGTATCTGTATGTTGACCATGTTGACCATGTGAAAACCTTAGATTGTTTCTATGATCCAAAAAGTCACACCGCTTCCCATAGTCCTTGAAAAGGGAATCCAGAAGGAAGACCCTTTAAATTCATGCTTCGGGAACCTTGGGAGTAGCCACAAGCTTCAACAAGTGTGAGCCGCAAGACATTGAAGGCTCCATATGACCACGGGCTGCAAGAAGGAGGACAACCATGAATTTCTTGGAGTGGGCAGCCATTACCTCTTCCCCAAGCTTAAGCAAGGTATGTCTCATGGTTCTTGGTCTCTCTTCTCCAACCACTTGCTGAGCCCGACCTCTTGCTTGAAGAGATTAAAGAATTACATGAATTCTTGTTTAGACTAAAGCTAGGGATTACGAATTGATTACCTTCTTCCATTATGCACTTCTTGAAATGCATGCATGATTGAGTACAATTCAAATAACTTTCCTATTGGCTGAGAATTTAACTCCTAACCCATAATCGTGCTTGGTCTTGATTCTTGATCATTTGCCAAAAATTGTAAGAAAGGGTAAGTGATGCAGTCCCATTTTCCTTATTGATCATGCATATCATGAAAGGCCCAATCCTCAATTTGTAAATGCATATCATGCTAGTTGCTTAATAATAAATGTCTGCCATGTATATTCCGAGTGAGGAAAAGCCCGATGCCAGGCGAGGTGGCAAGATAAAAGAGGGGTGACCCCCCTTGCCATCAAAGACCCTAAAGGGGTGCACAGCCCGGCTCGGTGATCCAGAGCCCAAAATTTGTTTGCAGGTGTAGGTACTCTAAATTGGTGGCCCGAGCCCCAATCATTGACATCCAAGAAGCTTGCACATGTATGGACAGAAAATGTATGACTTGGTGGATGTATGATGGCTAAATGCACATGTATTGGCAGAGAACATGTATGACTCGATGGATGTATGGTGGATGTATGCAATGGGAGATAGGTGTACCATGTCTCAGCTATGAAAAGTCAATTACAGAAAATTTTGCATATTTACTGTGAGAAATATTTTTGTATGGCCTTGTAGAGGGGATCAAGGCTTTGTTTCAAACCAAGAAGATCAGCGATCGAAGCTTTCTAGCTTGAGATATTGCAGTTTTGTGATAGGGGGTCCGGTGGATTGCACCTAGTCATAAGGGTAAAGCCAATGCCCAGGAGGACTTCCAGTACGAGATCAGAGAAATTCCCGTGCATCTATGAATGCTCCTAGCTCCATCCAAGAGGATTGTGAAGACATGCTTGAAGAAGGTGCCCCCGAGACGAACTGTTTTGCTATGCTTAACAACACACTATGCCAACATGAGACCCATCGTGCTGAGTGGCATCAAGAGTTAGAACATTGCCATAGGGAGATGGAAAACCGCCAAGATCAGCGTCATAGTGAGATGATGGTTAAGATCAACTTGCTCGTAGAGCGCATGGGCACCTCATCTCCACCCTCTCACCCTCCTTGGCTCATAGAGCCCAAGGAGAATGGTCCTCCCTGTGAGACCAACCGCCCTCCCCCCTTGGAGACGAACGTGGTCAATAAGGATTTGGTAGCACCCATGGTTTTTCCCATAGCACCTATGAGCTGGGAAAGCCCTCTATGCGACATGATGAACCCATCCTCCCCTCACCCGTGACAAACCCTTCCAGCCCATCCTTGGGACATCAACTCCCCCGTAGTGGAAGCTATATGCAAGGGAAAAATGCAAATTTCGCACAACATAGTATGCAGGGTGTACATGGGCAGCATATGCACATGGCAGTTTTGGGCAGCAAGGCCCCAATGTACTGCATGGGTAGCATGGAAATTTTGGGCAGCAAGGCCCTAATGCAGGTGCACATGGGTATCATGGAAATTTTGGGAAGCAAGGCCCTAATAATCAGTTTGGTGCACATGTAATGCATGGGTAGAATGGAACCCACTAATATTTTGGTCAGCAAGGCATGTATGTGCATCAATGTATATATGGGCAGCATGCAACACATGGCATGCATGGGCAAAAGGACCCAAATGAATTACGTGACAAGATTGTGTTTACTAAATTTAATGGGCAATCCTCATCCCTGGCTGAGTTAGAGGAATGGACCTCTAAACTCGAAGCCTACTTCCTCATTTACCCCCGTACCGATGAGACCAAAATGTCTTCGCCTCCCTTCACTTGGAGGGCTTTGCCCACACGCGGTGGAGGTACATTCAAAGAAAAAACTAGTAGTTTGGTGATTGGGAAGATTTCAAGATGCACATGGTTCAAGTTTTTGTCTCCCCAGTGGTAGAGAAGGAACGTTTGGCAAGGCAATGGTATCATTTTGACCATCATAATCTCACCATGTGGGAGTATACTAACCAGTTTATGAACCTATCCATGTATGTGGAAGCTGTTAGTGATGAGGCCAAATTGCATAAATACATCTATGGGCTGGATTCAAATCTTTCAAGCTGATGTAATGGCTCAAAATCCAACCACCTTATTTGACGCCATCAAGTTAGCTGAACAGTATGGCAAGAAATACCGCCACAATGAGGGCATGCAGCCCATTTTAGGACAACAAAGATACCCCATTAGGCAACCCCCATATGCTAGAAATTATAGTAGCAACAATGCATTGAATGGCAGCCCCAAGATACCGACTTATCCCACTTTTAATGCTGAGAGAAAACATGGCAGTTTTGGGGTAGCACCTCCGTCCAAAGGTGACACAAAGTATGTTGAAAGTAAGGCTTAGAATGCCTTAGGTTCGAATGGCTAAATATTCATTCCCCCAGATGTTGTCAAGGACCGAAAAGCTAAGGGTTTATGCTTTAAGTGTGGGGATAAATACACACCCGATCATGCGACCCAATGCCCATTTAAGAATGCCATTGTTAGGTTTAATAGCATGTATGTGCTGGAAGATTGTGATAGAGTGGATGAGGGCCCACATGACACACCACCAATGATGACACATGCTGAAAATGCAGGATTTGAAGAGGATCTTGACCCCGATTAGTTTTATGATTCTCCGGATGGGTTTCCTTTTGACCTCGACGGCTGTCCCACATTTGGCTTGGTTGGAACTAATACTTTATTCCCTCCCCAACTTACCCCCATATCAGTTTTCTCAATCTCCATGGATGCATGGATGGGTTCTAGGAGCCCGAGCACTCTTTGGGTACATGAAAACATTAATGGCAAGAATGCATATATCCTCATAGATAGTGGTAGCACACATAGTTTTGTGAACAAATCCACCCTTGCCCATCTCACATGTATTCCTACTGAATTACGACAACCTCTAAAAGTCTAAGTGGCTAATGGGAGTGAAGAGATAAGCACCCATGTCTGCACACAAGTGCTTCTCAGGTTGGCTAGAAATTATGCAGCAGTGGTGGACCTAATTACACTTGATATGGGCCCTGTGGATGTTGTTTAAGTCTATGATTGGTTGAAGCAGTTGGGGAAGATTTTTATGGACTTCTCTCAACTGTACATGGAGTTTGAGGTGAATGGGCAACTTGTACATTTGGAAGGCATCAAAGAAAATGCAAATTTTCAACTTATAACAGGAAGACAACTGAAAAATGAATTTAAGAAGCGCTCACAAAACTTTGTTCTGCATTTGAATAAGGATGTTGATGACCAACACAATTCTTGGAAGAAAGATGAAGAATTAAAGGCACTCTTTGGCTGAATATTCGGATCTCTTTCAACCCCTCGCCACCCTCCCACCTAAGAGGCAAGTGGACCACCCGATTGACTTGGAGCCCCATGCCAAACCAGTCAATAAAACCCCATATCGACTCTCTAAATGTGAGTGAGAGAAAGTAGCCTTGCAAGTTAGGAAGCTCATTGAGATGGGATGCATTGAGCCTAGCTCTTCCCCTTATCCCTCCTCGGTTCCATTGGTCAAGAAAAAGGATGGGTCCTTTCGAATGTGCATTGACTATCGTGATCTCAATAAGATCACAATCAAAAATTGGTATCCTATCCCTAGAATTGATGACTTTCTTGATGAGCTCAAGGGAGCCCGCTACTTCACCAAGATTGATTTGAGATCCGGTTACTACCAGATGTAAATGAGAGAGGGTGATGAAGTTAAGATAGCTTTCTGGACTAATCGTAGCTTGTACCACTTCCTTGTCTTGCCATTCGGACTCACTAATGCCCCTGCCACATTTCAGAGCCCATGAATAAGATATTGCAGCCATGGCTTTTCCAATTAGTGTTGGTATTCTTTGATGATATACTCATTTACAGTAAGTCACTACATGAGCATTTACACCATGTCAAGCAAGTTTTTTATATACTAAGAGAGCATCAATTTTTTGCCAAGGAAAGCAAGTGCGTTTTTATGCAAACTGAGGTTGAGTGCTTGGAACACATCATTAGTGGGAAAGGCATCCAAGTTGACCCTAAGAAAGTGCAGTGTGCTCGGGACTGGCCCACCCCCACTAACACCACCTCATTGTGTGGTTTTCTTGGTCTCTCCTCCTTTTATCGGAGATTTATCCCCCATTATGCTACAATTATAGCACCATTGATAGATAGGTTGAAAAAAGAAGCCTTCTTTTGGGATGCCTTGGCAGATTGCAGTTTTCAGCAGAGCTGAAGGAATTGCTTACCGTAGCCCCTATTCTTGTGTGCGTGACTTCTTGAAAGAATTTACCATTAGTGTGATGCTACTAGACGGGATATTGGTGCTGTCTTGCTACAAGAACATGGTGTGATAGCCTTTGAGAGCCACAAATTGGATGATAAAGAGAGACACTTGCATGTCTATGATCAGGAGATGTTGGTAGTCATTCATGCTATCAAAAAGTGGCATCACTACTAGTATGGCAATAAATTTAAAGTGAAAAGTGAACATCGTGTGCTCAAATACTTCTTGACTCAGCCCAACTAAACTCCCAAGCAACGCATATGGGTAGCCACCCTACAAAACTATGACTTTGAGATTACTCACACCCATGGCAAGGATAATGTAGTGGCTGATGCACTCTCTCGCATGTGGGCATGTAAGGTCTCATCTATCACTGAAATCCATCATGATTGGATAGAAGAACTCCAAGAGGCTTACTTGCTTGATGTTGAATTCAGCCCTCTTTTTCAGAAATTACAGCAAGGTGTTATGGATGCCAACTCCCAATATTGGCTACACAATGGTCTTATTTGGACACATGGATGTATTGTGATTCCCCATGCCTCCCCTTTTACTCAACGAATACTTGGAGAGATGCATTCTTCTGTGATTGCTAGTCACTTAGGTGTGTTTAAGACGTATAACCGCATTGCAAAAAGCTTCCATTGGAAAGGCCTATGGCGGGATGTTAAAGACTTCGTGCTTAGATGTATGCCTTGTCACTCTTAAACTGGGTGGATTATTGCAACCTTTACCTATACCCGAGGGCAAATGGACCCACATTACGATGCATTTCATCACCGGGTTGCCTACAACCAAGAAGGGCTGGAAGAACATCTATGTGGTAGTTGATCGCCTCACTAAAGGAGCCCCCATTTCATCCCTACAAAATCTCAGTTTACAGCATCTCAAGTTGCCACTCAATTTATGGAGCATGTATTTAGGTTGCATGGATTGCCACATGTCATAGCACATGATCAAGATACCAAATTTATGAGTCAATTTTGGCAGACAGTTTTCAGCTCCATGGGGACCGTCTACAACATATCATCCCCAAATGGATGGGTAGACTGAGCGGGTTAACAAGTATCTTGAGACCTACTTGAGACATTTTTGTCATGATGTGCAGAATGCTTGGGATATGTGGCTGCATTTAGCTTAGTTTTCTTACAACAACTCCACTCATTCGAGTATTGGAGTATCCCCCTTTGAGGCGTTGTATGGTTATCGGGTGCCCCTCCCCACTGTGGTCTTCAGTGAGAAGCTTAATCCCTTGGGGACAGAAGAGTTGGACCGCATGAAGACCTTGCTTTAGCAATGCAAGGTCAATCTCAAAAAGGCTCAAGAGCACATGAAGCTCCATGTGGATGCAAAGAGGCGCCCTCTTGACTTCCAAGAAGATGAATTGGTACTCCTCAAGGTCCCCAAGTCCCGTTATGCTACACTTAAAGATGGCTCTTGCAACAAGTTGGCACATCATTACTACGGACCCTACAAAATCCTTAAGAAAGTCAAAGACTTGGCCTACTTCCTCCAAATCCCCCCTAACACTAAGATACATAATGTATTCCATGTGAGCCAATTGAAGCCATTCATAGGCACCCCCAAAGATTATGTGGAGGAACTGCCCCCCATGGATGAAGAGGGCCTTATTTAGTATGTGCCTAAAACGGTAATAGGACAACGTGAAAAGCAACTTTGTACTCGGTCCATTCATGAGTACTTGATCAAATGGAAAGGCCTACCTCTAGAGGAAGCTTCTTGGTGCCAGGCCTCTATTTTGGATGAGTTTCCCCACCTCAAGGAGGCTGCATTGGCTGGATCTTGACCACACTTGGCCCCTGTTTGGACTACATCATGTGGACTATAGCCTACTGCTGGACAGCCATCTGTTTTGCACCAGTTTTGGTCTTGAGCTATTCTCAGCCCCACCTTACCTACACATGCTAAAAGTACACCTTAAGGGCTCTGCAATGACATCTCACTTGTCCTGATCGAAGTTTCCTATGGGAAGTTATGGTTGTTCTCCTACAGCATTCTTGTCTTGGACATCATACCCATCTACTTTTGGACAGCCATCTGTTTTGCAACAGTTTTGGTCCTGAATTATTTTCAGCCCCACCTTACCCACATGACCTGAAAGTATATCTTGTGGGCTCCACAATGACACCTCATTCATCCCGTTTGGAGTCTTCTACCCAAAGTTATGGCTGACTTCCTATTGTAGACCCATCTTGGACTGCATATTATCCACTCCATCTAGGGCCTTGTTTTCATGCCATGGACACCCTTGCTTATTGCCCTTGTATCACGCGGAGAGTAGTACTCTATAGCCTCCCCTTCTTGTTCCTCCCTTGTTTTTGAGGACAAAAACTTCATGAGATGGGATGGTTTGTAATGAACCGGGCATACGGGAAAATACCAATCACATTGATGGTATAAAGGTGCAAGAGGGTTTCCTCAGGCATGACAGAATTATCAAGAAATCTCTCTTCCATCTCTCTTTAGCTCTCATGGCTTCTCCTTCTTCCTCCCTCTTTCTATCTCTCTCTCTCTCTCTCTCTGTGTCTCTTCTTCATGTCTTTCTCTCTCCTCTTCTTCTTCTTTTGCAATCTTTCTCTCTCTTCTCTCCCTTAGTTGGGCTAGCTAGGTCTCCTTCATTACACCTAGGCTATAGAAGTAAGTCCCCTTTAAAGCCATCATCAATTTATCTTTCACTTAGTCAAAGTTCTTCCAATCAGCATTAAGCTCTTTACCTAATATCTATCTAGATTATTGTCTAAGCTTCATAGTGAAAGTGCAGGGGTAGACAAATCCATTCCTGTATCAGTTTGTTTGGAATTAAAGAAGTTTCTATTATTCTCATATTTGCTATGTACTTTCTATTCCTTACTTAGAGTCTATTTGCCATACCATATGTACTTTTTTACATTAAGCCTCCTAATTAGGTCCAAGCTTTTATATTTGGAAGGGATATTAACATTCTCTTTCTATTTGCAAAATGGGGTATGCTCGTGGATATTAAGATGCCTTTCATTAGAATTTTAATGATGCCATTGTCTTGTATTGAAAGTGGAGATGACAAACTCAAGATGAGAAAATATAGGCTTTCTCCAACCTCTAACACAATAAGTTCTATTCAGTGTTACCAAGATGGAAAAAATAAATGTTGGGAAAGCCTTAACAAGTATTTAAAGTATTTGATGCTACATGGTAGGTAAAATGAAGATGTAGAATTTCCTTCTATATTTGTCAAAGCAAATAGCATGTTCCAAAGAAACATTGAATTACTACAAGATCCTACAAGTCTTCAACTGCTTACTAATGATTGTATTTTTCAAGTCCCCCCTTTTAAAAATTTTAAATCATAATTTCGTGATAAATTCATTGACTTAACAAGCAATTTATCACATTTTTTGGTAATTTTTCTACAATATTGATAAATATGCATGCTTCTTTTGATATAAATTCATTTTTAGGCAATGAAAATCCAAAAGTTTAACCTAAACTTAAAACCTCTATTGGAAGCTTAAAAATGACCTTACTTTTAGTCAACTTTTCTTAGGGATCCTTATTGTAAGTTTAAAAAGCTAAAATTCACCCGAAAGGAAGTGTTGTTGTTATGGAATTATATTTCTCACATCATTTTACTGTGATTTATTATTGTGAATATTTTTTATTTATCCCATGATTCATGACTTATTATATGAGTGCACCCATGTGATATTGGTCGCATTATGTCTGGCAGATAGATGAACGGATACTAATGTGTGTTGTGTTGTGGTGAGCAAATAATTACATGGACTTAAGAAAAGATATTATTTTTGGAGTGTGTAACTTGAGGTGTGGAATTTATGTACTCTACAACATGGAAAAATATTATTGGAAGCATTATATTTTGTCTGCATCTATTAACACAAGGACTTTGCATGCACACATGTGCAATATATTGATTTTTTATGTGTTTATTAGAGAAAATATAATATTATTTTTTTAAAGCTATTGGAATAGAGTTTTTTAAATTTATTTACACAAAAGAAAGTCAAGTGAGAAAAAGCAAGAAATACAAAAAAGATTCTTTCAATGTATTTTGGGCACTGAAGCTTATTCTAATATTATAGATATATGCAAGGGAAAGGTGCTCACCCATGCATGGGGGGAGATTGTATCCTTTCTTGTGTCTTGTATGATTTCTCTTTTCTCTTCTCTTATTCAACTTACGTTTTATGAATATTGAATTAATAATTTGTTATTGCATGGCGAAGGTCTTTAATAGTTGTCCCTTAGTACCCTTACCATGTCCTTTGCTCTATGATGGATTCTTGCTTCAAGCCTCATATGCATTACATGTTAGTGTGTTGCTCATATAGGGATGTCCTATTATGAAAACTTCAATGGTTGAGGTTGAAAAAAAAGTGAAAATTGATCACATAGTGAAATTTAGAAAAACATAAGTGATAGTTTGCTACTTGAATTGTATGGTCTTGGATATTTACACCCTTAGCCATTTGTATTAGCACCTCTTATATTGTGTTTATTCTAAACTTGTGAGTTTGGTGATGGGTAGCCAGTTTGAGAAAAAACCTTAATAAAAGCACTCAATATGCTATGTGAAAGTTTCCCCTTTGTTATGTTATCATAGTGTCCTTATATAAACGTCCTCAAAGTTGTAAGAGAGGGAGTAGTAAGATGGGAACTTAAAGCTTTGAGGGAGGTGTCTAAGACATTCTAAGTTAGTTTGTATCACTCTTGCAAAACCCAATGCTCTTGATATTTTGCATAACTCTTGTAAGATCATCAATTGTGATGCTATGTGTGATAAGGGTTTGTAATAAGAACATAATGTGTGAGAACACTACTAAGAAATAAAATCAATAAACACAAATGAAGGATGAGAGAATGCATGAATGAATGTAGGATTGAACCCAATGAATAAATCGAGTACTTTTTTTAGGCATGTGCCACAAGGAATGCTCAAGGGGGAGTGGAGGGCTATCCAACATCCTATCATCACTCAAAGGACGAGATGGAGGGATGCTGGTGGAGCGTGAAGTACTTTGATGGATCCTCAAACATAGCAAGCCACCAAGTTCAATGCCGAATGTTGATGGAATTCATCTTAGTAGAAACTTACCAAATGCAACAATTCTAGAGTGTGGCTTATTTGTATTAAGGCAATCAAAAGCAAGCATGTAGCTCTTCACATATGAATATGAATGGGCCATAAGAACAAGTTGATAACTTAGGAACATAACGAATACCATTAGGCAATATTTGTGCACTTAATTGTATAACGGCATTGTTCTAGGAAATATTAAAAAGGGGATCATCAACATGGTCTTAATTTTATCCCTGATCATCCTTGCACTGTGACTGAGTGATGCACACCCAAAACTAATAGGTCACATGATCAACTGTTGTATCAAATATAGAAAATAGAGATGTTTCCCTTGTTAATTTCAGAATTTGCATCTTAAATCATACTTTACAACTCACATCCTTGACTTACATATCAAAGAGAACACATGCTCAACTGATTTTATTGAACGAGAGAAATACATAATACAAGAATTCATGCCTTGCATATATCATCAAGAGCTCCCATTATGAAACATAAAAATGGTGGTTTTGCCTTTTATATATCATCGATAGCTCCCATTATGAAACATAAAAACACTAGTTTCACCCTCATTGGAGAAAATGCACTCTTTATTTTCATCTACACCACATTTGCAACAAAAGCAGAATCACTGAAAAGAAAACCAACACAAGTAGTTTTAGCCAATTTCCCACTATAATTCCCACATTGTGAAGTGTGACAACATCACGAGCTTCTAGAAGGTAGGGACCACATAACTAGTTTGGGGGATTGGTAGCTCCTACCCTCAAGGGTACTTTGATGGGTATGAAATGTCTCATGAGTAGAAACTCATGATGTTGAACTCAAAACAAGGGAAAAGAGCAACTTTTCCTACAAGGAAAAATGCCACAAATTTCTTGTGTAACTTGGCAACCTTGAAAATAAAGAATCATGAGATGTAGACACAAGCACATATTGTTGCTCTATAGCATTGCAATGTGTTGGCTTTTCTTTTTCGATTACGATAAATGGTTGGATAAGGGAAAAAATTCAAGTCTTATAAAAATAAAATAAAAGAGAAACCTTGCAAAGTGTTAACTAACTAGGAATATATATTTTCATCAAGAATAAGCATATTCTTAAGCATTAGTATCACATGTCATTATAGGCAATGCTAATAAAACATGCGAGAGTATGGTTGTGTGAACAAGCAATATACTGCTAATAGTATGAAGGGTAATCTGTTAAGCCAATAGTGTATGAGCTTGGCATTAGAAAAATGTGGAGCTCATTTTGGGGCCTTATAAGGCCTAGCTAGATAATAATAATGTAAGTTCAAAGAGATATTAATGCGAGGTGAGGGAATCATATAACCATTGAATTGGAAAAATAATAATGCAATAATACTAGAACTCAACACATCTACACTATTCTTAGAACACTATTAAAAATTTTTAGTGATACATAAATATCTTGGTTCACATTTTAAGCAACAAATAATACCCAAGGATAGGCTTTCAAAGTCGAGTCTAGGGTGGATACATTAATAGATGGATCTTGAACCTTGTGCTTAACAATGGTTGTAGAACAAAATAAAAGTCTAAAACACATTGTGAGCTTTTAATTACTAGGTACCTTCATTTTGGGTGTTCATTAAAGGTAGAATAAATGGTTTTAGTACAATAAAGAGGTGGTTCACTTTATATATATTAACATAATGGTGCAAGAAAGCTATGGTATGCAATTGCTCTCAACTTGCAATGAAAGTACATGCAAACTATGCTATTGAGGCAATAAGGACTATCATTATAGGAGAAAGAGGAATTACGACTAAAGAAAAAGCTAGAGAAAAGTAATGCCAAAAAAGGGTGAAGGTGATACAAAGCACAAATGGCATAGTAATGACCTTGTACAATTCTTTGGTTGGTGTATAAAGAGCGTGGATATTGTGACACACTTCTAATATTTTGAGCAAGTTTGTGAACCATACTTCTAATAGAGTGTGTGCGAGAAGCGAGCTTTTGGAACGAGATTTTAAGTGAGTTTTTCTTGGCAACCTCCAGTTTTATTCCACATAGTCCACTTGGTCCTGTTTTTCTTTTGGGCATATATCAAGCACCATTAAACCACCACCACCACCACCACCACCACGGCCACATTTTAATCTCCCCCTGCACATTAGAACCACAACGAATTGTCCTATCTCTCTCTCTCTCTCTCTCTCTCTCTCTCTCTCTCTCTCTCTCTCTCTCTCTCTCTCTCTCTCTCTCTCTCTCTCTCTCTCTCTCTCTCTCATATGTTGGGGACCAATCACCGACATCTCACTCCCCTCAATAACATTACCACCACTAGCACTACCATTACCATCACCACAACTTACTCTCCCCTCCTCATCATAACCACAACCAATTCTCCTCTCTCTCTCTCTCTCTCTCTCTCTCTCTCTCTCTCTCTCTCTAACAACACATTAGTAGTTCTCTCTTCTGAACTTCTTTACACCACTACATTAAGCTTGTGATTATTTTCTATAATATCATCACAATGTTAGTGGTTGAATTACACAAACACAAGAAATCATATCACACTTATGTATATATTCACATCCCCTCTCCCTCAATTATTTGTATATATGTTACAATTACATCATGATGTATTAGTACTTCAATTGTGCACACATGAGCAAAACCACACACACACACACACACACACACACACACACACACACACACACATCTCTCTCTCTCTCTCTCTCTCTCTAACAATATTAGTAGTCATCTCTCTTTAACATCACTAGATTAAGCTTATGTTCTTATCTTTGATAATATTATCACAATGTTGGTGGCTTAATTATACATAGATAAGTGATATCACACTACATATACATTCACACCCCCTCTCTCTCCCTTCTTTGCATGTATTTAAAATTATATTCCGATGTGTTAGTACTTCAATTATGCACACACGAGAAAACCACAGACACATCCACTTATACTTACACATTCCTCTCTTTCTCTTGCTCCCTCTCTTTCTCATTTGACAAGACTTACATATGGATTGAAGTGATGCACCCATTTACAATAGATCCTTGCAAGAAATTTCTTCACAACCTTTGTAAAATGTAGCTATGTATTGCTTCATTACTTGTAGCTATTATTTCTTCCAAGAATTCTTTATTTTACACTCTAAACTTTAATACTCAAATATTTTAATATACTAATATAGTTCACATTGTACTACATAAACTTACTACAAAAAATATACTAAGTTCACAAAATACAATATTAGGGAATTTAAAAATTCTCATATAGTTTGAAAATTCCCAAAGTAGTAGTTAATATTTGGCCACATTATCAAATATTGTCTCCTTACTTGAAAGTGGAGTCTAGCATAATTACTATATAGGTTTTCTTTTCAAGTCTCACTTTAAAGCATGGGTTAAGATTTAGCCACATGGTCAAATCTTTAGCCCTTATTTGAAAGTAGGACTTGGAAAATTTCCAAATTCTCTAATATGGTGTTACAAACACATTTGCAAGTTAGTGAACTACTATGCACAAAGTAAATGAATATATTTGTTTTATAAACATTAGATATCAATCCATCTCCATTATTAGAGGGTAAAATGGGTGTTCTCTAACAAGCTCCTAGACTCCTCCATGAAAACTTGCTAACTTAGTCAAACAGTGAACCATTTATTCCAATATGGTATCCATGGGATTTTTCTCAATTAAATAGGGAAGCATGTGTTTGAAAAGGATGGTGTCCTTGGATTTTTTTCCAAATGTAGATAGACATACAAAGGAGTTAGGTGGGCTACATTTATATCTTCTTTATGCTATCATATGCAAATAGTATAATTGTAGGGCTAAACTGTGGCCGATCAATATCACCAAAATATTTTAGAAGCTGTGGCTTCATCCTGACTTTTTTTTATAAAAGAATGAGTTACGAGAGCAAATGCATCAATGGTACCACTTTGCTACGATCATCCATAATCCCTTTAGAATGAGACATAAAAGTGTGATATATTCTAAAGAATACATGTGGAATTACTTACGAGGAATCTAGATCCTTATGTTCTTGCACCCTTTCTTCTTCGACTATTTTTTATATAATGCCTTGTAATTGGAGAAATTTTACCTTTAGGTAGTCAAGGAAGATAGAACATCTACGGTATACCTCCTCATTCCACAACTACTCAATTTGGTGATTCTTATACATAAGCTACTTCTTCTTCAAGTCTACCTAATCCCTACATTTCCCTTGCAAAGTCCACCTCACATTCATAGTTTTATTACATATAGAGAACATGTCGACAAGATACCATTGTAAATATACTTCTATAGAAGGATACTAAGATATTCATGTAGAGGTCTCTATGCTGCTAACTTACATGACTTCTAAGACTCAATATCACCATCTAGTTTGAAATTATATTTATCTCCTATGTGAACTAGAAGAATATTGTAGTAGTTTCCTCATAAGAGAGAGAGAGAGAGAGAGAGAGAGAGAGAGAGAGAGAGAGAGAGAGAGAGAGAGAGAGAGAGAGAGTATGTGACTTGATTTGAAGTTTTTTTCCGTTAAAAAGGGGGTTGCTAACAACCCCTTCTTGAAAAAAAAAATACACAACTCCCCTCCATCATCTCTCTAAGGGAGTGAATTGTTTTTTCGCCCAACAAGGGTTGCTGGCAAATCCTTCTCGGTGAAAACGATTCACAAGTTGCCCGCTTCATCTCTTTGAGGGGACTTATTAATTTTATGGGGTGGAAAGGGTTTGCCGACATGGCCCTATTCAGTGAAAATTTCTTTTTGATAGGACTTGTGAATTTTTTTTTCATTGAGATGGGTAAATCAGAGGGAACATTGAGCATATCTCTGATGTACTTGAGTCTGGATGAATTTCTAGTTGCATGTGGAGGAGATCAAACAGCTTCTCATCACATGTATCCTCCAAATCCTCTTCCTCCATTCACTCTAAAGAAATCTTTCTTTTAGTCATCCTGATTACTCACAAAACTAAAATTTTAAACAACAAGACAAGTTTAGGAATACAAAGAACCAATCCACATTTGCTTATATCCAAATAAGCAATTAAGATTTTTATAAGTCTTAATTACCTTTAAAATGATGCAACAAAAAGTGGCAATATGTTTTTCAATCTACATCACTTGGAATATGCTCTTAATATGGAGATTTATGAGTTTAGGACTTATGAAATAGGAGTTTAGTAGCCAAGCAACAAACTGTGGCATCATCTTTAATGTTTCATCCAACATCCTCCATTTATGATCAAATGACTTATGAAATGCAATTATAGAGGTTAGAGGAGCTTTCTAGAGTCTTTTCGCATTTCATCCGACAAAATATATCGTTCAGTAATGGAAAAAATTAATACGGACTCCTTACTTGTATGTCTTTAAAATAAATTATTCAATCATTTCTATTGATCTAAGTGGAATTAAGAATAAATCACAACACCTGTGCGGATAAGAGAAATAACTAATAGAAGTTTGTTAGCTTGAAAATGTATTGCTTTGTGAGCTACATGAACTAGTTTTGTCAAGAGCATGCATATTCTTGGCTTACGATGTGTAAGGTGTATGGTTGTGGGAGAGACATTAAAAAATGTGTAGTAGAAAAGTTTGTGCAAACAGCCGACTTGGCTTCACAACATGTATTTATTTATAAATATTCACCTTGGAACTCACTCAAAAGATACCATGCACTAATTTGAAAAGGCTATATTTAAACTAGAAAAAAAATGCTATTTTTTTTCCAATTTACTCGAAAAATAATGCCATAAAAGTCTCATAACGTTCGAAAAGGTCAATGACATGTGGTATAAGTTTTGAGGTGACAATGATATACTCGCCCACATGTGTGGAGTAAATTGCTCATTATGCTTCAAGAAAATGTAATTTTAAAATTAATTTTCAAACCACAAAGAAAATTTTTAAACCACTGAGCTCCTTTCTTGCTTTGACTTCATCAGTGTGAGGTAGCTTCATGGCAACTCAAAAATTTCCAATACCCAGCACACAAGGTAAGATTTCATCACACTTCCTAATGCATAGTATTTTCTATAGCCTTGGGCTAAAAAGAAGACATGTTCTCTATAGTAATGTAATTTTCTCTTTGACAGATCCTGGCGAGTTGTTATTTCTCTATAGTGATGTAATTTTCTTTGACAGATCCTAGCTAGTTCTATATCATTTTTTATTTATAAATTTTCTTCAAAATAAAATAAAATTTATTTTTGATGTATGGAATGTAAAAATGATGGCTCTCTCTCATGGATAGGTCTGCATTTCGTGTTTCATATGTTAGTTGTGATGCAAGTGTATTGTTATGCACTTTGAATCAAAGCACTAGTGTCATTCAAGTATCTTATGATACTCTATGTTGCCTTCTTATGCTTTTTTCTAGGTTTTCCAAATACATGCTAACCACTTTCATTGCATAGGCAATGTAAAGACGTGCAACTATGGCATAGATCAAGCTAATAATTGTGGATGCATAAGATCCTTGGCTATGTCAACCTTTTTCTTGTTGGGGTTGTCCTAAATTTGAGTTTTTTTGGTTTTTTTTTGGAGATTTCAAATTGCTAGAACTAAGTCTATTGCAAGAAAGCAGGAAGTTGATCCTAGAGACCTTGCTTCAAAGATCGATTAGTCCTCCAAACCTTCTAAACTTTCGAGGAAATCAAAGCCAAGGAGAATGTCTTCACTGCATGTTAGATGCCTGAAGGAGTTTAGAAGTGCAATGAAGGCTCTCGATAATGCAATTCCAAAACAGCATGCTAGAGATGGACAAGGAGAACTCTCAATTGTATCCAAGAGGCTACATAAGATTTTTTGATTGAGTTTTTTCAAGATTTCTATATCTATGCTACATGTACATAGGCTTACACTTATGGACAAAGACATGATAATTTTTCGAAGGTCAAGATACATATTTTCAAAGGTTCTTAAGCCAGTCTCCCTTATTAATGAGAATACTTTCAATATTTTAAATGCTCTTCCATATAGAATAAATAAATGTGATCCATGTCCTAAGCTTCAAGATATCACCCATGAAAAAGACACAAGACAACATGAGAAAGAGGAAAAGGCAACATAAGAGTAAGAAAATAAATGGAGAGAGTATAGCAAGAAGAAGGCAAAAGAAAAGAAAGTAGAGCAGCTATCATCTATTGAAAAAGAGCTATCTACCCTTCTTGAAAGGGCTAATCCTTAGGGCTTCAATGTCTATTAATTTTTACTTAGTGATATTAATATAAAATCTAATATGATATTTTTTCACTCTAACTATGTTCAAATCCTTTAAGAATAAAATGAAAGAAGTAAATGAGTCTATTTTTCTTGCTAGGATGAGGTATAATATACCCAAATTTGTTTTTACTTACTATATTTTTCTAGCAATAGGATTTTCATGTTTATCTTCACTATCTCCATTCCTTTGCTAGGTGTGTAATGCATGAGCTCCCCTTTGATATACAATAAAAATGTGAGATTCTTAATCCATCTATCTTATACTACATGAGAAGTGAGCTTGATGCAAGTGCATTTGATTATTAGTTCAATCTAATTTACTTTGGCAATTTGGAGTTCCTTCTAATTCCATACAATGAAACGTAAGTAATTTGATATTTTGTTAGATTTTATGAGATTTTTTTTGCTAGATTATTGAAGTATAACAGTTTTCAATTCTTATTGGAGCATAATTAGAATAGATTGTGTGGATAAGCAATTGTTCTTCATCAATTCTTTGAAAGGAAGACATGAAAATGCTAAGTTGTAAGTTATACAATCTAGAGTCTCCTTAATATTTTTTTATTTTTTTTTGCAAGTACTCTAAATATTTTGATATTTTTTTGCAATGCAATAAGTACTCTAAATTTGATTGTCTTTTTGGTACAAAGATGTAAAAAGATTGATTGAAGTGTTAGAGAAAAAGATTTCCATGCCTTTTGATTTACTTGCAACAATGCAATATAGACAAGTTGTGGTATGGTCTTGATTAATCTAGTTAAAATATAATAAGAAATTTTATTCTGTAAACTACCATAAACAAGTTTCATAGCTTTACTTTATATTATTGGTTACAGTGTCCTCATCAGGATGATAGTCACTTTTGTTGGGTTGGAGAGTAATTGTAAATGCCAAAAGATTAGTTAAGTTTATTTCTCTCAATGATGATAAACTTGTAAAGGTAATGTGAAATATACTAAACTTTAAGATAGACATTCATTGCAAAATAGTCCATTGTAAAAAATAACAATGAACTAAAAATATTTTTTTACAAATGTATGGCAGCTTTTAAGGGATTGCTATACAATTGAGCATGTTTGTTATATAAGAGCAAATGTCATGAAGTACATAATGGTCAATTGTGTGAAATCAAGAATGGACAATAGTAGGGGCTTGGACAGGAGAGGTGCATGTAGCTACAACATATGAATCTAGGCCTCTAACACCTAAGGCAACCAAAGCATCAAAGAAAGGCAAAAGAACTCCTAGAAAGGATGTTCCTTCTCCTGATAAATGTCTTCCTAAAAAAAAGTAGATTTGCCTCATTTTGTAAGCCCTTGTGTGTATAAGTCATGGAGATGCCTGACAAAAATTTGCCATAAAATTTGTACATGTACTTTATATTGATAGTAAAGAAATATTTTCTTCAACATCTTTGCATTGCATATCCTTCTTGCTTCTCATTGATATTTAAAAAATATATGTTTTCAAACATTTGTTAATTAAAAAGTGAAATCAGATAGATGTTTAAGTGGATATAATATGATATAAAAACTTACTCGTTTATTATTAAGTTGAAACACAAATGAGCATGGTAGTTCAAATATCTTTATTTTGTAAATCCATCCTCGCTTGATGTAGTATACATGATAATCTAACCTTTAGGATTTGCAATAATTTTCTCATTGAACCAAACGTCAAGATCCACTATAGGATCTTTGCTAAAATTATCCGGATTTTGGTCTAAGGTAACCAAACTACTGCCAACATAATGCCATTTACTATAATAAAAATCTAAGTATGAAATTTTGAGTAGCAACCATAAATTTACAAGCTATAGAGTCTTGATCTATCTTATATATAATTTTTCCTTCTGTCCTAATGTCCCATCCTTCATCAACAAATTGTGTGACATGATCATATGTTAGTCTCTTCAATAAAAGCATGGCCTTTGATTTTCTTATCTCAGCATTAGAAAAGAAATCAATAAATATATTAATAAGCATAAACAAAGTAACTTTACTCACGAGCCTACTTGAGATATTAGGTTTTAGTGCTCTCTATATCTCAAAAAATATTTTACATCTATAGCCCTCATTAGTAGCTGGACTTGGCAAAGGCTACTCAAAGCTTGAAAAATCTAGCAAAGGAAGGGGGAATATTAATCCCCATTGGCTATGTTACATGGAGACAGTATAAGAATGGTCATAAAAAAATAGTCCATTCTTTGCAAGCTTTGTTTTCTTTCTACCTTTGTACATTTATTCTTTAATCAAACCATGCATAACATCAATAAAATCAACAATAGACTTGACCAGTTATCATTCCTTAAGATTATAAGGGTAGACATCTACAAGACAAACAAATGTTATAATGGAAAACCTTAAACCAAGTTCAAGAAAATAAAGACTTTAAGACTCGAATTGTTACAATTTGATCTATGCATTGGAACATTTGAAGTTTCAGGTTCCAAATATAGCTCTCTATGCATAAACACATGCTGCACCAATACCTCTTTTATGCTATTCTTATTTACTACAAGCTTGAAATCTCAAATTTTACCCTTCCAAGTAGAGATAAATGAGCTCTTGTATCTTTGTCTTTTCCCACATTTTGACTGATGCATGGTGATCCAACTGCCTTTACTAATGATAGTAGGAATTCATCTTCCATCTATTTGGAATGAGTTAAACATTGATATGGATGTGATTTGGGAGCTAGGATGCCTTGTTGTGGATCGAATTTCTGTATCCATGAGAGAGAGAGAGAGAGAGAGAGAGAGAGAGAGAGAGAGAGAGAGAGAGAGAGAGAGAGAGAGAGAGAGAGAGAGAGAGAGAGAGAGAGAGAGAGAGAGAGAGAGAGAGAGAGCTAGGCTACCACAAAGGAGGGAAAAACACGAGGGATAAAAGGAAGGAGGGAAAAAAATGAGTGCTAAGATTTTTACTAATTTAAATTTAGATTAAATTGATCATGATCAATAATGGAGATATACCATTAAATAAAAGTGGTTGAGACTGTATGCCATTAATGCAAATAATGTCATAATCACGAATATAAGAGGTTAAAAATAGATATTAATAATACAAATTCATAATATTACTATGTATATATACTTTTATAAAATAATGTTGTTTATTTTTTAGATAGTTTCATTATGGAGGCTTTACTTCTATTGGTCTAGAGCACTCTCTCTCTATCTCCTAAAAGGTATTTTTAAGACATCAAAACTCCCCTAATGCAAAGAAAGTAAACTGATTAACAACTAGATGGAATGAGATTGGGTGCTACTTAGTATGATTCAGGATGAGGAATTAAAAGTCATGGCCCACTTATTCCACACTATGTTCACTTATAGTAAGCTTGAAACATTAGTAAGAAGCAAAATTTCAAATGGGACTCATGGGAGACATCTTGTCTAGAAGTATTACCAATAGTAGAATCTGAATAAATATTAGATTAATAACATTCTGGAATCACTTACATTAGGAAAATGTCGAGGTCTGGCAAAAGCCATGTAAGAGATCTTAGAGAGAGAAAATATTTGAGAAAAAACTATTTTGTAGTTTTACTAAAGTGTACTTTTAGATAAGTAAACATATCTAAAATTATTAAAAAGTCATTATCATCACATTCTCACATCTTGCATCAAACCTAGAAATCTAAGCATCCATAAAGGTAACAATAATTGCCCCCTTTAAGATCCTACCTTCTCTTCATAAAAGTGAAAGTGAATACTCAATTTGAAAAAAATTTGACATTTGATTACCTCTCTGCATTTTCATTCTTCCTTCCTTCTCCTCCTCCTCACTAGTTTCTTCCTCATTCTTCTTCTTTTTTAAATTCACATAGTTTTCCCAACTTTAGATCACATCCTTCGTTATGAATCAATCACATAATTATATTTGTAGTGCTAGTATAAGATCTCTTTATCATCTTCATATTGAGCTAAAGAGTGAGTTTGAACCAATCACGATCATGACAAAACTTCAAAGTCTATGAGTCATGTACTCAGGTTTAAAGAAAAGAAGAATCTTGATCTTTTGTTGGATGGAAGGTTAATAATTGATTGTTATAATGGATTTTCATGTTGTACGCTTGCTCTTGTTGTGCAAAAAGTTGTTCTTAGATTGGAGAATTGCTTATTAACAAAGCAAAGAGATGAGTTATTGCAGAACTCATAGGATTGTCAATAAAAGATCCATTCACTTGAGAAATGTATCAAAGCATATAAGCAAAAGTAAACTATTTTAGATATTCAAAACTGACAAAGATTTTTGAAGAACATTGAGGATCTCAAACGAGGAGGTGGTGGTTGCATAAAAGAATTCAAGAAGTAAGTTACACTTTTCTACTTGAGAAATATTGAATATAATTCTATTTGTGATATTTATCTTATTTAGGTCTCTTCTTCAACCAAATGCAAGTCTCAATTTTATTGTTACCATTGGCTTGTAATAGTCCTAAAGAACATTCTTGAGAGGAAGAAATTCAAAAAAGCAAAGAGATTGTGCTTGGATTCTTTCATTAAGCATTATTATTTACTAAGTAGTATAGAAGACTTTAGATAGTATTACTATTAGTTGAGATGTACATAGATAATTTTTCCAGCTAATGTCATTGTAAGAGATGGGAAATACATGGAAAAATACGTGAATTAAATAATGGAGGAAAAATACCTGCTACACTAGTGGCAGTATATAAGATGTAAGGGACTTGATATTTTTTTCTATCAGAATATAATAACAAGTCTCCTTCTTCTCTCCCTCTCTCCAACTTTCATGGCTTCCATCCTTCCTTTTCTATCTTTCTCTCTCTTCTTCTAGTATTTCTCTCTCCTCATCACTCTCTTTCTCTCTCTTCTTCTCCTCTCTCTCCTCTTTCTCTCTCCCCAGTCCTCTCCTTGAAAATTGGTATCAGAGCCATAGGTTCTTGATCCAGTTGGCCAACATTCCATTCAATTATCCTTTTTCAATCACTCGGATTTAAGAGCCACATGTACACAGGTACAGAAATGACATAGAGCAACAGTGGAATTATCAAGGATTTCTAGACCATAAGGACTGTAGGTCTGGAGCATTAATGGAGTCATGGACCAATTTTGGAGGTTGGAAGACCAAATTTAGCAGCTTGTGGATCAATTTTGTCCAATTTTGAAGGTATTTTTCTAAAAGCAATGGTAAATGGAGTAGAAGAGGGTATAGTCTTGGTTACTTTTCAAGAAGAGTCTTCTCTCTCTTCATTCTCAAGCTCCTATCAAGCTTCCATGGAGGAAAAACACCCTACATCTTTTCTCTCCCACCTCCATTGATCAGATGGCTTCTACCAGAGCTTCCCAGGGACCTTGAGGGTCTACCACAAGGCTTGTAATGATCTGAAAAGCAAATTGCTGGGTAGAGATCTATAGTCACCCTACAGATGTGTACCACACAGAATTTCCACTACATAGAGAACTTCCACAAACACATGAACTGTGAAGCATATGGTAAAATGGAAGCCTGGTTAGCCGCATGCAGACTCGGGAGCAAGTAAGAAAATGGCTTAGGAATCCCTAGGCGATAGTAATCTTTAGACTCGAATAGCACTTTTAAAAAAAGTGCCCTTCAAAAAGTGTAAGAGAAGGTGATAAGGCACATGGGGAAGCTGTCCTGAGGCAGAGGGAAAGGGAGGCTTGAAAAGTAGTCCCCTGGAGCTGGAGTCCTAAAGAAAGTTCTTCTAGTAGACGATGCTCTGGTCAATGTTGACGGAGCCTGAAAATGAGCACCACCACAGATAAAGATGTAACTATCTTGAGCCTAGAGCTACTCTAGAAATCAGATGCTTGCTTTGAGATCCTGATCTATAGCTTGGTGCTTTTCCACATGTGCTTCAAGTCATTGATTTTTCAACTTCAATTGTGAAGATATTGATTGCAAGTTCTCATTTTAAAAAAAACACGAGGAGCTTGTGTTGATGGTGTTGAGCCGCCGGGGGCCAGAATTTGACATTTCCTCATGGAAGGTTGTTGAATCCAAGGAAGACATTGCTACATGCATAGATTCTTCAAGATTGAATATGTTCATACAATGGGCACAGACTCTCCAAGATTGGATCTCTTGATATAACCACAGTGTATAGATCCATCCTGCAAAATCTTCCTGGGCATGATGCTCTTTCTGACTTCATGATCCCTCCCACCTCCTAAAATGATGAATGCATTGCATCAATCTCATCCAAGGTTTTTAGTGGTGCAAATTCAAAATTTGAGCCCTCAGAGCCGATGAACTCAACCTCAAAACCATCACCATCTGAGTTAGAGTTCTACTTCTCCTTATTCAATTCATCTTGCTATTTTAACTTCACTTCAAGGAGTTGTTGTTCAAGAGTTTTTGTTCGAAGCTGCTCGGCATACTCATACTCTCGAAATTAATATTACTAAGCAAGGTTTTGATCCAAGCTTCTCGTATCTATGATCCGAAGAATCCTTGTCAAAAAATTAAATAGGAGAACGTTGCGCCTACTTCAAGCTTGAAGAAGGGGCACATAGAGATCCATCAGGCAAGCCAGAAGAGAACTTCAGGCTTCAACTTTGCCAAAGAAACTTTTACAAAACCCATCAATTTATGTAATGAGCGGGGATCACGGGAACATGGCATGGGAACATACCAGTCACACTGACGGTATATAAGGTGTAAGAGGGTATTTTGAGTGATGACAGAAATTATCAAGAAATTCTCTTTTCACCTTCTCAAGCTTCCATGGATTCTTCTTCTTCCTCTTCTTCTTCTTCTTCTTCATTTTTTCCTCTTTCTCTCTCTTCTTCTTGCCTTTCTCTCTCCTCTCCCTCTTCTCCTGCAGTCCTTCTCTCTCTCCTTCCCCTTAGTTAGGATAGTTAGGTCTCTTTCATTACAAGTGGTATCAGAGCTTTGTCCTTGATCCTTCTCTTTTCCCATAGATTTAGGGCTCTCTTATTTTTCCCACAGTTAGAAAACTCCAATTACATCTCTCTCATAGGTACACAGGAGTACTTAGGTAGGCTGTCAGCCCTCTTGAAGACTATGGCAGCCTTTCTTGGAGCTTTCCCAAGAACCATGGACACATCTGGAGGCGAGCAGACAAATTTGACAGGCCGTCACTAATTTTCATGTAAGTTTCTTGAGGGTTTTGGGCAAAAAGGAGTGTAGCACAGTTAGAGAAGACCAAAAGCTCAGTTACTTTTCAAGAAGACATTCTCTCTCCTCCTTCCTCCAAGCTGCCATGGAACCTCCAGCCCAAGAACCTCATAGATCTTGCTTTCCCCTCTTCCTCAACAGGAATGGTTGGTCCCAATGCTTCCCCTTCAGCTTGAGCAACATCTAGAGCAGCATAAAGCCTGGCTAACCTTGTTTGGAGCCTCCAGGGAGCAGCCTAAAAATCACAGTGCATTTTGCGCTAATCTTCCTGGCCTTCTCCCTCTACTCCAGCTCAGCCTCAGCCCTCCCTTGCTTCACTCCTGAGTTTTGGCATACCCTAGACAAGATTAAACACAGGTATTGACCCCCCCCCCCCCCCCCCATTAGTTCTTGGCAGCTCCTCAAACCCTGCTGTGGGCAGCAGCCATGGCAGCCATTGAACCTTTAGCCCAGCTCATAACACTCTCAATCCCCTTCAATTTACTCTTCCCGGGAGCCTTTGGAGCAGCCACAAGCTTCAACAAGTGAAGATATACGACATTGAAGACCCCCCATACAACCTTGGGCAGCAAGAAGAGGGACAACCACAAAGCTCTTGAAGGAGGTAGCCATTAACTCTTCCCCAGGCTTGAACAAGGTATGTCAATCAGTTCTTCCTCTCTCTTTTATATCCAATTGTTGAGCTCAGCCACTTGATGAGAGAGATGGAAGAAATGCTTGGGTCAATGATTACCAATGGGATTCCCACCCTCAGTCCATACCCTGGAAATGCATGAATAGCTGGATAATCTTCAATCTCTTTCCCTTTGATCAAGATTTTACTCTAATCCTTAACTGTGCTCTTGTTTGATTCCTATTGAGAAAAAAATTGTAAGAAGGGTAAGTCATGCAATCAGTGAGTCACTAAATTGTAGAGGTAATTCCCATTCCCAATCACATTTCCTTATTGATCATGCATATCATGAAAAGCCCAATCTTCAATTGTAAATGCATATCATGATGGTTGCTTAATAATAAATGCATGTCATGTATGTTCCAGGTGAGGAAAAGCTCGATGCCAGGCGAAGTGGCAAGACAAAAGAGCAGTGACCCCCCCTTGCCATCAAAGACCTTGAAGGGGTGCACAACCCGGCCCGGGGGGAACTTTGCCCACCTCCCAGTGATCTGGAGCCCAAAGAATTATTGCAGGTGCAGGTACATTTGATGGAATAGCCCGAGCCATGATCATTTGAGTCTACAGCCCTCTACATGCATTGGTAATGTCATGAATCACTTGGAAATGTATGGTGGTTGTCGCGTCTAATGCACATACCAAGTATGTGAGAGGCATGTCCCAGATCTTTCATCTCAAAGATCTTCTTGAGGTGAGCCTTAAGAGCATCTAGCTCATCATGAGCTTTCCCTGCTATCAGCATATCATCCATATAGAGTACTAAAATCAATAAAGAACCATCACGGGCTTTCTTCGTGTAAAGACACGGATCCATAGCACTCCTGTTGTAGCCTTGCTGCATAAAGGCATCAAACTTATGATACCACTCCCTAGGTGCCTGCTCCAAGCCATAAAGACTTTTCTTCAATTTGCACACTAGGTGCTCCCTGCCAGGCTCTGCAAAGCCCTTAGGTTGCTCCATATAAATCTCATCATGCAAGTTCCCATGTAAGAAAGCCATCTTGACATCCATTTGGTATAAATCCAAGTCAAGTTGAGCAGCCAAAGCCAAGACTAAGCGTAGGGTGGTCATCTTAACCACAGGAGAAAAGATCTCATCAAAGTCCACACCATGCTCCTGCTTAAAATCCTTTGCTACCAATCTAGCCTTGTATGCTGGCTTGGGGTATCCAGGGGTACTTTCCAGCTTGTACACCCACTTGCATGGCAAAGCCTTCTTGCCCGTAGGCAAGGAAACCAAATCCCAAGTGTCATTATTATGCAAGGAGTCTATCTCAGACTGCATAGCCCTCTCCTAAGAGTGACTGTCACCCCTGCATATAGCCTCATCATAAGTGAAAGGCTCTCCTGCATCTGTAACCAAGACATAATGCATCGAGGGTTGAAACCTATCAGGTGGATGTCTGTCTCTAGTAGACCATCTCATAGTAGGCTCTGCTACCTACCCAGCTGCCTGTCCAATACCCTGACCATGAGCATCTACTGCAGTTGTAGGCTATCCAACTGGCTGTGCGGGAGCTCTCGGCTCCTCCTAAAATATGACCATGTGGATCTCAACAACTCTCTCAGGCTGTCGATGCATCTTGTCTTCATGGAAGAGTACATCATGACTGCGAATGACTTTTCACGCCTACGGATCTTAGAGATGGTAACCCATCTCGCCTGCATCTCCATAACCAAGGAAAATGCATTTGGCACTCTTAGGATCCAGCTTACTTCTCTTGTCCCTAGGCACATGGAAAAATGCCTCACATCCAAAGACACAGAGATGCGTATAATAGGGAGGCTTTCCAGTCCATACCTCCTCTACAACCTGGAAATCCAAACCACTAGAGGGTGATCTGTTTATGACATGCACAGTTGTACTAACTGCCTCAACCCAAAAGCTCTATGGTAGGCCTGCATTGCTAAGCATACTGCGTACACACTCTTGGATGGTTCTATTCATCCGCTCAGCCAAACCATTTCGAGGGGGGGGGGGATGTAGGGGGCGGTCAACTGACGCTTAATACCCCTTTCATCATATAACTGCTCAAAAGCACGTGAGACATACTCACCCCCATTATCTTTTCTTAGGCATTTTAGCCTATACCCAGACTGGTTCTCAACCAATGCAAGCCATCTCTGAAACACAGCCAAGACATCGGATTTCAGCTTAATGGGATAAGCCCAAACTTTTCGTGAAAAATCATCTATGAACGTAACAAAATACTTTGCACCACCCATAGATTGATAAGGCATGGGCCCACAGACATCCGAATGTACCAATGCCAAGGGCTCACTCATGCGTGGCCTACCAGACTTCTTATGCGTAGACCTAGTTTGCCTGCCATAAAGACAATACTCACATGAATCAAAACATGCATAATCAAGGGGCAGTAAGTACTGCAAACCAGACATCATTTCCATTCCCTTCAAAGACATATGGCCCAAATGGGCATGCCAAAGAGATACATGTGGAATAGAACCCACAGACAAAACATGATCAAGGGAAGAAGCGGATACAGTCAAGGGATAGAGGCTGCCAGCCTTGGCACCTCTCGCAATCACAAGTCTACCACGAATGATCTTCCATGTAGAGTCTCCAAAAGATACATGATAACCTGTGTCATCAAGCTGTCCAGCTGACAGAAAACTGTGTGTCAAAGCAGGTACATGACGTACATCCTGCACAACAAAACTACTACCAAAAGGAAACTGCAGCCTAACATCACCAATGCCCATAATATCAAGAGAGCTGTCATCACCCAAGCGCACAGAACCCGAAACAATACGATATGAATGAAACCACTCTCGGCAAGGTGTCACATGGAAGGACACACCTAAGTCCAAGAGCCAACACTATGCATACATAGAGTGTATCTCTATCATCTGCGAAGCACTAGAAGAAGCTGCAAGGATATAATCATCATCATCAACATCCTTAGGTTGGATAACATTGATCTCTTCAATTTTAACATTGGACTTTGCAGGCACTATGCTGTGATCAGAAGACTTATCCTGCACTTTGTCTTTTCCCTTATCTTTGCGCCTTTCATTGGGTAGTTCATGGCATTGTGGCCTAATATGGCCCTTTTTCCCACAATGGTGATAAGTAACATCTGCATTCCTGCCATGAGATTTGCAACGTGACTTGCCACGGCACCGAGATTTTTGAGAATCCCGTCCACAGCCACTGCCACTGCCATGCTTTCCATACCCATCATTCCTACGACTAACTGTCATAGCATGCAACACACGAGAGGCATCCAAATTCTTACGATTAACCTCTTCCTACAGAAGAGCACTCTCAACATCAGATAATTTCAAGATAGTAGTAGAGGCACATGATGCAGTGCGGAATACATCCCATGACTCATTAAGAGTACCAAGCAAGAAAAGAGGAGTGACATCCTCTGCAAAAGTGATGTCCTTCGAAGTCAAGTTCTTGAGTATAGCATGGAACTGTCTCAAGTGAGCAAACGTAGTCACATTCTCCTTCATGCGCAGATCCATAAGCTGCTTCAGCCAATACATCTAACTCGCTGGACTTTTCTTATCATAGAGATTCTTGATTTTATCCCACAACTGCCATGCACTCTGTTCTTCCTCAAATACATTGTAATGAGCCTGTTCTGTGAGAGATAATACAATAGTGGACTTGCATAACTCATCAAGCTCAAACCATTCCTCATCTGGCATAGTTGCAGGCGGATGCCCGCTCAACCTCAATGGTTTGATCTATGATTTCTGCACCAACACCTGTCAAATCTGGCTCTTCCAATAAGAGTAATTCGTACCATCAAGCTTAGTGATGTTGAAAATAGCATATGATCAGTGGACGAACTCACCATAATGCAGGCTAGAAGACTATAGGCAGTTCAAAAATGCTTGCTATTTACTATAGAAAATGACCAAAAAATCACCAAAATCGAGAGAAGATGGCGAGAAAAGTATAACCAAAGCTGATGCCCACCAAGTACTAGTGAAAGTACATCATTTCAAAATATTTTAGCATGAAAAATCCATGTCAGTCTGGAGTTATATGCTTGCTGTAATAAATGACAGCAGGGTACTATGAGAGGCAATTGCTGACCAAATCACTGCACCAAGTCGAGAAATGACAGCCAAGACATGACCAGCCATAAACGGGCATAAATCAACACCAAACAGTCATCAAGACCCTGAGCAAACACCCAAACATGTCACCAAAGCATCCATCAGTGAATACCCCCTGGACAGTAGAGCAAAGTATACATAACACTGGCAAGACCTGACACCAGTATGTGTATGCTCACTAGAGAGCAAAGCCCAAGCTCAGGTCAAAAGCAACAAAGTCTCAAGTATCTACAAAATGCTCAAATAGCAAAAACCTCCTGCTCAATGTCGGTCAAGCATACAAGATGCTCCCACTGGCTCAAAAGGCGGATAAACGAGCTCAACAGCTCAAGCAAACCAAGTCAAATTACCAAAGATAGGTAACCAAGACAATGCCTCAATAGCATCCAAGGTCATAATGGAAAAAGCCAAGTCGTAATGAAAAAATCCAAGTCAATGTCCAACTGCTCAAAGGAATACTCAAATGAATGTCAAGATGAGCTCAAACAATTGCCATCCACATCCAAAGCATAAAGCATTCACCAAGACATCATAACCCGTACCGGGTAGCCTAGGCATAAACCATGTCATAGATCAAATGCTAGCTGCAAAGAAGTGACAGTCAAACCCAAATCGAGCTCTAATCTCAACTCAAAGCCATTCCGGAGCATAAACAAGACATGTGGCATAGTCCAAATACATCATGACATCATACTGAGTAGTCGAGAGCACCACGTGACCAATAAGCATAACCCAACTAGCATAAATAGCTTCAGCCCTGAAGTTTCCATCAGCATATAACCTCTGTAAACTGAGCAAATCAGTGCTCAATCCAAGCTCAAATCCATAGGTAAGCCATAGGCATACATTCCCGTATGTATAAGCACCAACCGGGCAAAATCGGGCATCAAATGCCAAGACCTATAAGCATAAAATTGAAGTAACAGGTGGCTGCCCTGTTTTGGATAGATCTGGGATTGTTCAAAGCAATGAATGGCTGAGCTAAATCAGCTCCAAATGCGTCTCACATAAGAGGCATAACATCCACAAGTGATCCGGTATCAATAGACATCAATAGAAGCATCACATAAGCCATAGGTATACAAATACATGATGTTTCAGACCTGAAATCTATTGCAAAATATTCTATCATCAGAATTTGGCAAATCCAACATCACCATCACGTTCGGAGCGTGCCAAAACCCCAACTTAGACTCTTACCTTGCCTGAATCGTGTTCTGAATGCCCGAGAATTGACAAAAAGAGTGATTTTTGGGCCAGATTTTGAAATAGGCACAAAAAATACATGAGCTAGCTGGGGGAGTCTGCTATCCCACGTGTCAGCAATGGTGCCCAAAGGGGGCAAAAATGGGGGCCAAAGAAGACCTACACCAAGCCTTAGCAAGCCTTAATAGGCTGGAAGCAAGATCCATGTGAAGGAAGCTCCAAGAGGTGTGAGCTATGGCTGCCCACAACTTGTGAAAACCTTGTTTATCTAGACCTATGGACCGAGATAAATCTCTGAAATAATGAAGCAATACCTCAATGTCAATGCCCTGATGGTGCCTCAATAGGCCGAGAAGAAGCTCGGGAAGCCGGGGAGTGATGGGAGCTCAAGAGAATTAGCTATGGTTGTCGAGAAGGAGACCCAATGCGAGTGGGGAGTCAATGGGAATCTGAGTATGCCACGAGCCAAGCTCAAGAGTCGGGAAGCCATGCTCTGATACCAGTTGAAAGGTGAGAAGGATCAAAGCTTGCACTCGACAGCTATGCCGAGAGAGCAAGAGCAAGAAAGAGAAAGACAAGAAATAGGAACTCCAACAGTCACAATGTGTGTCCGGGCCTTCCTTTATTCAGACTGCCACTAAAAGAATAAAGAATAAAGTGATGGTGACAGGCGCCCACCACTTGCAGTGTGCAGTGGCGGTGACTGTCAGTGTAGTAATACACGGGCGGCTAGGCAAAGGTGCCTTTACCCCCAACATGTGTGTGTGTGTGTGTGTGTGTGTGTGTGTGTGTGTGTGTGTGTGTGTGTGTGTGTGTGTGTGTGTGTGTGATGCTTAGATTTGAGAAACGAGGAGCTACAACCTTGCACAAAGTTCATGGGATCAAAAGATGTGAAGCTTGCAGACACACAATCAACAAGATATGGAGCTCTTCAACGGACTCCTAGACTACAACAGTTGGTGAGTTCTCTCACTTTGACTATTTGTTTGATTGTAGGAATAGATGGTAGGAGATCTTATGGGGTGAACGACTGTAATATATCTTAACTAGAGAGAGTGCATGACACATATATGTGCTTTTGTTCGAATCCAACATGTAGGAAAAGTGCACCTACGACCATGGTTTATCATGTGACATTATTTTAGGTTGGTTTGGATGCCTAAGAGCTTGAAGAGACCTCTCTACAAACTTCACATAAACTATAGACCTCAAGAAGTTTGTAGAGAGGTCTCTTCAAGCTCCTAGGCATCCAAACTAACCTCTCTTCCACCAATCACCCTCAAAGTAATTAACAAATAGAAAGAGTAAATCGAGTCTTGGAATAATATCTCTAGTGTATAATATGGATTTACTTCCCTTAGCCAAATTCACCTACAATTATACAAGTAATGTCTCTCTACTAGGAAAATTATGAAAGATGTTGACATTGAAGATCCACATCAGCTAGCCTTGGTGATATGGCAAATCTTTAGCTCACTAGTGCACTAGGTGACTGATATGGAGAATATACCAACTAGCCTTGGTGATGTGGCAGGACTTTAGCTCACTGGTGCATTAGGTGCTCACGAGATTTGTATCTTGTCCATGGGATGATCATCCCATGGACAAGATTTGCTTTTGCTTTGTACCTGAAATTATGAAGGTTTGTAGAGTTCTTTGTTCTTCGAGATCTTCCAGCATTCACTACGCATGCGTCCAGCATCCAATCTACGCACCAACTTTGGTCCAAGGAGGATCTCTCGAGCTTCAAAAAGGTCCTCTACAAATTAAAAGCCTCCATGAAGGATGCATGGGGAGTAGATAATCTCATGATGTAATACTTCCACACAATTAAAAATTAGTTGATTAGTTCGAAAGTCAGTTAGTCAATTAATAAGTTAGTAAGGTTACTAACTAAAATAAAAACTAACTAACATTAATAACTAATAACTTTTTTTATTAAAAATATTTTAAAAAATCGAGAGTCATAATCCAATATTTTTTCAGAATTGACAATTACTGTAGCCACCCTGCACGGAACTTACAACCTAAACAAGAGTTATGAGCCATATTAATCAGTAGTGTTAATGTATAAAGTATGGATGGTCCAAAAATATTAAATTTTTGGGCAAAACTAGCATATTTTAGATATTACTTATTATAAATATCCTAAAAATCTATGGAGATCTCTTGAATCCACTTGTGGATGATGGCCCCCAAGCGAAAGATCTCTCCAAATGCTAAAACTCCCACCACAACCAACGAGACCGCGAACCAAGGGACCACAACTACGAAAAACATCTCTCTTATGAATCAGGTGCACCCCGTTGTATTAGGGAAAAGAAATTGGGAGAAAAGAATATTTATATTAATTATCACAGCTTAATTGAGCATGTTTCAAGATAATGAGAGTAATAGGAAAATTTTATTCATCGCATTCATCTTAGGTGATCAATTAAAATTGCACTTAGAAGCCGTTAAATTGCACATAAATTGCATGAAATTTTTATGCTAATATATATAGATGAAAATTTTCAAGAATATGCATTAAACTGCAATTAAGCCAAATAGATTTTATGCATCCGCATTTGTTTGCTTAGTTGAAATAATAGAAAATCCTATTACATCTCACAAAACATAGATTGAACTTGTGATAGAATACGTAGGGTTTCTAGGAAGTTGAAATAATTTCAAACCCTAAAGAGTTGAAAGGATTCTTCTCAAGGCCCATCTTGCTTGAAGGTGAAAGAAATTCAAAGTTCTTAAGTAACTATATGAATTACATGACAAATCCTAGTTCAAATGAATACATAGGGTTTCGTTGTAGGGAAGCCAATGTCCCAAATTGCAATCAACATTACAAGGATACTCCTTCATTCAAAAGAATGAGAAAATTAAATTAGGTTATCTCTGAAAATCTCGGACGATAACGAGGATAAAGCCAAGACTAGATGCTATCACATCAAATCGAAATTTCCTTCGGCAAAGAGAACAAAGAATTGTCTAGGACATATTATGCACTTATGCTTGTGTTTGTACTTAGGAACACTTGTTTGAAAAAGGAGTCATCTAACAAAGGAATTGATAAGAAGAAAATCTTTTAAATTGGATCCAGGTTGAAACACTTGGGAAAGGTGTATTGAGCATCCCCAAATAGCCGTCAACCCTATCCAAGGGGGTTTTTGATAGCCACGTCAAGAATGTGAACCGAACCCATCGTGATAGGTCTCTCCGTAGAAACGTCTGTTCGTAGGAGGATGCTCAGGTGCCAGGAGGGCTCTGGCTGTAAATCCCCTACCTCCAGATCGTCCTACTCAGATGGTCTATGTGACTCGAGAAGGAATCTCAAGGCCCTATTACTAGTGCAAGGGCAGAAACTTGGAGGAAAATAAGACGCATCCTTACGGATTGCGAAAATCATCCCATGGACGAGATTTGTATATTAGTTAAAATTTTAATATAAAGTTTACTTTCAAAGAATTAATCTGATTGGTTTTCATGTCAGTGCATAAATTACGTAAAGGAACATGTGACTAACAAGTTAATTAAAGAAGCTGCTTGTATGTATTACCACTAATGTGCCCTTAGGTAAGTAGGAAACTAAAGCTATCAAGGGAAGCCGATGGATGGAATCGCTGACAAGTCCATCCTATGGTAAGGTAGTCCCAAAGAACTGGGAGGCTTCTCAGCATTCAAATCGCAATGACGTATTAACCCTAGATAATGTAGGGTAAAACCCTGGCTCATATCGTTTTAGGGGACCAGAATGGGACTTTACCCTACAAGTAGAGAGGTTGAGCGATGCATCCCTCTCATTTCCCATTCTCTTTGAACCAAGTGTGATATGAGTCCACCTCGATTTAGATGCTCTGCGCAAAGTAGATCATCTGAAGACCGACGCTAGACAGCTGCAGAATGACTTGACCATTAAAAACCCAAGAAGATTCAGGTTGATCCTAATAGGGTTGGCCGATACTTTTCGTTGCGGAGTAGACTTGAGAGTTGCTAACCAACAAACCCTATGACATTCCTTAGGAGTGCCAAGTGGCATCTTTTAGATCATACTCCCAATGGACTACTAAAACTTGTCGCAACTTAGGCACATCACAGTTGGGATCAGAGCAAACCTACAAACAACAAGACGCATTGATAAGAGTAGGTCTATTGCCCAAGAAATTTAGCCCAAATCCAAAAATAATAAATCTTGGTCTTACAAAGACCAAAACCAGGGAACCACAAAAGCCCAATTTAAAAAAGTACAAGGTCAAGGTCAAGGACAACGGAAAAAACCAAAGGCGAATGCAGTCAGTGACTTTGTTCCTACACTAAGAAATTACCAAAAGCTGCGATGCTTCTACTGCAAGGAACCTAGACACATCAAAAGAGAGTGTCCCAAACTTGGTGAGAACCACCGCTAAGGACGATTCCGTGGGCAAACCAAAGCTACGCGTGGTCAAGGTCAAGCAGCAATGGGGAGGGCAAGGACTTCCAATATCACCATCAAGGAAGTAAATGAAGAGGAAGAACCAACTATGGAAGCAGAGATTGAAAAGGCAACAATCTATGCCACTCTCCATAAAAAGGGGCCGAATCGCCAATTCTCGCGGTTATCCAAACCCCCTCACACTACCAAGGTAAGAATTTCAAAACCTTGATTGATTGTGAAAGTACACATTGTTTTATTTCTCCTGCTTGTGCAAGAAAGCTAGGAATAACCACAATAGTTGCACCCACTTTACTTGTGGAATTAGCAAATGGGTGTGAAATCACTTGTACTAGACAAACTGCCACAGTGACATTCCTACTCGGTGAAAAGCCAACAATTGTAAAAATCAAAGTAATGAACTTAGAGGCTCATGAATGCTTACTTGGCATGGATTGATTAATACCCAACGATGCCCACATTCAGTGTGAAAGGGGCCAAATTTCCTTCCGAAGTTCTGAAGGCGAACTAGTCACAACTCAAGGGAGGGTTGGTAAACCCAAAATCCAATTAGCAAAGACATCATAAATAGTTAAGGGAATGCATAAGGGTTTACCCATCTACTTGATCAAGCTAAATAAGCTAGAGCAAAGCAAGGAGTCTGAAGAAGAACCTTCTTGGCTGAAGGAGTACGCAGATGTGTTCCTTGAAGACTTGACGGAGCTACCGCTGCCAAGGGAGATTGATCATGAGATCAAACTCATACCAGATGCCGCTCCATTTGTAAAAAGACCTTACAAAATTTCTATTCCCAAAGCTATCGAATTAAAGGAGTAGTTCAAACAATTTTTAGATCAAGGGTTCATTCAGCCTAGTAGTTCACCATGGGGAGCTCCTGTGTTGTTTCAGAAGAAGGATGGAACACTTTGGCTATGCATCGACTACAGAGGGCTGAATCAAGTAACCATCAAGAATAAATATCCTATCCCAATGATAGATGAGTTATTCGATCACCTACAAGAGGCAAAAATCTTCTCAAATTTTGACTTAAGGTCACGGTATTACCAAATCCCCATCAAGGTTGAGGATATTCCAAAGATAGCTTTCAACACCAGATATGGTCATTTTGACTTTCACAATAATATCCTTTGGATTAACCTAGGTTTCCATAGTGTGGACAGCCACTGAACAAGTAAGCTTCGACCAACTCAAACATAGCTTAGTGACAGCGCCAATTCTGAAGCTCCCAGACTTGAGCAAGGAGTTCGAAGTTGTTACAGATGCCAACTCACTTGCACTAGTCTGTGTACTAATGCAAGAAGGTCATCCTGTGGCATATTCCTCAAGGAAGTTAAAAACCCATGAGAAAAATTATGCTACCCATGACTTGGAACTATTGGCTATCATTCGTGCCCTCAAACTCTGGAGGCACTACTTGCTCAGCAACAAATTCTCCTTGGTCACGGACCACAAGAGCCTCAAATGGATCTTCTCCCAAGCTGATCTCAACCCGAGGCGCCGCCGCTGGATCGAGGTGCTACAAGAGTATGACTTTGAAATCAAATATAGACCCGGCAAGGAAAATGTGGTCGATGATGCCTTAAGTCGTAAAGCGTTCCTCAACTCTCATTATGGAGGAACCTTCGATGGTCGGATCACTAGCCACCATGGTGTCAATGCCATGCAACCCTATCCTTGAATTGGCTAGGGAGGACTCTAAACATGATCCACAATATCAGAAAATGATAAAGGAGATCTTAGAAAAGGACCAAAGTCTCAAACTCAAAGTTAATACCAAGAGTACTCTGTTTATGAAGGCATAGTCTACTTCAGGACAAGACTATATATTCCTTCGAGCCAAAGACTCAAACAACGGATACTCTGGGAAGCACATGATTCTCCTTTCTTTGGTTATCCACAATATGCCAAGACTCTTAACATGGTCAGGAAGAGCTATCATTGGGAAAGACTTAAGGAAGATCTACTCAAATATGTCACGGAATGTTCATCTTACCAATGCATCAAGTCACAGCATGTCAAGATGCCTGGAAAGCTACAACCTCTCAACATCCCTCAGATGGAGTGGAAATTTATCAGCATGGACTTTGTTGTTGGGTTACCTCCAGTTCCAAGTGGGTACAACTCAATTATGGTTGTAGTAGATATGCTCACGAAGGTTGCACATCTCATCCCAATAAAGACAAATTATAAGGCTTCAGATATTGCCAGACTGCTCATTAAGGAGAATATTCAGACTCCATGGTCTATCCAAAAGGATCATCAATGATCGAGATTCCCTTTTCACATCTCATTTTTGGAGAGGGATATTTGAAGCTATTGGGACTCAGATCTGTTTTAGTACGGCCTATCACCCTCAAACTGATGGCCAAATAGAAAGGGTCAATCGAGTGATTGAAGATATGCTTAGAGCATATTGTTGTCACGAACCCAAGAAGTGGATCCAATATCTACTCTTGGTGGAGTTCGCCTACAATGCTTCCTTCCAGCAAAGCATTCCAATGGCACCTTTCCAAGCATTGTATGGGCATGATTGTTGTTCTCCATTAAATTTCTCAAACCCTGCTTTAAGGGTAGAGGCTTCCAAGAAGATGCTAGGAGAAATGGATGAACAGGTTAATGCCATTAGGCAAGACATCAAAGCCGCCAAGGATAGACAGAAGGCTTATGCAGATTTGAATAGGCAAGAGCAGCTCTTCAAGGAGGGGGATATGATTTTCATTCATGTATGACACAAGAAGAGTTCCTTATCCTTGGGAGAATTTAAAAGGTTTAGCCCAAGGTATTGCGGGCCTTACAGGATCCTCAAAAGCCTAGGACCTATTGCTTACAAACTTCAACTCCCTGAAAATGTAAAAGTTCACAACGTATTTCATGTAAGTCTACTAAAGAAATATATGCCTAATCATAGCCATATACTGAGTGATCAACAAATTGTAATGCCTAGCCAAGGAGTCCTTAAGCTGCAGCCAAATGATATCCCAGATACTAGGGAGAGACAATTCAGAAGTGAAACCCATAGAGAATACATTGTCCAACGAAAGGATTATCCTGAAGAAGATGCTACATGGATAGATGAGAATGCTCTTCATCAACAATACCCACGATTTCTCTCGAGATGAGGATATCTTGATTTCTCTAAGGGGAGGAGGATATAATACTTTCACGCAATTAAAAATTACTTGGTTAGTTTAAAAGTTAGTTAATCAACTAATAAGTTAATAATGTTACTAACTAAAGACTAACTAAAGTAAAAATTAATTAATATTAATAACTAACCATTTTTATTTAATTAAAATATTAAAAAATCGAGTCATAATCCGACATTTTTTTCCAAATTGACAAGGACTGTAGCTACCCTTCACAAAAGTTACAATGTGAACGAGAGTCATAAGTCATATTAATCACTAATGTTAATGTGTATAGTATGGATGGTCCAAAAATATTAGATTTTTGGGCAAAACTAGCATATTTTAAATATTTTAGATATTACTTATTGTAAATATCGTAAAAAGCTATAGAGATTTCTAAAACAGTATGTCATGTAATAAAAAAAGTGGTTTTTTTCAGCTTGTTTTGGAGATTTAATACAAAAACAGGAGGATTGGTGAAATCGCGCATCACAATCACAGTTTACAGACAGTAAATAGCACTTCAAACAGGGAGGAGTGATCTGGAAGATTTCTAAGCATGTCTCTTGTGCTTTTACCCCATTTCGGAGCCAACGGAACTATCAAAATTGTGATTTGAGCATCATATTGCTACTTTTTTCAAAATCCCCTTCATAAAGTCCTCTTCTTCTCAATCACAACCCTTCTTCTCTTATTTAGCTATAAATGTGAGGCATGGAGAGCAATTAGAGAAGCACAAGGAGACCCGAGAGACAACAACAGAGTGGTGGAGAGAGGGAGGTACAAGGGTACCCCTCCAAGAGCCTACGAGAAGGAGCTTGAGAGAGAGAGAGAGAGAGAGAGAGAGAGAGAGAGAGAGAGAGAGAGAGAGAGAGAGAGAGAGAGAGAGAGAGAGAGAGGGAGTTACCTCGAGAGGATGCGAGGAAGAGAGTTAGCTCAATCCCCCCCTATCTCAGTCTTCGACTAAGCCATCTTCTCTTACGCTCTCCCCTCTCAAATCCATCCCTCCTTTATCTCTCAGATCCACTTACGTACGATGGCCCTCAAGCGATATATCTCTCCAGATACTGAAACTTCCACCACAACCAACGGGACCGCAACTACGAAAAACACCTCTTATGAATCAGGTGCACCCTGTTATATTAGGGAAAAGAAATTGGGAGAAAATAACGTTTACATTAATTATCATAACTTAATTGAGCATGTTTCGAGATGAGCGTACTAAGAAAATTTTATTCATCGCATTCATCTTAAGTTATCAATTAAAATTACACTTAGAAGTCGTTAAATTGCACATAAATTGTATGAAAATTTCATGCTAATATATATATGAAAAGTTTCAAGAACACACATTAAACTACAATTAATCTAGATAGATTTTATGCATCCGCATCTATTTGCTTGGTTGAAATAATAGAAAATCATATTACATCTCACAAAACATAGATTGAACTTGTGATAGAATACGTAGGGTTCTTAGAAAGTTGAAATAATTTCAAACCTTAAAGAGTTGAAATTATTCTTCTCAAGGCCCATCTTGCTTGAAGCTGAAAGAAATTTAAAGTTCTTAAGTAACTATATGAATTATGCGACAAACCCTAGTTCAAATGAATACGTAGAGTTTCATTGTAGGGAAAACCAATGTCCCAAATTGCAATTAATATTGCAAGGATACTCCTCCATTCAAAAGAATGAGAAAATTAAATTAGATTATCTCAGAAAATATCAGACGATAACGGAGAAAGCCGAGACTAGATGCTATCACAACAAATCGAAATTTTCTTCGACAGAGAAAACAAAGAATTGTCTAGTACATATTGTGCACTTCTGCTTGTGTTTGTACTTAGAAACACCTATTTAAAAAAGGAATCATCTAACAAAGGAATTGATAAGAAGAAAATCTTTCAAATTGAATTCAAGTTGAAACACATGGGAAAGGCGTATTAAGCACCCCCAGCTAGCCACTAACCCTATCCAAGGGGGTTTTTGATAGCCATGTCGAGAATGTGGACCAAACCCGTCGTGAGAAGTCTCTCCATAGAAACGTCTGTTCGTAGAAATATATTCGGGTACCAAGGAAGCTCTGACTGTAAATCCTCTACCTCCAAATCATACTCAGATGGTCTACGTGACTCCGGAAGAAATCTCAAGACCATGTTACTAGTGCAATGACAAAAACTTGAAGAAAAATAAAACACATCCTTATGTATTGCGAGAATCGTCCCATGGACGAGATTTATATCTCAATTGAAATTTTAATATAAAGTTTACTTTGAAGGAATTTGTCTGATTTGTTTTCGTGTCAGTGCATAAAATTACGTAAAGGAACATGTAACTAATGGATTAATTAAGTAAGATTCTTGTATATATTACCACTTATGTACTCTTATGTAAGTAAAAAACTAAAGCTATCAAGGAAAGTGGGTAAACAAAACCCCTGACAAGTTCGTTCTACGCCAAAGTGGTCCCAGAGAACTGGGAGACTTATCAACATTCAAATCGCAATGACGTATTATATAAGTAGAAAACTAAAGCTATCAAGGAAACCAAGTGGACAGAACCCCAGACGAGTCCATCCTACGACAAAGTGACCCCAAAGAACTGGGAGGTTTCTCAACATTCAAATCGTGATGGCGTATTGACCTTAGATAATGTAGAAAAGAACCTTGGCTCATATCGTTTTAGAGGACCGGAATGGAACTTTACATATACGGGTAGAGAGGTTAAGCAATACATCTCTCGCTTTCCATTCTCTTTGAACCAAATGCGATATGAGTCTGCCTCGATCTAGATGCTCTGCGCAAAGTAGATTGTCTGAAAATTGACGCTATAAGGCTGTAGAATGACTTGACCATTAGAAACCTAAGAAGATTCAAGTCGATCCTAACAAGGTTGGCCAATAGTTTCGTTGCGAAGTAGACTCCGAAGTCTCTAACTAACCCACCCTGTGACATTCGGTAGGAATGTCAAGCAGCATCTTTTAGATAAGGACTACAAAAACGTGTCGCGACTTAGATACATCACACGTATGCTATATAATAAAAAACATCATATATAATTTATGCATTAAACTTACTACTTAACTCTTAACTAACCTTGTCTTTTTTATAAACATATTATTTATAATCGTGATCCCTAATTTGTGTGACAATACAAAAGTTTATCGATTTAGTTTACCTAAGGAATGGAAAAGCAAGACACAATAATGATATGCATAAACCTCCACAAGAATGAAAAAAAACAACAAATGAAATGGATTTTTTCAATAAAATAGTAATTTGATCATCTAATTTTATGAGAAAGAAGACGACGTTTCTTTGTTTCACAATAATGATCCCATAAAGTTGCATTGAAAAAAAGAGACGTCCTTATCCATGTCTTGTTTTTTTAATTTAATACAAAATTTTTAAAAAAAAGCTTTACATGCCTTTCAATCAAAGTTTACTTTAGAATGAAGAGAAATGCTCATCTCCCTTAATGATTAAAAAGATACCCATATATATCTAGAGAAATCATTCACAAACGTCACTTAGTACAAGGTGTAATTTACAATCACCTCTCATTGAAACATATTTTAAAAAGGAATCTCATCAAATTTTACCCAATATTCAACCCTCAAATATGAATTCTATAGATGCCTCAAGAGTAAACAATAAAATCATATCATATACAAACACAATAAACTAGCAAATTTTGGATAATCAATATGTATATACCAAAGTTTTAACATCTGAAACAGCCTAAGAATCTACAATTGCATATACCATGTCTCACAAATTTACCATAATTATTAAGATTTTAAAACCTATAATATTATGAACTAGAGGCAATAATTGAATTACCACATAACAAATCATAAGCATTACATTGAACATCAAGAAACTTAATAATCAAGCTAATACTGACTAGTGCAAAAATTGGTGGTAAATTCTTTTGGTCTTCGATAATACAAAGAATTTATAAACATTGCAAATTTTGATCTAGGAGAGGCATCAACAGCGATCATAGCCTCTTTTTTCTTAGCCTCTTTTTCCAACAGTTTAAGACAATCCTTAATACCATGATCTTCCGCCTTACAATACTAAAATAGCTTGTGCTCTCATTTTTTAATTAATCTCTTTTGTCTGAACAACATTTATAGATTTCTCCTTACAACAAAAAAGATAGCTTATCCTTTACTTTTTAACTAGTCTTAAAACCTTAAATCTACAACATGCATAATGGACCTATTTTCCCAACTCATCTAGTACTTCAATCATATAGCTAGTCATTTAGGACTTCATCCACCCACTCTTTTGTCCCAACATTGGCAAGTACTTCGCACTTTGGTTTGCAATGTACATCACAATTTACACTTCAAAAAATATGCCTTCATATCCAATGATAACTACCCATTGTACATTGAGCCTCTCTCTCTCTCTCCCACTCACTCTCTCTCCATGCTAAAAAACCAACTTTTGTAGGTAGATTAACCTATAATAATAATAATAATAATAATAGAAAGGGGAAGAGAGAGAAAGAGCGAGAGATCAATTGTCTTACAAAGAAAGTAGATCCCAAAGAGTAATCCTATTGTTGCTATAAGTCGATTATTCTAAGTTGCATGTTTCATTGGTTAAAGTTTGAGTATAAGCCACAACTCCTTACAATTCATGATAAGTAGCTAGATAACTCCTAGGTTTGGGGAGGGGCTACATAGACATGAGAGAGAGAGAGAGAGAACAAGATGGAACAAGGCTCAATGATGATGATGGGTAATACAAGGACACAACACATAAGGGCAAGGACACTAATGTTCAAGGTGGGGCTAGCGACCTAGACCATCTAAAAGTTGCACTGCCTCAAAGAGCAACCTGCGACTATAGAAAAACCTCAATGCAGTTCTCAGTGTTTCACCACTCAATGCAGCCTAACAATCATACCTCTAAGAGAATAAAGTAAAATATCTAACTTTCAGCTAACAGCTTTATTGATAATTGCAATACATGTTCAACACAATGAATCTGTACTACTAGGCTTAAGTTGTAGGATGCGTAATTCAGATGAATATGAATTTGCTTCTACAAGAGGAAATGATACATTAGCATTCTTCTTTAGATGCAGGAATCCACTTCTCCTTGCTTTATCGTATGTTGACACATAGAGACTCCAATCCCCTACTACTTCCAATCATGACCATTGAGAACCCTTATATTCTGTCGATAATACATATTCCCAAGCCATGAGTATTGAGGAACCATTCTTTATCTCTCTTTCTTTTTTCCATAATACTCTCTCTCTCTCTCTCTCAAAGGGGTTAAGCAGGAATGGAATTGGTTTGAAATATCATGTTGAAGGGAAAAAAAGTACTTCCTTTGAAAGGCTAGAACCCAAATATTAGGCCGGCTCATACAGACCCAACATGTGGCCGTCCAAGCAACGTACCGCAGCCACCTATAAAAATAGTGAAACATAAAGCTGTAAAAAGCAGTGAATACAATTTTACCTGGGCTATTTTGCAAGCTTCATCTTTGCACCTAAAGACTCTTGACAGAGTAGCACAAAAACACCTCGCTTACCAACATGCAGTCACTTGGATAATGCCTTTATAAGTATATTCATTTACCAAAGACATTCCAGGCAGTTCAAGACCATGCAATGGTTCTTGAGCAGACAGATTATATGAAGTAGAGAGCACTAAGAAGACAGTCTTGTCACACAGTAGCACAGAGATACTTCACTTACCAACACGCAGTCACTCAAACATTGCCTCCATAAATCATTTTGTTTACCAAAGACCTAGGCAGTTCAAGACCGTGCAATGGTCCTCCAGCAGTCACATTATATGAATTCATAACAATCACATGAAGTAGATCACTAAGAAGATAGCCTTGTCAGACTGATTATCCCACAGGCAAGACAAACCTTTAACCAATCTACAGCCAGCCAAATTATCTGCATATAGCTGGTATACAATAGCACTCCATTGAAATCCAAGTCTTGCTGTAATTGTTGTTATGATCCCAATGCATGGCATCATAAGTCTTTGCCACATCTACATATAGTAACACATCTTGCTTGCAGCATATTGCATACCCAGAAACATACGAATATTGTCAGTAAACTGTTGTCTAAGGCATAGAACTTTATTGGGTTCAAAGCAATCCTCTTTTCAAAATACATGTGATCATTCTAGTAACGTCTAAAAAAACAAGCATGGTCATTGGTAACATTTCAAAGATCCTTCAACATATCTTGATTTAAAAGCGCAGTCTGATAAACCTTCTTGCCAAGAGAGGATCATAAACTGCAGTTTGGAGCAAACAAAGAGATTTGCACCAATAGCAATATGATCATCTCCTATTTGTGAGCCCCATCACCAAGTCCATAGGACACATTGGATGCTTAGTCCATTGTCTGGGGAATTGCCACCTTTTGGACCCCCCTCCCATCTGTCCAACCTTGTGGCATTTTTTGGCCAACCAAATTCGTGTGGATATACAGATGACTTTTTAGTTGGGTGTTCTGAAGTATTTTGCACCTTCATCAAACTCTTCATCATCAATGAAGTTTTGTTCATTACCATCATCCATGTTTGTGTTGATCATTCACTTTGCTTGCATGTCCTGCTTCCATGTGCATACTTAAAATAACTGAGTCAGCTATTATCAAGATTATCAAAGTATAAGCTTGAGCATATTTGTCCTCCCAATCACATGGTACGACGTCTTATGAATTTTCAACTTTGAGATACATTAGTTAATTGCAAGGAAAACATGATCCTAAGGTTTTAACCATATGGGTTTATGTGCATGTCATTGGTCTGGCCACTTCTTCAGCAATGTACTGGGTACCCAAGAAGCACACACAACTAATTAAGATGGAGAAAGGCACATATTCTAGCTTCTCTCAATGATGTTTCCTTCACAAGTTGCATTGGCTTGGTGCATCATAAATCACACAATGAAAACATTGCATACCTGCCTAGCCAATAGTGCACAAGAATTGCCAGATGTCAAGAATCGCGTGGTGGGGGGGCTTGCTTGAGTTGCTGTACCAAACACACACCATACACACAAGAGGAAGCTCACTCAAGAACACAAGAAGAGAGATGGAGACCAAAACGTTTTCTTGTTGGTTTATTCTTCTTCTTCCACATACAATACAATGTACACAGTATAAATAAGATATAACATAAATGAAAGTGGCTTGCTAAGTCAAACAGTGCATAACTAACTATACCAATCAACTAGCGCTCTAACTATGACAGTTGTAAGTAGGTGCAGCAAACTAAATATAATAATTGATAAGTCAATGGCCATGTGAGGATCATAATGACTACCGATGTGGTAATTGTAGACATGCGGAACCATCTAGCCATGTGGTCCACCATCAATGTCCATATGTGTTGAACTTGCCATCTCAACACTCCCCCTCAAGCTCAATTGTATCTCTGCAACTCCGAGCTTGGAAACTTTTGAAGCTTCACTGCACCCAATGCCTTGTGAAAATGTCAGCTATATGATCCTGTATGCTAATATATACCAAGTCAATCTCTCTTGCAAGTACCTTCTCTCTCACAAAGTGGTAGTGCACCTCAATGTGTTTTGTCCTAGCATAGAACACTGGGTTCCTAACTTGCTATATGCTTTTCAGCATAGCCTTTTGCAACTAGCCTAGTCTTATACCTGCTAACCAAACCATCTACATTATGCTTGATTTTGTAAACCTACTTATAGCCGATAGCTTTCTTGCCCTAAGACAAGGGTATCAAATCCTAAGCTTTATTGGGTTCTAAAGTGTTGAAATGCATGGATCTAGCATGGCTATGGTGGATGATATATGTAAACAAGACTCATGAAAACATAGACATGACAACTGTTTATTACACAAGTGAATTAATTTTCAAGATTGAGACTGGGACTCATAAAGACAATCTTGTGTATGTAGACAATGATACAAACACTTGAGTGAAAAAACAAAAGTACTATGACATTGCATTTAAAATGAAAGGCAAGTACAATGCTTTATAGGCTTCAGGATAGGTAGCACCTCCCACCATTGTGCTTATGGGATTAAGCAAGCATGCATATCCTTAGCTGAATTGCTCCATACAAAGGAGCTACGCTGGGTGTAATTGCCTAATTCTCAACATCCCTCCTCAATCACAACCAAAAAGACAAAGTATGTAGAGGCTTTAGTGAGCAACCACCTGCAAAGTGTGGGCACACCACAAACATGGTGATTATCTAGAAGCTATCATAGAAAAGGCTAACTGTGGGTACCAAAGACATAGTGGATATCCAGAGATTGTAATAGGGCTTCGCAAAGTGTACAAAGGGTGTAGTGCCAAGTTACATGAGGAGTTTACAAAGCTTATGACAGAAACATTAGAGCAAGGTTATACAAGGCTTAAAAAAAGTCTATCAAAAAACTAGGAAAATAAGGGCTGGTGAGGCTTGTCCTTCTACTCCTGGTTGTCTTTTTCTTCTTCCTTTGCTCCATGGTCTTCTTCTTTCACCACCGGAGATAGGCTTTCTGAGACCTCTTTTTGGCATGACAAAACTTCTCAATAAGTCCAATCCTTCTGTACAAGTCACAAATTAGGTAGTCATTTTTATCTTTATTCATGTTACTGACATACAACAATTGTCCATGTTTTGCAATTTCTTCATTTCCTTTAATCTTCTTTTCTTCCTCTAATAAGGAGACCTTAATATCAACAAATTTAGGATTTGGCATGTTGATTAAAGTGGTTGAGACATTATCATAATCTGGAGACAAACTTTTTAACAAGACACCAATACATATATTTTCATCCATTTTCAAATTTATTCCTGTAAGCTGGATTAAAAGACTTTCCATATAGTTCAGATGAGATGCAAGCGATGTATTAAGCTTCATGTCTAGTCTAAAGAATTCAATTAGGAATCCATACTTAGAAAACTTTGCCCGGGCACCAAACAATGTGTCGAATCTATCCCAGGTGTCATGGGATGTGTCATAGGTATCCACATGATGAATGTAATTGTCATCTAGCTCAAGCTTAATGATGGCTTGAACCTCCCACTCATTTTCACTAGATCCTTGTTTTGCTAATCATCATTTTTTTTTACTAGATTGCTGCAAGGGCAGCATCCCAGGGCTTCTTCTCTTGTCCATTAGTAATGGCCCATAAGCCCTTCATCAGATAAGCTTTATGCTGATCTGCCAAGTGTGAAACCCAACTTCTTTGAAGTGACATGTCGAAAAGTCTTTGCCCATGCTGAAGTAACTAGAACAACAACAACAAATCAGCACCAAATTCTTAGATTTGAGCAGCAGAAGAGTTAATTGTCTCAAAAGACACAAGTGCTAAGAGCATTAGACAAGTATCAATAGACACTATGTTTATATCTTCTTTCTTGAGTCTTTTAAATCCTTCAAGATCTTCTAAGTCCAAATCTTTCCCTCCCTGATTTGATGCTCGAAATTTAAGTACTCAATAAGATTAGAGTGTCAGTCGGTCCCTTGAGCCAAGAGAAGTGAAGAAATGAAGAGAAAAGTAAGCTTTAGGTTTGAAGGTTATGGCTTCTCTTTAGGATTTCATGGCACGCAACTATTTTTTCTATTCGTGCAGCTCATGGACATGATCATTTGGTGCAAGCCTTGATGGGAAGGAAGCTTGAGTAGTGGGCTTTCAAAGCCCTATGGTCATAGTGGGCGTCGTGCTACGCACAGGGAGAACCTCCATACGACTAGATGACGGGTTACAAACAGGCAACGACCACAAATTTTGATAATGTTGAGCTGTAGAATGGCCATTAAGCTAACAAGGATCTCCGCCTAGAGCAGAGGGACAAATGCTCAAAAGAAAGCCAGTCAAGATCTAGCCTGGTTAAAGAGATCCAGGAGCTTAAAGTAGGATAGATGATGTGTGGCTATGGCAGACAAGAAGCTTGAGTGAAGCTCGAAGTGAAAATTGAGTTGATCATGAAGTCATGAGCTTAGGCTGAGCTAGACAGAAGTGGAAAGAAGCTGGAGGATGAGTATCTTAGGCTGAGCTAGACAGAAGTGGAAAGAAGCTGGAGGATGAGTATCATGCTCACCATGGCTCTGATACCATGTTGAAATGCATGGCTATGGTGGATGATAGATGTAAACAAGACTCGTGAAGACATAGACATGACAGTTGTTTATTACACAAGTAAATTAGATTTCAAGATTGAGACTTGGACTCATAAAGACAATCTTGTGTATATAGACAATGACATAGACACTTGAGTAAAAGGATAAAAGTACTATGACATTGCATTTAAAATGAAAGACAAGTACAATGCTTTATAGGCTTCAGGGTAGGTAGCACTTTCCACCACTTTGCTTATGGGATTGAGCAAGCCTGCATATCCTTGGCCCAACTGCTCCATACAAAGGGGCTACACTGGGTGTAATTGCCTAATTCTCAACATAATGCAACCATCTCTTCATCCATTTGCTGCATCTCAATTTTGACCAATAACATCCTCAAAACAAGTGGACTCAATGTCCTCAACTACCTTTACCATATAAGCATAATGGTGAGTTGCATAACCTTCAAAAACAAATCTTTTAATAAAGTATCTGGCCTTGCTAGACCTACGTACCATTGGATCAGTTAATGAAGTCCTTACATTACCATGTGCTCTTTGTACACCTGGTGTCTTGACTCATTAGCCAAACTCTCCAAACCACTAGAATCTTCATCAAATCCCAAATGATTAGTAGATGCATCATTACCATCCAACACTTTCTTCTTTCCTTTGTCTTTACCTACAATACTTGCAGATCCACCTAAATATGTAGGGCTACTCCTTAGTCTCCCACACCAAGGGCTAATTGTAGATGTAGTACTAGATGATCTTTCTGGTCCACTAAGACTCTATGATTGTTAATTTTCTTTTTGCACATAACTAACATAATCATCATTATCATCCAATGCATCACCACTAGATGCATACCAATTGCTCATCTCATCAAAAATAACATCCCCACTTACTCTGAACTCACCTATAACAAGATTATAACAACAATACTCTTTCTGCTCTAAAAAGTGTCCAATAAAAATACAATTTTCAACATTTGGATCAAGCTTCTTTCACAACCAAACACTTTCAAGTGTGACACATCAGGCTTCTTGCTTGTAAAGCATTCTTCGGGGATCGTCCCATGAATTGCAGCTGTGAAAGTTCTGTTCATAAAATAGACAATAGTATGAACAGCTTGAAACTAGAAATGTTTTGAAATATTCTTTTCAGCTATCAATGCCCATGTCACTTCTGCAATATGTCTATTTTTTCTTTCTGCAACTTCATTTTACTCTGGAATATACCTGCAACAAGTAAACTCTCTTTATCCCATGAGACCTCAAGAAGGCACTGAACTCATTAAAGAGGTACTCTCCCCCTTCATCTCATCTCAAGCACTTAACTTTCAAGCCTATTTCTATTTCAAAGATAGCCTTAAAAGTTTTGAAGTGCTTAAATATATCACTCTTTTCCTACATGAAATATCTTTATAGCTTACTTGAACAATCATCAATAAACGTGACAAAGTATTTGTTACCACCAAGAAATACATTCTATGTAAGCCCCAAAACATTTGTATGCACAATATCAAAGTATATTTTTGCTCATATCTCTGTCATGCGAAAAAGGTTATCTTGTCTACTTACTAAACTGATATGCTTCACACACTTTGTGAAATTCTGCAACTCTAAAAGCAAACAACCCTATAACTAATCCTTTAGACTGCATTAATTTCAACCTTTGTACATTCGCATGTCCAATACGTTTATGCCATATTTCAATATCTACTACCACCCCTTTTTCTTTAGTATATATAGCAATATTTATAGCAAGAATTCCAACATCTAAAGCAAACATATGGCCAACTCTACTTTCTTTTGCAACCAACCTACACTTATCATTCAAGTCTTCTACAAAATAAACTTTTACATTAAATCGAACTTCCAACCCTTGCTCCACCATTTGGCCAATAGACACTAAATTCATTGTGATTGATGGCACATGTAATACATCTAACAACTGTCTGGCCATCATGCAAGGACAAGAGAACCTTTTGAATGTGAGAAATTGGATGGCATGAATCATCACCCATCTGCACATAACCTAGGTTTTGTAAATCCTACATCTTTTCCAAACCATTCAGCATAGCTGGTCATATGATTAGATGTACTTAAATCAACATACCATACATCATCATATGTCCCCTTTTTTGTAACAACATTCATCATATGCTGCATAACAAACGAACCCTCATTTTTGTCTCCATTCTATCGTGAAAATGATGCATAGTTTCCTTGCTGCAATTTATCACTATGTATAATATTCTTTTTAGCATAAATGGACTGCAATATGACCTGTTTTACCACAATAATGGTAAACAATAGCAGAATTTCTAGAATCTTTATTTTGCCATCCATCTCTTCCTCTAGAGCTCCCTTTGCCTCTAAAGTTTTGACGGCCTCCTGAAACTTGCATTTCACTGAATTGCTGATTTAACCTATTTTGTTGGTTATCACCAACACATCCTATATCACTGCCTCTCGAAAAGAATCTGCTATGTCCCCTTCTTGAACTTGAGTAAAATGCTTGGATCTCTTTACCATTTCTATTAGATGAGTCACCCTGTATATTAATCTCTTCAATAATCATAAGAGAAATCAACTCATCAAAATCTGGAAAGGGCTTTCGTACATATACAGAAGTGACAATGATTTCCAAGCCTTCTCATTGTTAAGGCCACCCAAAGTAGATGAAAGAAAATCATTATTATCAGGCCAATACCCCGAAACGTCGTTTCGGATTGGAACAGAATCGCCAGACCGCCGTTTCGAGATCCTACGGTCCATTTCGGACTGGATTATCCAACACGCTAATCGCGTCCAAATCGTGATCCCAGTCTGGAATCTACAAGCGATACCGCACATACTCCAACACCTACATCACACTCCAACTCCCGTGGCCCTCCTCCTCCTCCTCCTCCTCCTCCTCCTCCTCTTCCTATTTCTCTTCCTCTTCTTATTTTTCTTATTATTATTATTATTCTTATTCTTATTCTTCTTCTTCTTCTTCTTTTTCTTTCCATAATTCATTACATAAAGGCTAATCATCATATCATGGCATCGGATTCATATTGGAGGCACGTCACTCCAATCAAGGGATACAAGGGCTCTAACGGATTAAAGAAGTGGCGATGCAACTATTGTGGATTGGAGAAATCGAGAAGCCTAACGCGTGTGAAAGACCACTTGGCATGTGTTTCCAACAAAGACATCGAGCCTTGCGCAAATGTGCTAGCAGAAGTAACGATAAGTCTCCATCTTTAACGCCGAAAGCGTATGGGTATTGAGCTAGAAGAGGATAAATCCTCTAATCCAATACCACATCGGGCTAATGAAACACAAGTGAGATAAGAAGAGACTAGTGGACCTAGTGGCACTAGCCAAATTGAAGGTGGCAGTGGCCCATTAAAAAAAATGCATCCATATCCGTGTCAGATCCAAGTTCAAAAAGCACCCCGTCGTCATCTTCTAGTGGTAGTGGGTAAAAGGGCTCCTTGCATAATGCAAGTGTCCATGTACGACTTCAGAGCCAAGCAATTGTAGAGGCAACTAAAAAACTCACACGCTTATTTATTCGGTATGCTATCCCTTTCAATGTAGCCACTACACATCAATGAAAGAAAACAATCAGGGCAGTGAGCTGCATAGGGTGTGAGTAGGAAGGCTCATCCATGGATGCATTATGCACACAGAAGCTTCAAAAGGAAAAAGCATCCATAGAGGCTCAATTGAAGCCCTTAAACTTTAAATCATAGATGATTCATGAGTCATAAATTATAATTCATTTTGTTGCCTTAAGTTTTGAAAATTGAGTCTTAATTATGTTAAGCTATCTTAAGTTTCAAACATTGAGTCTTGACTCCTCAATCTTCATTCGTGAGTCGTAATATATATAATGAATCAAGATTTCAATCATATGATATAAAGACTCAAAGTTTTGAATGAAATTTGGATATAGATTATTATAAGCATTGATATATTTACATGCCTACATAATACTGTATTTATTTTAGTGTATAATCCGAAACGTCGTTTTTCCATTTTCAAAATTTGACCGAAACTCCGAAACTCTGGTTTTTCCCGTTTCCGTTACTCTCTCGTACTATACATCAAACATTGCATCAAATGCTACAAAAGCATCTGCAATGCTCCTCACCTTCAAAACATACTCATTGATAGACATATTCCATTTCTTCAAAGTATTCAACTCTTGCTTGAGTTAAATCTTTCGTGCCTTTGCATTTACTGAAAACGTATTCTCAAAATTTGTCCAAGCTACATGTGAAGTTTCTACATTCTTGATATGTCCCACCATAGTATTATCAATGATTGTAGATAGCCAATACATCACGTTTTTATTCTTTGCATTTCATTCTTTCCATGCCTTTAATTCATCTGTAATCGCAGGGTTAACTCTAGCTCCTTTTTTCTACCTAAAACTAACTCAGAAAGGCATTTTCCAATACGAAAGTTCATCACACAAAACTTTTATGATGGGTAGTTATTCTTGTCCAACTTCTCAATGATGGGGTTTTCTCTGTTCTCTGTCATTATCACAAAAATGATACAAAATAGCAAGCAAGTCTTCTGCAACCTTTCACAATAAATACACAGCAATACACCAAACAGCCTTTTTCATTGACTGCTCAAAAGTATATGTAATCTGTAACCTATTTGCAAATAAAACTTATATTTGCTTCTTGGCAAACGTCTCAAAACTTACAGATTTGAAATGTGTGACATATACACCCACTTTTGACCGACAGCCGAAATTGCAATATACTCTAAAACTGTTGTTCGCAACCTTGTGTTTCTAAAACGAGACTCGAGACAGTCTCAGATGACAAAAAAACATCACTATCCAAGGGAAAGAGTGGAAGAATGAAAGAGCTTATTATCCGTTGCTTGCTTGCTTAAATCCTTGCTTCTTCTCCTTCACTTCAACCTTCAAAACCAGCCTCTCTCAATGGCGCCACTTTGATATCATGTCAAGAATCCTGTGGTGGGGGAACTTACTTGAGTTGCTACACCATACACACAAGAGGAAGCTCACTCAAAAACACAAGAAGAGAGATGGAGACTAAAACGTTTTTTTGTTGGTTTCTTCTTCTTTTTCCACACACAATACAATGTACACAAAGTATAGATAAGATATAACATAAAAGAAAGTCACCTGCTAAAAGTCAAATAGTGCATAACTAACCATACTAATCAACTAGTATTATAATAACTATGCCAACTATAGGTAGATACAACAAACTAAATATAATAAGTGATAAGTCAATGACCATGTGAGGATCATAATAACCATCGACGTGCTAAGTGTAGATGTGCAGACCCATCTAGCCAAGCGGTCCATCATCAATGTCCGCACATGTTGAGCTTGCCATCTCAATACCAAGCTTGTCAACTATTTATAAGAAAGCTATGCAGCTGAAAGTACAAGTCTTAATAAGAAAAAGGTTAGCAATGGTGTTTGCCCTCAAACAACTAGGTTTGCCATGAGCTTGTAAAGCCAACCTCCTATGTAACTGTCCAAATCACATCTCCAATGGTTAAAGAGATTTCAACCACTACCTCTCTTGAGCAAAGACCACATAGATCTCCAATTGTATGAGTTTATAAACAGACAATAGATTCAAACCTAAGTCTAGGAAATAGAGAACTTTGTGTTGGGTATAAAGCCTCTTACGCTACTCCTGTGTATATTTTTATTTACTTGCATATGTAAGCACACCCTCGCGGATGTAAGTGTATCGTATTTTAAGTATAAATACATTCTTTAATTCTTTATGTGTACCACATTGATAAACACTCGTCTCTCGAATCTCCACTCTCACTGCATACCTCATTTAACGAACACAATACCAAGTACTTCCGCTCGCGCCCTTCAAATTGGTATCAAAGCTTCGACAAAAGTGTGCGCACTTTTCGAGAACTGTACAAGTCGGCCTCTGTGTGTGAATGCGAGCCGACAAGCAATCGAGATTAGTCAGTGGTTATTTTGACCAAATGGTGTCAAAAGATGACGTACCCACGAAAGTGAACCCCGCCCACGAAAGTAAACCCCGCCAATGAAAGTAAATCCGGCCCTAGGTGTAAACCCGGTTCGGCGCTAAAGGGGGGCCGGGCCGCTGGAAAAGAGAGGCTGTCAGTCGATTTGACGGGTCACGTGGCACGTGGATAGGGCCCGCGATTTTCGTCAGGCATGAGGCAGAGGCATCACAACAACGAAGAGGGGATACTTTGGACCATGTTGGCACGCGTGGCAATCATGGATTTGAGGGGGGGAGGGCTCCGTCGGGCGGGAGGGGGAGTCGAGCAGGTTTACTATTTGGGTCGCACAATAGGGTTTGCGGGAAGGAACATGGAGTGAACTTGGCAAACATGGACAAGAGAAGAGAAGAAAGAAGAAACTCTAATGAATGGAATGACGAAGTTCTGAATCGTGGAGTGAATGTTATATAAGGGAACGAAGGTGCCGTAGCACAAGGAAGATGATGAAGACAGCTACGAACCACGAACCGCAATGTCCTCCTAAAGAGGTATAAGGGTAGTGGAGAGCCTGGAGAGAACAGGTGACAGACTAAATGAATCAACCGTAAGGAATGAATGAGAGAGTGGCCTATAAATAGGCATAGTCAGTCTAGGATGGCGTCAGGTGCTACTTGGACAGTATCCCTCGTGGGGAAATTGTTAACTTGCCCAAGCGCCCTAGTACAAAGATGATGAAATCATGCAATGCATAGGAGGAATGTCGGACTTTGTGTGGTACCGAGAACCATAAGGATATGCCCATACTCAATCTTGGGAATTGGCTCCATGCTGACCAAGGGTCGAAGGGAAGAAGAAGAGGAGGAAGATGTAGAGGATCTTGAAGATCCAAGATTTTCACCGGAAAGGGAACCTGCAGTAAAGAACAGTAGACAAAGTGAACTGGAGAACCTGAAACTCAACCTCGGAAAAGAAGCCACTAGCTCCGTACATACTAGAAGGAATACGAAGGCCTCGTCACCAAGTCGCAGCCAAACCTCCGAGGTCCGGATCTAGATGATACTTGAAGATCCTGGGTATCAGTAGAAGAGATGATTGATCGAAGACGGCCACCCCAAGAAAGTTTGGGATAGGTGAAGAACTTCATGTGCAATAGGTTCCCCCTCTGAGGTGGGAAGTGGAGGGGCCCCCGCTGAAGTTGAAGAAGAAGTAGATGCCCCCTCTGAGAGCAAAGAAATGACATCCCCCTCTGAATCCCTCTCTGAAGTAGATAGGGAATCCAAAAACTCATGGATCACGGACTCCAAAATGTCTGATGACGAAGGAAGTGCCGCCGGTCGTGCTGAAAAAGGTATCTAGGGTGCCAAAGAGCTCCCAGAGGTAGCCTCTCGAACCTGAGTAGTTAAGGGTGGGAAAAGATAGGGCTCAGAATGAGCAAAAGGTCGGCAACAGTCGCTATCTCTCAGTGGAGCAGACTGGGTAGCCGAAGAAGAGAAAGGAGTCGAGCAGCCACTGTCTCTCGAAGGACCAAACTGACGAGGAGACGATACCAAACAATCACTATCTCTCGATGGAGCGGACTGCAGATCCGTAGGTCATGAAAGCCACAGTACCTGAAAATAAGTGGGAGAAGACTGCCGTTGGCATTGCGACGATCTCCAAGAGGTCGTAGGAAAATCAATCCTCCATGTGCTCGAAAGCACTTAGTGCGCATTGGATGCGTCTAATTGCATTGAGCATAGTACTCTGATAGCCGATGCAGAACAAACTTGACATGAAATCCCATAGTGGCATCTTCATGGGTTATGAAGATGAAGGTGAAATGGGCTATAGAGTTTGGGTTCCAAGCATGAAAAATGTGCTACGCAACAGAGATGTGGTATTTAATAAGTCAAAGCTACTGAAAAATGCCACATCTAGTGATTTGGACAAAAAGAAAGTGAAATTTCAGCATGATCAACCATTGAAAATTCAGCTCCATTTGATACTGGTTATGATAATCAGTGTATCATCATTGAGCCAAATGACAATGAGCAGCAAAGGGATGCTGAAAATCAGTTTGGACAACAGAATTAGCATGCTCAAAATGAATTACAACAGTTTGAAAATGTATTACAACAACCTGAGAATACAATTCGGCAACCAAATAATGAGTTCGTTGACATTCCTTTGGATATGGATCCATTGCCTGATAACACAAATCATTGTGTAAGAAGGTCTACGCGTGTTAGGAAACCTATACAGAGGTTTGATCCCTCTTTGGACTACATTTTACTCACACATGAGGGTGAGCCTCTCGCATATAAAGAGGCATTATCATGTGAGTTAAAGAAAAAGTGGGAGCTAGCTATGCAGGAAGAAATGAAATCTTTGTATTAGAATGATACTTGGGATTTGGTTCCATTGCCCAAAGATAGAAAAGCTATTCCTAACAAATGGGTCTATAAAATCAAGTGTGTGGATGGCAAACCCAAATACAAAGCCAGGCTTGTAGCTAAGGATTATACACAAAAAGAGGGGGATTGACTTTCAAGAAGTCTTTTCACCTATTGTCAAAATGACCACTCTTCGGGTATTGTTTGCTATTGTAGCATCGATAGAGCTTGAACTTGATCAAATGGATGTTAGAATTGCATTTCTACATGGTGATTTAGAAGAAGAGCTGTACATTAAATAGCCAAAGGGCTTTGTTATGCCAGGAAAGGAGTACTTGGTGTGTAGGCTAAAGAGAAGCTTGTATGATTTGAAACAAGCTCCTAGACAATGGTATAAAAAATTTGATGCCTTCATGCTCTCACATGGGTTTAAAAGAAGCAATGCAGATCATTAATATATAAAGAAGGCTGATGATAGAAGCCTTATAATACTTGTGCTTTATGCATAGAAACATGAAACAGGGAACGGGAACAAGGACAGGGACGGTGATGGGGACGCCAAACCTAGGAAACGGGGACATGGGAACCGGAATGGCATTTAAAAATTTTAAATTATATAACTTTAAGATATCATGCATCATTCTAAAACTACTCATTAGAAATTGAATTGCAACTTACAAGGCTCAAGAGGTAAGCTATTCAATTATAAAATGCATAATACATATGCCATAAATGATGAAACAATGAACAATGAACTAAACTTTAAAGTCTAATCTGAAAGAACATGCCTATGGTCCCATTGCCAAAAAACTTAAAAGATTACAAATATGAAGTCTAATCTTTGAAAGAACATATGCTCATTGCCCCAAAAAAGACTACAAATATAAAGTCTAATCTCTAGACTAAAGCAAAATGCGGCATGCCAAAATAGCCCAAAGGGCAAGTGCAAGACCGCAAGGTAAATATAATATCGACATGGCACAACATCCCAAGTATCACACAATCATCAATGATCATAATATCATATACAATGTACATGTGTCATGTATCATGAGACTCATGATAGGTACACTAAATCAAAGATCATCATCATGATCTGAGGTTGCTCTAGCTACTCGTGAAGTACCAGCCTCATCATCATGTGTACCATGAATTGTTACATCTCCCTCAACATCAACATGTGTCTCCTCTTCTTGCTGCATCTCCCACTTTGTGAATGGATCGGGCTTTGTTGTCATACTATTACATAACATCCTCAAATTAGCACTAACAAATACTAGATCGTTTGCCCTCTCCACACCAAGACGGTTCCTCTTCTTTGAAGCAATGTGAGCATATATACTCCACAATTGCTCCAAACAAGAGGAGCTAACTGACTCACTCAAAATACGGATGGCTAGTTGTTGCAACTCAAGACCATCCAAACCATAGTCCTTCCACCACAAAGCTGCCCCAATCTTACAGCGATCCTCCTGTGCATCCCCACAACCAAAATAACCCCGAAAGGTTCTGCAATACGAAAGTTGATCTCTGATATTTCTTCTAGTGCCATGATCAGGCACTAGACGAGACAATATAAGTCTCCATGCATCCATAACCTCAGTGTCATTCTCCTAACCCTTGCCCTGGAACTCAAGATCCACAACAAATGCGGTTGCATGCATGGGTGAGCTATAGGAGTTCCACCTCGTCACAACTAAATGGCGTGTCTCCTCATACGCCTCATCATTCGGTACCGACTCTTGCAACTTTTCATTCAACCTATCCATAGCCTCATATACCTTGCCAATGCAAGGTTGCATAGCATCCATCACCCTCAATAAATATACAATAGTTGATACCATAGCATCTATCCACTTCACATCATTCCAAAAAATGAGTTATTTGCTTTCTCCAAGCATAAGATACCTGTAGGAGTATCTGCCAATGTTGATGAGGTAAACTCATCACTAAGAAATAACTGCCTCAAGGCACCATTGCATTCTCTTAATCTGCCTAGCATCAAGAAGCTAAAGGCAAATCTGGTATCAAAGTATTTTAAAAGTGTCTTCTTCGACCGCAAAGAGAAGTGATGGCGAAGAAACTGGTGATTCAAAACAAAGCTAACCATTTGAGCTCCTTACTCTATGACAAGTGCAATCCATGGCAGGTTACCAATATCCTTTAGTAGGTTGTTCAAGCAATGAGTCATACAATATGAAACTATGATATGCAGATAATATCCCTGGATAATAGCACCTGCTGCCCTATTTGTGGGCTCTCCATCTGCAACAAATCCCACAATATGCTCTGGGCCAATAAGCTCAATACCTATAACCCACTCTGCTACAAGTACATTTGATGACTTTCCTATCCCCGATGCATCATATGAAGATATGAAATACATTTTCCCACAATAAGAAACAACCATACTATGAATGGATCGCTTGCGTGTATCGCTCCAACCATCAGCAATCAAGGAAACTCCATTTTTAGCCCACAGGCTCTTTCTAGTCACTATTGCTTGCTCAACAAGGCGCTTTTCCTTGTCAAGTAAAGTGGTGTGTAAGGTCTCTAATGATGGAGGTACATACGAAGGACCATACTCACCAATCTTCTTGCACATCAATTTAAAATACTCTGATCTGGCTGCACGAAATTAAATGTGGTCATGATTAAAAAAACGTTCCACTGATGTATCCACCTCTTCCTTCTTGCAATCCTAACTAGTATCAAGTGTACTCTGTCTACGTGCGATATGTGGCGTTGTTGATGCCATGGCCAATGCAACGCCAACAATAGATGTAAAGGTAGCACTTCCTAATATTGACCCTACTCTAGACACATCTTATGGGGATAGTGTCACAAAAGTTACAGGGTTAACTGCAGCACGTCATGGTCTAGATGCAAGATAAGCTTGTTGACCTGCTACACGGTCACGAAGCTCCCTTTGCTTCTCCAAGGTCACATTTAGACAAAACTGTATCTCTGAATTTGGCTCATGTAGGAGATGAGCTCGGATTTGATTATGCATAAAACAGAACAAGTGACAATTGATATTCCATATTCTAATATTTAAGTAACTTTGAAAAATTAAAATCAATAAAAATTTGAAATACAAATGCTCGGCTCAATGGATTATCTTGTTTACTCCACTAGTTCGCTTATATGGGCAAAGCTTGCAAGTCCATGGTCGAGATCCTCCACCACTCAATGAATAGTCAGTATTTACTTCATCCCACCATGACCAATCATTAGACCTTCTTTCTCAACCACCAACCCAACGAGCGGAGCGTGAAGATAAAGCCATTTCAGGCTGAAAATTGAAATAAAAATGGCTCGAGAGAAGTGAGAACTCAAGTCTCAAGAAAAGGGAGAAGGCTCAAGAGTCAAGAGTCAAGAGAGAAGGGAAAAGGAAAGAAGGGAGAAGGAAGAAGAGAAGACAAGAAGAATAGAGAACTTGGAACTTGGAGAAGAATGAAGACGCAAAACTCAAAACTCAAACCTTAAACGCAAAACTCAAAAACTCAAACCCTAAACGCAAAACTCAAAACTCAACCACAAACAGAAGAAGGGAGAGAGAGAACACAACTCTGAAGTGAATGAATGCTGTAAATGAATGTAAGAGTGTATAGTGTGCTCAAGGGTAGAGCAATGTCGGAGTGTGACATCCACCGGAGGGGGATCCCAAGTCTGTGGCCACCAATCGGGGCATAGGAGTGCTGAATAGTGAATGGCAACAGGCTAGTCGCCAAAACGCAGCAGTCTGCATGCTGGAAATTGGTAAACACAGCAGTGTACCACCAATCGAAGGCTGGAAACTACACACAGTCTGCTGTAAACAGCAAGCTAAAAGTAGTGTCTGATGTGGTTGGCGATGACCGGATGATCAGATCGCAACAGATAATGATATCGCCAGCAACTGACGTCAACATGGATGAAGGCATCAGAAGCATGAGCAAACACGGATGGAGTAGCAGCAGTCTCGAGGGCTGGACAGCCACGTGGGAGGAGGCTAATGGCTGAAATCTACACATGGAGTAAGAAACTTGCACAGACGGAATAAGGCTGAATGGGGGCAGCCTGTCTATTTATAGATATGGAAGGGCACCCCAAAAATTAGGGTTTCCACTGAACTCTCTCGAACAGCTCCCCATTTTAGGGTTTCCACTGAACTCTCTTGAACCGCTCCTTGTTTTAGGGTTTTTACTCTAAAGGAGCATTTTTTTAGTGTGTTTTGGGGCTGTTTAAGAGGCTAACCAACAAGTAATGAATATTTTAGCTCAACAGGGGTGGGAACGGTCGGGCGGAAGCAACAAGCAGAAGAGAAGCGGGTAGAAACGTGTAGTCGCAGACGATCGGGCGGGAGCAACAGCCAGCCGAAGGTATAAGTGGGTGCCACATGGCATTCCCTGTCTGAAACGGGACAGGGAACGTTCCATCGATTTGCAACGCATCCCATGACGGCTTCGTGCTGGGGATGGCAATTCCACGTGTCGAGGGGCCGTTCCGGCCGTTTCCTATTTCTATGGCTTATTGTTGGTAAGCATAAGAGCCATGTTAATGCACTAAAAAGACAGCTGAATTCAACCTTTTCCACGAAGGACTTGGGTGCAGCTACACACATTTTGAGCATGTGTGTGACAAGAGATAGAGAGCAGCAGCTCTTATTTCTCTCACAAGAAAAGTACATCAGCAAAGTACTTGATCGTTTTTCTATGGTAGATACTAAGCCACTTGGTGTTTCTTTACCACCATACCTTAAGCTTAGCAAAGCAAATTGCCAAAAAGACGATAAGGCAACCAGCTCTATGAAGGGTGTTCCTTATGCTTTAGCTTGTGGATCACTCATGTATGCTATGGTTGCCACTAGACCTGACATTGCTCATACACTCAGAGTTGTAAGCTGGTTTATGTCAAATCCTGGCAAAGCACCTTGGGAGGCAGTGAAATGCATCTTTCGATACCTTAAGGGCACACAAAGAAAATGTATTTGCTATGGAAAGGATACGTTGGATCGGCAAGGGTATTGTAATGCAGACATGGCAAGTGACTTGGATACTAGTCTACTAGCAGGTACATATTTACTTTGACTGATAGGGACGTTTCTTGGTGCTCTAGATTGCAAAAGATAGTAGCACTTTCTACCACTGAGACTGAATATATTTCAGCCACAAAAGCTTCGAAAGAAGCTATTTGGCTAGGTCGTTCAATCAAGGATTTTGAGCTATCCACCAAAACACATGTACTTGGATGTGATAGCCAGTGCTGTATGTCTAGCTAAGAATGCCATGTTTCATGCACATACTAAACATATTAATGTGAGGTATCACTTTCTCAGATAGGTTCTAGATGATGGTCTAGTCATACTGACTAAGATCAAAACACATGATAACCCTGCAGATGTTCTCACTAAGAGTCTTGCAAAGGCTCAACATGGGCATTGCGTTCGACTAGTGGAAGTTGGTTAAAGGTTCTCTTAGGACCTTTAAGTGGGAGGTTATAGGGTGCAAAGGCCCTTCACTACTCCTGTGTATATATTTACTTGCACATGTAAACACAACCTTGCGGGTGTAAATATACCGTACCCTAAGTATAAATACATTCTTTTATTCTTTGTATGTACCACACTGGTATACACCCATCTCTCAAATCTCCACTCTCACTACACACTCTCTACTACAGAATATACCTTGTTTGACATGCACACTACCTGAGTACTTTTGCTCATGCCCTTCACTTCAAGTGTCTTGTCTGCCGAAAATTAGTGGGATCATGGCCACTCCACAAACTAGCACCGATGAGTTGTCACCAATGGTGACGTTGCTCCCTCTGTGGATCTTGAATCCAATTAGAATGGTAAGTCGTATGGGATGATCAGCATTGCTATCCATGAGTCAAGGTTTCTTCATATAGAGAAAAAAGCAAGAATAGTATCATCCATCTCATAGAGAGAAACGAAAACAAACTCTATAGTCATGGCCAGTGTAGCCTTCAAATCTTTGGCACCATCCTTTGCTCTAGGCTTAAGATGTGGGTATTTCTACCAACATTTCTCTTCACAATGTGTGCCTTTCCCAAAATGTGCTTAGGCTTCCCCTTGGACTTCTCATCCTTCTCCTTCTCCTACTCTTGTTTCTTACCTTTTTTTTGGTTCTAATGACAAGCCCTTGAGATGTCCTAGCCACAAAAGCACCACTAGTGATTCTGGCTCTGTCAATACTAGCCTCTTTATGTTGAGCATCCTACTCTAAAACTATAGAGACATGCTCCTCCCATGTGATGGGGTCCCGAACTCTCGAGATGAGAAGGCTAATAAAAAAAACATCATACTTTGGTGACAAGTGTGAGGATGTTTTATTTTCAATGGATGCTAACTCATCCCCATCTTGTTGATATGGTCCTTCATAGTCAAGCAATCAGCCATAGATATTTGATGCAACCTCATCTCAAGGATCATATAGTGTGTGTCAAGAAACAGAAGGATTTGTGGGGAGAAACATAGTGTACGGCAAACACTGAGACAAAGAAACTCTAAAACACTGAGGAAGAAGTGTGAAAAATGATGAATATTGAATCATGCTAATACAATGGAGCAAAACTCCAAGATAACTGGATTGTCTTGGCTGATTAAGCGGGAGCACTTGGAAGGAATTTGCACTATGAAGCAACCAAAACACGGTCCTTCAGATAGAGGTGTCAATAACAAGGAAAGGAGCAGCTCTATAGAGGGAGCAAAACGCAATCCTCTGAGAATGGAATATCAGAGTGAACATTGAAAGATGAAGGATAATAGTGGAGGGACAAAAATACAGTCCTCAAGAGCTGTCCGAGATGAAGGATATGGTAAACTCTCTCCGAAACGATGGTTGTTGTTCAAGCCCTTCTAGAGTGAACTAAACAGAAATCCCTCGTATCTAATGTAGGGCTAGTAAAGGTGTAATCTACTGTAGATGGCCTGAATCTACTGCAAGTGCAATCTTTGTAAAGTAGCTGATGGTTGAGAACTGTCACCTCGATGCTGGTGTCGCAGCAGGAGCTGGAAACACACACCTTGGGTGGCACTCAGACACTAATAAATGATACAAATGAAGCCTTTTGGAGGCTACAAATGGAAACCAAAATAGGAATTCACGGAATACAATGAATTTAATGGCTTTGCTTGTCTCAACAATGTGCAAAGGTTCAACCTTGGTAGAAAGAAGACAAACAAATCCACACCTTCGCTGCACAAAGGACATTGCAAACCTGAACAAGGACTGAATCATGGCAGCTCATAAAGAGAAAGGAACACGCTCAAGAGTTGAGTCTATCCCAAAGGATTGCTTGATCAACAATCCATCCAATATGAGGATCCCTTACTGGATGGTGGATGGGGGTGCCAACAAAGTCCCAAAGGTCAAACGAGCCTAGGATACACTCCACTTTGCAAGACCAAAGGGAGTAATTAGAACTATCCAGATGCTCTTTCTTGGGACACGAAAGAGGAACAGGCACTTGCATGCATCAACAGAAGAGAAACACAAAAACAAGAAGGGAAGGACAGGGAGACTGAAAAGAATGCAAAAAATAGAAGGAATGGACTGAGCTGATCTGAAAATGAATGCTGAATACAAGGCTGGACTGATCAATCATTGTACACAGCTGTTACATGTCAATGTGGGTATGGGAGCTTTCGCTCAACCGCCAAGACCCACAGACCGCTTATTGTTTCAAGCGTTCCAAGCCAAGCACTAATGGCTACCTCTCACATAGCCGACGCGCCATCCATATCTACGGGTGTAGTGAGCTTACCTCCATGCCATTCGAGGTACCTCCTCTCCCGCACACTCCGGTAGCTCCACAATCCAAGTGCAAGCTTCAAGCAAGCTCCATCCTCAAGCTCCACGCTCCAAGCTCCATCACCGCGAGCAAGAGAAGAGAAGAAAAGAGAAGAGAAGAAGAGAGGAGAAGATGGAGAGCTTCTCCACCCCACGGTCCCTCACCCTCACACACTCACTCCCTCACACTCTCACACTCCCTCTCTCAAGCACAAGCTCAAGCAAGCAAGAACAAGAACAAGAAGAAGAAGAGGAGAGCCACTTTTTGCTACACACAAGAATGAGCTTCTCATTCACTTTTCAACTTTATATACAAAACCCTAAATCCCTTTTGGGCGGTCATCCCCTTTTCCCTTTTTTACATGGCCGGCCATAGCCTAGGCCCTTTTTCCCATTGTCTTCTATCTTTCTAGCTTCCTTTCCACCGCCCATCTATATTTACATATTGCACGGGTGAGAGCCCGGCGCTCCTTGAATTAAACCGTGATGCGCTTGCACTCTTTTACACAAGTTCTGTCTTGCATTTTTCCTTGTGCGCCTTTGCCTTCCATTTCTCTTGCCTTGGCCTTTGTCTTTGTCTTTTATTTTAGCTTTCCGGATTTTCCGCCACCTGGCACTCTTTTACAAGATTTTAGGGTGCGCCTTTGTATTTTAAAATGCACCTTTCCCCTTTTGCAGTTGCCTTGGACTTTTAAGGTTGCCCTTGCGCTTTTGGCCTTTTCTCCTCTTCTTTCTTCAGTCGAGCTACCTTTTTTCCGCCTTTGCCCTGCGTCTTTTTTATTTTCTTTTGTTTTCTTCGTGTTGGGGTTAACATTACCCCCCTCCTAAACAAGTGCCAATCCCATGGCACTCACCGTCGTAGGTAGCAGGCTTTAGCATGCACCGAAGACGTGGGTGGCAAGGACGTATGTGGTTGCCATGGCGGAGTGTTGGTAGTGGTGGGGAGGAAGGTCGTTGGGGGCACATTGATGGATTAAGTGGCAAGTGGTAGGGCAATGGGAATGGGTGGTAGGGCTGTTCTTTGGAGAGGGTTGCACTGATGGAGTACAAGTGGCGGTTTGTTGGGGATTTTGTACATGATAATTCTTGGCAGGCTTACAGGGTGATAAGGATAGGAATTCAGCGTTGAGTGTTGATGAAGAGCGAACGACACCTTCGTTGGAGTCTTCAATACCTGCAATTGGAAAACCTCTCATGTGGTCTCTCCTTAAGGGGTAGTACTAGTCTTCTTATTGTGCACAAGACATATTTTGATTAGTTTGGGAGACAGGTCGAGAACTCTAAGCAAGCCTGGAGTATTGTCCTGTACTTGAGGACCCAAACCGTGTATAGGTTATAGTGTGAATATTAAGTGAGTACGCGTGCGTATTTAGGTATTACTTAGTTAGAAGACTGTCGGCCTAGTTTCTTGTATAGCAATGGATCAGTGAAGCAAGGGGCTAAGTTGATGGAAAAATTTGTCGATGAAGACAGGGAGTACACTTGAAGATTGCTTGAGACATCACTATGGTCTTGTCAAGGCAATGTAGTATAATTGAGCTGCTTGATGTCTTAGCTTTTGGTAGCTAGTGGCTACTTGTAGTGCTTGAAAAGTATGGTGTACTTTTCCATGGTCTTTCATGCCTTGCTTACCATTGTTGATTGTAATGGCATTGAGATGGAGTGCAAAAGAATTGTGCAAGTGGTTCAGGGTGACAGGTCTAACCATAGGCGAGGCGAGCTCCCTAGGTATGTCCTGTCCTTAATGTGCCCTGAACAATTGTGGGGGATGTACAAAGAACTAGGGAATTAGGGACGGAGCCAGCCGACCGAGATCACTGGACGTACCTAATTTGAGGACCCCTAGGTGCGTTACTGCAATCGTCTGTGCTTTTTTTCTTTTCTTTTCTTTTCTTTCTCTCTTTTTTTTTATTGTGGAAAAAATGAATGCAATCAATGCCATACATTGAGGCTGTTAGCCTTTCATTTGGATTGAGAAATGTTGGGATCCAAAGGCTATGAAAAATGAATATTATAGAGATGATTGTGTCACCAGCCTTGATGCTAGAGGAACTGTTGTTGAGATGAAGAAATACACTTGAGATTTTGCAAATCTCTTTGTAACATGTGAGACATCGAACAATTGAGGTAGCACTTGGAGTGAGCTGTGCATAGACAAGGGCAGAGCATCTTGCGAATTGAATCCTGGATGATGAAGAGACGTTCGCCCTTGTTGAGAGCATGGCTCATGCCCGAACATAGAGTTTGGTCAAGAAGGAGGAGATAATCGATGATTATGCTTTGGCCATGCTCAGTTGCAATATGTGCTTTCTGCAGAGGTGTCCTTGGGTTCTCATCCAATGGCGTTTCCGTCATGGCTTTTGTTTCTTGGTATTCCTGTCACTTCCTCCATAATGGTTCTTTGTGGGGTTGGTGGTCTTGCGGTGACTTGGATGTTAAACGCGTCTAAATATTGACATGTGCCATTCTGCATTCACTTGGAAAGGCGTGAGAGCACATGCAAGTCACATGTTTCAACCATAATGAAAATGTCCAGCTAAACAAGACATCGCCAACCTGAATCCCTTAGTTTTGACTTGATGCGTATCACCTGCACTTGATCATCATTGCTCATGGGGTGTGTTGGCCTTTGCTTCTTTTGGTATTATTTACACAGTCACAAAACACGTTTATTTATGTACATGTTCATGAAACCATGTCACTCCGTGAGGATAAAAACTAATTGTAGAGCTCAGGATTGTACTCGAGTGTGGCACACATATCTAGCTTCTATGGTAGCCTACTTAGCAATAATAAATACTTGGCAACATCGAGTAGCATGGTGCCTTGTTTGAGTCTATTGGAAACATGTAGCTCCTCCTCAGTGAGAACTTTATCAATCAAAGGGCTCTCTAGGCTAGTTCCAGCTAGGTTCATACCTTGAACTATAGCTAGAACTCGAAATGAAGTTGGTGCCACATAGGTCGGGTCTCTTTGGGACCGCCATTTGGCCAGTTGCTCCTCTGAGACTGTCATGATTTGGGCTCCAAGTTCGGCCATTGTAGCGCGGTTTTCAAACCAACGTTTGTCAAATTGGCTTCTACCCTCTGATTGTCGCTTTAGTTGCTCTATCTCTAAGAGATTTGGCTGGCAAAGCATTTCATTAAATGTTACAGGTAAGCGTAGTTCGTCGACTTTCTTGTCAGAGATGAGTCGCATGCGTTCATGCAGGAGCCTGCTATAGTGCTCATCAAGATGTTCTTGCTCTTTCCAAGATAAGGGAAAGGACAAGTATCCTCCAAGCTGCTCTTTAGGGAATGCGCGCATGTCTGCCAGGACATAGACACGCGCGAACACCTTGAGCTTGGCATCCAACTTAGTTAGGCATTCCGCGACACTTCTATGTTCAACGAGGGCTTGCTCGGTTGCCATCTCACCCAAGGTTCTAGGAGGTTGCCTGGGCTTTAGCGTAGCTGGGGGCTCAGGCCTAGATGAGCAAGATTGGTCAACGCTAGGAGTGCTCATGCGTTTGGGGTTTCCATGTTTCTCTTGAGGCTTCGTTATTGCATCATGGTCCTCCTTGGACGTGACTGGTATGAATTTGTCGCCCTCTTGTAACAGCGTTATCTCCACTCTTGATTGGTCAATGAGAGTTCTATTGTCGGTGGATTGAGTGTTGAAAGCAACTGTTGATGGCAACGGCTGCTTTGATTTTTCAGAGCACACGGATGTGTCCGAGGTTTCACCGCTATTAGGAGAGACATCAATGGGTTCATTGGTGGATGGACTTGATGCGTTAGTCCCCAGCTCTCCAACGCTCTTGGTGTCAATGTTCTTGGGATCCACAACCACCTGTGATTGCTGTTGTTTTCTCCTCTTTTTCCTAGTCAGTGAAGGTGCATCTCTCAACGACTCAGGACCCTGGACTAGGTCAACCGTTGATGTGCTTGGTTGGGCCTCAGCATTCTCTTTCTCTAGTATATCCTTATGGGACATGGCTGTGGCCTACTGAATAGCCTCGCTAGGTTGTGAGAGCACAACTACCTCCCTTTTCGGAGAGTCTAGCTCTTCAACCAACTCCCTTGTGTTTAACTCCTCCAGCCTAGGCTTTAGGCACTTTGAAAGTGTTGGAGTTGTCGAGGAAGTTGGTTGCGACACCTCCTCCACATGTAAACTACTAAGGACACGTTCCACAAGGGGCATTGTCACGGCCAAGGGCTGTGACTGCTGTGATCCCTGATTGAAAGTAGTAGCAGCTAGTTTAGTAGGCTGGCTACCCTTGGTGGATTGCAGTGTCAAGTCCCTAGGGCGATCGGAAGTGGTCGTGTCTTTTGTTGCCCTTTGAGTACTCATTGTGTAGATCGAGCATGAGTTGATCTAGTCACATTAAGTCACTCAGGCATATATCCTTGGGTCGAGAGCTACAGATGGCGTCATGTCCTACCTCTTGGACATTTGGAAGCTTAGATGGAGATAGAGATTGGAATTGAGCAATCGCCCTTGACAACTGCTATAGTGCTTCCTGTGTCTGTTTGGGAAAAGAGGGCACAAGAGATCTAGGACTCATAGGTGGACGTGGCACTAGCTGAATGACTTGCTCAAGGCTATTAGACAATTATGCCATTTGCTTCGTTGAGCGAGCAACCTTGCCATGAGCAATGTTGTGCCTATAATGCTTGTTCTCCCCTTAGGAAATCAAAGGCTCTTTGGGCACTAATGATTTTTGTACAGGCTCAATGGCTACATATGACATCTGTCTATTTAGCATGCTAGGCTAAGGCTCTTTCTTTCGAACAATCATGTCTAGTTTCTTGCCTCGAGACCTAGAGTTTCTCTTAGATTTCCTCCTGTGCTTCATTGCTTTTGATGCACTCTGGCCTTTAGCTGATAGAGGCGGTTTAGCAGGGGATTTTGGTACCCAAATCCATCGGTTGCTATATAATGCCCTTGAGCATGAAGCAACGCCTTGGATATCCATCGTGGCATTGTGCTAGCTCTCCATCGATGCCTTCGTCTATAAGGCTTGGGGTTCTTTCATGGTCTTCTACAATATTTGTAAGTCCAAACCCTATCCTTGGCCTTGTCTCCTAACCTTTTTGTTTCAAGTATGGCCTCACTCACTGGTTCTCTCTGTTTAACCTGCACTTGTATCAACTCTTCCAATAAGTCCTTGCTCTCGTCAGCAGGCTTAGTTGTTATGTCAGCACCTTACTTGCCTTTCCCTCGAGGTTCGATGAGGTCACCCTCACTAAAGGTCGTGACTATCCTTACACACGGTAGTGTCAGATGTATTCTCTGTTCTACATAGTCAACCTCACATTTGGTCGCCCTTTTGAAGGGTCTTCCCAGGAGGGTTTCCTTACCATATTCAGCACTATTTGGAGGAACATGAAATAGGATAGGCAAGCTTTCAGTTTCAATTGTTGCAAGGATATTGCACTTCCTTATGAGTGCTTGTGGAGGTTCCCCATAAGGGCTAAGAGTTGCATTAGTCGGTGTCAGCTCTGGTTGGCCTAGTAGGGTCCATGCCTCATAGGTCAAGACATTAAAATTTGCTCCTTCATCAATCAGAGCATCAATAGTATGCTCTCTTTTTGCGGTGAGTTTGACCCTAAGATAAGCCCGTGATACTCTATCTTCATCTTCCGGGTCTTGGCTTGTAAATTTAAGTCTTCTGACAGATGCCCTTGAGTCCCCAACTGCACGACCAGACATGGATTCTCCACCAATGTCTTGGGTTGCCTGTGCAATGTTGCTCAAGGTACATCTCTCGTCAAGAGTGTCATGTCTAGTCATCTTGGCATTTGTAGCTTGCTATTTCGCTCTGACTAGACATGGTCTGAACACAATGTCTTTGTGTTCTCGTGGTGTGGCCTTTTTGCCCTTGATGGCTAGATTGGCCCATTGATGTTCTAGGGTCTCTGTTTCTCTCTGTTCAGGTATGGGCTTTTGGTTGCTCTTTTGCAAGTGAGAATCCATACTTGTGTAGAGCCATTACGACACTAGGGTCCAATTTGGAGGATCTGTCACGGCGCGTGTTTTCTCTCCAACCTACTTGGGGGAGGTGCGGAGAGGGCAGAGCCCCCACTGCGGGGGTCCGGGGGGGCAGTCCCCCCCGGCCCGCAGGGCCATTACGGTAAATGCCATATGTGATTTGAAGAACCGTCTGCAGACAATTTTAAACTACTTGTTTCTAGATTTCAGCCCAGTGATTGATCTATTAAGTGGTTTCGGCTCTATATGGTCTCTCGGTCAGTTTCAAGGTCTACAGGTTAAAATTTGAAAAAATCTAAATTCGGCCTAACAGGTCCAAATTGCAGGGGCCGAGTACCCGATTCGGCCCGTCCGAGGGCCGAGTAGGAAGGGCCGAATGTGTCTGGTCCGAATGTCAAATTTGGCCAATCCGAGTCTGGTTGACCGGGGCCGAGTGGACGGAGGGTCGAGTCACATGGGCCGAGCCAAGTGGACCGAGGGCCGAATTTCAAAGTGGTCCGAGTGGTAGTGGACCGAGGGCCGAATGACTGAGCGGTCCGAGGGCCGAGTGGTAGTGGGCCGAGGGCCGATTCTGGGACTCGGCCCACAATCGATGTCACTCGGACACGCCAAGCGCAGCACAGTTTTGGCAGATTTGACGAATAATGCTTCGTTTTTAATGATTTTGGTATTGAAGGGTCACACAAACTTCTAGAATGCAAGAATAGACATGAATGAAGAATTCTATACCCCTCGAATAGCAAATAACCTCCAAAGTACAAATCGGCAAGCAAATCAAGCCCTCTTTCCCTGTTTTGACAGCAGAAACCCTAATGCTAATTTTCTTTGTTTTTCTTTGTTTTCTCCTACTCTAATGCATCCAAATCACAAAGTAAATACCTACACTACTCCATCTCACAACATAAACCTCAAAAAAACAAAAAACCTACTTGCCAAGGAGATCAAATACCATCTTCAACCCCCTCACTTCCTACCTATCTCAAGCATCGGTTCGGGGAAAACCCTACTTCAACGCTCGATTCGAAGCGCACAAGCGCTCAAGGCTTGAATCCATTGGTCCCGGCAACGGAACCAAAATGTGGGAGCTTTCGCTCAACTGCCAAGACCCTCGGACCACTTATTGTTTCAAGCGTTCCAAGCCAAGCACTAATGGCTACCTCTCACATAGCCGACGCGCCATCCATATCTACGGGTGTAGTGAGCTTACCTCCATGCCGTTCGAGTTACCTCCTCTCCCGCACACTCCGGTAGCTCCACAATCCAAGTGCAAGCTTCAATCAAGCTCCATCCTCAAGCTCCACGCTCCAAGCTCCATCACCGCGAGCAAGAGAAGAGAAGAAAAGAGAAGAGAAGAAGAGAGGAGAAGATGGAGAGCTTCTCCACCCCACGGTCCCTCACCCTCACACACTCACTCCCTCACACTCTCACATTCCCTTTCTCAAGCACAAGCTCAAGCAAGCAAGAACAAGAAAAAGAAGAAGAAGAAAAGAGCCACTTTTTGCCACACACAAGAATGAGCTTCTCATTCACTTTTCAACTTTATATACAAAACCCTAAATCCCTTTTGGACGGTCATCCCCTTTTCCCTTTTTTACATGGCCGGCCATAGCCTAGGTCATTTTTCCCATTGTCTTCTATCTTCCTAGCTTCCTTTCCACCGCCCATCTATATTTACAAATTGCACGGGTGAGAGCTCGGCGCTCCTTGAATTAAACCGTGATGCGCTTGCGCTCTTTTACACAAGTTTTGTCTTGCGCTTTTCCTTGTGCGCCTTTGCCTTCCATTTCTCTTGCCTTGGCCTTTGTCTTTGTCTTTTATTTTAGCTTTCCGTATTTTCCGCCACCTGGCACTCTTTTCCAAGATTTTAAGGTGCGCCTTTGTATTTTAAAATGCATCTTTCCCCTTTTGCAAGTACCTTGGACTTTTAAGGTTGCCTTGCACTTTTGGCCTTTTCTCCTCTTCTTTCTTCAGTCGAGCTACCTTTTTTCCGCCTTTGCCCTGCGTCTTTTTTATTTTCTTTTGCTTTCTTCGTGTTGGGGTTAACAAAGGGCACCAGATCAGACAGATGGATGAATAGATAGCAGCCTGAGGAGAGAGAGTGCTGGCCAAAATGATGAGCCTATGAGCACAGGCTGACAGGCAGCTGTTTAAATAGCTGCCACAGAGTAAAACAGGCCAACAGGCACAAAATGCTGCTACCTCAGTCAAAATGCCCCCAATGAATGCAGCCTAAAACTGTAAGAGAGGGGGACTTAATAACAGGGAAATACTAGCTACACTGACTGGTATATAAGGTGAGGGAGACTTAATTTTTCATTATCAGATAATTTACACAAGTCTTCTTTCTCCTTCACCTTGCTCTCCAAGCTTCCATGCCTTCTCACTCTCTTTTCATGTCTTTCTATCTCCATTTCTAGTTTTTCTCTCTCCTCGTATCTGTCTTTCTCTCTCTTCTGCTCTTCTTCTTCTTCTTCTCTGCAGTCTTCTCTCTCTTCCTTCTCTCTCCCAATCCCTCTTCTTGACAATTGGCATCAGAGCCTAGGTTCTTGGTCCCAGTTAGTCCTTCATTTTACCCAGTTACAACTTTCTAGTCACATGGAATTTTGAGTCACAGAATACAGGTACAGGGAGCAGTAGCGGAGTTCCCAAAGATTTCTGGACCACAAGAGCTGCAGGTAGGAGCATTAATGACGGCTTGGACCAAGTTTGGAGGAAGGAAGACCGACTTTGGCAGCTCGTGGGTTATTTTTGGCCCATTTTGAAGGTAAACTCTTAGTAACCGTGATCACAGGAGTTAGAAGAAAGTCTAGTTGGGGTTACTTTTCAAGGAGACTCTTCTCTCTCCCCCTTTCTCAAGCTTCTTGCAAGCTCCCATGGAGGTAATCAGCCCCAAACCTTGCTCTCCCACTTCCATGGAGTTTACCTTCCTTCCCAGGGGTTCCTCAAGCCCCTGAGCTACAGGGCAAGTGGTGAAAGTGCTGTGTGGTACCTCCTCTCCCCTCCAGGCAGCCCCCCGCATTTTTCGGCGCAAAATGCGGGCTGATTCCAGGCCAAAATTACAGCACCATAGGCTTCCTCTCCTTCTTGGCTCTCATTCCCAGCTTCTTGCAGGTCCTTTGGGCAAGATTGAAGCCTCCTTTCTCATCTTCTTGGACTTCTCTTCCACCTCAGAAACCCTGATCATGTGCAGTCCATGGCAGCCATGAAAGCTTGGCATCAAGCTCAAGAATCTTGAAGATTTTGGTCTCTTCTTGGTCCCGGGGGTTCACTCTTTAAGCCTAGCTCAAGATTTGGCCATCAAGAAGCACGGGAAGAAGATTAGAAGCAAGATTGGAAGACATACATTTGTGGGTAGCCATGGCTATGGAAGTAGAGCTTCAATTTCATCAAGAGCTCTTCATGGGAAGGTCCTGAGCCATCCTATCTCCAAGCTACAGCCACATTGGAGCTCATTCTCAAGATTTGAAGGCTTCTTGGAAGCAAGAAGGCATTATGGAGTGCTCATTTGGAAGGAATCCTTCTCTTGATCAATCTATGCAAGCAATGCCCTTCCCCCATTGAAGAATCCTTCTTCCCCAAGCTGAATTCATCTCTTCTTGACGAAGCACAACCATTTTGGAGCTATGGAGTATGCGGGATCAAATTGGAGCTCTCATGAAGGACTGAAGTGGCATTAGTGGCTGCAATCTTCATCAAACAACACAAGGTAACCGATTCTTGGCTCTCATTCTCTCCCATTAAGCCTCTTGTTGAATCCTATCCACTTGTTTGAGAGGATGCATGAGTCCAAGTAGGTAATAGGAGTCCCAAACATTGTATGCATGATGAATATTAATCTCAGTCATTCTCATTTGATCTTATGGCATTGGAATGGATTTTATTCATGCTGAAGCTTCATTGAGATTATACTTTTGCTTACCCATAACCCGTTTGGCTTCTTGTGAATTGGCTGAGCCAAGAATTGATTAATAAATCCATTGTATATGGGTGAGTTGGCTGTGAGTCACTGCCCGTAAGCTCTCTATCCCTATTCCCAATTCCAATTCCATGCACTTCATAAAAAGCCCAAAATTTCCATTCCTAAAATGCATCTCATGTTGGGTGTTTAATTGATAAATGTCTGCCATGTATATTCCGGGTGAGGACAAGCCCGATGCCAGGCGAGGTGGCAATACAAAAGAGGGGTGACCCCCCCTTGCCATCAAAGACCCTGAAGGGGTGCACAACCCGGCCCAGGGGGAACTTTGCCCACCTCCCGGTGATTCGAAGCCCAAAAATCGTTTACAGGTGCAGGCATTTCTTGGAAAATTGAGAAATTGACTTGGCATGATGGAAATTTTGATGACTATGGCATGACACACTCTTGTGTGCATGGGATGTATGGTTGTACTTCAGCAAATGTATCTTTAGATACACATGCAGCTATGTATGCAGTGATTTATGGGAATGTATTGCTTCACTTGGATTGAAGATGGATATATGTATCATGGGATACACCTATGCAGTCATATATGCAGTAAGGGTAGTGGTTATGCATGTATGAGAGCCTATCTTGTTGGATATGATCATTGGAATGCTTACCCTTATGCTCACTAATGCTGAAGTGATGCCAAACATGCTAAGGGATGCTAAAGTGATGTATGATGCCAAGCAAATAGTGAATCCCACAGTGCAATAGAAGGGGAACCCAATTTCAGCCCTCTTGTGACTGTTTCAGGGTGCTGTAGAGAAATTGCTTAGATTTGCAGAGGTGTTGCCACTCCCAAGAATTGAGGTGCTGACCTTGGAGAGTACCCTCAGGCCTTGCCAAGAACCCCGCTCAGTTTTGGATACCCACTTGGAGCATACCAAATACCTACAGCCCAAAACAGGCCTTTCCTAGGTGTGGACAGGGTGCTGGACTGCATAGAACAGTCCCACATTTCTGATTACAGAATTTTCTGTATAAAACCTGGGAACCCGTGCTTATGCTCATCTCAAAGAGGGCATCGCTATCTCCGTTTTGAACAAAAAAGTAGGTCAATCGGAGTTGTCTAGCTCTAGTTATAGCCAAAACAGTGACAGGTGGTCTCACGGGACTGCACCTAGACATGGCGGGTAACAGGGGGAAAAACAAAGCAAATGAAGATGTTCAGCAACAGATAAGGGATGCGCGCACCCTGAGGGATGACACCAACTTTGAGGTTGAAGAGGAAGACCTCTCTCACTCCATGGGAATTCTTAGTGCACTCAATCATACCCTCAGTTCACACGAGACTAGACATACGGAGAGGCATAAGGAAGTAATGGAAGGTCAAGCTCAAATGGTGATGGAGATGCGCCTAAAATGACCTCTACCATGGAAGCACTTGCAACCAAGTTCTCAATGTGGATGGATTCCCAAATGAAAGGCAAGGAAAAAGAGGATAGACCAAGCGTGCAAGCTGAAAGAGTAACCGTCCCATCCATGAATGCAGCCTATGCAAGTACCCAAGGTATTTTGGGAAGAACGGGCATTCCCAACATTAGCTTTGAGCAAGGAGAGCCCTCACAAAGGCATGAGGAGCCCATAAACAATGGGATGAGGAGTAACTCTCAGCCACCACCCGCGCCCATGCCACCTATGCGTGCTCGGCCATCCTTTGGAAGGAATCGCTCAAACAATGGGTCATTTCTTGGCAGCCCAATCGATCAGCCCCACTTTGGGTATATGGGACAGCCCCCCAACCATGAAAGGGAGTTGAGAGACAAAATCATTTTCTCAAAGTTCAATGGCCAGTCGTCCTCCCCGGCTGAATTAGAAGAATGGCTCTCGAAGCTTGAAGACTACTTTGACATAATGCCAAGAAATGACGATCAAAAGATACACTTTGCCACGATACACTTAGAGGGCTTTGCCCACACGTGGTGGCGGTACATAAAGAGGGAAAATCAGCAGCTTGTTGATACTTGGGATACATTCAAAGCTCTTATGATTCAAGTCTTTGTATCTCCGGTTGAGAAGGAGAAGCTTGCAAGGCAATGGTATGGATTAGAGCAACGTGGGATGACGGTGCGTGACTACACAAACCAATTCCTCAATCTCACAATGTATGTTGAGTCCATTAGTGACGATGCAAAGCTTCACAAGTACATTTATGGTTTGGATCCCCAACTCTCGGCTGATGTTTCAGTCCAAAGTCCATCAGATTTGTTCAAAGCTATTGAGGTAAATACCATGATTGGACAGCTCGAGGAATGCACGTTAGGTAAAGAATTGAAAGAGGATCCATTCATGTTGTCGTGGAAAGGAAAGGAGCGGACCACCAATGTTTAGTAATTCAATCTCCAGCTACTTACAAGGGTACGTTGTTTATAATCTTAATTGATTGTGGTAGCACGCATTCCTTTCTTGCACCCAAGACATTACATCTAGAATCTAGGGGGACAAGCAAAATGATAGTAGAATTGGCTAGTGGGAAAGAAATCGCCTCAATCGAAACTATAGGGAAACTTCAATTTGAGTTAGATAGCCATATAACTGAAGCAGAATTTCAAATCCTACTGAGTTGGCTGAGAGGTACTCTCGTAAGTACCGCCGAGATGCTTCATTTCAGCATGGACAACAAAGAGGGGCGTCTCAACCACTGTTTGGGCAACAAAGAGGACCTATGCAGTCACATTTTGGGCAGCAAAGAAGTGTTGTAAGGCCCGGGCAGTTTGACGCAAGTTATGGTGGTGGAAATATGCCATTCAACACCCCGAAGATCCCCACATACCCCATCTTTAATGCCTCTAGGCAAAACAGTAATTTCAGGACTGCAAACCAAGGAAGAGCCGAAAATAGACAAGGGGACAGCAGGGGTAAAAATGCTTCAGCTTTTGGTGGTCAACACTCTATCCCGATGGACCTCTACAACGAGAGGAAAGAAAAAGGACTTTGCTTTAAATGCGGGGAAAAGTATACAGCCGAGCATGCATCTAAATGTGCTTATAGGAATACAAAAGCAAGGGTACATAGCATGTTAGTCTTTGATGAATCTGATGAGGATCATGAAGATGCAAGTGCATTTGCAATCACGGCCGAAAATGATGAGGTTGAAGAGGAATGTGGGCAAGAAGAATTCTCTGACCCGCCTGACACCTTTCCATTTGACCCCGGCAGTCATATAGATGTAAATATGGGTGATAAGAAGGATTCACGTGCTGCTGCCACTGTTTGTACTATCTCCCTGGATGCTGGGACAGGATCTAAGAGCCCTAATACTCTTCGTCTTCAAGGCAAGATTCACGGGAAAGATGTATTTGTCTTGGTAGATAGTGGTAGCACACACAGTTTCATAAATAGAGCAGTCATGGATAGGCTGAAATGTTTTGTCTCTGATTTACAGCAACCAATGAGGGTGCAAGTGGCCAATGGGAGTGAGGAAATTAGTACTCATGTATGCCCAGCTGTACCTGTTAAGCTTGCTAAAAATTATGAGCAGAAAGTGGATTTAATTGCACTCAATATGGGGCCGATAGACATTGTGTTGGGCTGCAATTGGCTGAAAACTTTGGGCACCATTTCCATGGATTTTTCATTGCAGTTTTTTAGGGCTAAACAGCTTGTTCACCTACAAGGACTTAAAAACAGCAGTGAATTTCAGCTTATTACAGCCAAACAGCTCAAGAAAGAGTTCAAGAAATGCTCCCAGATTTTTGTGCTGCAATTAAACAAGGAAAATGCAAAACAGTCTCGAAAAATGCATGATAATTCAGCCCTTAAGGCTCTACTTTCGGAGTATGGTGACTTGTTTCAGTTACCTACAGCATTACCTCCCAAGAGAGCGGTTGATCATCCCATTGATTTGGAGCCCCACTCCAAGCAAGTCAATAAACCCCCTTACAGGTTGTCCAAATGTGAAAGAGAAGAAGTGGCCAAGCAAGTCAAGGATTTAGTAGATATGGGATTCATTGAGTCTAGCTCATCTCCTTTTGCATCACCTATCTTGCTAGTCAAAAAGAAAGATGGCACTTTCAGGATGTGCATTGATTACAGAGATCTGAATAAGATCACTATCAAGAATAGATACCCTATTCCTAGGGTGGACGACCTGTTAGATGAGTTGAAGGGAGCTAAGTATTTCACAAAGATTGATTTAAGATCCGGCTAACATCAGATACGCATGCGTGAAGGGGATGAGATAAAGACTGCATTCAGGACTAATCGTGGGTTCTATCACTTCTTGGTCATGCCCTTTGGCTTGACTAATGCACCAGCCATGTTTCAGAGCCTCATAAACAAAATACTTCAATCTTACTTATTCAAATTTGTATTGGTATTTTTCAACGGCATCCTCATTTATAGTCGCTCAAAGGAAGCTCACGTTATGCACATGAGGCAGATATTTGATATACTTAGACAGCATAGACTCTTTGCTAAGGAGACAAAATGTTCGCTCATGTAGACTGAGGTTGAGTACTTGGGACACATTGTCAGTGAGGCAGGCATTAGAGCTGACCCCAAGAAAGTGCAGTGTGTCAGAGATTGGCCCACACCTACAAATACTACCTCTTTGAGAGGATTCTTCGGTCTCTCCTCATTTTACCGCAGATTCATTCGGCACTATACCACTATTGCAGCCCCTCTCGGCTGATAGGCTGAAAAAAGAAGCATTTTTCTAGAATGCATTGGCAGATAGAAGCTTTAGTCAGCTGAAAGATATGCTTACTTCAGCCGCTATCTTGCTATGCCCTGATTTTTCTAGGAAATTCACCATTCAGTGTGATGCCAGTGGGAGAGGAATCGGTGCAATCTTGCTGCAAGAACATGGGAACATAGCTTTTGAGAGCGGAAAGCTGGCTGAAAATGAAAGGGTTATGATTAGAGTACTCAAGTACTTCTTGTCTCAGTCAAATCTGACTCTGAAGCAGAGGAGATGGGTAGCCACCTTACAGAACTATGACTTTGACATCACCCACACTCGTGGGAAGGACAATGTAGTGGCTAATTCCCTGTCTAGGATGTGGGCATATAAAGTCTCTGCTATCATGAAGTTACACAGTGATTGGATACATGAGCTTCAGGAGGCTTACCTCTTAGACCCTGATTTCAGCAATGTATTTCAGAAACTACAGCTGAAAAATGGGCTTTTATGGTATAATGGCCGAATTGCCATCCCTCATGCTTCCCCATTCAAGCAGAAAATCATGCAGGAGATGCATTCAGTCCCTATAGCTAGTCATTTGGGAATCTTTAAGACCTATGACAAAATTGCTAAAAGCTTTTACTGGAAGGGCCTTTGGAGAGATGTGAAAGACTTTGTCTTGGGCTGCATGCCTTGTCAGCAAAACAAGGACAACACCTTAAAACCAACTGGTTTACTTCAGCCATTGCCTATGCCTGAAGGCAAGTGGACACACATCACTATGGACTTCATTACTAGCCTACCGATGACCAAGAAAGGTTGGGACAGCATCTATGTAGTTGTGGACAGACTCACAAAGGCAGCCCATTTCATTCCCACGAAAACTCAGTATAATGCTTCTCAAGTGGGAATATTTTTTCAAATTACATGGCTTACCACAGGTCATTATGCATGACCGAAATGCTAAGTTTATGAGTAACTTTTGGCGGGCAGTTTTCAGCTCTATGGGCACTCAGTTAGCCCCTTTCACTGCTTACCATCCACAGACAGATGGTCAGACAGAAAAGGTTAACAAATGGCTTGAAACTTACTTGAGACATTTCTGTCATAATGTCCAGCATGCTTGGGACTCATGGTTGCATTTGGCTGAGTTTGCCTATAATAACTCTACACATACTAGCATTGGAGTTTTACCTTTTGAGGCCTTGTATGACTACAAGGTGCCTCTTCCTGTGGTTATCTTCAATGATAAAATAAATCCACAAAGCAAGAAAGAATTGGATAGAATGCATGCCTTACTTCAGCAGTGTAAAGCTAACTTGAAGAGAGCTCAAGATCAAACGAAGCTTTATGCTGATGACAAAAGACAGGATGTGGAGTTCCAAGAAGGGGATTTGGTGCTCTTGAAAGTGCCTAAGTCTAGATATGCCTCCCTTAAAGATGGGTCTAGCAATAAGTTGGCATGCAGGTTCTATGGACCATACTGGATTATCAAGAGAGTGGGAGACTTGGCATATCGATTGGCATTACCCCCATCTACGAAGATCCATAATGTCTTCCATGTGAGTCAGTTGAAGCCCTTCATTGGCTCAACAGTGGACTATGTTGAGGAACTCCCACCGATAGATAAAGAAGGCATCATTCAATACATACCCAAAGAAGTCATGGGACAAAGAGAAAAGAGGCTTCCCTCTCGCTCGATCATGGAATACTTGATTAAGTGGCAAGGTTTACCACTCAAGGAAGCTTCTTGGAGGCTAGCTTCAGTTTCGGAAGAGTTCCCATACCTTTTAAAAGCAAATTTGGCCGAAATCTAGCTAACTATGGCCCTGTTTTCCCCCAGACTGACTGCAGACAGCACTCTGTTTTAAAGCAGATTTTATTCTGCACTATGGACAGCAATGCATACCATACATGGGTTAAAAGTACTTCTCGAGAGCTCCGTTTTGATATATAGCACACCCCGTTCGGAGCCTCCCACAGAAAGTTATGACAGATTCACTACAGCAGGGTCTTGTAGTAAACAACTTGCTGTCCACTGTCTACAGCCCGCATTTACTCCAGATATTTGGGTCAAAACTCATGTTTATAACTCCCCAATAAGGGCCATGTATCGTACATACCCCATGACCTATCATACACAATAATACCTCTTCATTCATCAGTATACCCTTGTAATAATGCCCCAGAGTAGTACTCTGATCGGCCCCTCCCAGTTACCACACGTGCCCAAATTGTTTTTGAGGGCAAAAACCTTCGGGTGGGGATGGAATGTAAGAGAGGGGGGCTTAATAACGGGGAAATACTAGCTACACTGGCTGGTATATAAGGTGAGGGAGACTTAATTTTTCATTATCAGATAATTAACACAAGTCTTCTTTCTCCTTCACCTTGCTCTCCAAGCTTCCATGCCTTCTCACTCTCTCTTCCTATCTTTCTCTCTCCATTTCTAGTATTTCTCTCTCCTCGTATCTATCTTTCTCTCTCTTCTGCTCTTCTTCTTCTTCTTCTCTGCAGTCTTCTCTCTCTTCTTTCTCTCTCCCAGTCCCTCTCCTTGACAAAAACAGCCACAAAACTGAAATGCACTCCAATCGGGTCACTGCAACCAGCGTGAACACACAGAAAATGAATTGACAGGCTGAAAATGAAATGCATTGACTGTCAAAGGTCCAGTGTCCCCATCAGGCTCTGACAAAGCTCACAATTAGGAGATGAACGTCATGAAATACATGAAATGCTAACAGGTACTTATACTCAGTGCACAAATTTCATGTAATGAAACTAAAGAAAGATATTGTAAAATGACATGCATAGATCTACAATGCCATGATGGTTAGGGTGCAGATCTTTAAACATGAGTAGCACTGGTCTCAGCTCTAATGATGTGGACTGGCCAAACCCATCCTGAAAAAGAGAGGTAACAAAATCATTTCAACTAACACAATTTAACATTTACTGATCTTTCAGCAGAGGTAAGTCTAAATGCTGTACTAACTGGATGAGATTCCTAAACCTAAACCTTCTAATAAATAGCTTAAAGAGTTTATTGGACATGTAAAATCAGTTGCTAGAACTCAACCACAATGGTTGCTCTAAAAAGTGTTTCCTCCACAATTAAAACTTGACAGAAATCATGGTTGCTAAATCAAGTGTTCATTAACTAGTTACATCTAAAGTTTCTACAGATTTAATCAGCCCCACATTGCATACCTTCCCATGTATTTCATACTTGATAGGACCATCAAGCTCAGCTCCCATTCCCAAAAGCTTTGTAATTGTAGTACTCAAGTCACTGACATCGAAAGACAAATATGAAGAGTAGCTCTTTACAGGTTCAAAATCACTGCATCACAAATTCACTTCTGTAAACATGCCAGCGAATCATAAGATGAACTTTACTATCTGAGCAATCTTCATCTTCTTCTACCAGTTAATTGGCAATTTCCAACTCAAAAACTTCATGAATCCCTTTCTTTTTCGAACGCACAAACTACAGGGTCTATGTCTCATGGGGACATGATTTATCTTTGAAGCTCTCTTTTGGCAGATCCAAGACACTGCATGAGTTGTGGTGGATATGGGGAGGTACCTTAATGATTAAGATTTTGTGATTTGAAAAAACATATTGATTAACGTGTAAGTCAGTGCACACATTTGATTCATTCAATTTAAATGAACCTTAATGAAAGTTTTGTTTAATTGATTAAATTTGGGCATAGGCCAAAATCTTGGGCTGGGACATTTATATATAATAAATAATGGCTGGATGATTATATCTTAATTATAAATGCAACTGTATAATTGAAAGATAGCATATCGCATTAAAGGTGTAAGAAAGCAGCTTTCTCACACATGAAGGCTATGTCTAGGCAAAAGTGTGGCTGTCACACCTATATATTTTATATCATGCTGTTTATCATTCTAGCAATGCTATCTCATATTGGTGCTGTTATTTTTCAGTCTAGTGAAGCTGTTTTAGAGCGTGCGATAACAATAGCAAGGTGGGCAATGATTGTTCAATGTAGGCGATGCTTTCCCGAGTTGGATGATGCACTTCTAGAGCAGTTCGAGTGGCTGTGGAGTGGACCTGTATTTTTCTACAAGTTTTGTGCATTTCTGCTATGACTTATGGCATCCAAGAGAGATTTGTCACAACAAATTTTGTCAAAGATAGGACCTAGCAAGATCCAGTGTCAAGTAAATGGGGTTTCTTTGCTTCTGAGTATTCATGGCCATCTTTCTCAGAATTCAGTGATCTTGGTCTTGGGCAATAAACACAGTTGGAGATACGTAATTGAGCAATGCAGATCCGTGAGCGATTGTACTGGATTGGCCTACTAAGGGCTAAGTTTGAAAGCTAGCAACCAGAACTTTCTGGGTAGTAACAATTGTACTAGCAAGTCAATAATAATAAAGATAGACCACAAGGGACACTAGGCTTTGAAGCCAACCTTTCTTTGTGTCTAGGTAGCGGAGTCTTCTAGTTCCACTATTTGATTTATTTTTCTATTAAAATTTTGCTCTTAAGATTGAAGTTTGCGTAAGCAAACTCCCCTAAAATTGAGTATTCAAACTATCTCTTAGGCTCCCTGGTACAGTATGCAATCCTTTTGGCAGTCCATGCAACCTGAAAATCTCATTTTGGCAATCCTTTTGGTAAGTCTAGAATTTACAGGTAAACAATGAGCCTCTATCGTGGACAATCCTTTTGGCAATCCATGCAACCGGAAAATCTCCTTGACAAACAAACTAGCAATGTCAGATGCTTTGAATATAGTCTTCACACGATTGATGTGAGCGACCTTTGTCGACGTATCGACGACTACTAGAATTGAGTTGTATCCACCTTGCACTATTGGAATACCTACTACAAAATCCATATTGATGCACTCCCACTTCATCTGTGGTATGCTTACTAGATGCAGCTCTCCTAGCAACTTGATCTTTTCAGCCTTAATTTGCTGACAACTCAAGCATTGAGTGACATATCTTAGCACATTAGCTTCCATTTCTAGCCAATGATAACTTTTTCTTATTGTATTTTTTAATCAAATGTTTAAGTATATGTTACACACATGAAGTGCAAATGAGATTATTTCATATTTACAAGCCAAGAATATAGGAAATCAATGGATGTCAAAGGCAAAAGTTGTCTTAAGTAATGTTGCACAGATACTAGGTGGTATCTAGTGCTCTAAATTGGCCTAAATTATTTTATTAGCCATAAGTATCAATTGCTGACTCTAGGGATTTGGCATTTAATGGTACTTAATGCCAATTCCGGGGCTAAAGAAGACTGAAGAAAACTTTGGAGATAACTTGGCCTTGCCAATTTAATCGTTGATTGGTCAAACTAATTTGTTGGGCACTAAAGTAATTATTAAATTAATTTTCAAAATTTCAAGACTGAAAATTAATTTAATAATGTAGATAATGTTGAAAATTGGGATTAGAAGGCTACCACTTGGCAAAACTTGCCCATGCAAGTGGGAAAGACGTTTTTTAGGCTGCGGGTTTGGGGGGGAGAGAGAGAGTGAGAGGATCATTCCAATCTTGTGCAAGCTGAGAGAGATAAAGAGAAGGTTGCCATAGCTACTATAATAGTTAACAAGCCATTTCCAGCCAGCAAGAGACCCTCTGGGAGCTAGTGGCATGTCGTGAAGAGACTACAATAGTAGGTGACAGCAGTTTGAGGGCTGTTTCAGCCAAACAAACATCATATTTGGTGTGTTCCATCAATGGAGACAACTTTCATGGCTATCTAAATAGTGCTGCAACTGATTTCTTCCATTTTCTCACAATGGAAATCTGAATTTTCTCTCTATTCAGCATTCTCTCTCAATCTCCAGCCATTTCTTGACCCTGCTCCAAAGACCTCACCATTCTAATCTCTAGAGACTAAGAAATTGCATTTTTCTTTCCTGTAAACCCTAATTTACAGCAAAATTTAGGGTTTGACAGCAACCTCAGGAAGTGTGCCTAGAGATTGAAGCCTCAAAACTTTAATTTTTAGGGCTCAAAATTAGTTATCAACAAAACTCAATTGTGGGAGCAGCCAACATTTGAATTTGGGGTAAATTTAATTTCCCAAGGTGTAAGGGTTTCATCCTTCTTGTTTTGGAATAGAAGGGGAGCACTCCAAGGAGGGATGCTAGGACAAATGAACCCTTGATCAAGTAGTTTTCTAACTGCTCCTTCAATTCAATTGCCTCGAGAATGGACATTCTGTAGGGTCTTCGTGCAACTGGTTCAACTCCATGGACCAGCTTGCTCTCATGATCCACATTCTTTTCAAGAGATAATTTTGTTAGCTCCTTAGGAAAAGACATCAGTGAACTCACTTAGTCGGCTCGTCCTCATCCTTGGTTTCCTCGACTTTGTTGAGTTTGACTAAGTAGACAAGAAGTCATTTCCTTGATCCCTTTAGGATTGGACTAGCCTTGGTTGATTAAGTCTTTGATTTGCCTGATTTCCCTTCTAATTGGACCATTTTTCCAAATAGGCTTTTGAATGTGACTTGACCTTCCCCATAGAGTATGTTTGCTTGATTGGGTACTATCCAATCCATTTGCTAGTTTTACAATGAGTTTCCTTTTTGCTTCACGCCTTTTTACACATTTTACAACGGGAAATAAATGAATGAGTAGGTCCACAATCGATTAGGATTTGGAGAGAAATACCTTGATGTTCAGCTAGAATTTGGATAACAGAAATTTGTCGCTCAAACGCCCTAGTTATTAATGGATGCATGAATAGACCCCCTTTTAATTTCTTCTTCAAGAGATGGATCCAATTCATCGCTTGCAATAGCACAGACATGGGCTCCAACCCCCATCCTGCTCCTTGCCTTGCTTCATGTCCAACTCCATGCCTTGCTTTGCGTCCACGTCCTTGATTATTGAAGTTTCCTTCCCTTGGAGGATTACGAGAAGCATTAGCATAGGTGTTCATTCCCCTATCGGGACATTGAGTGCAAAAGTGGCTTGGTTGGTTGCATTTTAAGCAACACGGCTCATTATTTCAATTCCTGTTGTTATTGTTATTATTGTTTCCGTGGTTCTAGAAAGTATTGGCAAGATTTACGATGCCCTCATTACACTTTCCCTATTAGTAATTCACTCGAGCTCTTTTAGCATGAGAAAACCTGTTGAACCTATTGTATTGCCTCGCAAGAGTAGTCACCAATAGTTGTGCCCTCATCAAGGCGTCTTCCAGGTTAGTGGATCTCATTGCTTATCACTGCTAAAATACAAGATTGCGAGCAGCAATTACCTCTTTCTATTCCACATATGTATTCAGCGTAAAATGCATACATCTCAATATGCTCTTCACGGATAATCACTATAAAGCTCCAGGATCGGATGTGGAGTGGTGATTACTACTGTGGGGATTACAAGACTGTGGATAACGAATTGCCTTTTCATTCTAGATCCACAATTTTATTACTTCTACTACTAAAGATACTTCAAACTTCTATTGACTCAAGTCATATATTCAGCCTTCGACAGCAGTACATAATCTTTGCATCATACCAATCCTCCAATCACCAAAACTCTAGTTTTCCTTCTCTAACTAATGAGAAACCTTTGATATGTGTCATGCGCCATCAACAGCATGAAGCAAAACAGCCCTCCTGCTATCTCTCTTGCCGACAACAGCACCTCCAACAAAAGTCCGCACTCACCACACTTCCAACCCTCCTACTATCTCTCTTGCCAACAACAACACCTCCAACAAAAGTTTGCACTCACCGCACTTCCTATGGCACGAGAGAGGAAAAGAGAAGTTGAAAGCAAAACCCTGCTATTGTAGTCAAACAACAGAGGAATTGCAGAAGCAAATTTCATCCCACAACTCCATTTTTCAATACATCACCATCAAGCTCTAAAACCACACTAGCTTCAATCACCTGTTACATGTCTTTTTTCTCACGCTATGTTTTTTTTTCCTTTTCTCACATCTCCCACGTTCCCTTATTAGTAAGGTCCCTCTTCCATGCCAAGTGACAAGCATGCCATTAAACACTTACAATTTTCACTCAGGATCCCAAATACTACATCAGGACTACAAATCTTGTCAATAGGACCACACTTCCTGCAACATGAACAAAATTCAAAACTAAATAGCAAACACATGTGGCAAATATATGAGCTACCACTCAAGACTCCTATCCATTAACACGACTCCTGTTGTGGGTAAGTATGTTGGAAATAAAGGGCCATCATGCCTTTTATATGTGCACGGGTATGAACACACCCTTAGCACATTGTACTTTCATACATATATCTATCTAAAAACCTAAAGTGATACACTCGTCATTGTACCAAAAATGTGCTCACTCTCTACTCTGCTCTCTCGCACTCTCTCTGTCTCTCTCACTGCGTATAACGACTGTCTGCCTCGATCTCCGTGCCTAAACGGTCCCTACAAACTCGTATCAGAGCTGCGGTTGAGGTGTTCGTGCCTCTCGGAGTTCAAACAGGACAAACGAGCAAGTCGTGAGCTACAAGCATCGAGGGTAGTCAAAGGCGAGCAGGAGAGTCAACAGAAAGGCCACGACAGGCAGCGGACAAGTCACGATAGGCAGCATTTGACGTGAGAGGCAGTCGCCACACCTCACAGCAGTCGCCTGGCCACACAGCAATTGACAAGCAATAGCAAGCGTGCAAGCAGCAGCGTGACTCATGGAGGGAGCCAGCAAGCAGCACAAGCAACGTCTGCAAGCGACGTCTGCAGGGAGTTCCAACCAGCCCGTGACGGACAGGCGACGCGCATCAGATGACAGCCGGCGGGGTTCCAGGCTCACGGCGATGCTTAGCGGTCAACGGACCCGTCAAAATTTTCTAAAAATTTTCTCTTTTTTTTAATTTCTTTTACCCACTAACAGGGTTTCGCGCGCTTAAGCACAAAATCTCATATCTGTGCAATTTTGGTCCAGAAATTTGGGGCTTCTCCAGACTGTGTACTATTCATGAAAAATTGAGACATCTGCGTCAGAATTGCAAACATTGTGCGCATTTGAATTGGGGATTTCGCCAAAATTGTTGAAATTTCGCTCATCTGAGTGAAATTTCTCAACATTGGATCCACAAAATTTGGGCCTTTTCTCAAATTTGAGAAATGTGATGCAAGACAAACATATCTGTCTCAGAAATTGCAAGAATTTTGTGACATTCTGTCCCTGACGTTTGGGGCTTTTCATGTACATGTGCAAATTGGGCTGAAATTTACCCAATTTCTCGACATTGATGCACATTGGACCCTGTGCAATTTGGGGCTTTTGCAATTTGGGCAAAATTTGTGCACAATTTGGTCATTTTATGTATATGTAGGTTGAATTCCGCGGACATCAACACTTGGTAAAATTTGGGGGTTTTGCTGAAATTGCTTTATTTTGGCAAAATTGGACAGTCCTATGCATGACAGAGAAAATGAAAATGTGTATTTGATGCTTTGAGCACAAAAATTTAGGGCTTTTTTTGACCGTTCATGTCAAATTTTATGCCCATGGGTACTTGTACAACAGAAATTGCAGCTGAAATTTTGAGATTTCTCATGTAATGTGATGCACATGCCCTTGGAACAGCTGTAATCAGTTGGATAATGCTGTAGCACTTGGTTTGATGCTTCAGAAAACTTAATTACAGATCTGAAATCTGTACTTCTGCATGGTCATTTATTGCTGATTGGTACTTGTTTGTACCCTGGTCACTTGGGTGACAGTTTGGGCCTACATTTGCTGTTTTTTGGTCACATTTTGGCTGAAAATCATGGCTGGCAGCAATGACAGCAGTAATTTGATGCAAGTAAAGAAGCTTGAAGGCGCACATAATTTTGCAGTATGGCAAAAACAGTGCTACAATATCCTGTTGCAAAAGAAACAGCAAAGCCGATCAAAACCAAAGGGACAAAACCCGCGGACATGGAACAGGAAGATTGGGATGAGTTAAATGAGCTTGCACGCTCAACCACCGAGCTATCGATTTCTGATGCCTTGCTGTTTAACGTTGAAGGTTTGGATTCTGCATATGCTATATGGACTAGACTGGAAGAATTGTATGCACAGAAGAGTGCTGCAAGCAAAGTGTATTGGCTCAAAAAGCTTATGGATTTGCATATGAAAGAGGGTATACGAATGTCTACTCACTTGAGTGAGATTAACTCTATTTTCAGCCAACTGGTTGCCTTGAAGTTCTTGATTGATGAAGAATTTAAGGCTAAGTTCTTTCTTTAAACTCTACCACAGAGTTGGGATACATTCATAACTGCTATAAGCAACTCTAATGTGATCCTTTTGTACGTTGATGTAGAGAGTGCTCTACTCATGGAAGAAATGAATCGGCAGAACAATGCATCCAGTAAGTCTTCCAGTGCTTTGCATACTAGGGGCGGATCATAGCAAAAGGGAAAATATGATGGCAAGGGACGCAGTAAATCACGTGGCAAAGATGTTGAATGCCATCATTGTGGCAAGAAGGGTCACTTTAAACGTGAAAACGTGACTGCTACAAATGGAAGAAAGAGAAAGGAAAAGGCAAGAAGACAGATGATAGCAAGGAAGAGAAGAAGGACAGTCAGCCTAAGAATAGCACTGTAAAAATTGAAGAGGTGAATGTAGTCACTCATGACAGTGACAGTGGGAGTGATGTACTCTTTGTCTCTTTACACTTTGGTTCACATGCTTTACTTGCAGATACAGATGATGACATGCATACCTAGATTCTTAATTCAGGTGCTTCCTTTCATGTTACCCCTCATCGTGAGTGGTTTTTCACCTATACAGGGGGTCAACATGGTGTTGTCCATCTTGGGGACAACTATGCATGTGAGATTGCACGTATTGACAGTGTGCAGTTACAATTTCAGCATGGCTCTGTCTTTACACTTCACCATGTACGGCATGTAACTCAGCTCAAGAAGAGCTTGATTAGCACAGGGCAGCTAGATGATTATGGTTTTCATACCACCTTTGGTGATGGAAAATGGAAGATCTGTAAGAGATCTAGGGTTATTGCCAGAGATTGCAAGAGTGATACTTTGTATCCACTTCATGTATCTAGTGTGCGTGACCATGCGTTTCCTTGTGGCACGGCTAGTTGGAACACATGAGTCAAACAAGAATGAAAGTGCTTTCTCGTTTGGGTTACTTGCCTTGTCTTCGTTATGCTGATTTTGAGCATTGTGATCATTGCATTTATGGCAAACATGCACAGACGTCTCACAAAAAGTCTCTTTCTTTGAAATCTTCTCCTCTAGAGTTAGTACATTCGAATGTACGTCAAATGCCAGGATTATCTTTAGGGGAAAAGAAATATTTTGTCACCTTTGTCAATGATGCTACAAGGAAAGTATGGGTTTACCCTATTCGTAGCAAGGATGAAGTGCTTGTCAGATTTAAAAAATTCTTGGCATTGGCTGAAAATCAGACAGATAAAACACTTAAGTGTCTTCGCTCTGACAATGGTGGGGAATATGTGTCCAAGGCCTTTCAGGCATTTTGTGACAGCAAAGGGATAAAGAGGGAGCTCACTGCCCCTCATAATCTGCCCGAAAATGGAGTTGCAAAGCATATGAACAGGACCATACAAGATAAGGTCCGTACGATACTGTCTCATGCTGCATTACCCCATGGTTTTTGGGCAAAGGCTATTATGACAGCTGTTCACTTAATTAATCGGTCACCAAACAGGTCTTTTGGGGGGGAGTTTTCCAAGAAGCGTGGTCGGGCAAGCCACCTTCATATGCTTATCTGAAAGTGTTTGGCTTTGAGGCTTTTGTGCACATTCGTAAAGAAAAACGCAGCAAACTTGAGCCAAAGTCTTGTAAATGCATTTTCCTAGGATATGGTGACGAGAGTGAAATGGGGTATAAATTGTGGCATCCCGAGAAAAGGAAAATAGTACACAACAATGACGTTATCTTCCGGGAAGATCACATGCACAAACAGCCCGAAAAGACAGAGGAGGTCTGTAGGGTTGTACTCCAGGAAGAAATACCTTTTGGACAGCAAAATGTGCCCGTTGTACAGTAGCAAATACCTGCTGTAAATGAACCTGTGAATGCAGGAAATGATGCTGAAAATGATTAGCCAGCTGTTGCCCATGAAAATGAGCCATTACATGTGCAGGAACAACCAGGACAGCAAGCTATTAATCCTGATTTGCAGGCTGAAATGCCAGGATAGCATGCTGAAAATGGAAATTTGCAAGAACAGCCAGCAAACAATGACCATTGGTTTAGGAGATCGTCTAGGGCTACTAGGCAACCTGACAGATTTGTTCCTGGTGCAATTAATGTGGCTGATTATGTAATGTTTACAGACTGTGGTGAACCGTCTTGCTTCAAGGAAGCAATGGACAGACAGGACAGCAAGAAATGGTATAAAGCCATGCTGTCAGAGATGGAATCTCTTGAAAAAAATGGCACTTGGGACTTAGTGCAGTTGCCTAAAGGGCAGAAAACCCTTCCATGCAAATGGGTTTACAAGATGAAGGTCACTTCTGGTTCCTCACCAAAGTACAAAGCAAGATTGGTTGCAAAGGGATACAAGCAAGAGCATGGAATTGACTTTGATGAAATTTTCTCTCCTGTAGTCAAGATGACTACATTGAGAACCATTTTGGGCTTGGTTGCAATTGAGGATATGGAGCTCATACAGATGGATGTAAAGACTGCGTTTTTACATGGCGATCTGCATGAAGACATATTTATGCAACAGCCTGAAGGGTTTGTTGAACAAGGGAAGGAAAAAATGGTATGTAAACTCAAAAGGAGTTTGTATGGACTGAAACAAGTACCAAGAGAATGGTATCATAAGTTTGATACATTCATGCAGTCCCAAGTCAAGTGGATCACTGCTTGTACACCAAGAAGGTAGCAGATGACAACCTGATTATCTTGGCTTTGTATGTTGATGACATACTGATTGCTGACAGGGATACTCATGCCTTGGATTCATTGAAGCAAAGTCTTTATGGCAGCTTTGACATGAAGGATCTGGGTGATGCAAATCACATTCTTGGCATGCAAATACTCAGAGATAGATCTAAAGGCTTACTCTATCTATGTCACCAGGAGTATATCTCCAAAGTTTTGCAACGTTTCAATATGGAGGGGGGGAAAACAATTGGGGTTCCATTGCCTCCATATGTGAAGCTCAATGCAAAGGACAGCCCTACATCTGATGACGAGAAGGCTGAAATGGCCAAGATACCATATGCTTCAACTGTTGGCAGTTTGATGTATGCTATGGTTGCTACACGTCCTGACATTGCTTTTGCAGTGGAAGTGGTTAGCAGATACATGGCAACCCCTGGCAAGAAGCATTGGGATGCAGTGAAAGGTATTATGAGATACCTCAAAGGCACAAAGGAGTTGTGCATCTGCTTTGGAAAGCAGAAGGCATCTGTTGTTGGCTTTACAAATGCAGACTATGTTGGTCATGCGGATTGCAGGAAGTCCACTTCTGAGTATGTGTTTACTTTCACACGAGGAGCAGTCTCTTAGATCTCCAGGCTACAAAAGTGTGTTGCATTGTCTACTACAGAGGCAGAGTATGTAGCTGCCACTGAGGCATGCAAGGAGGCTTTATGGCTTTCACGTTTGGTGGGAGAGCTTAGCATCACAGAGTTACCTGTTCTCCATTGCGATAGTCAGAGTGCTATCATGCTAGCACGGAATCCTGTCTTTCATGCAAAGACAACACATACAAGTGAAGTACCACTTCATTAGAGATGTACTTGACAGCAAGAGCATTAAGCTTGTCAAAGTGCATACAAATGATAATCCTGCAGACCTTCTCATGAAGCGTCTTCCAACAGAGCAGTTTGCTCATTGCCGACAGATGATGGGAGTTGGATAGATATATTTATTTCAGCTTTGTACATACCTAGACTTAGCTGATTCTTTTCTCCTCTTAAGGCACATTGCCTTTAGGTGGGAGGTTGTTGGGAATAAAGGGCCATCGTGCCTTTTATATGTGCACAAGTGTGAACACCCCCTTAGCACATTGTACTTTCATACATATATCTATCTAAAAGCCTAAAGTGATACGCTTGTCATTGTACCAAAAACGTGCTCACTCTCTACTCTGCTTTCTCACACTCTCTCCGACTCTCTCACTGCGCGTAACGACTCTCTACCTCGATCTCCGTGCCTAACCGGTCCCTACAAAGTATCGAAAAGTCAAACAAACGGCATTTAAACTACTTGTACAGTTCGTCTACATGTAGTGACATGTCCATGGTTACGCATTTTCAAACACCACGAGCAACCCCCCTCCCAGTTTGGAACACAAAGTGTGAACAAACCTTTACTAGAAAATCCAAACAACATCCAACAAAGATATGCTTTGACTTCCAAAATCTTGTCAAACAGGACACCTAAGCACAAAACTGCTCATAACTTTTGATTTGTAACTCGGATCACCAAGTTTTTTGGAGAAAAGTAGAAGTTCCAATTCCAAACTACAACTTGTCCGAAGACACCACAGTCCAACTCCAAGGATTTCAGCCCCAAAAAACCTCTACACAATCTGCAATCCCACATTTCTGCATGTAATCTACTACAAATATTAAACTCCTAGAGCACATATCTCCCAGCTACTTGCTTGGTTGGCTACCAAACTTGATAGGGACTTTCCATAGGTATGAAAGTACATTTTGAGCATGCTATCCATCATTTGAAACCCCCTAATTTGTTACACCATTCCCTGGACAGCACTGTGAAGAGCAGTACGGCCAGAGTGCTATGTCAGCAAGTGCAGTACAGCCAGACCAGCCGGACAGTTGCCACATCAGCACAGTCGGTCAAGTACAGCAGCAATCAGACAGTTTCAGGCAGCCGACCTGATTCTGGTCATTTTTTTGGTATTTTTCTTCTGCTATTTATAGCAGACCAGTCCAGCACTTGGACACACATCTAACATCTGACAGAGACAGCCTGCTGGTGATTAACACTGCGCAGGCTGACGGAGATCAAGGTCCTCAAGGCGAAGACATATGCAAATATTCTCTCTGCACCCGTGTATATTTCTACATTCCTGTACAGCATTCTGCACTGCAGATTTTCTGTGTTTTACTGTCTCCTCTCTCTCTCTCTCTCTCTCTCTCTCTCTCTCAGTCTTGGTCCCATGCTTCCGCATCGCTGCACTTTGACATGGTATCAAAGCAGTGAAATTGGACTGACTGATTGGAGAACCTACCTGAAGAGGAGATTTCGGAGCGACACAAGGCTGCGTTTCCAGCATTCGAGGGCGAGCGGAAGGGCTACGCATCGGAACTAGGCTGAAGCGAGTGTGGGCGTGCATGAAAGGAGTCCAGTTGGGGAATTTGCTGCAGGTTGTTGCTGTTTGAAGGGAAGGAAGGCTGTGTTTTAAACCTTCCATTGCAGATTTTACCTTTTCATCGCCTTCGACAGCTGAAGAAGGTTCGGGAAGCGAAGGAAAGAGCCCTAACAAGCTGTGTTTTCACAGTCAGAGGGGGGCTGTTTTTGCATTTGTGCAGGCATTGCAAGTGAACATGTCTACAGAGACTGACTTGGAGTTCCACGCGATCATGGACAGGAAGGTGCCTGTCCTACCGGCTCTTCCATCAGATCGAAAGCTTGATGGTGACAATTATCGCATCTGGAGCGTGATGATGTTGGCCATTCTGGAGTCTTATGATTTGGCAGAGCTTGTGATGGAGGAGATTAACTGGCCCTCGGTGAGAAATGAGTCCAAACTCTCTTCCAATGCTCATGCGGAGTTGACTAAGGCCCAATTTCATTGGGACAAACTGAATGCCAGGATTCGTTCTTTTCTTTTTGTCTTACACTACAATCGTGATAGCTCACATCGAGCACCTAACGGTGGCTCGAGAGATATGGCTGGAGCTCGACCAAATGTATAAACGGATGACCCTGATGAAGAGGGTTTCTTTGGACGTGCAAATGCGGACCTTGTCCGTGAATCAGTCTTCTTCGCTTCAGGAACACATCAACAAGCTTCGATAGCTTCAGATGCAGGTTCAAAATGTGGGAAAGCCTATTTCCTCCAAAGACATAGAGATCATGTTATTGTCCCAGTTGCCGCCACGATTCGGTACCTTTTATTCCACTCTTATTGCATCCGGGTGGGAGTCAACTCTTTGGTGGGAAGAGTTGGTTCCTATGGTCTTGGACCAAGAGGAACAATTGAAGGGATAGAATGCTTCCGAATCGAAGGCTTTGGTTGGTCAAGCCTCTCAGAAGAAGGGGAAGGACCAAAAAGAAGGAGGACAACAAATCCAAGAAGGACAAGGAGAAGGAATTGACTTGTCATATTTGTGGTAAGACCAGTCATTGAAAGAAGGATTGCCCCGACAAAGACAAAAAGGACACCAAGAAGAAGGACCTGAAGGATTCTGGAGCAGTGGTTGCATCCTCATGAGCTACTTTTCTACACTTAGAGGTCATTGAGGACTTTACACCAAAGACTTCTAATGCTGTGATGACAGCTCCCCAAGCTCAAGAGTGGATCATGGACAGTGGTGCCTCACGGCACATGACTCCTCCTCCCGTTGGTGTTGCCCATTTACGACCTTTGCATGGGCAGATTCTCATTGGAGACAGCTCTTCTGTGTCTATTGCTATGCGGGGTGAGATGCAGCTGATTCCAAATGGACATGGGTATACCCACACTTCCGAGGTGTTGCATGTGCTAGGCTTGGGGTATCATTTGCTTTTTGGTCCCTAAGATTTGTTCTCTTGGTCTCTTGGTGCAGTTTGGCAGTGATGTTCGAGTTCTTGATTGTGGATCGTGGAAGGTTCTTTCTTCAAGATATGAAGAGGAAGGCATCTACAAATTGAAGTCTTCTACAGCTCTTACCTCTCTTCTTCTTACTTCTCAAACACAGTCCGAGCTATGGCATACTCGGTTCGGCCACCTAACCTATGAATACCTTCGGAAGGCATCGCATCGTTTGTCCGAGATTTGCCGAACATAGTGGTAAGCCAACAGCCATATGTCTCCTGCATTCGTGGGAAACTGCATCGGGACACAATTCCCAACAAAGCTTCGCAGTGGTCTACTTCACCTATGGAGCTTGTATCTATGGATCTTTGTGGCCCGATGAGGACCAAGTCCCTGAAGGGAAGCTTGTACTTCATGTTGATCTTGGATGACTACAACAAGATGACGTGGGCCTATTTCTTGACATTGAAGTCGGAGCCTTTCTCCCACTTCAAGGATTGGCTTCTCTTTGAGAAGAACCGATCTAGTCAGAGGCTCAAGATCTTGCGCTCAAACAAGGGTGGTGAATTTGTGTCTAATGAGTTTGCTCGTTTTTGTGCAGATAGGGGCATTCACCAAGATTTTGATAATACCAACACTCCTCAAGGAAATGGCATTTTGGAGCAGAACAAAAGTGTAATCGAGATGGCGCGCACCATGATGGAGCACCGACAGACACCTCAATTTATGTGGGCCGAGGCAATGGCTACTGCAGTTCACATCCTCAATCGATCTCCCACTTCGGCCGTTGACAAGATGACACCTTTTGAGGCTTACTTTGAGACTAAGCCTGATGTCTCTTATTTCAGGATCTTTGGGTTTAACGCCTATGTACACATCCCAAAGACGTAGCGTGTATAACCAACCTTCCTTCTTGGAATGGGTGGTGATAACCTGATTTAAGAGTTAATTACAGCAATAAATAAATGCACATAAAATGAAATACACACTTTACCATAACATTCTTGGACAGTAGACTCCCTGTTGGCCCCAAAATTGGCGCCCCTTGTGATATTTCTTTAGCTTTCATTCAATCGGAAGGAGTATAACTTGAGATTCTTTAATCTCCTCCTGCTAACCAATTGCTCTTGCTGTCATATATGACCAGCAAGCCTTTTGGGTCATTTGCCCCTTGATTCACCCAGGACTTCTTCTCCAATTTGACCCTTGGCTGGCCAAATGCTGCCCCAAATCAATTCGGGATGGGCTGGCTCCTGAAATCCCTTGATAATCTTCAATTATCAGCTGCTAATTTCAGTCCCTTGAGCCTTCAATCTCTGGCATGAATCCCAAGGTGGCCGCTAAACCCTAATTTCTGCTGCTGTAAATTAGGGTTTACTGCAGAAATTACAGATCAGCCCACCAAAAATGGCTGAGAATTGCCGAGAATGGCTGAGCATAGGCTGAAGGAGATGAGAGAATGTTGTAGAGAGAGAAAATTCTGAGGTTTGTCGCGAAGAACTGATCAAAATCAGCTACTGCCCTGCTGTACTAGCCCCAAATGGATGCACCAACAACAATAGGAGCATCAGAGACTGTGATCTTCAGGAGAAAGTGCAGCAGCAGCAATTGCCAGCTTCCCAAGGTCAAGAATATGCAATCTCCATCACCAAAATGGTCTCCAATGGCTGGGAATTGGCCCCAAAAGCTAGCAACAACAGTCCAACACCTCTTCCCAACAGCTCTAAAATGAACAAACGAGATTTTCCTCCCCCTTCAGCCCTATTTAACCTTTCCCCTACTTGTATGGGAAAGTTTTGCCAAGTGGCAGCTTTCTTAATCCATTTTCAGCAATTTCCAGCCATTTAATTAATTTTCAGAATTAATTAATTCTGAAAATTAATTCAGCCCTTAATCCATGCCCAGAAAATTGACCTTGCCCATCCAAAAATTAATTGGCTAGGCCATTTGCAACCCAAAGTGGTCCCATGCATTAATTGACCCTTGGACAAGCATTAATCCATTAATTAATGCCTAGTCCCTAGTGTCACCACTGACACTTGATGGCCAATTAATGGTCCTAGGGGCAAACTGACACCAAAATTCACCTAGAATCTAACAAGTGTAACTTGTTACAACTTTTGCCTTTGAAACCCATCTTTTTCACAGGGTTCTTTTGTCATGCGACGACCTTGACAAGAGGCTCTGAAGAAGACGATGAAGACCCGAGGAAAGCAGTCCGATACCAAATGAGCACGAGAGATCGTTTCACCTTCCAGCCTTGCCTAGATCTTTGCTGGCCACCTTCATCGTGATCCGATTGCTAGCCGTCAAACCTTGGTGAGTCCTACTATTCTTGGACTCTCTTTGGTTCTAGGCTCCCCTAAACCCCGTTCGAGCGCCCAAGACCCCGGACGGTCATCCTCGTGCATGTTTCCCTTAATTTACCTTATAATATAACATTTCCTTCCCCTTAAGAATCGGTTTTATCCTTGAAAACGATACTTGGAAGGTCTAACTGTAAATTGGGAAGCCTTTTCTTTGAAGTACTTACTCGCTCCCATGTTGAGCTTTCTACTGAACAATCTTTCCACTTAACCAAACATTCTTGATAAATAGTATTCCTTGTTCGTCTATTACGAACATTTAATATTCTTTCTGGTTCATGTGGATTAGATTGGTCATTTAATAGCTCCTCAATGTTATCATTTAAGATTACATTATCCAAATCACCCAGCTTCTTCCTTAATTTACTTACATGAAAAACTGGATGTATTTTACTACCAGCAAGTAGTTGGAGCTTGTAAGCCAGTTCTCCCACCTTTTTAAGTATTATGAAAGGACCACAATACCTCGGTGAAAGCTTTGGACATTGTCCCTTTTTCATAGTTTTAGTTTGTTCAAGCACTTTAAGATGGACCAATTCTCCTTCTTTAAAGGAGATGTCTCTTTGGTGAGGATCTGCATATGAGCTTTTTTAATATTTTCTTGAACAAATTTTAACATATTATTCATTTCCTCCAAAAAATCCTTAGCTGCCTGAACCTTTTCCTTATGCAGTCCTACTGCAAAAGGAGCTCTGGGCTGAAACCCATACATTAACATAAATGGACTATATCCAGTGGAAGAGTGCTTGGTACTATTATATGCGAACTCTGCTATCGGTAGATACTCTTCCCAATTAGTTTGCCTTTTACTTACATATGCCCTAAGCATATCTTCAAGGATTTGGTTAACCCTTTCAGTTTGCCCATCAGTTTGCGGATGATCCGCCGTACTCATGCTAAGTTTAGTATCCAACTTCCTAAATACCGCAAAATTGACTATCAAATTTTCTATCCCGATCAGAAATTATATTTTCCGGAAGGTCATACAATCGATATATGTTCTCTACGAACAATCTAGCCAATTCTAGTGTTTTAACATCAGTTGAAGTTGGAATGAACCTAGCCATTTTGGTTAACCTATCCACAATCACCCACACAAAGTCGTGTCCCCTCTGTGTTCTGGGTAAAGCAATAATAAAATCCATGGAGATACTCTCCCATTTTCCCGAAGGAATCTCTAGTGGATGGAGAAGCCCTCCCATTTTCAATCTTTCAGCTTTATTAACCTGGCATTTATTACATTTGACCACATCGTCAAGGACGTCCTTATTCATTCCAGGCCAATAGAACTGTCTTTTAATAAGACTATAAGTCTTATTAACTCCTGGATGTCCTGCGCTAGGGGTATCATGACACTCAAAGAGTATCTGGCGCCTTATTTCTGTATCTTTCGGGACACATACCCTACCCTTGTAGAGTAAATAACCATTATCAATGGTAAAATTCTTCCACTTGAATCTGGTTTGAGCAACCCCTAATGCTCCATTTCCTTGTTGAATATCCTTAGATATTCCTTCCTCAGTAGAAGCACTTTCATTTGGATCCCCATTTTTTATTGCTTCCCATATGTTGGAATATGCCGGATCAGCCTGGCATTTCCCTTTTAAAGATTCAAGCAAGTTGGAAGTGAACTGAGTAAAACTCAATTCATTAATGATGGGCATTCTGCTGAGTGCATCAGCTACTATATTATACTTTCCTTTTCTATATCTTATCTCATAGTCGAACTCTTGGAGGAGTTCGGCCCATCTGGCTTTACGCCCATGTAAATCCGGTTGATCATTAAGCCACTTAATGCTTTCATGATCCGATAAAATCAAAAGTTTGGCACCATACAAATAGTGCCTTCATTTCTTCATTGCATGTACTATTGCATATAGCTCCCTCTCATAAACAGAATAATTCTGTTTTACACGGTCTAATTTCTTGCTTTCAAAAGCAACTGGTCGACCTTCTTGTAATAAGACCGCGTCTATCGCCTTATCACTGGCATCAGCTTCAACCACAAATGGTTTATTGGGATCCACAATTAATAGTACTGGAGCTGTAGCAATAGCTACCTTAAGTTTTTGAAAACTTTCATTTTGGTCTGTTCCCCAATTATAACTTTTTCCTTTCCCTTTAAGTTGGTCTGTCATTGGAACAGCTATTTTGGCATAATCTCGAATGAATCTACGATAAAATCCAGATAAACCTAGGAAGATCTGCAGCTCTTCCAGGTTCCTTGGAGATGGCCATTCAATAATTGCCCTTACTTTTTCTGGATCCATGTTGATTCCCTCTTTCGAGATAATATGCCCCAAATATTTGATCTCTTGTGCAAAGAATTCACATTTAGTTTTCTTCGCATAAAGGGAATGTGTTCTTAACAGTTGGAATACTAATTGTAAGTGTTCCAAATGTTCTTCTTTTGATTTACTAAAGATCAAGATATCATCCAAGAAGACTACTACAAAATGTCCTAGATAGGGCCGTAAAACACTATTCATCAGCTTCATAAAGGTAGCTGGTGCATTAGTGAGGCCAAAAGGCATCACTAAAAAATCATAATGCACGTATCTAGTACGAAATGTTGTCTTGGGAACATCTTGTACCGTAATTCTTACTTGGTGATAGCCTGATCTTAAATCTATCTTTGTGAAGAATTTTGCCCCTTGTAATTGATCAAAAAGATCTTCCATTCTGGGCATAGGAAATTTATTCTTCACCGTTATTTTATTAAGTGCTCTATAGTCAACACAAAGTCGCATAGAACCATCTTTTTTCTTTACTAATAAAATTGGTGAAGCCCAAGGTGAATTACTGGGTTGTATAAACCCTTTATCAAGGTAATCCTTAATTTGTCTTTCAACTTCTTGGTGTTGTGTTTCACTTAACTTATATGGTGGTTTAGAAATAGGGTGTGTATCCTTATTTGTGTCAATTGGGTGATTTATATCACCCCTATCTGGTGGAAGGCCACTTGGTAAATCAGAAGGAAACACATCTTTAAATTCATCTAACAAACTGCTTAATTCATTATTTACATTCAACTCACAAACATAAGAAAATTGTTGCTTTATATTACAGAAAGTAAAAGTGTTTTGTACAGAAAGAGACCATAACATATATACCTCACAAGCTTCCTTCTTTATCAGCTTCTGAACCTCAGTGGAACACAACAAAGGATTATCAGATATTTCATGTTCACCTTGAATGACAAAAGTCTTACCATCCCTTTCAAATTCCAGTGTATTATGATGGTAACTACGTTTTAAGGATGGTTCCAATCCCCATAGCCACTCCCTCCCTAGAGCAATATCAGCTCTTTCCATGTTCATAATTTGGAAATCAAGTTTATCTTTATATCCTTGAATCTCAATTTCCAAATTGGATACCATTGTATCCCATATTTTATTATCTTGACCTTGCATCATACGAACAACATATTGATGCCCACTCTTTTGTTAGGGAAGTTTCAATTTTTTGACAAGTGCATAATTTATAAAATTATGTGTAGCAGAGTCATCAATCATGACTCTAACTCTCTTTCCAGCTATCAATCCATGCACTCCAACTAAATCATGTGGCCCAAAGGTAGGCTGCCACATAGAAGTTGACATACAACACTTGTGTTGTACATCCATATGCAAGACCTCTAAAGATTTAAACATTTCATGCCCCTTTAATTCTAAGGTCTGCACTACATGGATTTGTTTTTTCTTTTCCCTTGCCCTTGTTCTTATCCTTTCCTTTATCTTCCCCCTTTTTCCTTTGAGGACAATTCCAAGTAACATGGTTAGGGGATAGGCAATTGAAACACAGCTTTTCTTTTTTCGCCTTATCAAAGTCGTCTGGACTTAACTTTGGCCTTACATATTGTTTCTTTTCAAAAGGTTGTTTTTTACCCTTTAAAAATGGCATTTTTCTTTTAAATTTGCCCACCAATTTTGAGGTTTCCAATTCCTTAGACTTGGGCTCCGTATCAGTGAGACTAGTGAGTGTACCTGGACGCATACTATCTTCATTAATTAATGCAAATTTAATTGCATCTTTCAGCGTCTTAGGTGAACTCCTTTTTACTTCCTTTTTACAGGCTTTATCTAGTCCCCTAATGAATCCTCTTGTCTTTTGAAATTCATCTATTCCTTCCAATTTGAGGATTATCTCACGATATTCCTCCAGATATGTCAACAGGGGTCTTCCCTTTTGTCTGACATAATCCCAATCTTTCCAATTTCTTTCCATTTCATTTTCAGGAAGGAATTCTTTCAAAAAGATGGATTCAAATTGAGCCCAAGTTTCAGGTATTTTATTTGCCTCCTTTAAAGTTTGCCACCAGTTATATGCTTTGGGCCCCAAAGTTAAACTAGCCTCCAGTGCTTGGAGATGTGGTGGAGTATTTTTAAGTTTATGTAAATCTTCGTATTTTTGGAGGAAATTAAAGATTGTATCTTTATTTCTATATTTTTCCTCCCCGTGAAACTGAGGGATTTTCATATCTTTTAGAACTGGATTATCCCTCAACTTGTGATGGGGTTCCTTAGGATCTCGCATAGTCACATCTAAATCTTTCGATGAAGATGGGACATCCGAGGTTTCTATCTTATTTTTATCTCTTTCTAACAATAAAGTTAATTGAGATTTTATTTCAGTGAGTGTTTGAGTTAAAAATTCCATTTGAACCCCCTGAGCTTGTATACGAGCAGTAAGATCATCAAATTGTTCTCGCGTAGCAAAAAATTCTTCCCACTGTTCTTCTTGCATCTCTGATTCATGGGGATCTACCATAGGGTGGTCCCCAAAACTAGAACCTTCCATTACTCCCTCTTTCCCTTTTTCTACCATTAATACACTAGAATTGGAAAGCAAAGATAAGAAATTTGCATACAGAGTAAAGTACTTCCCTGGTTTTAATGGCAGGCAACTGTTGCTGGTTTTGTAAATAAACCTAAAGAGTAAGGAACAAATTTTGCCTTCCCGGACTAAAGCAGTGAACCAGTCATGTTGGGAATGAAATTCTGTGGTAGAAACAAAAGAATCATGGGAACAACCGGTATATCTTCTATGTAAAAAAAAAACGGGTCTGATTGACTTCAGTCCGCCGATAACGAACTGACTCCTGACTTCAATCGTGTACCATCTGACGTTTTTCCGTCCGTCCCACAGCAGTCGCCTCACGCACAGCAGTCGCCTCACGCATTTCGTCTCACAGTTCTGACGCTTTTCCTCACGACTACAACAGTCGCCTTACGCCTTTCTTCTGCCTGCTACGTGTCACACTTACGTGACGTGGCACAACCACGAGTTACCACTTCGTATAGAAATCTTCGACGACTGACGAATGACGGGCGACCTTAATCGACTGATAGATGACGTGTCATGTCCGTCGAACCGTGTGGCTCTGATACCAATGTCATGCAACGACCTTGACAGGAGGCTCTGAAGAAGACGATGAAGACTCGAGGAAAGCACTCCGATACCAAACGAGCACGAGAGATCGTTTCACCTCCCAGCCTTGCCTAGATCTTTGCTGGCCACCTTCATCGTGATCCGATTGCCAGCCGTCAAACCTTGGTGAGTCCTACTATTCTTGGACTCTCTTTGGTTCTAGGCTCCCCTAAACCCCGTTCGGGCGCCCAAGACCCCGGACGGTCATCCTTATGCATGTTTCCCTTAATTTACCTTATAATGTAACACCTTCGGCCTTCAACTGTGAAAAAGTAACTTGCACCTCACATGTGCAACACATGTGCATCTTTTAATTGCACATTTGATTAATCATTTAATTAAATGTCAATTAAACATAAGCAAAGCATCAAATTTTCACGTCTGCGTGACAGCGTGACAAGTTCGAGGCGGCTTCCAACAACAGGTTTTTGTTGGCTACAGCTCCCAAACCCAAGGTTATCGTCTATTTGATCCCGTCGAGCGGGATGTCTAGACGAGCCGAGATGTGCGGTTCATGGAAGTTCTGACCACAGAGGGGGGTGAGGAGCACCCCGTCCTTGGAGATCCGGGGGAAAGTTGGGCTCCCGAGACAATTCCTTTGGAGCCAGAGCCTCTTGATGGAGATTCTTCCTCTAATTTCAAGTCTTCCTTTACACCGGTCCCCCCAGTGGAGCTTCCGCCGGTGGATGTACCCGAGTCTTCAGCAGATGGAGAGCAACAAGAGAGATCCGAGGTCCGGTCTCCTACTCATTGGGCCCGTGACACACTCCGAGATTCAACAATCGAGGGGGTCCCTGAGAAGTGGGAACTGCAAGATGGACCGCGGAGGTCACGGAGGAATCAGGCACATTCTACGGAGCTTTTTTGCTCTAACTTTTGTTTGATGGCCCGTGTTATGCAGGATCGAGAGCCCACTTCTGTGAAGGAGACTTTGCCGACCATTGGCAAAAGGCTATGGAAGCCGTGAGAGAAATGGCACTTGGTCCCTTGTGCCTCATCCCTATCACAAGAAGGTGAGAGGTGTCAAGTGGGTCTTCAAGACCAAGTACCTTAGCGATGGTTCTTTGGACAAGCACAAGGCTCACCTTGTTGCTAAAGGTTTCGCTCAACGCCCAGGCATTGACTTCCATGATACTTTTGCCCCCACTGCTCGTATGGTGACTATTCGAGTTGTTCTTGCCTTGGTTAGCCATAGGAGATGGCTTGTCTATCAATTGGATGTGAAGTCGGTCTTTCTCATTGGTGACTTGCAGGAGGAGATCTATGTAGAGCAGCCTCCTAGCTTTGGATCCTTGGATGGGAAAGTTTACAGGTTGAAGAAAACCTTGTATGGCCTCAAGCAAGCTCCGCGTGCATGGAACGAGAAGATTAACTTGTTTCTTCAGTCAAAGTTGGAATATCGGCGCTCCAAGGCCGATCCGCAGCTTTATGTGCACACTTCCAAGGCTGGTCATGTGTTGTTTGTCTTGTATGTTGATGATTTGATTCTTACAAGTGACCAGGCGCAGAAAGTCCAAGAGACCAAGACAGCTTTACGTCAGACATTCAAGATGACGGATTTGGGGCTTCTTCATTTCTTCTTGGGTCACGAGATTTATCAATCTCAGAGGGGGATTTTCATCTCTCATCAGAGATACATTCAGGAGCTCTTGTTGACTTTTGATATGGAGACTTGTTGGACCATTTCTACTCCTATGGATCCGAACTGAAAGGCCACTTCACACTCACATTCTCCCTTGACAGATGCTTCCCGCTACCATCAGTTGATTGGATCCTTGATATGGCTCCTCAACACTCGTGTTGATCTTTGTTTTGTTGTGGTTCTTTTGGCGGGGTTCATGAGTGAACCCCAACAGGTGCATTGGCAAGCTGCCTTGAGGATTCTTCAGTATTTGAGAGAGACCTCTGACTTAGGGATTTCTTATCCAACAAGTACAGATGCTTCAGATCTTGTTCTTACAAGTTGGAGCAACTTGACCTTGGATATAGGTATTATCTCTTGGAGTAGCAAGAAGCAGCCCATAGTAGCCCTTTCTTCTACTAAGGCAGAGTATCGGGTCGCGTCTTCCACCACATGTGAGGCTGTGTGGCTTCAAAGATTGTTGGAGCAGCTTGGCTGCCCCCAGACTCGTCCTACTCTTCTAGGTGCGACAATGAGAGACGGAGGATAATCTTGCAGATTTGCTTACGAAGGTGCTTCCCCAAGCTCTTCTTTGGAGACATGCCAAATCCCTCAATCTTTTAACCTGTCCAAGATTGATCCAAGATTGACCTGAGAGGGGGTGTTAGAGTGTCATTCCCTGGACAGTAGTGTGTATAGCAGTACGGCTAGAGTGCCACGTCAGCAATCGCAGAAGCCACATCAGCAGGTGCAGTACGGCCAGACCAGTCAGACAGTTGCCACATCAGCACAGTCGGTCAGGTACAGCAGCAGTGGGACAGTTTCAGGCAGCCGGCAGCCGACTTGATTCTGGTCATTTTTTTGGTATTTTTCCTTTGCTTAGCAGACCAATCCAGCACTTGGACACACATCTGACATCTGACAGAGACAGCCTGCTGGTGACTAACAGCACACGACCTGACGAAGATCGAGGTCCTCAAGGCAGAGACATACGCAGATATTCTCTCTGCACCCATGTATATTTCTGCATTCCTATACAGCATTCTACACTGCAGATTTTCTGCATTTTACTGTCTCCTCTCTCTCTCTCTTCTATCTGTGTTCACTCTCTCTCAGTCTTGGTCCCACGCTTCCGCATCGCTGCACTCTAACATAATTAACATCAAATTTCAGAATACCAAAAACTGCCCAAAACTGCTAACCATAACAAGCTACTCTATAACTTGTAAACACACTACTTACAGCATCCATATTTACATGATTGTGTAAATGTATTTCTTGAGACAAAGCCCATTTATCCCACTTTTATGAACCGTTCCATCCTGTAATGAATAAGTACCACTTTCAAACTTTTGCTTGATCATAAAGGGTCCTTCCCATCTAACTCAAAATTTAGTTCTCAAAATTTAGTTTGAAAAGTGGAGACCAGACTACTATCATATCTCATGATCAACATTTCCTTATCAAGGTCTTTCCTCCTCAATTGCCTATTGAACCATTCCCTCCTTTTCAAAATTTGTTTCTCATAACAATCCATTGCTTGCTATCTATCCAACTATAGCATATGCAATTTCAGTCCTTTGTCAACTTCTAACCTAATTGATCCAACTAACAGCTTCTTCCAGCTATAGCATATGCAATTTCAGTCCTTTGTCAACTTCCAACCTAACTGATCCAACTAACATTTTCTCCCAAACTCCATCGTGGGAAACATAGCATTTATAGGCATTATAGCTTCCTAACCATATACCAAATGAAAAGGGGTGAAACATGTACTCGTCTTCTGAATTGTCCTACAAGCCCATAACGCTTGATGCGGGTACTCATCCCAATCCTTTGGATGGTCTTCCACCAGTTTAAAGAGAACCTTCTACTAAGTCCCATTGAATGATTCTACCAACCCATTACATTGAGGATAGTAAGGGTAGCAAATTTATGCTTCAAATCTAACTTCCTTATCAATTCCTAAACTACCCTGATCTATCACTATTTCCAATGGTATCCCAAACATGTAGCATATATCCTCCATCAAAAATCGAACTGCATCTACTTCTTTATATTTTCAAGTAGCTTTTGCTTCAGGCCATTTGGTCATGTAATCAATTGCAGTAAGGATATAAGACTTTCTTGTTTTAGTTCAAGGCAAAGGTCCAATAAAATTCATTTCACAAACGGCCCATAGGCAACAATAGCTTTAGCAGGTTGCGAAATCAACAACTCTTAGCGAATAACAACTTTTACACCAGTGAGCAATATCAACACTCAAACTAGGCCAAGTAAGTCTTGCTAACAGGATTTTCCTTTTGGTTAGCTCAAATCCAAAGTGACCTCCACATCCTTCTTCGTGAAAAGAAGATAAACAAGCAGGAATTTCACATCTGTCCAATACTTTTCTTAGTACATTATCAATCCCTCTCATATACAACTGATCGTTTCTAAGCATGTATGACTTTGCCTTTCTAACAATTGCATGTCTTTTACTCTCATCAACCTATAACAAACCTTTTGTATATCAATCGTTACCAAGACATATTGGCTCAATGATTCAAAAATAATTTGATGCTCAGATACTTTAAAAGGCAATTTGTATTATTTAAGTGTTTCAAAATACGATTAAATGTTCATCTTTCTATTTAAGGGTGGCCAATGGCCAGAACGCCCTATAAGTATACTTGGGTCATCATTGACGAGATGCCCAAGAGAAATTAAGAGTTTAGTCGAGAGCGATCACATTGACTAGAAAGCTCAAATAACTAAGACTTTTACACTTATAGTCACATTGACTGAAAGCCTATATAATGAGTGGTTTGAAAAAGAAAAACCAGATACTCATGATTGATATTTGGCGACTCCTAAACTTTAGGAGGTTACTATTTATGGAAATTCTATTCACGTTAAAGACTCCGGAATTTCGCAAGGAACAATTTTATATTTAGCAACTATCTCAAATTTAGAAGAGTACATGAGTCATTTTAAAGAGACAAATGTCCCTACACTTCTCATTTTAAGCAAATACTTGTCATTTGTAACCTCTACTTTTCTCTTTTGAGCAGCCAAGCCCACACCTATATATTGGAGATCTCTCTCTTCGTTTGGAATAAGCTCTCATGTTGAAATTTCAGCCATATGCTTTGTATTCTCCTATCTCTCTCTCATCCAAGAAGCATTTTCTACTTAGTTTGATCTAACCAAGCACTACAGAAGAAAATCTACTTGCTATTCGAGTTTGCAAAAATTAGGATTTCAAAACCCTAATTTTCAAAATTGCAACAAATCAGTCTTTCGTATATGGTTCAAGCACTTGGTACCCGTGATTTTGTTTCAATTAATTCTTGTTAAGGGGGAGGGCCCAATTCCCCTCTCAATGTGGTGTCAACTCTTTTCTCTCTTTCTCTCTCTATCTTCTAATTTTCATGGTGACAATTGATTGAGTTGGTTAAGTTCAAAGTATTGTCATTCTCACATTCTTCTCGACACTTACATAGCCAAAGATTTCAACTCCCCAATTTAGAAACTCTTCAATCAAATGAAGGCTTTCCCTGCCTTTATATCTAGGGCTATCTATACTCGTTGCAGCAACATAATTTAAATTAGCATTTTCAGTAAATTCATGAGCTCTAGTGTTAATTTCCCTACTAATATACCAAATTTCAAATCTCTGCAACTGCTTCATCAGCCACTTTGAACTTCAGCTCTGAATACACTTTCTTGAATGGTACTAAGTCTTCTTAGCTTCTGAGCTACTAGTTTATATCCTTCTTTCAATTTGATGTGATGCACAATGCTATCGGTACCCCTCAGCTGATAATATTCAGCAACAAATAACTTTGGGTCTTTTTGAAAGACAGCTAAATATTTAGCTCTTTCACTTTCGGTCAAGTCATTTCCCAATGTGTCCATCAGCTTAGATAACCCAACATTCATTTCCTACTGCTGGTCACATATTTCCTACTGCGGGTTATGCATTTCCAACGCAGGACTTACTATTTTCTGCTATTCTTTTGGACCCTAAATTGATAGCCCAAAGAGATCAACGTCTCTAGAAAGTAAATTAGCTTCCCATTCTCTGTCCTTTTCATCAATGCTAGAACTTTGTAAGTCGTTGGTCTCATCTCATACCCACCTTCAATGATAGACCCTGTTTTCATATCAAAAATCACCCTCTTATGAGCACCCTCTTATAAGCAGGTCTGTCTAAATAGAGTCCCAATCGGCCTCTATACCAATCTAAATCTCATACCAATTAACCATGGTTGCCCCAAAATGTGAGAATATGCCCACTAGCTTTGCAAGCATAACATGGAAATCTAAGCATGCCCTCTGGCCTCCAATATGAATCCCTAAGTTTTCAATGAAACCGGCATTCCTCCTCAGATAGGGTGGTACTCTTAGTCTGCCTATATTAGTTATGTCAATCTGTCATCTCCTAGTTGTCAGCTCTTGTTAGAGTCTGACAAAGACATACAAGCTCTAGCAATTTAGGTATATTTTCTTTATGTGTCAGCTTCCTGTGTACATTACTAGACCAATTCCTACTTTCCATAGTGTGCCTACACCTATTGGACATGTTATTATCATCTGGGACTTTTTCGAGGTCTCTCCTACTTTTTCTGAATTTTTTTTTCAATGACCAGCATTGAATGTTGGTCGGCCAGCATTTATGGCCACTTCAGGATCAAAGTCGGGCAATTTTTTGGTGCTTTTGCTATTTATTGCTACACCTCCCACTTGGAAAACACACACACACACTCTTCAATCTTCAATCTTCCCTTTGCAGGTGCACACTCCGACTCTCCGTGCTTGGTGTTGCCATTATCATCAACCTGGTCCAATGCTTTCGCTGACAATTTGAGCTGCGTGCAAGGACTGATCAATCCATCATCATTGCATTTAACATTCTTCTTCAATCAATGCAGTATTCTTCCTTCATCTTCTGCTCTCTCTCTCTCTCTCTCTCTCTCTCTCTCTCTCTCTCTCTCTCTCTCTCTCTCTCTGTGCGTTCGTGTTTCTCTTCCATTGCGCACTCTCACAGGTACTAACTTGATTTAACACTAATTACAGCAAGTAATCAATTCACATAAATTGAAATGCACACTTCACCACTTTAATCTTTGGCAATTGACGGCCTATTGGTGCCAAAACTAGGGCCCCTTACAATCTTTCTTTAGCTTTTATTGCAAATGGATGGAGTACAATTGAAATTCTCCAATCTCCTTCGCTAATCCAAGTGTTTCTCACTGTCGTAACTAACCAGCAAGCCTTCAAACCAATTTGCCCCTTCGTTTGCTTCGGAAATTGGCCTTCACCCTACTCCTTGCAAGACAAATTTAGCCCCAAATTGACATTGGCTAGCTAGCTTGAAATTCTTTAATTTCAATTACTGAAGATCAAGTCCTAGGCCCTCAATTTCGAGCATGTATCCCAAGGTAGTTGAAACCAGCCTTCCTCCTCGAATAGGGTGGTAAGTCCCTAATTACAACTTAATTACAGAAGCAAAGACAATGCACACCCGATTGGCCCCAAAATTGGCACCCCTTTCGGTATTTCTTTAGCTTTATTGAAGAAAAAGTTGATTTACAATGGGATTCTCCCAATCCCTTTCGGTATTTCAACTCCCCTTGCTGTCCAAAGTGACCAACAAGCCTTGTTGAATCCAAGTCATGGAGCTTCCAATTTCTGGAACACTTCTCAAGGCTGCTGTTAAACCCTAATTTTTGCTGTAAATTAGGGTTTATAACAGAGAAATCTGAAATTTCTCAACCTCCAAGGGTCCAAATGCTGAGATCTTTAGAGCAAGGCTATGAAATGACTCGGAGATGAGAAGGAAAGCTGTAGAGAGAAAATTCAGAGTTTTGTCGCGAAGAATAACTCAAAATCAGAAATCTGAAATTTCTCAGCCTCCAAGGGTCCAAATGTTGAGATCTTCACAGCAAGGCTTTGAAATGGCTGGGAGATGAGAGGGAAAGTTGTAGAGAGAGAAAATTCAGAGTTTTGTCTCGCGAAGAATGACTGAAAATCAGTCAAGTACAGCTGCTGCCCTGCCACAACAGCATATAGATGCAAAGAGTTGAAGAAAATCAATCATTTACTGCTGATGCCCTGCCTCAACAGCTTGTAGATGCTGTCTCCTGCTATTGTTTGGTCTTCTTTTGTCCCTAGCTGCCTCAAAAGATCCTCCAATGGCTGCAAATCAGACCAGCAACCTCCCCTCCCTCTCTCTTGCAGGCTGAATTTATAGAAATGCCTCTCTCCAACCTCTAAAGACGTTTTTCAGTCTTGCATGGGTATTTTTCACAAGTGGCAGCCTTCCCAAATGGTTTTTTCAGCATTTTTTTATAATTAAATATTAAATTTCAGCCTTAAAATACTGAAAATTAATCTAATAATTATTTCGGTGCCCTAAAAAATAATCTGACTGGCCAATAATCAAATTGGCTAGGCAACTTCCATTCTCGAGTATCTCTACGCCATCTTTGACCATCAAATTGGCGTTAGGTACCATTAAATGCCACTTCTCTAGTGTCACCAACTGACACTTATGGCCAAATAGATGACCTAGGCCAACAATTGGCACCAGATACCACCAAGTACCTGTGTAGCATACCTTATAGCAACCTTTGCCTTTGAGATCCCGTGATTTCCTCAAGTCTCGGGCTTGTATTTACTCTAACCCCAGTTATACCTCACATGTGCAACGTTTACTTAACCATGTGATTAAAAATTAATCCACATGTTAAGTGAGGTTTCAAAAATATATGTCCTCATGACAGTAGCTGTAAAACCCTAATTTCTACTACAAATTAGGGTTTATAACAAAGATTTTCCAATATCTTTATCTCTGATGACTCAAACTGTTGAAAAATGCTTAAGAGAATTGAGAAATGGCTGTAGAATGAGAAAGAATGTTGCATAGAGAGAAATTTCAAAGTTTTATCGCAAGAAAATCTAAAAAATTGTTGCTGTCCTACTCAAACAACCATGGAAGCTGTCACCTATAGCTTAGGACCACCAAAAGGGCCATTGCCCCTTCCTGTAGGGGATTTTATTTTTGCGGGCTTTCATTTTCGTTCTTTTCTAATCAATCTCTTTTTTTCGAGCTTTTTCGTGCAACATATCCATTTTGCATATAAATAGTCTTACTTAAGGAGTACAACACATTGCATTTACATGAACACACATCAAGAAAACAAAACCAACGGAAAACTAGTAAAATATATTCGTGTCAAATAGTTGCAAGGTACACTCTTCCTAAAAACAAATCAAAGATCCCAATGCATGTAATCTCTTAGACAAAATCGGGCATAGTCACATGACGAAGTGTATAATAAACATATATATAAAAGTAGTAACAAAATGAAATGTCTAGAGTCTCTCGAAAAAAAAAACACACTCTCTCTCAGCATGGTACCGGTCCACACACTATGGTGGACAAGCACTCCCCATAGAGCACATCATCTATTTCTAGACATATGCAATGTCTCATCTCCTCTGCACTCGCCCGCGCCAAACCACCACACCCCGCAAACACATCCAAAACATAGTCGTAGCGTTTCGTAAATGTAGCTAGTAACCACCTAACCATATTACCAATCACATATCACCAATCAAGATACAGAATCTTTGCGGCCATGCAAGTAGAAACAATGAAAATACCATACAAGGTAACCTAAGAGCAAAAACATGCAAGACTACTTACCGAAAGAAAAGATGAGACCTCTCTGCTCCGCCTCTGACAATGACACCATCAACGTCCATGGGAAAGACACAATCATCCATCATGTAGCTACGATACGCTGGAAACAATCTCTCTGAAATCTTCTCCCCAGCCTCTCTGTCGTAGCAAGGCACAACATGACCAGCACGATGCCAAAGACACACAGTAAGATCAAGTATCTATTCACGAGTGGAAATAGAATAAGTGATCCATGTTTTTATTTAAAGCATATAACATAAACTTTATTTAGAACATACAACCGTACGTTCAACGTATCCAACTTTGTTATCTTACCGCCTCTCTAGTAACGGGATGTCGATAAGCCTTGGAGTCACACATGAGTGTCCAAGTGCGGTGAAGCACAAACCCCATCCTTGCCGCATCCGTAATAAACTCACCTATATGCTCTGCTAAGCACATAGTGACTAAGAAACCCTGGTCGGCCAAATACTCGCGAGCAAGGTCCATACAACCCATAACTAGACCCTTTGAGAACGTGTTCCACTTGGGAATAGTCATGCCCTCTACAAACAACATTGGCATTATGATATATGAGAAGTGAGTTTGATGTAAACCTTGTGTGATAGAAAGCATAACTTACCCAATGGGATGGGACCTAGAGCATCCATAAGCAAGCTTGTAGGAAAATCCGCAAATATCAATCAAGCCACCTCTTGACATGGAACTCCATCTTTGCTATAAAGATGCATCTTTTGTGTTGCAAAAAACTTGTTGATGCTATACACAAAACAACATAGTCATTAATGCAAAGTAACCGATGATGCAATGCTATATGCAACATGTAAATTGATGTTCTTGCAATATGTAGTTGTCATGTCTACCTATCAAGGGCAAATCTATCAATTTGGGTCACATCCACTAATAGAGCATCGACATATGTTTGATACTGGAACCCTGCAACAATTATCTCAAAGTAATTTATTTTTAATAATCATACACGAATTTCAAGTTAATATAAGACTTCTCACCTACTAAACGGGTCATAGGTCGCCTCTCCCAATTCTCTCGACCAAGAGATGAATCTGCAACAAAGGAGGTGGTGGGCGCCATAGAGGACTCTAGCACATTTTTTCTCCCTGGATTACCTTGAGTACCCTGGGTGGCACCTTTGGTAGCCTTGGTTGCTTGCTCCTCTACAGTGGTGGGTGCGGTAAGCGGTTCATGAGTATCAACTCCCTCCTTGAATCCTACATAGTATCATTCACCCTTAGACTCCCATGCATGAGCACAAAAACTATTGCTACAAAAGCGACAAGATGTTTACATAGATTGAAGTACTTACTGTCATGCAGATCTTTCTCTTGCTTAGGGATAACCCCCACAGGGTAATCCAGCCACCAAGGGCAAACACTTGCCTCCCATGCCGTCAATTTTCTATCACGTAATGATGGAGAATACATAGTGTTCTCGTCACGAACATCAATCCACTCTCTTGTGAATTGCGGAGCTGCATCCAGCCTCTTCTCTTCTACACATTGTAGTATCCACCTGCAACATTCTTGCCAATTACGCAAGCAAATGCATGCAATCTAATATGAAAATCAAACACACAATCTAATATGAAAATGCATGCTAACCTATAAATCACATGTTTGGCTGAAAACGTAAGCTCTGGCATCTTCTCTGCAACATCTGAAGATTTCACTCCATCCAAGAGGTGTACAAAAGCCTACACAAGTTTCACAAACGCTTAACATTAGCACATATACATTTTAAGAAAGAACTTAAGAAAGCAATATGAATGCATTGCATTGAGTCAACCTGCATGACATGATTCTTCATGTTAAGCTTAAAGAACTCCTCAAATGAATCTGGTAGCTGTGGACCTTCTACTTGTATCCTATCAATCTGAAGTAGTGCCTCCGAATGCAAGTGAGCCCAATATGTCTCTTTCTTCATGTAAACCCGAAAGAGCTTATAATCACCAAAATGCGGGTATTGGGGGTCTTTGGCCTTTGTGAGACTCATAAGATGCAACAATATTTTTTTCCTGTGATGCACAACAATATACGCAAATAGAAAGCATTGAAGAAAAAAGCATCACATACACATACCTTGCGTTATATATACAAATTACCTTTCCGCAGGGATTTTTGAGCTTGTGAGACGATACAGCTTGTCTCTTGTGATCTTGAGCATGCTTGCATCATCCCACTTTAGCCCAAATAACAACTTAAAGAACTCATCACCATTTTGGGGATTAGCAATGGATAGGTATTTGTAACCCCTATCCTTAAGGCGCTCCTCTTCCACCCTTATAGCCTTCTCCAAACGTTTCTTCCTCTCTACCTCATCTAGACCAAGAGCCTCAAGCTTAGCAGTTTCTTTTGAGATGAAGACATGAAATCCATCCTATCATTCCAAAAAAAACTAAATTAGAGATAGAAAAGCACATCTCATACAAGTGAGCCATAGAAAGAAAATCACCTTCCATACAAGCTGAGATATTAAACCGCAAGGAGAGTTATACCATGGAGCAACACCATGATAATACCTTGCCTCTATACTCATCTCAACCTCAGCCCACTTCCTCATGGCCGGGCTCAATCTATCTAGAATGGAGTCTTTGTTTGCAATACCAAACTTTTGAAACATATACACCTCATGCGCAATATTTGGAGTAACATGAGCTCTGGCAATACTATTGAAAACAAACAAAAGCATAATATGAGAATGTAAGTGTAACATATTACAAAGAGGAGCATAGTTAAAGGAAGAAGACTTACGCGTTGGTGGTGTCTAGTGCGAGTAGTAGCTCTGCTTCCTTTGCCTTGGGCACCTCAATGAATTGGCACCGTACACTAACATGGTAGTGAGCACAGTCGGAGTACTCTGTAATTGAAAACCAACAAACATAAGAATGGGATACGAACATTCAATACTTGCATGTATAGTGGACAACTTACTTTCCTTGATGCGTTTCCACCACGTTTTAAGCCTGTGGTTTCCATCCCAAACCAAGAACTTTTTACCCTTAAGGTCTTGCCACTCTCTTCCAAGAGCCCTCTCAAAATCCTCATTTCTTTGACGCCATATTGGACCCCATTCATCTAGATTGCTGGCTATCACAGACATGGTCTCCCCTCTCGGACCTTCAACTGACACAAGGAAGTGTCCCATAGTCTCAAGATAACCAGTGGAATCAAAGGAAGGAATCAACCACTAGGCATCATCCGTAGCAAATCTGACTGCCTCATGAGCCACTAATCTGCAAAGAGGCACAAGAGGAGGTAGCGTCCTCTTTTTTATATAAAATTGACTCAGCACATCCTTCATCAGTCCTAGAGAGACTTGCTTGCCTAAGTTCCTTGAGTGCTTCTTTTCTTTTTCATCATCATTCTCCCTTTGATCACTATCACCACTCACCTCTTCTTTGTCATCTAGACTATCATGCTGCACATTAGTCTCTGTAGGAGCAGATATTAATAAGTAAAAATAAAAAAAAGTAGCATTAAACCAATCATATTTAATACATAACACTGAACAAAGAGTCATATGCAAATGAAATGGACACATAAGTGACTACCTGTGTGCTCCGCAACCCCGTCAATTGTATTGGAGTCCCCATCCACTTGTGCTTCGTCATCAATGTAGACACATCTTTTTGGACCACGTCCTTTCTTTGTTGAAGGAGTGTCCACTGATCTCAAACGCGATGATGCTTCTTGCTCTAAGATCCGCCCAGGAACACATCCTGAACGTAGCTTCATACAGACTTCACGACTACTATGAGGTGACACACATTTCTTTCTCTTTCTAAGCACTCTTTCAGGTGCCATAACTTTCTCTACACACTTACAAATAGATACACAATCAACCTCTTTAAGATTAACAACACAATCAATCTCTTTAAGATTAGCAACACAATCAATCTCTTTAAGGTCACGGAACAAAGCCACGGACGAAGCCACACGCTTGTGCATAAGCCCACGGATCGTCCGCGCGGAAGCGGACGATTGGGGGGTTCAATCTCTTACCTTATTCTCACGAAGCATATGGGACGAAGCCACACGCTTGTATCCATGGGGGGTTCAATCTCTTACCTTGGAGGCCCGTCGGACGGCATACGGGACGGCATACGGGACAGTTGCCATGGGGCATAAGCCCACCCATCATCCGCGTGGACGCGGACGATTGGGGGGCTTCAAGGTGTTACCTTGGAGGCCCACACGACGGCGCATACCAAATGACGGGACGGCATACAAGACGGTTGCCACGGGGCATAAGCCCACCCATCGTCCGCGCGGACGCGGACGATTGGGGGGCTTCAAGGTGTTACCTTGGAGGCCCACACGACGGGACAGCATAACCAAATGATGGGACGGCATACGGGACAGTTGCCATGGGGCATAAGCCCACCCATCGTCCGCGTGGACGCGGATGATTGGGGGGCTTCAAGGTGTTATCTTGGAGGCCCACACGACGGCTTAGCCCACACGAAGCATGACCAAATTAACAAGCTAAAGCGTGACAAAGCTTAAGCATGACCAAAAGGCAAAAGACGAAGCGTGACCAAAAGACAAAGCGTGACAAAGCATGACAAAGCGTGACAAAGCGTGACCAAAAGACGAAGCGTGACAAAGCTTAAGCAAATGACCAAGCTTAAGCCCACCCATCGTCCGCGTGGACGCGGACGATTGGGGGGCTCAAGGTGTTACCTGGGACGGACGAAGCCGTTGATCGTCGCGGATTAGGAGGCCACGGACGAAACCGTTGATTGGGAGGCCACGAACGAGGCCACGGACGAAGCCGTTGATTGGGAGGCCACGGACGAAGTCGTTGATCGTCGCGGATGTTGCAGGAGTTACGAACGAAGCGAGAGCTGCAGGAGTTACGGACAGTCGCGCAGGATACGAAGCCGTTGTGGGGCACCGTCGTGAGCTACAGGAGCGAGAGCTACAGGAGCTACAGGAGTTACAGGAACGAAGCGAGAGCTACAGGAGCTACGGAAGCTACAGGAACGAAGCGAGAGCTACAGGAGCTACAAGAACGAAGCGAGAGCTACAAGAGCTGCAGGAGTTGCACAGTCGCGCAGGATACGAAGCCGTTGTGGGGCACCGTCGTGAGAGCTGTAGGAGCTGTAGGAGCTGCAGGAGTTGTGGGGCACCGTTGTGAGAGAGAGACGGAGAGAGGGAGAGAAGGGAGAAGGGAGAAAGAGAAGGGAGAAAGAGAAGAGAAAGAGAAGGGAGAAGGGAGAAAGAACGGAGAAAGAGAAAGAGAAGGGAGAAGGGAGAAAGAGAGAAGGGAGAGAGAGAGAAAGAGAAGGGAGAAAGAGAAGGGAGAAGGGGGAGAGGGAGAAAGAGAAGGGAGAAGGGAGAGAGAGAGAAAGAGAAGGGAGAAAGAGAGAAGGGAGAGAGAGAGAAAGAGAAGGGAGAAAGAGAGAAGGGAGAGAAGGGAGAGAGAGAGAGGGAGAGGAGAGAGAGTGAGAGCAAAGAGAGAAGAGAGTTGAGAAAGAGAGGAGAGAGTTGAGGAGAGACTTAATAACCCTAATAAAGAAGTTAGCCGTTGATTGCGTAATTAGGTAACTAGTTGGCCGTTAAATAATTAAATAATTAATACAACATAAATAAATTATGAGTGCATAAAGGTGAGGGATGGTGGGTGGTTGAGTCGTAAATTTTTCTATTGATTTCTCTCCGCTTGTAGTGACGGTGAACTGTTGCCTTCTCTTCATCAAATACACACTGTGAGCTATATTCAGAGTTTTCTTCTCTTCATCAAATACTAACCCACCAGAGGGCACAACATGTTGAGTTTTGCTATTTTGACATGGAGACTAGCCAGTGATTGCTTAGAGCACAGGGTTTCATTAAGAAATGGGGAGATTCTTTTGAGTGAGTACTATCTACAGAATCTATTGCCTCCAACACAAAAATTCCAGGGGTTGCAAGCCGTCATAGAGAATGATGGTGGAGCAAACAATGTCACTGTGTCTCCAAGATGGGATCATGAAGGGCATGCGCACTATCTAATTGATAGTACATTATCAGCCACCTACTCTATCAGGCACTCAAGTAACTATGTGTGCATCTCTAACACTATTGAGTCAATAGAAGATGAGATTGACAACTACATTGATTGTACTCCAGGTTGTAGCAAATCAACTCCAGTGTGTCTTGACGTACACTCAGATAACAAGAAGGATGTTGATGACACAAATGTCGGGGAGGACCTATGTGTGGGCAGCCAAAGCGAGGACTTATCTTCCTATGATAACTCGATTGCAGCCTTCATTGAGGAGAAAGCTAGAACGGGTAGATTGAAAAAATTACTAGCGCTCTGTGGACCTCCACGAAGGGTGGATGAGCTCCCAATCGAGTATAATGGCACAATTGCTTTTGAGCTTCCAGCCACAGATAGCAAGAAACGAATGATGGGTATGGAACAAAAATATGATGGTCACCTGTGGTCGCGGCCCTCACAGACAAATATGGCAATTGAGTGCACTGTGCGCTTGAGCTATTGTCTTGGAAGTCTTCAATGTCTTAGGATCACTTGTCCTTACTACATAACAAAGGGAAAATACAATGATGTTTTTTTCCATGGTCACTTGGATAGAACCGTGAGCATGGGTTATCCTGCAAGTGAGGGAAACTCCAAGATAACATGTCACTATTGTCTTAATGTTGCTACTTGTGTAGCCATTTGCAAATGCATGATCTATTATGTGTTGCCACTGCATCCTACAATGACACGTTTGGTGATCCATGTTGGGGAGCATGCTCACAGTGTTCAACATGGCACTAAGAGGGCAACCCTTGACAAGGTGCGAAGGCTTGTGAGCACGGTCCTAAAGATCGAAAAGGGAGGCCCACGAAAAATACAGATGCTAGTCGCTCGGCAGATGTTGTTTGAATCTTTAACAAAAGAAGACGAGTCGGAGGCGACAGAGGTGGATCTTAATCATTTTCTAGAAGAAATGATGCCACTTGTGCAGAATAAAGGGTAGGCTTGTGCATTATTATTTTCTGCTTACAATGTATGTCCTGCATTTGAAATAACCCTCTAATAAACACATAGGTTCAAAGGCATTGTTTCACAAGAAAGAGCCAAACAAGGTCAGGTGGTTGGTGATGGGTATGACAACATACTTCTTTTGCAAAAACGTTGTGTCTTCCCATTTTTCCATGGAAGTAGATTTCCAGGACAAGGTGATGCCAAGGAGAAGTGCTACTTGTTTAAAATGTCCACCAAGGGACCAGCATCAGGGGTGGACTTAGTGAATCGTATGAGGCGAATTGGGACTGGAGATTTACGGCGTGCATGTGTGCACTTTGATCATAAACATAGGATTGAAGGGTGGGCAACTATGTCTTGTTCAGTTTATGATCACGGGTATGTGGCAACATAATGAAAGCTTTTATTGAAATTAAATTGTTGTTGATGAACACTATACTAATGTATCAATCATGAACTAGCATGAGAGCATTGCAGGTAATTGCAATATGTGAATTTAAAGAGGAGGATGAAGAGTCTCAAATCCTGTTTTGGAGAAATCTGAATTCTGTCATGGTTCAATGTGGCCATGATCCACCTGACTTTGCTGGATTTATGTCCGATGAGGCAAGTGCGAATTGGATGGCAATAAGGGCTGTGTACAATGGAGGGCCTCATAACATAATGGAAGGGAGGGAGCGTTCTTGTCTTTTTCATTGGGAGCAAAGTTTGCAAAAGCATACCAAGAAATTAGTCACTGTGGATAAACAAATGCACCACATTGAATTGTGTGAAGCATGGAGGCTAGCAACGACAACTCAACTAGCCTCACTTCAAGCCTCTGCTATCCGAGATTGGTGGGCACGAAATGTCAACAAGGAACACATCAAGGCTTTGGATAGGTGGTTGAAATGGTGGGAGCAAAGCATTGCCCACTGGGGAGGAATTGAATCTCATGTAAGTGTGACATTTTTTCCAGCTCATTAAGATTTGTTGCACAATGTAGCAATGGGGAGAGCTACTGATTCTATTTTTGGATTTGACTCCGCAGGCTAACAAAAGTCCTTGGGAACATGCTCAAATTCCAAGCATAAACTTATCAGAAAGTGTCCATGCTAGTTGGTTAGCAGGTGAGGGTGGAAAACGAAAGATATCACTTTATGATGCATGTGTTAGTGATGTTTTGAATGCATATATTCAATGTGCAAAGAGGTTGGGCTATACCACGGGGAGGTTTATTGGATCTGGGCCTTCTATGGAGTCTTTGTTGGCTAGTGCCAGCAAAAGGGAATCCCCAAATCCCTCCTCTGTTGCACGGGCGTTGCAAGGTGTTGTAGCTGGAAGTCCTTTGTACGAGGAGCCTATAATGCAAGGTGATAGGGAGACTGTGCAAAGAAAAAAGAAGGGAGGTGGAGCAACTGTAAGTTCTCATAGACCGGGATACGTGATGGAGTCAAGGCAAAGGAAAATCAGGGGCAGGCCGCGGAGTATACAGTTTGACGATGGAAAGATGGAAGAGATATGTATCCAAGAGGATGAGGAGATACCAATCAAGCCCTTTGCAGGTGGAGTAAGTGCACCAAATGCGGAAACGTCAACTCACGTAGAAGAGGTAGAAGTGGCACTCCATCTTTGTGGCCAGTTGATATAGGAACAAATATATCGAAGGAAGAGTGTAGCAACCTAAGACAGGCTGGTTTCAAGTTTGCCTGCTTTAGCTTTACAGCACCACCAAGGAACGAGAAGAGCAAACCTCCTATTTCTACAGAATGTGGTTCAAGCGGGAGAAGACGCAAGTGGAGACATGGAATTTCCAAAGATGCACAAAAGAGAATAGAGGCAGCTGGTTGCATGGTTGTGACATTCTTGGAGGAGGTAGTGCAACTTGAGAGACAACATTCAGTATTTCGAGTCTTGACAGAGAGTTGTTATGATGTGCACATCAAAGAAGAGCCTAGGTGCACTTGTCCTGATTTTCAAAAAAGAGAATCTACCCAAAAGGCATTTCTTGCTTGCAAACATATATATTATGTGTACATGCACATACTTGGCCTTCAACCCAAGGAGCACATGGTCATACATCAGCCTGCACTAACCCCCACAGACCTTGCCTTTGTGTTAGGGCAAACACGTAAGATATGCCCTGTTATGTAGGAAGCCCAACGTAAGCATGGCTCATTCATTGTTCTGGAGGACTCATCATCATGCACTTCATTAGGGTGTGACATGTCATTTTTGTTACATGAAGATCTTGGAACCTTTCTAGATATTGTACTCCTTTTGGGTAATGCAAAACTTTGGAATGTTATTATTTGTTGTGATTATTCAACACCATTGCTCCCTTTATTGTGAATGGGTTAGTAATGCATGATGCGCAATATATTTTTGACATGTCATTTGTAGAAAGCATCCAAGGTTGTTTCAAAAAGCTCTAAAAATCAATTTCAATTGCAAAAGCACGAAATCAAAAGCTTACAAAAATAACACACCCCTTCCTGTATGTTGTCACATGCACCAAGAGTACCTTGGGCTGCTATCATCTGCTCCTAGAGGGCTCCAAACTACTCACTTGCTGTACAAATGGTCCTTAGTGGCTGAATCACATCAACAGCATCTTCTTGCTCTCTAACCACCTCCTTCTCTCTCACAATGGCTAGAATAGACTTCCACTGGCCCTAAAAAACGTTTTTTCCACTTGCATGGGCAAGTTTAGCCACGTGGCAACCTTCTAATCCTATTTTTCAACATTATCCAACTTATCAAATTAATTTTTAGAATATTAATTTTGAAAATCAAGTTGATAATTATTCTAGTGCCCAGAAAAATAATTCCACCACCTAATAATTAAGTTGCCTAGGCCAATTTGTCTTCCAAGTATCCCTAAGCAATTATTAGCCCTTAGACTAGCATTAATTAAATCTCTAAGGCCTAATCTCTAATGTCATCACTAACATTAATGGCCAATAAATTGGTCTAGGCAAAATCTAACACCAAACACCACCTAGTACCTATTAGGCATAACTTATTATAGCTTTTGCCTTTAGCATCAACTGATATTTCGAGGTCTTAAGTCCCACACTGTAAAATAATTAACTTGCACCTCACATGTGCAAGTCACATTTACACATTTGATTAACTTTTAATCAAATGCTAAGCAAAGCAATAAAATTTCACATCCTTGTGACAAGTCACCCCCTCGAAATCCTTACAATCGTCCTCAATTGCACTACAATGTGCTAAAGCATCAATTGCCATTACTGAAAATACACACTCGCATCGTAGTCAAAAAATATGTGCACCTATCCCTTAACCATGCTCATGCCCTCTACATGTCTGAAATTCCAATTACTTAAATGAGTTACAAACGACACACATGAATCACAACCACTGTCAGAACCGTAAGGGATGCATCCACATGCCGAAACCCAACACTATTCTAGCCACCAAGGCATTATAATGCATAAACTAAGCATAACTAGTGTCTCATCACAATGATGTACCACATGATACTCATGTAAGACATACATCAACTACAAACCACATGTAACTTAGGCAATTGTACTTCTCTTGCATCACTTGCAAATGTATATTGCATATCATCCATGTATTCCATGCATGCCTTGCAAATGCACATCACATCCAAATTTACATTCCATGTATTCCATATATGCTAGCAACCGTGTTTGCATACCAACTCACAGTGACTAGTATATTGAATAGTAATCCCAATGGCAAAAATACTATCAACATATAGTACCTTGGATGCAAACCAAGTACATTCAAGATCCACTTTATAACTTAGTTGTCCATCACTAGGTAAGTGGAGATGCAACCTTCCCATTGAGCATCAGGCAATACTTTGGACCTTCTATCCTCTGCTAAGCTTGGAAGAGCCCGATCCAAAATCGGCTCTAACTGAAACACATCAAGGTAAAGTGCATCACTGAGAATGATCTACCAAGTCACCCTCCTCCATCCATTGCATCCATCATAGGTGAAATAATACTAAAACTTAACCTAGAAACACATGGAAACTTCACCTCTAACTTCACTTGCCACGAAACCTCTACAAGGTTCTAGGCATTTTTCTCTCTTGAGAATTGCGATGCTTTATACTTTCACATTGCCGCAATTCCAACTTAACTAAATGCAACATTGCATCCAATTGACTAGCCCCTCATGTACCTAACATGCTAAGAGCACCAAATGCATTAAGCACCATTCTTATTTGCATACTTTGGACCATTGCAATATGAATCTGCATGGGAATTTCCATACTACTAGCCATACCAAGATACATTTTTCCATACATTGCATGCATGAATAGCTGCACTTTTCCTCATGACCAGCATTATACAGAGCATTTGCATAACCAGCATTAATACCGTGAGTCCCAAACATAGTGGGCTGCATATATGCAGTGCCAAACTTGTCAATTTGTGCCCCAACATCATGCAACATTACTATACATGGGTTATGCATATTACCAGTCATACTAGGATACATTGGGCCTTACATACCATGCATTGGTTGCTACAAACCATAAGGAGTTGTATCATACATCCCCATATGAGATCCCTGACCCACCATAGCATGGAAACTAGTGCCACCACCAAAGTACCATGGCTGCCCCATCATTGCATACATGCCCTATTGTCCATAAAGCATTGGATTGGCAGTTCCAAGTTGGCCTTGAATATGCATCAATTGTCCCACTAGTTCATTTGCTTATGCTCACTACCCACCTAGAATATCATGCTGTTGTAATAGCTCTTTCTTCGATGCATCTTGCTGTCCCGAAGCTCTTGAAGACAATTTTCTCTTCTTGCCTTTGTTTCCCTCCTTTAAGAGGTTCAAAAAGCACATGAATTGGGGATCATTTGCCAACTGCAAAAACATTTAGTTGATAGCCTTAGTTGATCTTTAAACTGGTCACATGGTTGCCTCCATACGTCATACAATACTAATCCTACCATACGATTCATACCATATGACGATACGTTTCTGTACAAAATCATACAGTCAAACTAACCTTTTCCGGCCACCGTGTCTGGCATGTTCCTACGTGTTCCCACCCCCTTTTCCACCTATGCACTCCTCCCCCAACCCCCTTGGATACCATCCAACCAAGTTTGACTGTTTGCCCTATTTGATTGTTTAACTCTTCTTAGATCTCTCTGTTCTCCACACTCTTCTCTCATCTACAAAAGGTGCTCCTTTCCTCCATGCTTCCACACCGATTCAGCAAGCATTTGCTATTCTCAACTCCCTCTCTTGGATCTTGGATCTTGGTGGTGATTTGTGAAGCTCTAGCCTCTCACTCTCTCCTCTTTTCTATTGGAAATGGAGAGAGAGAGAGAGAGAGAGAGAGAGAGAGAGCAAACACAAGATAATGAACAAGAGTGGGCAATAGTTCCATACTCCAAAGATGCAAGTGCTAGAATGATAGAATGAAAATAAGATAGGTCTTAAGTAAGTTAGACCTATCCCTATCTCAACTAGAGTTATTTTAACTCTATAACTAACTCTAGAAGTGGTGACACAACTTATTAATGTAGTTGTGTTCACACTACAAACCAACTAACTAAAACGTTGGGCACTGCCCATAGAATTGGCAAATTCTAAGACCCTCCTACAATGCCAATGTGGTCAAGATTGCATTCTTGCATGGAGATTTGCATGATGAGATTTACATGAAGTCTTTATGTCTTGAAGCAGGTCTTATGTGAAGGTTTCACAGGATGATTGGTCCACAGATAGTTGGTCCGCAGACAGATGAGCAGAAAGCCGAGATGGCCAAGATCCCTTATGCATCAGCCTTGGGCAATTTGATGTATGCCATGATAGCCACTCTACCAGATATTGCCTTTGCAGTTGATGTTGTGGCACGCTATATGGCTACACCTAGCAAGAAACATTGGGATGCAGTGAAAGGTATCATGAGATACCTAAAAGGCACAGCAGATATGTGTATTTGCTATGGCAGCCACGATACAGGAGTTGTGGGGTATATAAACTCCGATTATGCAGAACATGCAAATAGTAGGAAGTCTACAAAGTTCCAAGGACTTTCAAAAAGCCTCAAACTTCTCACAAGGAAGTGCTTTGGTGAAAATGTCTGCAACATTCTCTTGTGTAGGGACATACATCAAACTGATCTCTCCTACATAGCATATTTCAATGATATAATGATAATGTACCTCAATGTGTTTTGTACGAGCATGAAATAGAGGATTTCGTGCCACTACAATAGCACTCTGACCTTAGTAACATGGAATGGGGGACAAGAACGGGGAATGGCTAAAAGCAAGGAACAGGAACAAGGGGTGGGATGGGGGAGGGAACGGCATACATAAATAGCATTTGAAAATATATACATGTGATGTGCTGGGTGGATGTGTGGGGAGAGTAGCAAGGGATACCCATTTTAATACTTCCCATCCCATCCCCATGTTAGAGCCCTCTTTCATGGTAACAGGGGAAGGCAATTAATTATTATTGTCCCCATCTCCATTCCCATCCGTGTCCCCAAAACCGGTCCCATGTTACTATGTGTGTGGATGACTGTATACTACCAAAGAACATATGATGTGCTGGGTGGATGTGTGGGGAGAGTAGCAGGGGATGTGCTGGGTGGATGTGTGAGGAGAATAGCAGGGGATGCCCATTTTATAGCTTCCCATCCCATCCCCATGTTAGAGCCCCCTTTCATGGTAACAGGGAAAGGCAATTTATTATTCTTGTCCCCGTCTCCATTTCCATCCCTGTCCCCAAAACGGGTCCCATGTTACTATGTGTGTGGATGTATGTATACTACCAAAGAACATATACATGTGCATGCATGCGTACATGTATTTTCCATTGTAGAAAAATTACATATGTAATGTGGGCTAATTTGATTCGACTTCATACAAAATATACTGATTTTATATGTGTATGTGTTACAAAAGGGAAAGTCCTTGGAAGAAGTCCCAAAAAAAACCCAACAAAAACCCACCCCCCAAAAAGACACCCACTCGATTTTTTTTTTTAAACCCTAGACAAGGGGACAAGGTAGGGCATGGCCGAGATGGGGGGATGGTTGCAAGGGACGGGACGAGGGACATCCCCGTTCCATTTCGACACATCCATTCGGGACAACATTCCTGCATTCTGGGGCCTCGGGACGGCACTCCCTGTTACTATGACTCTGACTGTTAGAAAGAATGAGTATAGGACCCTCTAAAGAAATCTATAGATCAGCCAACAATCTACGCAGCCATATGCATTTCACTGTTGGGTGAAGGTTGCCCTATACTCAACCTCACAAGGCGAGGTAGCCATTGGAGGCTATTTCTTGCTTAGCCATGAAATGCATAAATGGCCTAAAAAGAAATAATGTCCACTAGTAGACCGCCTAGTGTCTACATCACCCGCCCAATCTAAATCACTATAAGGCTATAGGTGCCCATCTCCCCCCAGGAAATAATAATGCTTGTGACTAAGTACCTTGCAAATATCTGAAAATATCTGAAGATCCACTTAACAGCTTGCCAATGTATGGTTCGTGGGCTGTGCATATACCCGCTCACATAAGATACTACATATTGAATGTCATGCTTTTAGTGTCAAGCAAAAACATATACCCAAAGTAAAGCAAAAACCTATGGTGGACCGGCAATGGTCCACATCGTCAACCCAATCTAAATCACTCCAACAGGTAAGCACAAGATCTGAACCATCTATACCTACTAGATACAAGAGCCCTAGATCGGAGCCCCCTCAAGAACCGCAAAATCCTCAAAGCATCCTGCCAATATACCTCTTTAGGTTCAGTCAATGAACCCAACCAACAAACTAATAACATAACACAAATCAAGACGAGTGTTGAGAAGCCAAAGCAAGGACTCAATAAGCTACCTATAACAGGTAGCATCCACCAAAGGAGAAACAACATGGGTTGTGGCCTTCCAGTTTGAATCCATAGGAGTCAATAGAGACCTGCATCTGTTCATCTCAAACATAATCAAGAGCTCCTACACATACCGTTGCTGAGAGATGAAGATCCCCAATAGAGTCTGATAGATCTCATGCGCTAAGAAGAAATGGAGAAGTCCCATGTCTGTCATCTTGAACTATCCGTTCAATGCTTCCTTGGTTGTCTTGACCATTTGTACATGATCACCTGTCAAAATCAAATCATCCGCATAGAGCACAAACAAGACATGTGCCCCCTCTATTGTGTGGACATAAAGCTGTAGATTGGTCATGGAGTGCCACTACCCCAATCTCTATTGGAGGAATGAGTCTATCTTCTAGTTCCAAGCACAGAGAGCTTGTTTGAGGCCATAGAGGGCCTTTCTTCAACCTATATACTTAAGGGAAAGCCAGGAGGCTGCTCAACATAGATTTCCTCCTTCAAATCACCATTGAGAAAGGCAAACTTCACATCAAGTTGATAAACCGGCCATCTCCTATGGTTGGCTAAGGCAAGAACGGCTCTAATGGTAGCCATTCAAGCTATAGGTACAAAGGTATCATGGAAATCCACCCTTGGCCACTATGCGAAACCCTTTGCAACGAGCTGCACCTTGTGCTTATCTAGAGTCCCATCACTGTGATATTTGGTCTTAAAGACCCATTTGCCACCAATAACCTTCCTATGAATGGATTGAGGCACAAGATCCCAAGTGCCATTCCGCTCAATAGCATCCAACTCCTACTCCATAGCCTTCTTCTAATGTGGTGACTGCAAAGCCTCCTTCGCAAAGGTGAACTCTCTGTCCTACATAAGACGTGTCATCAGATAATAGTTAGAACAAACAAGCTCAATGGAATGGACTTGGTTCCTCTGAGAACACCGCAGGCCATCCTACCACTACCACTCCTCAAGGACCCTCTCAATCCCTACCTCACAGGGTGTGTCATGTGCCCAATGAGGAGGCCAAATCGCTCCTCATCACTCTCCATCTACTGAAGTCCCTGGAACATCCACAAGCAAGGGCTCATGTGGGGTGGCCACTAGTGAAAAAAAATCCTCATCTGAAGAAGAAGCATTCCCAAGAGGCACTTGCTCCAAAGGAACAGTCTCTTGTGCCCAACTATCTCCTGGATCTCCAAGTACAGGGTGCTCCTCGCTCCCCTCTAAAGCTAGGACCTCCACAAATCGCACATCATGACTTGTGTAGACATCTTGCTTAACGGGATTATACAAGCAATAGCCTTGGGATTATGAGCTATAGCCCACAAACACTTGTCTTTTCGAAGCCACTTCAAACTTGTCCCTTTGAGTCTTCGGGATATGAACATAAGCATCACATCCAAAGATCTTGAAATAAGAAACATCTGGCTTGGCTCCAAAATAAGAACCATGGCCAAAGTAGATGACCGATTGAGGATGTGGACAACAATAGCCACAACCTCGGCCCAAAGACAGTGAGGTGTCTGACGATGCTCCATCATGGTGCGAAACACGATCTACACAAAACCTAGCAAGCTAATTAGAAACAAACTCTCCTCCCTTGTTTGACTACAAGGTCTTCAACTTCTAGCTTGATCGGTTCTCCTCGAAGAGCAACCAATCCTTAAAGTTGGAGAAATCCTCCAACTTCACAACTGCACCAGAACTAGCCGATTGCCTATCCGACTGCTACTAACATGGCGATCTGATATGGCTGCTAACGTGGTTGCCTGTCCAAGGGATGACCAAATAACCATATCTCTAACACAAATAAGCATCAATTTTAGAGTACCATGTACAAGGAGCCTGTTTAAGACCATAAAGAGCTTTACATAGCTTGCATACCATGTGCTCTTTCCCCTTAATCACAAACCCTAGAGGTTGTGACACAAACATCCTCATGAAAATATCCGTTCAAGAATGTTGTCTTAATGTCCTATTGATGTACTTTCCAACCATAATTTGCAAGCATAGCAATCACACATCTCACCATACTCATACGGGATGTAAAAGTTTCCCCATAATCTATACCCTTCTTCTAGACATAGCCTTTTGCTACCAACCATGCTTTGTATCTGTTAATTGTACCCTTAACCTTCCATTTGAGTTTAAAAACCCATTTTGTGCCAATGGCACTCTTGCCATGTGGTAAATCCACAAGATCCCATGTACACCTAGTGGCAATGGAGTCTAACTCATCCTCCATGGCTTGAATCCAATGTACATCTTGCTAAACTTCGTCCAAGGACGTAGGCTCATCATCATCCGACAATGAGCTCATGAATACATGCTTATCACAATCATCTGCTTCTGTAATATCAGCCAAATGTGCCCCCCCACATCATGTGCTACATGTCTAGCAGCCCTTCTAGTGCAATGAGGTAAAGGAGCATCCATTCCAAGAGTTTGTAACAGCCATCTTGGGATGGCCCTAAAAGGTTTACGACTGCTACACTATGGGAGATTTGACTATGGAAGGGCTCTCTACAACAAAATGCAGTAGTCTACTGCTTAGAAGATGATGGCAATGATTGGTAGACTGCAAGAACAGGCTGTAGATTAGTTGCCAACAACAAACATGAACATCTAGGTAGTCAGGGCAAGTCGCCAAGACTAGGCACTAGCCAGCAGCACCACAAATTGAGATATTTGCCAAGGAGGGGTGTAGACAACTATGAAAATTGAAGACACAGACCAACGGGTGGAAGATCTATAAAACAAGATTGAGGTTAAGTGAAAGGACTGACTTCTACTTATATCTGTGGATTGTCCCAAATTAGGGTTTCGCATACAGGACATAGATACTCTAGGAAAGTTAGGTAATTTAATGAAATGTCTAGTGATAAGCATGTTTTGACGCTATTTCATTGAGGTAATCAATTTATAATGCATTTTTACCTCAAGATCCCCTCTCATATACAAAACATAGCTCAGTCCATAATACCCCGAAGCGTCCCACCCCAAAGTAGCCAGGGCATCACACAAAGGGTGCATGTCAACTAACCAATGGTGTACCAAAGACTGCAAAACATAGCTTAGCCCATAGACCCCCAAGGCATCCCACCCCAAAGCAACCAGGGCATGTCAATTGCTTAATGGCCTACCAAGACTACAAAGGTGATGGTTATCTTAGTTTTGGAGCCCAAAGGGCCACCTCCAAAGAGGCCAAGACATCAGACAAAAGGTGCTCGTTGGCTGCCCAATGGCCTACCAAGACCTAAAAAGAGGATGGAATCACTTTGAGCTTTTCTTTTGGGTTTAAGGGGGGGGGGGGGGAGGATTAGCGAGATCAGGTCCTAGTTGGGCAGCCAATCGGACTGCCACGTGGCAGTCCGACTTGTTTCTGACAGTCGGCTGCATTTAATGCAACCGACCTGCATATTTTGGCGCCCAGTTTTTTGGCTATTTATAGCCGATACTTCAGCAGTCTTCAGGCACTTCTGTACACAGGTTCCAGGCTGGAGATACATGCATATTCCGTCTCTGTTCGCAAATTTCAGGCAGGAGATCGTGCAGACTGCAACGGACTTCGAGGTGAATAGCAGGTTGCATCGTCGAGGTGGAGACGCAGTCCAACGCACTGCGCCCGTGTATATATCTACATATCTTTGTATACAGCACACTTATACAGCAGATCTTCATATTCCACTCTCTTTCTCTCTCCTCTCTCTGCGTTCTCTCTCTTTCAGTCTTACGCTTCCACATCGCTGCACTCTGACATGGTATCAGAGCAGTGTAGAAGGGCTGGCTGAGTGAAGAATCAACCTGAAGAGGAGTTTCCATCGCGACACAAGGCTGCATTTCCAGCGTTTGAGGGCGAGCGGGAGGGCTGCGCCTCGGAACAAGGCTAAAGCGAGCGTGAGCGCCCATGAAAGGAGTCCAGTTGATGGATTTGCTACTGTTTGCTGCTGTTTGAAGAGGAGGAAGGCTGAGTTTTCAGTCTTCAAGTGCAAGTTTTGCTTTTTCATCGCCTCCGGCGAGTGAAGAAGGTTCAGGACGCGGAAGAAAGAGCCCTAGCAGGCTGCGTTTTCACAGTCAGAGGGGGCTGCTTTTGCGTTTGTGAAGGCATTACAGGTGAAGATGTCTGCAAAGATTGACTTGGAGTTCCAGACGATGATGGACCGGAAGGTGCCTGTCTTACCGGCTCTTCCCGCAGATCAAAAGCTCGATGGCGACAACTATCGCATCTGGCGCGTAATGATGTTGGCCATCCTTGAGTCCTACGATTTGGCGAAGCTTGTACAGGAGGAGATCGACCGGCCCTCTGTGAGAGATGAGTCCAAACTCTCTTCTGATGCTCGTGCAGAGTTGGCCAAGGCACAGTCTCACTGGGACAAACTGAATGCCCGAATTCATTCTTTTCTTTTTCTGTCTTGTACTACAGCCGTGATAGCCCACATCGAGCACTTGACGGTGGCTCGAGAGATATGGCTGGAGCTTGATCAGATGTATAACCGGATGACCCTTATGAAGCGGGTTTCTTGGGAGGTGCAGATGGGGACCTTGTCCGTGAACAAGTCTTTCTCGTTGCGGAAGCACATCAACAAGCTTAGACAGCTTCAGATGCAGGTTCAGAATGCGGGGAAGCCGATTTCCTCCGAAGACATGGCGATCACACTCTTGTCCCAGTTGCCGCCACGATTTGGTGCTTTCTACTCCACCCTTATTGCTTCGGGGCATGAGTCTACTCTTCGGTGAGAAGAGCTGGTTCCTACGGTCTTGGACCAAGAGGAACAATTGAAGGGACAGCATGCTTCCAAGTCGGAAGCCTTGACAGGTCAAGTCTCTCAGAAGAAGGGGAAGGACCATAAGAAGAAGAAGGAGGACAATAAGTCAAAGAAGGACAAAGAATCCACATGCCATATTTGTGGAAAGACTGGCCATTGGAAGAAGGATAGCCCTGACAAAGACAAGATCCACCAACAAGAAGGACACGAAGGATTCTGGAGCGGTGGCTGCACCCTCATCAGCTGCGTTTCTTCATCTAGCTATCATTGAGGACTCACCGAATGCTTTTGATGCTGCGATAACAGCTCCCCAGGCTCGAGAGTGGATCGTTGACAGTGGTACCTCCCAGCACATGACTCCTTCATCAGTTGGTGTTGCCCAGTTGCGACCTTCGCATGGGCAGATTCTCATTGGAGATAGCTCTTCGATGTCTATTGCAGGACAGGGTGAGATGCAGCTTATTCCAGATGGACGTGGTGGTACCCATACCTCAAAGGTCTTGCATGTGCCAGGTTTAGGATACCATCTACTTTCAATTCATAAGATTTGTTCCCTTGGACTTTTGGTGGAGTTTGACAGTGATTCGGTGCGAGTCCTTGATCGTGGGTCAAGGAAGGTTCTCTCATCAGGATATGAGGAGAACGGCATCTACAAATTGACGTCTTCTACCGCCCTCCCTACTCTTCTTCTTACCTCTCAGACACAGTCAGAGTTATGGCATGCTCGGTTTGGTCACCTCAACTATGATTATCTTCGGAGGGCGTCACGTGGACAGCTTGTTCGAGGGTTGCCGGATCCCCCACTTCGGCCGTTGATGGGATGACCCCTTTTGAGGCATACTTTGGGACTAAGCCCGATGTTTCTTATTTTAGGGTTTTTGGGTGTGATGCCTATGTTCACATTCCCAAGGCTCATCGTGATAAATTTGAAGCAGCTTCCCAAAGACAGGTGTTTGTTGGCTATAGCTCTCAGTCCCAAGGCTATCGTTTGTATGATCCCGTCAAGCGGGATGTGTACACCAGTCGAGATGTGCGGTTCGTGGAGGTTCCGGCCATAGCAGCGGGTGAGGAGCATCCCTTTCTTTGTAAACGCCCCGAACGACGTAGTATGCTTAACAATTATGATATTCGCTTGTTTTCGAGATTTAATATAAAAGAGAATGAACACTTAAAGCTGAAAATGAAAATTACTTACAAAATTACAGCCATGAAAATGTAAAAGTAATGGAGACAAGATTGAGGGTTGAAGATGGGCAACCCCCCCCCCTCCCCCCCGAAGGAATGTATTTCTGCTCAACCCAAGTCCCTTAGGGAAGAGCTCAGTTACAATCAACCTGAGAGTGAGAAGAAGTAATTCTCACTCTCACAAGATCATGAAAAGATGTACAAACACACATGCATTATCTATTATGCAATGATAAGAACTGATTTCTTTACAGTATGAGAGAAGAAAGAGGGAAAATCAGCCTTTCTCCATCGTTGAACAATAGTACATGGATAGGGCTTGCTTCTTGTTGCTAAAATGGAAGAAAGAGCTTGAGAAAAAGGTGCTGTAATGAATTTACAGGCTTGCTGTCCTGTAAAGCAGCAGTGATAGAAGAGGGAATATGGAGGAATTTGATAATGGATAAGTGGGGAATGATGATGGGGATGGATGGGGTCAGTTTCTGGCTATCTGTGAGTGCTGTAGATCAGTTTACAGCAAAGAAAAATTATGCTGAATGAAGAAAAACGAGCTCTTATTTATAGGAGAGGGAAGAGCTAGTACAAAAGGGGAAAGTGGAGTAGCACAAGACAAGTGTCCAGCCACATGTCATGAGATGTGACAAGTGGTGGGACACTTGGAAACTTGTGTGACAAGTGTCTTGACACTTGTCTCTTCTCTATGGCCTTCCTTTTTGGGCTGAATACTATCAAGAATAGAAACAACCAAATTTAGTAAGCACAGTCAGAGTACAGAACTTACTATTTTTAGAATGACATCCCTATATTTTAGGACTAGCATTTTTAGGCTAATTCGAGGCTCCTAAAATTTAGGGACCTCCTAAAATTTAGAGATCTCCTAAAATTTAGGGACCCCCCCAATATGGGTGTCATATGAAAGCTTTTTCCGTGTACATCGCAAAAACGGTATCAGAATCTTCATGTGACTTTCCTATGCAAAGAAATGTGCATTTCAAGCTTTCAGCCCACAAATGCACATTATACAAACATTTCATGAGAGCCATCTTATTGATTGTAACTGTCTGTTCTGGTGGATCTAGCCCACACTTCAAGGCATCAATCTTTTCTATGTGCGAGTCTAACCCTGATATGCGTGAGTTCTGGTCACAAGCGCCCAATCGGGCCATATAGGTGGAAGTGTGAACTATCTTTTCTCTAACCCACCGCGTGGGTCCACCATAACCTATGACCACTCATCAATGGCCAGCTCCAATGCACTTTTCTTTATATCTAATTAGTGCAAAGAAAATAAATTTAATAAATCATTATATAGACAAATTAATGAAAAATGATACAAATTCTATTTCTATAGAGTTGTGACATTCTTGGAGATCCAGGGGAGAGTTGGGCTCCCGAGACAATTCCTTTAGAGCCCGGCCTTTTGATTCCGATTCTGTTTCCGATACAGAGTCTACTATTCCACCGGTCACCCCCGAGGAGTTACCACAGGTGGATATCCTAGAGTCTTCAGCTGATGGAGAGAGACGAGGAGAGATCTGGCCTCCTCCTCGTTGGGCCCGTGACACACTCCGATTTTAGGGATCGAGGGGGTCCCTGAGGAGTGGGGACCGCAGGATGGTCCGCGGCGATCACAGAGGCACTAGGCACATTCTACGGAGCTTGTTTGCTCTAACTATTGTTTGATGACCCGTGTTATGCAGGATCGAGAGCCCACCTCCGTGAAGGAGGCTTTACAATCCGCACCATGGAAGAAAGCTATGGAAGCCGAGTTTGAGGCTATTGAGAGGAATGGCACTTGGTCACTCGTGCCTCGCCCCCCGAATAAGAAGGTGATTGGCGTCAAATGGGTCTTCAAAACCAAGTACCTTAGCGATGGTTCTTTGGACAAGCACAAGGCTCGCCTTGTTACTAAAGGTTTTGTACAACGCCCAGGGATTGATTGTCATGATACTTTCGCCCCCACTGCTCATATGGCGACTATTCGAGCTGTTCTTGCCTTGGCTGGCCATAGGAGATGGCCTGTCTACCAATTGGATGTGAAGTCAGCCTTCCTGAATGGTGATTTGAAGGAGGAGATCTATGTCGAGCAGCCTCCTGGCTTTGGATCTTTAGATGGGCAAGTCTACAGGTTGAAGAAGGCCTTGTATGGCCTCAAGCAGGCTCCGCGTGCATGGAACGAGAAGATTGACTCGTTCCTTCAGTCACAGTTGGGATATCGGCACTCCAAGGCCGATCCGCAGCTTTATGTACACACTTCCGAGGCTGGTTGTGTGCTTTTTGTGTTGTATGTTGATGATTTGATTGTCACAGGCGATCATGCACAGAAAGTCAAAGAGACGAAGGCAGCTTTACATCAGACATTCGAGATGACGGATTTGGGTCTACTCCATTTCTTCTTGGGCCATGAGATTTATCAGTCTCAGAGGGGGATTTTCATCTCTCAGTAGAGATATGTACAGGAGCTCTTAGTTTCTTTTGCGATGGAGGATTGTCGGACCATTTCTACTCCTATGGATCCGAACTGGAAGGCCACTTCACATTCAACTTCTCCCATGGCGGATGCTTCCCGCTATCGTCAGTTGATTGGATCATTGATTTGGCTTCTCAACACTCGTGTTGATCTTTGTTTTGCTGTTGGGCTCTTGGCGGGGTTCATGAGTGAACCTCAGATGGTGCATTGGCAAGTTGCCCAGAGGATACTTCAGTATTTGAGGGGGACATCTGATTTAGGGATTCATTATCCAGTAGGCACAGGTGGTTCAGATCTTGTACTTGCAGGTTGGAGCGACTCGGATTGGGCTGGTGATATGGACCACAGGCGGTCTACAACAAGTTACTGTTTTACCTTCGGTGCAGGTGTTATCTCATGGAGTAGCAAGAAGCAGCCCACAGTAACCCTCTCGTCTACTGAGGCGGAGTATCGGGCCGCATCTTCCACCACATGTGAGGCTGTGTGGCTTCGAAGATTGTTGGAGGAGCTTGGCTGCCCCCAGACTCGTCCTACTTTGCTGTAATGTGACAATGAGAGTTGCATTGCCTTGGCACGGAACCCTGTTTTCCATGCCCGGACGAAGCACATCGAAATCCAGTACCACTTCATCAAAGAGAAGCTTCTGGATGCGACCATCACAGTGGAGTACTGCAAGACGGAGGACAATCTTGCAGATTTGTTTACGAAGGCGCTTCCCCAGGCTCTCCTTCGGAGACATTCCAGATCCCTCAAGCTTCTGCCCCGCCCAAGCTCTGAGAGGGGGTGTTAGCGAAATCAGGTCCTGGTCGGGCAGCCAATCGAGCAGCCAGTCGGACTGTACAGTCGGACTGCCACATGGCAGTCCGACCTGTTTCTGACAGTCGGCTGCATTTAATGCAACCGACCTGCATATTTTAGCGCCCAGTTTTTTGGCTATTTATAGCCAATACTTCAGCAGTCTTCAGGCACTTCTGTACGCAGGTTCCAGGCTGGAGATACGTGCAGATTCCGTCTCTGTTCGCTGATTTCAGGCAGGAGATCGTGCAGACTGCAGCGGACTTCGAGGTGAACAGCAGGTTGCATCGTCGAGGTGGAGACACGCAGTCCAGCGCACTGCGCCCGTGTATATATCTGCATATCTTTGTATACAGCACACTTATACAGCAGATCTTCATATTCCACTCTCTCTCTCCTCTCTCTGCGTTCTCTCTCTTTCAGTCTTACGCTTCCGCATCGCTGCACTCTGACAGGGGGGTGTTCTTGTTGATTGTTGTTCATTTGTTTTTCGCTTATTCTCGTCTGTAATAACCGATTAAGGCTGAGAAAATTCAAATCTACTGAGGGGGAAGAGATGAGCAACAAATTAGAGAAAATTTTAAAACTTTACCATAAGAGAAATGCTTGCACAGCAATAACTCCCTGTTTCCAGCCCCAAAACATGCAATAGATCAAGTCACCCTACTGTAGTAGCCTCAAAAAGTGCTATAGATCATGTCACCTTGTCATTCTCTGCCCCAAAAGAAAATCCCTAGACCTCATCACCCTATTCCTCTCATGAATCAGCTACTCTCTCCAAATCCACAATTGAATTCTTCATCCTCACAAGTCATATCTGCATCAAACAGCCCATAATAGCCTTACACAAACTTGCATGGCTCCCAAACTTGACTAACTACGAAGTTCAAAACCTCCTCATGCAAATTCAGCCTCTAGACTTAATTTTCAACCAAAAACTATTAATAAAATTGGAAAATGCATGGCCCCTATCCAACCTTTAACATGTCCAATCGGAATTTTTAATTCCTAATCTCTTTGAGCCTAAAGGCATTGAAAACTTTCCACAAACCTTAATTAGAGACACTAAGTCATTTATTTTCTTATCCCCATGACAAAAAGTCGTTCCCAAGGGGGTACTCAATGTCCCTGACCAAAATTTGACCTGGGTATGCCATCAGCGCCTATCACCCCAACTTCTACCAATGCCCCACTACCCAAGCTAGGATTATCTGTAACCATGACACACATTCGACTTCATCTCACATGTGCATAACTTAAGTGTCCCAACATAAGTGTTCAAAAAGCATGAAGTTAAAAAATCATATCCTCGTGACACAAAGACCTAGAGTTGGTGTACCTATCTAGGGAGGACAATGTGGACAATGGCAAACATCTTCACAAAGGCTATTTAACTGCCTTCCCTTCTTCTACATTTGCACTCCTTCACAATTCAAGCACACCTAAGACAAAGAGGGGTTTGTGATTTAGTGGTCATAGCCCTACACTAAGTCAATGAGGAATATTAGGAGCTCAATCTAGTGTTAATCACTTTGGGCTATTTGGTCTTTTTTTATCCACTTTTTGGTCAATGGCCACCCTTGCTTTAGACCCTTTCTAGAACTTTTTTAGTTCTTATTAGCAATCTACAAACCGCCTTGTCCATTGGGTGACTACTCGTTCAAGTATTAGACTGTTTGTTCTACCTTCATTCTCCCAATACCCTCACTATGATCACTCTATAGCACATGCAAGGGCTATTCTTGTATCAAACTTCTTTTGCATCAATCTGAGTTCTTCACCACCTTCATCTTGCTCTTCATTGTTCTCATCTCTTGATTACACTTTCATCTTCCATTGCCATTTTGATACAACTACCCTCTCTTGGTCTTCAACCACTTCGAGTGGAATAGAATGATCAAGATGGACATTGTGAGACTGGACCCAAAGAGGATATTGTTTAATCCTTGCCTACCACCAAGTAGAAAGATGACGCATAATCAACACCATTTTGATTTCATAACACAACCTCCATAAATGGGTACTCATTGTTCACAGCATCCACTATGCCATTGGACAAATCTACACTTCATCACACCAACTGAGGATAGAGACTAGTAGTGGATACAAGGGGATTGTATCTATCAGTTCTATCACCAAGGGGTGGAGATAAAGAAACATTGCACATGCCAATGTAATGATTGTCTATCTCATATTTAAGGGAGATACCATTGCCACTTCAAAGAGGCATTAAAACCATTATGTTAGGTGATGGAGTTCAAGGACCAAAGATGCATGGAGCTCTTCTTATTAGAGCTTGATTGTCTTAGAGAGGTCCTCCTACCAGCCAACAGCATAACACTCAGACCCATCTTGCTAGGGATTCATGACAAACTTTTTCAGCACAAATACCATTACGCTCCACATTATCACAGCCTCCATTGCACCCTCAAGAGTCAAGTACCCATAGACCAGCTTCAAGAGGAATCACCCTTGGCATAGCCACAAGGGTACCTTGTGTGAGATGCCCATGGTGCCACGCCCACCAAGAGCTCTCACCCACAGCCCCCTTGCCACCTGCCAATCAGAGCCATTATCATTGTGTCAAAGGAGATGACTCCCGCCACTTCAATCTCTCTATCTTACAACAGCTCATGAGAGAGACTCTGATCAAAGTACAGCAAACTTACGATAGCTGTACGGAAATTTCTACATTTAGTCGGCTTAAGTAGGAGCGATTTCATCTTATACCCACAAGGACTTGAGAATTTTTCATGCTTACACCTAGATGGTACTATGATTCTCGAATTGGGACCAAATGGTCTCTGACATGATATCTTGGATTGACTAACATGTCTCTCTCGCATAATGAGAAATGTTACGAACATGAAGCCTGAAATACCAAGCAGGTGATATTGGCGAAGTTAAGGAAGTGAAGAGGAAACCTTATAAATCCTGATCAAACAGCTCGCCGCAATACAAGCATGGCATGATGTTTTCAGAAAGAAAGTGGGAAGAGAAGTAGACATTACTTGGGAGCTTGCATGAGTCCCAGCTTGAAGGGCCCAGATTGAAGCTCGGCCCATCTGTTGGTGCAGACGTTGACAGAGAGGCCTAAGCCGTCGGCATAGAACTTGGCAGCCCGCGGCACGTCCTTGTGCAGCATCACCACATACTTCAGGAGAGCCATTCATTCCAGTGCGTCTAACACTGGTTGATTTCCCTTCCTCTGCACATCACATCATCATCATCATCATCTTCTTCTTCTTGCACCAGGTAACGTTTGTCTTGCCTATTCCAAGTTTAAAAAATCATCCCAAAGTGTTTAAGGCCTACCAGGTTCTAGCCCAAGTGGTTTGAGTGTGTGGGCGTGTACATGGGTGTGTGAGTCCAAACCTTGCATACAACCTACAAGCATCTTACATCCTTCAAATTTCAAGCCTTCTCAAAAAAGGAAAAAAAAAGGATTAATTAATACCAAGACCCATTAGCTCAAGTGGTAGTGAGTTGGCTTGTAAAACCCAATATTAAAGGTTCCATTCTCATAGGTAACATGAGATGCCTTGTTGACCCCGAGGTCAAGGGTTCCATTCTCACTGGCTGTAGTGAAGGCACCTTATACAATGTAAAAAGTGACTATGGCTCAAGCCACTTGGCTGACCACCAAGATGGGCATTGTATCCGGCCCACATGTTGCATTAGTGGTCAAGGGTTTGGGTGCCCTTGAACTACAAGTCTAGATGTAAGCCTTGGTGTTCAATTCATACACATATCTATTAGCCTCTTATAAAAACTTAAAATTTTGTATAACTTCCATATAGGGAAAGACTTAAGTACTCTAAATAAATTGCACTTAGTTAATGCAAGAGGCCATCTTTACTAGTTATGTATTTACAATTTTTCTCAAAAACTTCAACTCTATCCAAACATCACATAGTATTTGCAACTTTTCTCAAAAAGGTCGGTGCTATCTTAGCCTCATATAAACACTCATCAATGAGTCTACAAAAGCAGCTCCCAAGTGACTCTTAATTCTTCCATGGAGAACCGAATCTTTGTAAGACTATACCTTCCTCAAGATCACATCAAGATAGGTATCCCTTATTTTAATTTACTCTCCTTTAAATTTAACACAATCATTAAAAATCTTCCACCAACTATACACATTCGAATACAGACCCACTTTGTTCTTGGTATTTTTGGATCTGCTCCAAAGAGACCTCGCTGTTGGGCATTCTCAAAGAGACAAGTTACATTCTCCTCTTTACTCTTTTAAAACACACAATAAGGAGAAATGCTATTAAACTTAACAATTCTACCTTTTATAGAAAATTGATTGTACAAGAACTCTCCTAGGCAAGATGCAAAAGCCTTTGAAACATACTTAAATCTCATTTTTCGAACCTTTATTGAATAATGCAGAAAGACTCTCTTCCAAGTGACTTGAGCTTGTAGCAACCACTGCATAATGTTGCTAGAGAACTAACTTCTCCATCTCAGATGAACTAACAATACTCCTCTAACATTGGACCAAATTTTTTGAGGATTTTCAAGTCTCAAATAGGTTCAAGTTGGCCAATTTTCCATCTTTTACTCCAAACTTCTTCCAACCATTCAATTTCCCTATCAATTAAACTATAATGTTGTTTGAGGTCATTGACCTCTCTGTTCGAAGAATAGAGAGGTCTTGGATCAAGGAAATAAAGATATCCACAAAAGCATGCTTACAAATCCATAAAGACTATGCTAAAGCCAAACTGCCTTTTCTATCTTCTCTACAAATCCAAGAAAGTCCTTTTTGTTGTTTTGACCAGGGCAATCTTTAATTCCTTAATCATGAATCTAGAAGGCATGTTAAACAATTTACCTTCCCAATAGACTTCACTTATAACAAAGAAGGGGTATTTTCACAATAGTATAAGTAATGGTTAATTAGTAGCTCAAAGGGTTTGATGCTCATTAGCCATAGAATATATAACCAAAAATAGCTTGAAGCAAGGCATAAAGTCACACTCTTAGACCACACTAAGTGAAGCATGGTGTATGAGGGTGTCCAACTATACAATTTGCTAAAGGTAGAAATCATCTCTAACACCTAGGAGGGAAACTCTTAGTAAGACACATCGCATCAATTTTATGAACACAAAAGAATAGTCATCCTTGGAAACAATAGCACCATCATACACATTGTCTTCAGCCACATACATAACAATCTTGACCCGTGGCTCACAAATCAAAAGCACTAGCATTGCAATCTACTCCAACTTCATGAAGAGAAGCGGGCAAGCAGAAGCTCTCACCAATCTACCAAGGAGACTTCAACTCCATAGTCTCATTAATCCCATGCATGTCACTAGCTTTGTATTCCTCCACAAGTCACCTCTCAAGAAGCTTCCATACTTCCACGAATCCTCAGCAATGGTTTCCAAGCCTTCAATATGAGCAATTGTAGCAACCTTTGATATTCCTCTTCAACACCTCAAACACACACTCTTGTATTCTTAGATTGTCCACTGCACCATTCATGTCTTCTTTCACGAGTTTTTCATCCTCCCCTCGATTCACAACCTATGGCCTCTTTATAGGCATCTCTAACACACGAAAAGAATTGATGTTTTTGTGAAAAAGCATTGTGAACTCAAAGGTGCCCCAGAGCCACACAACTTATCTTCACTAGATATGGTGAGCCTTATGTTCACAAAGCTTATAGATTTTATGACCCACACAACACAAAATCTTTATTTATGGTAGGAGCCCCATATTTAATGAGGTCCATATTTTTCCGACCTCATCAGCCACCTCAAACTCTCAATCTCTAACTCTTTGTCCATTTGCACCCTTTGCAACCACATCTTCGAATTCATCCCCTGTTGCTGCCACACATAACTCTAATGCCGGGCCCGCTACTTCCACTTCATCCTCTACAACACACAAATCCCATTTCAAGTCCACATCTTCAAGATCCTCTCCTACCATTTACAATGCTAGGTCTTGCCTCTCTTACACCCACTTGTCACTTCATAAACCTTCCCACCCACTTGCCACATGTGAACTTCCTCTAACAAACCAACAATTTAATATGGCTACATTAATCAATACTTGCTGATGACCAGGAAATCAGTGCAAATAAAGGCACAAAAATGTGCTCACATGGAAACATCCTTTGCAAAATAACACTTTGCTTTTGTACCCCCTTGTCAAAAATCAAATATGAAGCAATGTAAAATGTGTAGTCCAAAAGAGACACACTATAAAATGTTGCTAGGAAAAGGAAAGGTCAAACCCTTTTGTCTCATGCTAAAAATTGAAAGGTCTTTAGACCTTAGCCAATGTATGCAAATTTGAATTTCATAATTCAAGAAAGGAAAAGGAGGTGGTTGCAGTCGTGGGATTTGAGGAGGTGGGAGGTTGAGGTGGTTACACCCTCTCTTCCTTTATCTTCTCCTCTCACGATTCATTTCTCCTCTCTCATTTTGGCACAACTCTCATCTTTCTTGTTCTTGTTTCCCTCTCTTGTGCTTTCATTGCAAGATCTCATGGAGAGTGAGGAAGAGGAAGAGGGTGAGGATGGAAGAATTTCTCAATTTCTTGTGTGCCTTCCTCTTGTGTGTTTTGAGAGCATGGTTTTTGGTGAGAAGAAGAAGAGGTTTCTTGCAGGTTTTGTGTCCAGCAATGTATTTGCAGCCTCTACCTAGCCGGTTCGTGGTTCATATTTGTGCCGTGGCAGGGTGCTCTTCATTTGGTGCACTGGCCGGGAAAGAGGTGGTTATGAAGCCCGCAAGGAGACATACTCTAAAATATGAAGAGCTTGAATGAGAAAGGTTGGATTCTTAAAGGGAAGATGTGGTTGCAGAAATCGATGAAGGATAAGTTGAAGAAAAGAAAAATGGAGCAGTGTTGAGGACTGAGTCCCCCATCCAGTTCATCAAGCATCATTTCCTTCTTCCATGACGGCATGCTGAAGCCCCATCCATCCAGTCTCCCTACCCATTGCAATTTCCACCCTCCTCGAATTCTGCCCAACACAACGCCCCCAACAACTTCCACTTCCTCTCCGTGTTTCAGGTCCCCCGCCGCCTATTCCTTTTCTGCTTCAACTTCCGCACACTCTGCCCGTCCCTTCCCTTTATGTCCTCCACGATGTTCCTCATCACCTCACGGCTCCCCGTACTGCTCATTCTCCTCCACGATTGGTGGAAGGCCTACGCTTCCTGGCGGGAAGAGGGACAAGGATGATGCAAATAACACAGCCATTGCTCTACGAGAAGCTCAAGAGGAGATTGGTTTGGATCCAGTCTCCCCCATTCCTTTCGGCGCAGAAGAAACCAGTACACCCAGCACTCTCAATTGCTTGGCTCAATGGAGGGCAGGACCAGCGTCGCCTGGCTTCATCGCATCCACGTTCATACTTCCTCCATCCTCCTCATCGCAGTGCCACGCATCCACCACACGAGTCCAGCACGTCCTCCAATCCTTCATGACATGGCAGAATTAGTGAACCAGTTTTCAAGGCTGATGGCATTTCATATCTCATCCTTATCCTCAGGCTATAACAGAACGATCAATTTAAAAAAAAACAATTTAATTATCATCCATCCCTTTAAAATCTAGTTCATATGCTTGACTTTAACCCTCCTTGTATGCCTTTCGTTACCAAGAATCCCCATGCCCCTCAAACCACACACGTATATCTATGTTTCATTTTCTTTTCAGTTTCCGAGTTTTATTCTTAATAAAACCTTCCTTCTTGAATTTTCTAAAAAAATAACATAAATCGGGTGGGAGAACTCTATTTTAAAATCCTTCATAAGGGTGTGCTTACATGTAATATCTTTTTCGGGTTTTCTTCATGAGCTTTATAGTGTGGTTATCTTCCATTCTAACTTGAGTGTGACCTTGTTCTTGTTTGCAAATTGTTGAAGAGCCCTATCTTATGGGTTTTGTTTGTGGTTTTAATTGTGTTATTTTCAACCTAGGCTTCAACGTCCTAGTTGTGATTCTATTTTGTGTGTTATTTCCCTCCAAATCCAATGGCAATTCAAAGAAGATTCAAGAAAAGAAATGAAGACTGAAGACTAATGATGAAGATGAAGATTTGTCCAAGCTGATCGTGGTTCTTCTTCAAGTTTGTTCGCGGGGACGCTTCACACTTAAGCATGGGAGGAATGATGACCAGGAAATCAGTGCAAATAAAGGCACAAAAATGTGCTCACATGGAAACATCCTTTGCAAAATAACACTTTGCTTTTGTACCCCCTTGTCAAAAATCAAATATGAAGCAATGTAAAATGTGTAGTCCAAAAGAGACACACTATAAAATGTTGCTAGGAAAAGGAAAGGTCAAACCCTTTTGTCTCATGCTAAAAATTGAAAGGTCTTTAGACCTTAGCCAATGTATGCAAATTTGAATTTCATAATTCAAGAAAGGAAAAGGAGGTGGTTGCAGTCGTGGGATTTGAGGAGGTGGGAGGTTGAGGTGGTTACACCCTCTCTTCCTTTATCTTCTCCTCTCACGATTCATTTCTCCTCTCTCATTTTGGCACAACTCTCATCTTTCTTGTTCTTGTTTCCCTCTCTTGTGCTTTCATTGCAAGATCTCATGGAGAGTGAGGAAGAGGAAGAGGGTGAGGATGGAAGAATTTCTCAATTTCTTGTGTGCCTTCCTCTTGTGTGTTTTGAGAGCATGGTTTTTGGTGAGAAGAAGAAGAGGTTTCTTGCAGGTTTTGTGTCCAGCAATGTATTTGCAGCCTCTACCTAGCCGGTTCGTGGTTCATATTTGTGCCGTGGCAGGGTGCTCTTCACTTGCCAAAGCTCCTCACCTCATCCTTCCAGCTCATGGCAATTTGTTGGCAATAGTCTTTTAGTGCCAAAATTTGTGCCATCTTCTCTTCCTTCTTCCCTCACAAATCCTTCTCGTAACTCCCTACTTGCAGTAGGCCTAGTTTCCCAATCCAATGCAGGTCACAAAAGTGCCATTTAGCAACATACCATGCACCATATGGCACAAAGCAGTCCACAAATACAAGCCACACTGGCAGCATGTCACATTCCTACTGCTTCAACACTCATTCTAGCTACTATCTCATCCATCAATCCATCAAAAAACCCCTACCAAACCAGCTCATCAATTGTACCTTCACAGTTTCCTCCATTTCAGATGCCCAATGATACTCAAACCTTAGCTACATTAGGAAACTATACTCAACATATAGTCCCGACAGATCTATTCACTCCACCCTCACTGGCTTCAGCTCCTAAAAAATCTCATTTTTCATCTTTCACTCTTGAGCAGCTCCATTTAACCAAAACAAGAAATCCAAGAAGAAAAGCAACCTCCAACTCTACCCCCAATCTTCAAAGGTTCTCAAGGATAGTTGCCTTGTCTTTAACTTCAGGTAACTCCCCTCATGTTGCCCTCATTGTCACTACTCTCAAACCTCCACCTCTCATCTCCTCCTCCAAGCCCATCACTCTCTTCAACTCTTTTGACTCTGAAGATGATGAAGTCATGTCCTTACCTAATCCATGCTACAAGAGCTTGGATGACCTCTATGTCCAAGCCAATATTGTAGTTGGACAAGCCTGAAATCCACCTCATTATAGAATTCCCAAGCCACCAAATTGTCCCTCCATCACTCAAGCACTCAGAGGCCATAAAAGCTCCTCATTGGCAAGCTACCATGCTTGAGGAATACAAGGCTCTTATTCAAAACCACACATGGACATTGGTTCCTCTTCCTCCTGGGCAATTAGCGATCAACTGCAAAATGGATGCTTTAGAAAAAGCTCAAACCACATTGTACCATTGACAAGTGCAAAGCTTGCATAGTAGCTTGTAATCTCAAAGAGATTAAAGGCCTCCACTATGAAAGCACGTTCTCTCTAGTACTATCCATGACTTCCTTACATGTATTAGTTTCCATAACTGCTCATTTCAAATTACTTCTGCATCATATCGATGTCAAAACTGCCTTCTTGCATAGTCAGTTAGATGAATAAATTTATATGTCCCAACATCCAAATTTTGTGGATTCTAGATTTCCTACCCATATTTGTCTTTTACATAAAGCCCTATATGGCTTGAAACAAGCATCAAAGCAATAGTACACTCACATTCATAGTCACTTAGTACACCATGGCTTTAGAAGGTTAAATACAGATCATAACATCTATGCTCTCATTCAAGACAACGCCGCCATTATCATAGTAGTGACCGGCCACCAAGACACTTTTAACTGGATTGCCAAGCCAACTCCTAAGAGCTGTTGCACTAGATAGGTGATAAGTATCACTAATTTCAATAGCTCCATCTAACCTTCCAAGTATTTATGATACTATTTTGTTGTAGTAGTTCAACTAGTATCACTCAATGCCTAAGACAACAAATCTACTCAGTTCTTTTGTTTCTCTTTTCAATAATTACTTCACAGGTAGGTCTCTAGATTGGGCACTAGAATGCTAAGTCTAGGATAGCTATGGTTTCCCCCAATCTTATAGGGGTAGCTCCTCATAATTTTGTCATGCCATACTTGTGGTGGTTTATCTAGGAAATTTGTTTAACTTAAGAAAGATTGGTTTCAAAATATAGATCCAATGGATCTATTAGTACATCTCCGTTTAAGTTCCTTTTAATTGTTTTCTTCTCCACCTTTTATACAATTAATTTCTTTTATTTATTTAATTCAACAAACATTCAGAGAAAATCATTTGACATTCCACTAACCAAGACTTTAATTCCCCCTTTTTAAAGCACAAACCCTCTTCGTATTGTGAAATCAGTTGTTGCTCTTTAATGTTTAAATAATTACTTCATTCTCATTTTTCGATAAAAATGTCATTCTCTTCTCTCTTTAAACTAAACATCAATCATGATAAAAACAATTTCTTTCTACACGCTTATGCTTACGCATCCACATTCATGGCCGCCATGATTGCCACGATCATGCCTCTCTCCCCCTTCTTCTCCAACAACAATGGCGCCCTCCTTCTCAATCATGGCGGTCATTTTTTTCATGCCTTCATCCCCTTCTCAATCATGGTAACGACCTCTCTCCATTTTTTTATTTTTTCCCTTTCTTTCTCTTTCGTTAACTCCCCTCTTAAAACCATATTCTCCAAACCTTATAATCCCCTCTTAAATGTCTAATTTGAAGATGCAAGTGGGAAAATGAAAAGTCTAATTGCCAATTGTCCTTCTCTAGTACCCTTAAGGTTATAACATTGCATCTACCTATAGTATCAAGTCATCCCACCATCCTTCTTTCCTTCTCACACTATAAAGACACATCCACTACCAAAGACGACAAGTACAATCGCATCTGTGTAGAATTTATTCAAAAATACGGTAGCATTGTGTCACTAGATACAATTGGTTTAAAATAGTTGCAATTTTTTTAAATGTGTCTAGATGTTGTAATTTCTCCCCTACTTAATTGCGAAGTGTCCTCACAAGCATAGCTACAATGAACATCACAAACATCCAGCATCACGAACACCGCTACTACTCATCTTCAAAAAAGAAAATATATTCTCCTCCACTTAGATACGAAACATCCTTGCGAGCATAGATACAACATTTGCAAAATAGCACATAGAAGACTAGTAGACACTGAAAATGTATATTTAAAAATAAAGACGTGTTTGATTATAAATTAAACAAGACAAATCATACAAGTAAGTTGTATAAAAATTCTTGCAAACTAGCATTCCCCTTAACTCACTCTCCCCACTAGAGTGCATAACATAGCTGCATCCAATGCATGGAGCATACCAACTAGGAAGCATTCTAGATTCATTAAGCAACAAGAATCGCTCTAGGCAACAAAATGCCACACTAATTTCCTGTTGGAAACAGTGTTTCTGAAATAGCGTCACTGATAAGTTCCATGCCTATCAAAGAATCCATATAAGGCAATCTAATACTACAATACCAAATAGTGTTTCTTAAATAGCGTCACTAATAAGTTCCATGCCTATCAAAGAACCTATATAAGGAAATCTAATACTACAATACCAAATAGGACTCCTATGGTTTAGCTGCTAACCTTCAATGTGCTACTAGAACAACCGGTTCAATGGTCCCTAACTCCCAACTTCCCTTTATAAAAAAAAGCATTTCTATTAGAACTTTTAGTCAATAGAGTATACATATTTATTCTTCTTCCCAAAAGATCCCACCCCAAAGAGATGCAGGGCATTGGACACAGGGCACTCGTTAAGGAAATCCCTACAGCAGCCTACCAGGACCTCAGAGACGATGGTTATCTTCTTTTGGTTTTTTTTTTTGGCCCCTTTAGTCTTTAGGGTTTTCTTTTTTTGTTTTCTTCTTGTCTTTTTCTTTGTCTTTCTAGAAGAATAAATAGATAGACTCTCTTGAACTTAATTTATTGTTATTTTAGTTTTGAGTCTATTGACTTATATGAATGACTAGAAGGCTAGGAATTCATCACTAATTGAACTTTCAAACATTTTAGCTCAACAACTTTACTTGAGGAATTTAATTTAGGACGGAATATCAATCACCTTGCCTAGGCAAATGAAAAGACAATTATACCCACCAGCTTAGCATCTCGCATCCACGCTATCCCTAGTCAAATTTTTGTGGAGAGAACATTGTTACTCAACTACCCTTCATCACTAAGAAAGCAACAAAGTTATAGGAGTAAAATCTATTAGATTCCTAGGTAGGCACCACATACATTGAAATTCATTGTTATGCACACATACCATCCCCTGAAATCACTTCTTAGTGCTAATGTCCCATCCAATGTGGGTGGACTCTCACATAAAGTGAAATGTTTATGTTTCTTTTGGTTGATTCTTTTTATTTTAAAAGTTTTGTTTGGTGTTGTTCGGTGTTCCTTTTGTAATTACTTAGGCTTTTGAATCTCTAAATTATCTCAATCAATTTATATTTGTGACTTTTTGTTATTTCAAACAAATAGGTATAGATAGATAAGATATGAAACAACACGTTATGTACGGGGATATTGCAACTTCAAGAATTGTCGATAGAAGTATGCAACAACGTCTAAATCAAAATGAGAACCAAATCTACATATAAATCAAACACTAATAACGAGTGCATTGTTAAAGGGTTAGATAAATAAGTATTGAAACTTTTCCCCGCACAAAGATTTTTCTAATTAATTAATTAATTATGTTTTGAAAGAGGATAAAATAAACATAAAAGAAGTTAAGAAAACAAAAGATTTAAACTAAAATCCTCAAACTCTCAAAAATCTTCTAGCACAAACAACAAAGTCAACCCAAAATCATCTATACTATCTAAGTCAAACCTATCAACTAAACTAGCAAATATAAGATGCTCATGAATAGCCTCTAGCATAGGCACATCAGAGGTCAGAGACCCACTATCAGGTGCATCACTAAAAACTTCCATCACATCATGGAGTGGAGTCGGCTACATCATCATAATAGGGCATAGGTGCCACTGGTGAATACACTATCATAATTGTGGCGCTGATAAGTGTAACCAATAGCATCCTACATGATAGTGGTACCATAACATTGAAAGTAAGTGCAATACTGCCAACACAAAAGCTACACATGCACATAAAGATGTCGATGACACTGTCTACAACCAAAGGGTGGATGGTATTGCAAATAAAAAATGATCACAAAAGAAGAACCGCGACAAGCCTCTCCCCTTGGTGCATATAAAAACCTGTCATGCATCTGAAAACGTGGAATACTATAAGGCCCTACATAAATTGGATCAGAACTATTAGCATCAAGACGAGGGTAAAGCGCACCCATCCATAGAAAAGCCATACATGCATCCATTAGCCAGGGGTTAATCTAACCACTAACCTAATTGTACCTAACTATCCTAAGTCAAAAATGTTTAAGGCGGAGGCCATTGACCCTAAATATCTCATTTTCAACATTAATATCTTGTACATCTAGAGAACCATTATCGTAAACTTTAATAACCTTAAAAGGTCATAACCAATGAATTTTAAGCTTCCATCATTCTCCTTAAACTCTCGTACTTTGATATTTTGATAATGCCAAGCTTTTCAGCATTTCTGCATGGCTTGTAAGCTTTGTAAAGCTAACAATTGTTCCTCAGTTAACCACACTAATTGTAAGATCCTTTGCTTCAATGATTCGGCTTCCCCTAGCCATAACAATAGAGCTACTCACAAAGTAGGCAATTCTTGCTTAATTGGAAAAAGTAGCATTAGTTTCATAAACTAAGTTAAATGGTGTATTTTGCACTATCACCTTGTAGGTAGTTTTGTAGGCCCATAATGCCTCATAAACGCTCATCCCAACCTCGCTTATGAGAATCAATTGTTCTAGTTAAAATCCCACAAATAAATCAATTAGTTACTTCTACTTGACCATTAGCTATGGGGTAATAAGGTGTTGACTTGAGATGCTTAATCTTATATAGTTCTGTTAATTTGTCAATTAAGCCATTCAAGAAATGGGAACCATGATCACTTACTAATTCTAGTAGGCAACCAAAATGTCTTATGATATTCTCATACATAAACTTAGCTACCTCAATGGCTTTATATGTCTTAAGTGCTTTTACTTCCATCCACTTGGTGATATAATTTGTACAAACTTAAATATATCGATTAGATCAATACCTTGTAGGTAGATCAATTGGACCCACAAAATCAATTTCCCATTTCTCAAAAGGTGCTAATGCCAAGATAGGGGTCAAAGGTGTAGCAAACTTTTAGAAGGTCGATTAGTCCTTTGACATATATCACATTTTCCACAATAATAATGAGCATCCTTAAATAAAGTAGGCCACCAATATCGAGTTAATAAAACCTTCCATGTTGTTAGTTCACCAGCAAAATGGCCACCACAAGGTTCATCATGTAATGCTTTAAGAACCATCGGAACTTCATCTTCTCATACACATTGACGAGCAATAAATACCTTCTCTTGGAAAAAAATTATAAAGGTAACCCCCTAATAATCCATAGGAGAGTGCTCGCATCAATACATGTCACTTTTTGCATTTATCTACACTAGGTGGATATCGAGTTGTATTAAGAAAATGAGCAATATCAGCATACCATGGAACTTGTGTCTCCACAGTAAAAAGTGAGGCATCCGATAAATCATCCTCTACACCTTCCTCCTTATTTGATGTTAATAATTGAGAAAGATGGTTTGCTAAAACATGAGCTCTACCAAGACTAGTAACTATTTGAAAATTAAACTCTTGAAATAATAACATCCAATGAATTACATGTCCTGAAAGTTCTACTTCATTAAGCAAGTACTTTAATGCTTCATGATCAACATAAATAATAAATTTATTCCCCAATAAATAATGATGAAATTTCTCCACCGCAAAAACCATTTATAAGCATTCTTTCTCAATGATAGTATAATTTCTTTTCGCATCACTTAGATTATGACTTGCATAATAAATCCGATGATCCACATTATTGTCATCGGCTTGACATAAAACAGCTCCCACATCATACATAGATGCATCTACATGAATATGGAATTCCTTCATCCAATCTAGGGGTACCAATACTGGTCCTCCAGCTTAAGAAATTCAAATGCTTTCTGGCAGACATCATCCCAGTTGAAAGGAGTATCCTTTTGTAACAAATTTGTTAAAGGTGATGCCACCTTAGCAAAATCCGAAATAAATCATCAATAATAATTTAGATGTCCAAAAAATCCATGTAATTGCTTAAGATTTGTTAGTGGTGGAAGTGTAGAAATCTTGGCAATTTTACCCGGATCCATAGAAATTCCTTTCTTAGAAACTATATGCCCCAATAGTGTTCCTTTTGGAACTCCAAAAACACATTTATCAGGATTTAATGATATACCTACCTCATCACTACGTTCAAACACTTACGCAATTGATCATGCATTTCTTTTGCTATCCCATAGATACAAAAGTCATCTAGAAAAACTTCCATCCACTGTCTGAAGAAAGTCCTGGTAAGCTACAATCATAACCCTTTGGAACGTTGTAGGTGCATTGCACAAGCCAAAAGGCATTACCTTATAAGCGAATGTACCCCATTCCGTAGTGAAAGTAGTTTTAGATTGATCTTCAGGATGGATTAGCACTTGATTGTAGCCACTAAACTCGTCCATAAAAGAATATAGCTCTTGGCCTGCAATCTTATCCGATACTTGATCTGTAAATGGCAAACGGAAATGATATTTTTGGGTCTTACTATTAAGCTTCCTATAATCAACACAGATGCGTATTTTCTTACTATTCTTCATTGGTACTACCACAATAGGAGAAACCCATTCACAATATGCCACATGCTATATAAAGACCACATCAAGAAGCTTAGTAATCTTAGCTTTGACTAGTTTTGCATACACAGGATTTGTTCTTCGTTGGCGTTGGGATATGGGTTTTGTGCATGGTTCTAGATCAATATAATGCTAACAAAGTTCAACTTTAATATCTTTAAGGTGAGTATAAGGCTAAGCAAAACCCCTCAACATGCGCTCGTAATACTTCTTCAAATCTCTCTTGATCTTGGGATTCCAATTGAGCCCCTAAGCTTAAGTATTTTCCTTCTGCCATTTCTATTTTAACTACTTTCACTTCGGGCTCTTTAATAACAAAGAGGCTATTTTTTTAGGCTTGATGATAGGTGAATCTTCTGATATTTCCATTGATACATTTTCAAGTAGACTATGCCTAGTACTAGGTTTTGGTTCTTCTTCCCTCACATTCATAGAGTGTGCCAAGGATAAAGCCCTATAAGGTACAATAGCTAGATTATCTTGAATACCCTAAGTCATTTCTATTGTATAGACATCCAATATATCTAATAATAGCTTACCGGTATAACTTCCTTGTCTTTTGCTCAAACCATGCAAAATAGGCTTTAATTTTTTGTTATACTTTACTGTGAACATGGTATTTATAGAGCCTATTATCTGAGAAATTTGCTCTTGATCACATGGAAATTGAGCATGTAATGTTCGATGATAATGATGTAAAATTCTATTTTGCTTTTCGAAACATTCTTAGTCATTCAAATCCCAAGACCATTGAGCATTGCTAAGCTTAAGGATTAATGAGTGTAAATCTTCATCTTCCTCACCTTGAATCCAACACCCTAAATAGTGTATAACCCGTTTCAGCTCTAGAAAGTCCTTAGGTGCAAGAGGTTCAAACCCTCTAAGATCTAGTTCAACTCCATCCCCATAAACAATAAAATCCATTACTATTTCTTTGGGATGGGGTAATACTACCTCATATATATTTTTGCAAGTGAGTTTTGCTTGATTTCAATTGCCTTCTATGATATCCCCCTAGCTACCCTTTAAAATAATGATATGGCTTTTGCCTATTGCTCATAGAGCACTTAAGGGAATGATATAGCCAAGGAGCAGTAGTAGAATTTTTCTCTTGCAATCCAATTTTAGAAGTAGAGACAGATTTACTTCTTTGATAAAATTCATTTGTTTGCTCACATTCAACTGAGCATTTCCTAGGAATAAGCAATATTTGCTCCATTTTTTGCACATCATTATTTAATTTAGATTCTTGCTCTTCTAAATACATCTCTAGAAGTGAGATTTCTTCTAGATATCACCTCTCCCTAAATTGGAATTCTGACTTTTCTTTTTGTAACTCGACAATTTTCTTCGCTACTTCATTCACAGTTGTCACTGCTACCTCATGTTCTATTTCCAAAGCCTCATTTAATTGTCTAGACTATCCTATCATAATTACCATGACATTCATTAAAAGTCTGTGAAAATCTATTTAAAGCCAAAGATGGATCATCTATATCATTATGTAAAATCAATTGTTGTAAAGGTTTGCAACTACCCCTGTTTCTTCTCTCTCTTTCTTTCTTTTCTAGTTGATGATAGTAATATCTTTCAGCTACAATTAGAAGTTGTTCGAGTCCAAAAGGTAGAATATCTACCTCATAAGGAAGTAACTAAACTCTCTTAAGGTTCGTCACGATCATTCTCAGTAGTATCGACTTCCTCCATAGTTATTGAGGAGCTTACTAAAATTTTGTCTAAGTGTGATGTTCTTGCCTCATTCTCCTCCTCCTCTTCTAAGTCATTAGTAGAAAAGATTTTTGATCTGTTATAAGCAAAAAATGCATCCCCAAGGTCACCTTCTTCCTCATCTTTACAAAATCCAAGACATGCTTCAAAAAATGAATCATTTAAATAATTGAATTCATGGATTACATCCTTAGGATATTTATCCTCCCTTGTTAAAACCATTAAACAATCTAGGGTTGTATCTTTTGAGGTGGATAACCAGTGACTAATATCGCTATCAGAGTCATTATCTAATGAGAAATTAATAGGATATCCACCACCAGTATCCACTTGTTCTACTTTATTAGGCTGATACACAATATTTGCCCCTACTTTTTCTACTCGTGCTGGTCGTTGTGCTTTAAATAACCAAGCGTAAGGCCCTTTGTTATCGGTCCTCTCTACTTCTGAATCATAGAATTCACTATTGGATTTTTCATCTATCTCACTAACTACTTCGTCTCTTGACTCCCTTAAAAACCCTTTTGTAATAACTTGTATCTTGACCCTATCATTGTTGTGATGATCAATCACAATTGAACCTTTATACCAATCATGAGTGCACCTTGCTTGGTATGACCAAGATCGACCTAGCAACACACAGTATGAAGAGATATTTGACAATGAGCAAACTACTAGGTAATTCACATTAAATTCTAGTCCAACAATTACAGATTTCACATTGTGAAGTAACCTTGAAGGAGTCACTTTCCTTTGATCAGCCACATGTAAAACTATATGAGTAGGTTCTAGATTCTTCAATCCTAATTCCTACATCGTTTGGTCTGTCATTAAATTGACTGTTAAACCACCATCCAATTGTACTTCATTCAACAAATGTCCATTGATGGTAGTGTCTATAACTAGTGCTCTTGGATCCACAAATAGATCTATAATTTTTACTTCCTTAGTTGCTTTCTTTTTGGATGCATTTGCAATTACTTTAGAAGCGTTAGTCTCGATTCTTTTCCTCCTATGTCGAACTAGCTTATGATAAAGCTGTCTTCAATATAAAGGGGCTATTTTAAGTAGCTGCCTCATGTTAATTATTAAGTTTATTTCCTCTAATAATGTCCAAATATCATAGACCTTATTCATTGTTTTCACTTGCTCTTTACTCTCTTCTTTGGAGGTACGTCTTTCAGGAAAAGGAGCTACCCCTACTTGGATCTTGGGATTTGCTAGGGGCACAGGCAGTAACCGATGATCAGAAGACTACTGAGGAGAATCCGACTCAGGTAGCTCTATGCTAGGATCTACATCCTTAGATTTATCCTCCATGATTTCTTTTGATTGTGAACTCTCTTCCTCTAGACCATGCTCCTTTTGTTGTTGCCTTTGCGCTCTAGTAGTGATACCAATCATGGGGTTAGCCTTAAAGGTCACCCTCCGAGACAAAAATTTTGACTTAACATTACTCCCTTGCACTTTTGTATCTACTTCAACTAAATTTGTAACAGATGTTGAAGGTTCATTGGAGGCTTGTTTACCTTTGTCATTAGTTTTGTTTTCCTCTCGCTTAGGACAATTCTTTTTGTAATGCCCTTTGCCACTACACCTCCTACAAAGAGAGGTATAGTCTTGATTTTTATGGGCATTTGGATTAGGACCAAACGGCTCCACGTTAATTGAACTTGACGCAATGTCTATTCCCAAATTCAACAAAGCATTCACCCTTTTCAACCTCTCTGGCAGCCAAGCCTCTTGTCGAGCTGCTCGTTCCCTTGCACATTGATCTCAAGCTTCAATTTGTTGTCTCCCTCTCTCCTCAGAACTCATCCACCACTAATTTAGTACCCACTAATGCCATTCTTTGCAAATTTCTTGCAACTTATACATTTTTTCCTAAAGCTCCAAAGTTAGGGTTTTTGTGGTTAAGTATATGCTCAAAAATTTGAGAATAGTCGGCAATTCTGGATTTTCTTCTCCATATGGTAGTTTCTCCTCTTGCTCAAGAATTAGACCTAGAATTTCAGCTATCTCTCTCATGTCTTTTGTGTCAAAAGAAAATTTCAAGTCTCTCGATACATGTATCCAAGGCAATACATAACTCCACTTAGTCCTTTTAAATGTCTGATAAGCTGTGCGATAATACCAATCAAAGTGGTATGACATGCTAATGGTATTTATTTCAATTTTGTCTATTAGCCCAAAATGTGTCGCTAAGACTGCACCATGGAACTTTCCACCAATGAATGCATGTCATTCTTTGCTACGTAGTAGAGCATTGGCCAAAACAATGACACATGCATCGTACAAGCTGATAGATCCCTTGAATCCCTTCCCTGCCAACCAACTTGCATTCATTGGCTTTGCTAGGTTCGTGGTTGGCATATCAGCAATGTTTTCCACTACTTGGACAAAAATACAGCACGAGAAGGTAAGGAGCGTGAGAAAACAAATGCACCACATATCACATCCTACTATTATGAACTAGTCTTACCTCGATAAAGGGCCGCCTCCAACGTGGATATCTAATATGCCACCAATTAAGCTAACAATCCATTGCTGGTATATTGCAATCTACAACTTTCCTTGAGGCCCACCAAGCCCGAATGAATCAATATTGCATTGTTGCATCATCTTCCATGATTGCACATCTCCACATATGACACAAGTGCTTATGCTCATCTTGGAAACTCTTGTGCATATACTGTGATGTGTGTATTTGGAGACTTTGTTTCCAATGAAATAAGCAAGATCTCTCCCTTCCTTGCATTACGTTGTCCAGACCACCATTGAACATGGTGTAGTTGGTAGGTGCCTCGTCTACCATGAATCCTTGAAAATCAACGCTTGGGTATCTACACTTCTCCATCACTTCATTCATCTTTGTCCAAAAAAGAGCTTGTGCATCTTTATCCTCTTCCTTCATCTCACATATTGCCACAGTCATCAACTCTTGTACACTATAGAAACACAAGACAGGAATGGAAGAGTAAGGAGAACTATGTTACTTAAGTTCCTGTTGTGACGGTAGAATCATGTAAGAGAAACTACCTTGGGTCATACACATGTGCTGCCATGGTGGTCCAATCATTAATGTCATGCACGTGGTCAAAGCATATCCAACTATTGTGTAGGTCCCCAGTGCCCATTCCTTCACATACAATTCACTAAGTCAACCCCTAAGGCTGGTCCAGTCATTGACATTTTGAATATAAAGCACCTACTATCATTGTCAACAGCTTTCCTAGGAAATAGGTTACCATGGAAAAATCTATATGCACAATGTTGCTTTAACTTTAGAAGACAAGATTCCATTCCCTGATCACTCTCAACATGTGATACACGGGCCATGTGTTTGAACTTGCATGCATAGAATATTGATATTCATATGCATGACGTTTTAATGATATTTTGGAATGTGTTGTGAATAGAATAATATGTTACCCATTCCTTTGAATGAGTGGTTGGATTTCCTCGAGCATCCTCGAGAGTTCAGTGTCAAACATGGGGACACTTTGCTCACGAACCAAGGCACTCATCACTAACCTTCTAGCCACAGTCATTTGTATGTGTCGACGTCTAGCTACACTAAAGTCTCTTACCATTTCCTCTACGGACTTTTGCACCTCTTTGACATTAGCTCTGCATGTGCCTCTTTGTACCTCATGTTTATGTGTACCTTGATGGATGAACAATCTTGACATTGGCCTCTCTAACATCACATAATATACTACACACTCACACTTGGAGAGCAGGATGGGGGGTTCTTACAATAGAAGCATCCAAGGCTTTCGAGACCATCATGTGACATTTCGATAGTTGGTATGCTGGTATTGAGTTTACCTGCATGGTGTGTATTGGGACTTGATTAGTATGATTTACTTACAATAGGGTACTAGAACCATGTCATGTGACTATAATCTTTTAATGATAGTGGAGCGAATGAAGAATCTTGTACCTATCCATGCCACCTTGTCTGGGGAGCAAAAAATTGACCCGCCAGTACAATTTCTATTGGGACATTCTAGCTCTCCAATACATTTGATTCGGTGAATAGTACCGAGGAATGCCATCGATGTTGAGATGGGGGCTTTGTCTAGCAATCGCCATCGTACTTTTGCTCCATACTCTCCATTGGACGCATATTGTCTGCTACTAGTGAAAGCTCATATGCCACATTGCTATCATACAAAACTGGGATCTCTTCCATTCTCTCTATAGTGCTCCTATTCTGAAGCAAATGACGTAACACTCAGTGTCGGCCCCTCGAAGACATTATGTACTTAACCACACTTACAACATAAGAAAATTGTCGCATCCCCTCCTCTTCCACATCAAGCATGATAGGGATGGTTTTGTTTTTCTCAATGTCCAAGGGGGGTGTTGAGGCTTCCACGGTGATTGTTGTTTTCTCAACACTGCAAGGGCACAATGTAGGCCACAATATAGGCCCATTTCCTTGTTTGACAAGATAGTCTTGTGAGACCAAGGTATCCAGAACATACACCGGGACAGCCTCATGGTCATTGTTACAATGGATCGGTGTGCTTTGTATTTGGCCATTTGCATGGGTGATGGCAAGAACACGGTAGCCATTGCCATTGGAAATGTCTTTCAAAGTCTTCTTCAATATCAAAATCCAACTACTTGTATAACGCACAATAGGTTTGGCAAAGAGGGAGGATACATATATGTGGACCTTTGTATTTGGTGTAGCATGTATGCTAGATCCATTTTCAAAGCTATCTACACGTGGGAATATGCATGTCAGATATGGGTGTCATTGAAAGACTTAGTGTGGGGGTGTATGCCATATACAAGAGAGGGAGAGCGAGGAGGATATATAAAGCATGTGCATGAGAGAGAGAGAGAGAGAGAGAGAGAGAGAGAGAGAGAGAGAGAGAGAGAGAGAGAGAGAGAGAGAGAGAGAGAGAGAGAGAGAGAGAGAGAGAGAGAGAGAGAGAGAGAGAGAGAGAGAGAGAGAGAGAGAGAGAGAGAGAGAGAGAGAGAGAGAGAGAGACATGGGTGGGGATAGTTGTGCAGATGTGGGCGGGCGGTCGTGTGAGAACGGGGGACAATCGTGTGACAATAAGTTTGGGGGAGCCCGACAAGGGGGCGTGGATGCCCCCTTTCACGGCAAATCAATTATGCCCTTTGGCCCCGCCCACTTGGCTCCATCCACCCCCACGTCTCTCCCTTTTTTTACTTCCTAAAGATATATCAAATTTGGCTCATATTTGAGATCTTTGACTTGATTCCTAAGGGTTCTTTCTCTTCTAGGGTTTGCCAATCCTTTGCACTTATAAGATAGTATTCTAAGGGACTTAATCATTTTATATATTTCTTGTTTCTCCCCTTTCTAGTTGTGATGTCCATACCTTTGGAGAAGGGATTGCCATCACTCTCTCCCACCTTAGAGAACCTTTGTGTTGTAATTTTATTTAGATTAGCCCGATCTTTTTGAGGATTGAGAGAGATCTTAGGATTTTGATCATAATCCTCCTAAATATCATCCACATCCTCAATCACTATGTCATCACACTTTTCATTCAGATTTAGATTAGGGTTTTCTTTTTTCTAGTTGATTTCCACTAGAACTTCTTCATTTTTAAATTTTGAATCAGCAGTTCCCTTATTTTATTGGCCCTTGCAATAGGCTTAGGGATTATAGATTCATTAGGGACCTCCATCAAAGGGGGGAGTATGTATTGTTATTAGTCTTCTTTTTATTGGAATTTTGATTAAGATTAGCTTGATTGTTTCCTTTCTTCCCTTTCCTATTTACTTAATGAAAACCATCATCTACAAGTTTCATTTTTTCTTTAGTTTCTATAGACTTCTTTGATTTTAATCAAGAAAATCCCTAATAAAATATCCCACCTTCATGCATTTGAAGCATGCCATTAAGCAAATTCCTGTAAGATAGGGGTTGTTTCATAATCATATTCCCCTTGAAATTAGATATGAGAAGAAAGTCAGGGAGCTTATTAATCAAATCCATTTTAATTAATTCTTGGGGGAACAATCAAGGATTAACCATGTTTGTTAGTCTCTTCCCTAATATCTTCCCGAAAGGGACCATCAGAGTTTTAACAAAGGGCCAAAGGTTTTTGGGGAGGTGTGTGAGCTCACTCAATTGAAGTTGGAATTGAAACAAAAATCCATTGATGTATCAGGTTGATTATCCTCTCAAAGATCATAAAAAAACTATAATAATTGGCTAGGAATTTTATCTAGTCATGGAATAGTGAAACATTAAAACTTCCCAAGGTAGCTTTGGAAGACTACATGGAACAAACAAGAAGGTGGCCTAGGATTACCCAACCTACTTAAACTATTAGAAAAAATGATAGCCAAATGGATTGTCCAAACCTTCTAGCATGAATAAAAAGACTAGGTAACTCTAATCCTAAAGAGCTATTACAAATTTCCCTTTGAAGGATATCCAAGATGGAAAGGGCACAATGCAATCACAATAGCTTTCAACAAAGCTTAATTTGTAGTCAAAGGGTGCATAAAACTCATGAAGAATATTTGGAGTGCATGGCTCTTGCTTAAGCAAAGAACAATCTTATCACTAGTAATAAATTTCACTTTACCATAGAGCTCTTTAGACTTTATATGTAGACCAATTGTCCAAGGCACACAAGCCATGTAAAAAGAGATTCAACACATGGAAAGATATGTGGGACTACACTAAGGGAGACTAGCTAGACCAAGGGATCCTCAGAACATACTACCAGATCTTAGATGAAGATTAGTTGATGCTATTATAAAGACAAAGTTGTTGGGGTCCCCATCTAAGTACGTCCATACAACTCAACCCTGACTTTGACCATAGATAATGGTAAGACTATACTACCTATACAAAACATGGAATTCCCCCCAGTGATATGGATTTGGCTAAGAAGCATATATCTCTAGCAAACATGGAACAACATGAATAAAGCAATGTTTGTTTTTTTAGCGAGCTTGTGTATAAACTTCTACTCTGTATGACTATCTCATATTATGCTTCAAGGAGTGTAAATATATACTATTTAGAAAATTATGTCTCTCTCTTTCCCTCATAAAGTTAATTAAGTAAATATTAGTTAATTATTTGAGAAAATGGGGGGAGGGAGAGAAAGGGTGATGAGAGAGAAGGGGGAAGAGAGAGGATATGTGATATGTGTAATTTTTTCTTGCTAGAGAGGGGTTGCCGACAACCCCCTTATCGGACGAAGCATTTTTCTGGCGACCCATTCTTGGCGAGAGTAAATTTTTGCCCAACTAGATTTGTGAGTTTTCTTTGCCCAATAAGGGGCTGTCGATGACCCCTTTTTGGCAAAAAATTAAACCATAGTTCCGAGAATAGACAGCATGGAAAGAAGAGAGAGCAACAGAGTGTGGGTTTTTTTCACCCAAGAAGGGGATGTTGGTGACCCCTTCTTGATGAAAAAAAACCCACATGTCCAAGAATACATGGGGGGAAGAGAGAGTAACATAGAGAGAGAGAGAGAGAGAGAGAGAGAGAGAGAGAGAGAGAGAGAGAGAGAGAGAGAGAGAGAGAGAGAGAGAGAGAGAGAGAGAGAGAGAGAGAGAGAGAGAGAGAGAGAGAGAGAGAGAGAGAGAATGCAAAATGTATTATTTTTTCTCGCCGAGAAGGCATGACCGTCCGATAGCCCCTTCCTGGATGAAAAAATATTGGATGCTCTCCCTCTCTCATCCCCTCTCTCATCATTCTGTTACTCTCTTTTCCCCATGCCCTCTATTCTCAGACATGTGGATTATTATTTTTCGACAAGAAGGGGTTGCCGACAGCCCCTTCTTGAGTGAAAAAAAAACCCATACTCTGTTGGTCTCTCTTCTCCGCATGCTGTCTATTCTCAGAATTGTAATTTGTTTTTTCATCGAGAAAGGGTTGCTAGCAGCCCCTTAGTGGGAAAAAGAACTACAAATCTAGTTGGGCCAAAATTTACTCTCTTCAAGAATGGGTCATCGAAAAAAATTCGTTCGATAAGGGACTGTTGATGACCCCTTTCTGGTGAGAAACAATTACACATATCGCATGCTCTCTCTTTCCCCTCTCTCTCATTACTCTTTCTCTCTCTCCCCCCATTTTCTCTCTCCTTTACCTATAAAAGGACCCATCCCTCCTTTTCTCATTGCAAATTGTTCCCATGAATCTCGGTATGTGACTCTCTCTCTCTCTCTCTCTCTCTCTCTCTCTCTCTCTCTCTCTCTCTCTCTCTCTCTCTCTCTCTCTTTGTATCCCTCCCTCACACTCTCTCCTTTGTCTTTAAAAGGAACCCCTCCCCTTACTGTGGGAGCTTTCGCTCAACTGCCAAGACCCACGAACCGCTTATTGTTTCAAGCGTTCCAAGCGAGCTCTGATAGCTATCTCTCACCTAGCCGACGCGCCGTCGATCCTATGAGTGTAGTGACCTTACCTTGATGCTGATATGAGTTGCCTCCTCTCTCACACACACCGATAGCTCCACGATCCTAGATGCGAGCTCAAGCATCCTCAAGCCTCCTCCACCTCCAAGCTCCATCCTCCATAGCCGCGTGTGCAAGAAGAGAGAAGAGAAGAGAAGAAGAGAAGAGGAGATGGTGAAGAGCTTCACCCTCGATCCCTCACTCTCACACACTCACTCCCTCTCACTCTCACACTCCCTCTCTCAAGAGCACACACAAACAAGAAGATGAGGAGGAGAGAAGAAGAAGAAGACTCTTGTTGCCACACACCAAAATAATGAGCTCTCATTCACTTTTTGAACTTTATGTATACAAACCCTAAAATCCCATGGGCACCCATCCCTTTTTTACATGACCGGACCTTGTGGCAAGATCTTTTTTCCATTTCCCTCTTCTAGTCTTATGCCTCTAGCCTACACCCGTCTAGCATTTTACAATTGGCACAGGAGGGAGCCTGGCGCTCTTTTACAAGAGTTTTTTGAGTTTTTTGAGGCGCCCTTCATTTAAAATTGCACTTTTTACCTTGGCTTAGTTTTGGAGGTCACCTGCGTGTCTTTGCTCTTTTTCCATGTTTAAAAAAAAAACTTTTTTCTTCCTTTTTCTGCCATCTCGACCTGGGGCCATCTCGATTTGGGGTTAACATTACCTCCCTCCTAGACGGGTGCCAGTCCCATGGCACTTCTATGTTGTTGTAGGTTGGCAGGCAATTGGCCAAGTGGTGCAATGGTGAGGGCCACTTGGAGACTTAGGTGCTGGTAGGAGCTATGACATTGTTTGTCGGAGGAGCCAAACGGGCATTGCGTGGTTGATGGGGCCTCCGAAGTCGGTGGTTTGTTATTCTCTGATGTTTGGAAGGAGAAGGTGCGGTGCTGTTCCTAAGGGGAGTGCTTATCTCAGCATGTTAGTGCATTGTGCTCGTGCTAGTGGAATGGGGAGGTGGGTCTAACCGCAGGCGAGCCTGGGCGATACTGAAATTGACGTTGAGAAAAACACAATTGTGCAATGGCCAATGGAACAGATGGTAAATAGCCCCTCTCTTGATTTTTGTTATGGCTGCTCTATCTCCCCCTCTTACCCTATTTCGGATCGTTGTTTGCAAGAAAGAGAGCGATGATTTGAGGAGTCTCTTGAGGACTCAGACTTGCCTCGATCTAGAGCAAGAGGACAAGCTATTGTCACTAGCAACATGCAATCACAAGGGGGGAGTCACCCTCCAAGAGCGAGAGGGAGAGCAACACAAATGGGATCATTGACTTCCGTTGCAAGCTATAGGCAACCATTGCAATTGCATGTGGGAAAGGAGTGACATCAGGAGAAGGTGGCCATACTTTGATAACATAGATGAGGAAGGGCAAGAGAAAGCTCATAGTATCAAAGAGTGATACTGTGACAAGGAAATCAATGACCATCAAAGCATCAAGTCCTTTAGTGCATAGCAAGGGCGTGGGTGCACGCAAATCAAGAAATGCAAAGACCTAAAAAGAAGCATATGATAGATGCTGATGAAATGATTGGCGAGACCTCTCTCACAGTCACTTGCGATAAACGTATTGTGCAAGCATGAATAACAGACGATGAGTGCTTGTAAGAGATGGTAGTATGATTTAGATTATGGTTTTTATTTCCTTACGTTGATTGGACATTAATCACTTCATCATCTCATTCAGATGTGGACATCCACTCCTTTGCCACCCATCCCATTATGTCATTTGGTTTCCATGCCTATAATTAGACAAGTCACATTGAGGTACAAGCAACTCTCAGAGACCCTTTTCAACAACGGGTACGTTAGAGGGATGGGTATATTCATAGTATCATTAGAGATTCCAAGGCACTAGTGCAATTAGGTTGATGATATGATTAGAAATAAGTGGGATCCCCATTGGCTAAAGAAGCACGAGGACTTTGATGCAGAAATCAGTGACACTGATTGGGCCTTTTTGTCAAATTGCATGTTTTATGTTTGGGATGGTAACCATCGGCTCATAGCATGGATGAATGAGATACACACATGTGAGTAGCCCTAAACCATAGGACCTTAACATTTTACAATGTGTTTGTTGCTTATATCATTCTTAACATAATTAATTGTTTGCAACAGCCTTTCCAAATAATGTGAGGCAACATGTGCGTGTTGATTGTCGCCTCGTGAAAGTGACAAGTGTGGCGGTAGAGGAGGAGATTTTGTCACCTATTTCTCATACAAATATGTATGCAATGGACCATATATATACATGTAGATGGAGAGGGGGGCTATACAAACTCTGTCGAGAGAGTGTCAGAACTGGACAAACGTGCAGGAGGATCAGTGCATGTATGAGGATTGCCAGATAGAGCAAGAGTGGGATGAGGAGGTATATCAAAGATGCCCTATTTTCCTTGACTTATCCAGAAGGTAAATACCTCTCCAAAGAGAAGGGTTTGTAAAAAAAATACTCAAGGAAAAAACAAACACAAGAGATACAAGGATTTAGAGGCATGGCAAGTAAAATGTTGCATTCTTAGGAGTATATTGCACATTGTTGTCTGCTAATAAAGAGACTATGATGGGTTCACAAGAAATTGATACTAGTAGTGTGGCTACTATAAAAAGAAAACAGAAGAGCAAGTGCATATCCAATATCGTTGAAGAGAGGCCAAGTAAAGATTGGCCCTTATCACCAATTAATTTGGTTTCTCCACACCTAAAAGGTTTGATGTTTTGAAGTGCATATCCAATATCGTTGAAGAGAGGCCAAGCAAAGATTGGCCCTTATCACCAATTAATTTGGTTTCTCCACACCTAAAAGGTTTGATGTTTTGAAGTACTATAGCCAATATATATCTTGTGTCCCTGTAGTGAAAATATTTCCTTGAAAATGAATCATAACCAACAAACCATGTAGGCTCCTTCATTGATACCACTGAAGAGGAGATCACAGTGGAAGGCATCACCGAGGAGATACAAGAGACATTGGCATGGATAGAAGGATAAAACAAGTTCTTCTAGATCTTACAGTGGAGAGTATTACCTTACACACCACTATAGAGAGATGCATGACAATGACGAGAAGTGACGAGGCATCACATGGAATTGACACACATATTGTAGAGCACCATGATGGTAAGCTTGCTTTTGCACAAAACTCATGATGTGAAGGCACGTAATTCTTGTTCATCACCAAAATAACAACAATAATATTTTTTACCAGGTAGAGGGTGGAAGAACTCTGTCTTGGATTTGAGGTCATATCGGACATGGCTCATGCGTAGAGAGATAAAAAAACGATGCTTGTGAATTCCACACATGTCATGATTGGATGATGTCAGAACTTTAAAACATTCTTTTATTATATGATGTTAATAGTGATGTGCGTCCTTGTGTAGGGAAGGAAAGAATGCAAGAACACAGACTAGACATACTAGGGGACATGGCAATTACTCGTAAACAAGTGTGACTTGTGGTTTTTTTTCCCACAATACAATGTCAATAAGAATGGTCTGTATTTTTGCAGAGGGAGATACAATTTTTGATTATCAATCTATAGTGTTGAGGATGTGCCAGCCACATACACTGGTGAACTAACGTGTCTCAAGAATACTATCTACAATAACATTTTGAATGAAGAATATGTTGCTAATTATGAATTTCTCGTGTAGAGGGTTGTCCTGAAGGTCACGTGGAAGTCCCCTTGCAAGACATCGTCTCCCATGAGCTTACAATGGTGCAAGATGTTTCAACCACACACACAGGTAAACAAACGTGTAAGAATAATATTACCTATCGTTAACATCCAATAATGAGAATATGTTACTAATTGAGGAGTCAATGTGTAGAGGTCCACAATATTGAAAGCCCCATGGAAGATCCCTTGCAAGTTGATGTCTCCCATGCTGTTATGATGGCGAAGGTGGAGTGGCGTATTGTTCTGTGTGACCCATTTGAGATAGGAGATGCATTGCGAAATGATCAACCAAGTGAGGCATTCTCTCGATTGGTAGAGGCATTAAAGGAGGTCAACCCCAACACAAGATGGTCAAGGTTGACAAAGAAACTGTAGTGAAAACTAAGAACTTGTAGATAAGAGGATATTGTGCACAATAAGGGAAAGAGATAGAGGCAATATAGAAATGGAGTGAACTACAGTTCACTCAACGTTTCATTACTAGTAGTTGTATATATACATGGAACATTAAATGAGGTAGGTGCGCTTCATCTCTAAATACATGAGATATTTACAACATGGATATCTATGGTATCCTTTTTTCCACATACTGACTTGTCCTTATCTTATTCAAACTTTTATCCTTATCCACAACTTTATCTTTACATCTCCCCTCAAAAGGATTCCATAGGTATTTGTAGAGAAATAAAAGATTACATTCAATTCATCAATTTAGCTGGAATGTTTTCCCCTCCCCATCAGATCATGTAAAGGATTTGCATGGAAATTTTGTGCTTCAAGTGGGAAACTAATTTGGTGAGGAAATCGACAACATTATCACATGATGGTACATATTGAAGTATGATTCATGTACAAAATGATATCTCATATCAATACAACAGAGTTTAAGACTTAATTTTGGGCCTTGAATGATAGAGATTGATGCTTTATTGTTGGTAAAGATTGCCGAGGTTAATATCCAAAACTGATATCTTCCAAGAGTTTCTTCAGGTAAATTATTTCCAAGGCAGCCATGGTGCATGCCACATATTCGGCTTCAGTAGTAGAAAGTGCTATGGAGTGTTGCCGTTTGGTGTTCCAAGAGACGGGACCTCTTGCTAGACTAGTGATAAAACCTGTGAGAGATCTTCGAGTAGCAAGGTTACCACCCCAATTTGCATCGGAATATGCTCTTAAAAGAAAATCATTGGTGTCTTTTGTAAAACATATCCCCACATTTGATGTTGCCTTTAGATATCATAAGACCCGTTTGAGTTGCTTCCAATGTTCATAAGTGGGCTAATGCATGGCTTTGGAGAGAATGTGTCCTGCATAAGATAAATCTAGACATGTACAAGTAATTAGATATCAAAGATATCCAAGTGCTTCCATATAAGGAATATTCTCCATTTCACGAGCTTGATCAATTGAAAGAGAATGGGATGAGGATGGATTCAATTGGAGATTTTGGACAAGTGGAGTGACCATGGGATTACATTTTAGCATGGAGTAACGGGAGAGAATAGACATAATGTAGGTATGTTGATGCATTTTGATGGATGTGGGCGATTGTTCAATTTCAATGCCAATACAATAATGCATAGGACCATAGTCTTTGATAGAAAACTATGAAGATATGATAGATTTGGCTTTGGACATTGCGTGAGAAGAGTTGTTAAGAATAGGAAGGTCATCAACATAGAGACCTAGGATAATGACGGTGCTGCCTTGAAGAAGAGTATAAATGTTATGATCTATTTCTAGCTGCCAAAAGCCATGGTGTATTAAGTGAGAATGAATACGTGTACCACTACCTTGGTGCCTGTTTTAGGCCAGAAAGAGATTTATGCAGTAGACAGACATGTGTAGGAAATTTTGGATCAACAGAGTTTAGTGGTTGAGACATATAGATTTTTTCTTCTAAATGACCATGTAAGAAGGCAGTTTTGACATCAATATGGTGAATAATTGATTTGAAATGAGCAGCTATGGAGAGTAATACTTGTAAGGAGGTCAAAGATAGTACGGGAGAGAATATACTGCCGTAATGGAGGCCTTCAATTTCTTCGAAATCACAAGCTACAAGTTGAGCTTTGTACTTGTCAATGGAGCCATCTGGTTTGAGATTTTTGCAAAGTACCCATTTGCAGCAGCTGATTGCAGATTCTCCAGGAGGAAGGGGAACCAATGTCTAGGTGTTGTTGTGAAGAAGAGCTTTGTATTCATTGAGCATTGCACCTTGCCATTGAGAGGCTTCAGGACTTTGAAGTGCTTGAGTGACAGAAGGGAAGATTGGGGGACTTGGGAATAGTGATTGGAGGCGAATCTTGAGCTTGTCCCAAGGCAATGTTGGCTTGAAGATTGGGGGACTCGGGAATAGTGATTGTAGGCGAATCTTGAGCTTGTCCCAAGGCAATGTTGGCTTGAAGATGAAAGCCATGTAAGATTTTGAAGCAAGGAGTTGGTTGTGACTGTATATCTTCAATGTTAGAGTTGGAAGTGCTGAATAGAGTAATGGGCATTGATGAAGAAGTTGGAGATGGAGGCCATAGAGTGGTAACAATGAGAGCAGTAGGGGAAGAATTTCTTAAAGTTGAAGACATTGCTGATATGCGAGCAGATCTTTGAAGTTTGTATCTTTCTATGGAAGAGGATGGAGGTAATTTTTGAAAGGAGTTATGGAGAAGATCAAAATTTTCTTGAGGATATTGAGCTTGTGGGAGTGAAGGAATAGGAGCTCTTTGTTTGAGTAGAGCTTCAGTTGTGGAGAATGAGCTGGAATGCTTTGGAAGAGAGAGAGTATCAAGCTAAGGTGAAGTTTGAATATAGCAGCTATTTATCATGGCTATTTGTCGGTGTGGATGATGATTAGGTGACTTGGCATCAGCAGACATCGTTGTGTGTTGCTACGTGGCAGGGATTAATTTGCCATGTGGACTGGATGCTTCATGGCAAAAAATGAAGGCACCGTGTGGACTATTTTGGCTACCTGAGTTGGCGTGATTGGCGTTGCAAGATCAAGCATCATATTAACATCACTTGGATTTTTTGATAAGCTATAATGTGACTCATTAATGATAGATTCTTTTGGATTTGAGGCTTGTTCATATGGGACAGCTAAACTTGGCCCTTTTGAATGATATAAGGACAAGGATAATGGAGAAGATAATCTATGGATTGAAATAGAAAGAGAGGATTTTGTAGAAGATATGGTGGGTCCTGCTTGAGCCATGTCAAATGTTGGAGTTGTGTTGTCATAAGGAACAACAGGATAAAGTGTGAGAGATTAAGGTTGTGTGGTGTTTACTGGAAGAAGATTAATTTCATGAAATATGGCACTTCAACCACGAATAAAAACCTTGTTGTTGGGATCAAAAAATCGATAGGCTTTGTGACCATGTGGCTCACCGTATCCTGTAAACATTAATTCTGTGGCTTTGGAAGAAAATTTGGATTTGTGATCTTTTTTGACAAGAAAGGCAGTGCATCCAAAGACCTTTAGATGTGATAAGTCAGGAGGGTGACCAAACCACAGTCTGTAAGGAGTATTATTGTTTAGAGAGTTTGAGTACAACCTATTTTGAAGATATGTTGCTATGGCTTCCTCCCAATATTCTTTTCCTAGATGAGCTAGTGATAGCATAGCTCTTGGAGCATTTAGTAGAGTACGATTCTTGCGTTCAACCACTCCATTTTGCTGTGAATGATGTGGTATGGTAAGCTCATGTTGAATGCCAAAGGCTTTGTAGTAATCTTAGAACTCATTTGAAGTATAATCTCCTCCATTGTCTGTACGAAGAGCTTTGAGTCGTAACTCGTGCTTATTTTCAACTGCTTCCTTATATTCTTCAAATTTTGAGAAGACTTGTGACTTCCTTGTGAGAAAATATACAACAGTGTATCTTGAATAATCATCAATAAGCACAATAAAGTATTTTGCTTCAGTGAGAGAGACAGGATTTATTGGACCACAAATGTTCGAGTGTACTAATTGAAGCACTTGAGTCGTAATGGAGTAAAATTTGGAATAAGGAAGATTTGTAGCTTTACTAAGACCATAAGCTTTCCAAAATGGAAGTTGAGAGAGGGAAAATGGAATGTTGCGGACAAGTTTCTTGTGAATAAGTTGTTGGAGAACATTTTGAGAGGCATGACCAAGTCTAGAGTGCCATAGGAGTGCGTTCTGTGGTGTACTTATGAGTGAAGTGGAGTTAGCTGAAGCATTTGAAGAAGGTTGTAGAAGTGAATACCCAAGTGTATAAAATCGACCTAGTTTGGGGCAGGTAAGTTTGAGAGAAGGTGAGAGTAGCTGTAAGATGCAGTGGTCTTTGTAGAAGTGAACAATGAGAGAGGATTGAGAAGTGAGCTCACTGATACTTAACATATTTTTCTTGAGATTGGGAACATAATAGACTTTATGTACCTTGATTATGTGATTGAAAGGAAGCTCCACTTGGATGGTGCCGTAGCCCTGAGCTTGTTGAATGCCGTTGTCCCCCATGGCAACACTGAGTGGAATGGAGATCTCTTTGAAGTCGACTAACCATTCCTTATGAAAAGTCATATGATGAGTAGCTCCAGAGTCTAGAAACCATGTATATTCTTCTTTGGAGCTTGAAGGTGCCCAAACACTTGTGGCTAGGTCGACGATAATTTCTGGTTGCTCTTCTATGTCATAATTGCCGATGCTAACAAAGTGAGTTTGACCATTTGATTGATGTTTGCTGAATCTATTTTTTTGATGACTATCCTTTTCAATATGACCTTGTCATTTGCAAGCATAACATATGAGATGATAATAAGGGTTTCTTGTTAAGGATAGGGATTGAAAAGACTTGTAAGAGTTGGGCTTATGTTGAGGATTACCAAGAATTCCTTTGAAGTTAGACCGAGAAGAAAACTTGGGCTTTTGTTGAAGGTGTTGAGCTCTTTTGTGAAGATGTTTTGGATTGTAAGCAATTACAGCTAGAGCCTTGGATTCTTGATTTGAAGAAGTAGAAAGAGTATCTCTCATGACTTGCTCTTGATTGATTCTATTAATCAGTGGGCTGAAGCTTGAGTTTATCAATGGAGGTTTGAGTAGTAATAAATGCTCTCCAAGATAGAGGCAAGGAAGAGAGGAGAAACATGTCTTGTAATTCTTCTGAGATGACTAAACTAGATATTATAATTTCATCTAGCAAAGATTACTACTGCTCTAAGAACTTAGTGACAGACTAATCTTCATGCATAGTGGCAGGAGATAGTTTTCTAAACATGGTCATTTGATAAACAATATCTTTGTGTTCATATGTATTGTTGAAGGATTCCCAAATACCTTTTGTAGTGGGTCAATATTGTTCTTACTAGTTGTACTTGTTGATCTCCACAATGGACAAGTATTTCCATTCTCGCAGTTGCATCTCTTTGCATCCAATCTTCCTTGTTTGCTCCTTCTTGTTCAAGGAAATCTTCCTTGCCATTGATAATATTCCATAGGTTTACTTGAGATAGGTGAAGTTTCATCCTTAGCTTTCACACTTGATAGTTACTTCCATTGAGTTTGTCCATCTTAATGTGTTGGTTGTAGGAGGTAGTAGCATTGACGAGAGCCATTGGAAAAATGAGAGTAAAGGAGGATTAGTGGTTTGTGATTTTGAGGATTATGATAAGCTAGGAAGATAGGATCTGGTGCTCTAATACCATGTAGTGAAAACTAGGAACTTGTAGATAAGAGGATACTATGCATAATAAGGGAAAGAGATACATGCAATATAGAAATGGAGTGAATTGCAATTCAACATTTCATTGCTAGTAGTTATATATATACGTGGTACATTAAATGAGGTAGGTGAGCTTCATCTCTAAATATCTGAGATATTTACAAAGTGGATATCTATGGTATCCTTTTATCCACATATACTGACTTGTCCTTATCTTATCCAAACTTTATCTTTATAGAAACCACAAACACAACATGCGATATCATGGTGGTTCATCTCCTTGAAGATAGTGCTGTGCATGGATTGGGGGATGGAATTCCGTCATGGAACCCCCATACTGAGGTAGAGTCAATCAATGCCATGTATCTGGCTGATCATGTTCTCAAGGACATAGGGATGTTACTTTTTCTTGCCACAACACACTCTATGGTAGAGCTTATTGAGTAGGTTGTGGAGGATGGACACCGATGGATAGAGTTAGGGCGGCAGAAGTGTTGGGCATTATGCATGGCACATGTTGTTCATTGTGAGATGCCTGTTTGTGCCATTGGAGGTAGAGAGGTGAGAGTTTTAAAGTCACGATATGGTCATGTTGGATACTATTTATGTATCATACTTGTTGGCTTCGTTTAGTGAGTACAATTACTAAAATTAGTATTTCAAGCTTTAAATGTAGGTATATGTGCTATATATTCTAGCGTACATGCGTTCAGATATCGCTTACAATGATATCATCCCTCTGGAGTTCACAAAAGACGACATTATTGCGAATGAGTGGGTGCGAGATACATCAGATCCCCAATGAGAGGTCAATATGAGATCTGATGTTGTTAAACTACTATAGAGATATTTTATAAACATTTAGTTGATTTCTAATCCATTATATGACTATCAAATACTATAGGTGGCATGCAATGTGGCATGGCTTTTTGGAGCTTGTTCTGGCAAACATACACAAAAGAAGGGGACACCATTTTAGATTGCAATGCGGGATGTGGTGACTTTGCATCAGTAGCGCTAAATTCCAATAGACAGATTGCATGTCTGTATCACTTTGCCAAATATGGAAGGTATCTAAGAGCAAAGATAATATGTTTATAGAAACTTGTACAATATCTTACTGTGATGTAGTGTTGTTTTTCGTCATACCAATGCATGGGTGCTCAACCTTCCACGTGCGTATGTACAACTACCTCCCACAACCCAAAAATTAATTGTGTTCGATATGAATGGGGTGCTTCTACATAGGCGGCCAAAGGAGAAGGGATCGTTACTAGTGAAGCACCTAGAAGTGGGTAGGTATTAGATGATTTGAAGCTAGGACTCGCAAGGTTTTTGAAGGAGATATCTACATTATTTGACATTGCCATTTGGAGCTCTATAAAGGAAGACAACTTAACTGAGCTACTCCAATTGGTTAGAAGTGAATGTATGAAGTCATCAAAGAAAGTACCAACCTTTGTATTTTAATACGGACAAGGCAAGTGCAGAGCAACTTCCACAATAACTTCTACCAGAAAGAGTTACAAAAAGCCCCTTTTCATGAAATGTTTTGATGACATTGATTGGCCGCACTTCAACCCCCAACAACAACACTATTTGTGGATGATAGCATGGAGAAGATGCAAATGAACCCATCCAATGCATTTATATGCCCACTTTCATTTAAGGGTAACCCCATGGACACTATCCTTCTGGAGCACATGCTTCCCTACTTGATTGAGCTAGTGTGCTTCCGTGGTTTAGTCCTAGACTTTGTTAGGGATCACCAATTCCACCCCCCAGCAATGGAATTGGATTGATATTTGATATGCATGATGAATATGTACTTTCATAATTATTAGATTGTCTTTATTTACAAGCACAATGAAATGAGGATGAGAGGGAAGAGGAGACAGAGAGAGGAATGTGCAAGTGAAGGAGTTTGTGTATAGGCATTCGCTCAATTGCAATACTACAAGATGTGTAAACAAAGCACATGCAAAATATATAGGGAAGGGTGGAGTGTAGAAATATGCATACATTCGAATGTATATGTGCACAGTGGATTGAGTAACAATTGTTTCGATATTACTATTCGAACAAAGTGAAAAGCAATAGATATTGCACGTTATTGCAATGAGTGTAACAAAGTATTTGATACCCCGTCCTCTTGTAATAAGTCCACACAATAATGCTCAATTGAAAGTAGCAAAAACATGTATAATGTAGTTTTGCTTGTGTACACAATGGAAGTGATATATCAGGATATAATATCAAATCATGCACATAAAAGTGAGAGATATGTGAATGTATATATGTATGTAGAAGTAACAATGTGATATTCTTTTTGTTTTGATATAAACAACTAAAAGTGTCTAAGACAATGAACCTCATGCAAACCCTTAACCCTTGTAAAAATAAGAGGATTGTAAAAAACGAATGGATGACCCTTGCAAAATTAAGAGGGGGAGAGAAAGAGAAGTTGCTAATTTAGAGAGAGTGTGTTTGAGAGAGAGAGAGGGGAAGAAAGAGAGGAGTTGCTATTTGAGAGAGAGAGAGAGAGAGAGAGAGAGAGAGAGAGAGAGAGAGAGAGAGAGAGAGAGAGAGAGAGAGAGAGAGAGAGAGAGAGAGAGAGAGAGAGAGTGGGTGTTTATGTATTTGTGAGCGACACAAGGAGAGAGAGAGCAAGCAAGAGAGAAGGTAAGTGTAAGAGAGGGAGAAAACGAGAAGTTGCACACACACACACACACACACACACACACACACACACACACACACACACACACACACACATACCTACACTTGAGATAATTAACATGGGGGGAGAAACATGGGAGGGGACGGTAGTGGTGGCAGCCGTGGAGGTGGTAGTGATAGCGGCAGTGGAGGCGGCGGTACAGGTGGTGGTGGTGGAGATGGTGGTGGCAGTAGGGGGCGGTAGTGGTGCTTGATATGTGCACAAGAGAAGAGGAGGAATAAGTGGAATATGTGGAACAAGAAATGGAGGTTGCTCAAAAAATCTCGCTTAAATGCTCGCTCAAAAAGCTCGCTTCTTGCCTTCCCTTAGGCGATATTAGAATATTAACGGCTTTTAGCAAGGGCACCATGGCCATCCAAAAGCGTGTAATGCCATCAGTAGTTGAACCTAGTGTAATGCCATCAATAGTTGAACCTAGTGTCAACCCTAAGGAGAGGGATAGTGCACCCCAACGTACGTCCATTGCGGAGTCCCAATACCATCTAGAAACCACACCCAAAGCTATGGACCAAACACTCAAGTGGATCCCCAAGTATAGACCATAGCCTCACAAAGGTCAAGCATTCAAAACTCACAGTTTCCATGCCTCACACTCTAGACCTAAATGGAGGAGTTGACGCTCCTATAACTCACAAGTGACTAGACCGTGCTAGGTCCCAAAAGCCCTATTACGTGCCCAAGGTTACTACAAAGGTAACACCTAGGTGTGGTTGCCTAAACTCTCAAGTGGCATATATGATCCTCAATATCATGCTCCAAATATTAAGGCCCAAAAACATAAATCAAAACAAGGGAGGAGAAAAACTAAGAGGAAGGGTACTCAATCTATGAATGCTCCAATGGTTTAGCAACCAAAAGCTCACCAAGCGTCAATGTGCGACCACCCATTAATGAACTCCCACCTAATGTGATCCCCACTGCAAAATCCAATGACAAAGTATCAATTGAACTCCAAACTTCTCAAATCAAGCTTACCACACCCAATGAGAATCCAAAAGTGGAAATACCATGAACCAACTTGTCCGGTCCAACTTAACCAAAGCCACCAGCAAGCCTTAAGCCATTGTGACAACGATGATCCATTCTAGGAATTGCTTCCAACATGGCCATGGACACAGGGGATGACTTAGTAATGTGCATTTGACGATTGAACTCAACTTTCATATTGTTTGCTAGAAGTTATGAACATTTGGACCTAGGCTTGCTTATTAACCAATAACAAGTACATTGCTTGCCTTGTTCTTGGGAAGAATACAAATTCATCTTCACTAACTTCACTATTGCAAAAGAGATACTTGCTAATGAAATTTTGAGAGAATAGGCCTTAAGCTAATGATTGATCACATCCTTTAAGAAAAGAAAAATTTTGATGCCACCATAGGAACTTGCTAAGCTCCAGTGATTAGTTGAGTTCGAGTCCAATTTCTTACGCAAGTGATATACTCTGCGCATTTCATGGGCTCAAGAGAGTTATTAAATTATAACCAATGTGGAGCAACGACATGTCATCAAGACTTCCGAGTATGACCAGACCTATGTGGACCCAACCTCATTTACGGTATTAACCATGACAAGAAATCGGCCATTAGATGACAATACCATGCCACATTCATACTTGAATAGAATCCTAACTGAGGAGGAACTCCACATTGCAAGCCCAATCAACTCAGGTGACCTCTTGACCGATGCATTGACTTACATCACACAAGTGGGCATTCGTCCACAAGATATGGACTATCATGCAACACTAGAGTATAACCCAAAGTTTTATGACTGGCTCTTGAACCAGTAATATGCACCAAGTACGCATTGAAGGCCCTTACACCTTTACTTCCACAATCTTAGGAAGGATTTTCATCATTTCAAAAGGGAAATAGGGTAAAGTGAAAGATGAATGAAAAATCTAAATAAGAGTTGAACTTCAAAGAAAAGGATGAATGGTTCTTCTTCTTTTAGTAAATATGCTTCATGAAGTTCTTGTGTAAAATATATGGATTGATTGATGTAGAAATTCTCATTTTATGATTTGTACATTTCAACATTAGATATTGATCTTTCTAGTCACGTTACCTTCCATGCAAAAAATGTCCTTTAAGGAGAATTAATTGTGGGATGTTGTGTGGTAGTAGGAACCCAAATGGTGGGGCAGCATGATAAAACTAACAGGCTCTCATTCTATGAGGAGGAACAGAGAAAATACATCCTAGCCATAGAGATACATGCATTCAACCAACTAAAATACTGCAACATCCATAACTTGGGGGGATTGGTGATTTGAAGAGGCAATTAGGCAGATAATAGAACAACGCAATCTTGCTAAGTATCTGGAGAAGGTGGGACAAGGCATTGACCATAGCAAATGAATTGAGTTCTTGAAAACCTTTGATGCCCAGAGGAACAGGGGCATGGTAACAATTAGATAGGGTGATGCCACTAGAAGGGTGAAAGTTGAACTTGTTGGGATAAAGGCTCGTTTGACCTCCATATTAAGTACACACACATTATTTAGCTGTACATGTGAATGCACCCTTACGTGCCCTAAGTATAAATACATTTTATTCTTTGTGTACCAACACATTGTTGGTACATTCATATCGAATAGTACTTTCACTCTGCTCTCTCTCTCTCTCTCTCTCTCTCTCTCTCTCTCTCCAGTCGTCACACTCTCACGCTCACTCCTCGAACTTTTGCATAATAGTACAACTGAGCTACAACAACTAGTATTAGAGCTTGCGGTACAAGATTGTCAGGCATGCAATGACTCGGCTAGAATTCGTGACCCAGAATGGAGTTGGCGGGCAACCATGCTGTTGACTAACATTACCAATCTGCACCAAGCGACAACATCCAATAGGCGGGCGACAGGCGTGTGGCGACCAGCAAGCATCATGACTAGTCACGAGCATGCCACATTGCAGGAACGCGATGGGCAGAAGACACACAATGTCAGTAAGCCCAAAGGGCCAACGAGCAGTAGGCTCACGTCAGTGGGTTGCCGGCAAGCGGGTGATGTGAAGCGCTGGCGAGTCAACAGGACCCCCATGACCCATTAGTTATTATTTTCTTTTCAAAGGAAATCAAAACTTCCTTAATTTAACATTTTTCCTTTTTCCTTAACGAGGGGTCCATGCATGGAAGCACATGTAACAGATCTGTGCAAATTTGGCCCAAAATTTGGGGCTTTTCCCAGATTTGATTCCATTTGTGCTTGGCAGTACATTCATGTCAGAAATTGCAGACATTGTACGTATTGACCTTAATCAAATTGGGGATTTTGTCAAATTTGTTAGAATTTTGCTCGTTTGAGCAAAATTTCTTGACATTGGACCGGGAAAAATTAGGGCTTTTCATGTATTGGTAAAATTTTGCTCAGCTCGATTAGATTGGTTGACATTTATGTAATTTTGGACTTGAAATTTTAGGGGTCTGTGCAAAATTTGGTAAATGTTTGTATTTTTTGCCTGTGTGGTGGCTGGTTTATGTACAAACAATAGAGACTTATTTCTAGTTGAGGAAGAACAACAAGGTGTTTTTTGCTAGTTCAGCTTGTGCTTTTGCATTTCAAGGGCATTTACTCTTATGTTCATGATAAAATGATTGCAACTTCTTCCAGTTCAGACATCAAGAGTTTGATGGAAATCAAACGGTTTGATGGTCATGGCTTTGACCTTTGGAAAGACAGTATGCAAGGCATTTTGTTCCTAAAGGATTGTGAGGATGCTTTGCAGGAAAATAAACTCGCACTAATGTTTGATGCAGATTGGGCCAGTGTAAACAAAAAGGCTGTGGCTTACATTAAGATGGGTGTCACTGATGACATCTTGACTGACATTAAGGGTTTAGATACAGGTTATGCAATATGGGAGAAGCTGAAAACTACCTATGAGATCACCACACCTATTAATCAGGTGCATTTCATGTGCAAGTTGGTGAATATGCGATTGGATGAGTCAAAGCCTGCAGTTAAGCACTTGAGTGCATTTACACTGATTTTAAATTAGCTCAAAGATGCAAATTTGGACTTTGATGATAAGTTGAGGGTGATCTTTTTGATCATGACACTACCTGACTCTTGGGAGACCTTGGTGGTTTCTCTCAGCAATAACCCCAATCTCTCATATGATGGGGTGAAGGGCTCAATCTTGAATGAAGAAATTAGACATATGTCTAGTGGAGAAGGTAGCAACTCAGATTATAATGTAAGAGGCATGGCTGAAAAGAAAAATGCAAATGTAGGATAGAGAAACAAGAGCAAGAGCAAAGGAAAGGAAAAGATTGACATTACTTGCTATCACTATGGTCGGAAGGGCCACAAGAAACCTGATTGCAGGTATTACAAGAAGCAACAAGAGAGAAAGAAGAATGCAGGAGATAAAAATAAGGAGGTGGATAAGACAGATGCATCTGAGACAGCCAAAGGCAAGGAAAAGGTCAATGTGGCCTCTAGTGTGGTCATAGAGGAGCTTTCAGATACAGAGGCTAGTGTATTATGTGTAGTTGATTATGATGCCCTTGCATGCCACATGCATGATATGTAGATTACCAAGGCTGATGTGATTGATGCACTTTTGTGAGTTGATGATGGTGTCACTCAGACTTGGATTATAGACTTTGGTGCCTCTTTCCATGTAACTCCTTGCTTGGAGTGTTTTGCTATGTTCAATGCAAGCAGTTATGGAAAGGCGTATCTTGGAAATAACCATGCTTGCAGCATTGATGGGATTGGCACTATACACTCGTCTTTAGACAATGGGCAAGAGCTTGTGTTGAAAGATGTCAGATATGTGCCTTAGATATGTGCGTGGCATTAAAAAGAGTTTACTATTTTTTGGTCAGCTTGACTTGCATGGCTACACTACACTATTTGGTGGTGGTTTGTGGAAAGTGAAAAAGGGTTCCATACTAATTACAAAAGGAACCAAGAAGGGCACTTTGTATTGTTTGCATTGTAAAGCCTTGAATGGCAAGTTTCTTGCAATTGTTGCTGAAATTTGCAGCCACTTAGAGTTATGGCATAAGAGATTAGGCCATATGAGCCAAAAAGGACTTGATGTCCTTACCTCTCTGAAGAGGGTTGATGGAAAAGGCTCTAAACTTGACTTTTGTAATGAGTGTTAGTTTGGAAAGCAAATAAAAAATTCCTTTTACTCTGGTGTCTCTCGTAAATCTAATGTCTTGGACTAAGTGCATTCTGATGTATGTAGTATGCCCATGAGATCGTTGGGTGGTGTTGCATATTAGTCTTCTTTATTGATGATTGTTCAAAAAAGATTTGGGTATACCTGTTGAAAAAGAAAAGTGAAGTGTTTGTTGTTTTTAAAACTTTTCATGCGTTTGTGACCACTCAGACAGGTAGAAAGATGAAATGCTTGAGAACTGATAATGGAAATGAGTTCATATCTACTGAATTCAAGTCCTTTTGTGACTGGCATGGAATTAAGAGGGAGCTTACAACCCCTTACAACCCTTCTTCAAATGGGGTGGCTGAAAGATATAATAGGACTTTATGTGAAAGAGTGCGGTGCATGCTGTCCACTACTAGTCTCCCTCATGAATTTTTGGGAGAGGCACTCAAAACCACAGTTCACATTTGCAACCGCACTCCAAACAGGTCCTTAAATAATGGCATCCCTAAGGAAGTTTGGTCTGGAAAATCGGCCTCATATGACCATTTATACATATTTGACTGTGATGCTTTTGTGCATGTTAGAGATGAGCTGAGAAACAAACTTGACCCAAAATCCACCAAATGCATTTTCATGGGCTATGGTGATGAGGGTGAATTTGGCTACAGAGTGGTTTTACCTCAATAGTCCAGGATAATTATTCACAGCCGTAATGTTGTGTTTAATGAGGCAAAATTGCTGAAAGGTACTTTAGCCTCAAATGAAGATATGAAAAGGTCAAATTTCAGAGTTTGCAGCCACTTATTACTTCAGAAAAAGAGCCTCATGGTGCTATACCACAAGCTGAAATTGATGATCAGCCGGTTATTTTTGAGCCAGTTGATGATGGACAACAAATAGGAGCACAAGGAGGTCATGGATAACAAGATAGACTTGTTGATTATGAAATTGTAGGTGTTGATAATGAAAATGAAGGTGCTGTACAGCATGAACATCATGCTAAAAATGGCTTATAGTAGCCAATAAATGCTGAAAATAATATACCTCTAAATGTAGACCCAATTCATGAAAACATTGATCATTGGATACATAGGTCTATACGCGTAAGAAGGCAACCACATAGGTTTGACCCCTCCTTGCATTATGTGATGCTTACAGATAAGGCCGAGCCTCTCACATACATGCAAATTCAGAAGTAAGTGGGAGCTAGCTATGCAAGAAGAGATTAAATCTCTATATGCAAATGATACTTGGGATCTTGTGTCATTGCCCAAGGGAAGAAAGCCTCTTCCGAACAAATGGGTGTATAAAGTAAAGACAGTTGATGGAAACCCAAGTATAAGGCAAGACTGGTTGCTAAAGGGTATGCACAGAAGTAAGGGATTGACTTCCAAGAGGTCTTCTCACTACGCGTGCTTTTTGCTCTCACTATTGTATTGGACTTAGAGCTGTATCAAATAGATGTAAAAACAACTTTCTTGCATGGTGACATTGATAAGGAAATCTACATGAAACAGCCCGAGGGCTTTGTAGTTCCTGGAAAAGAGCAGATGGTATGTAAACTAAAATGCAACCTGTATGGGCTAAAGCAAGCACCACGGCAATGGTACAAAAAGTTTGATACTTTTATGCTATCTCATGAGTTTACATACAACCATGAAGATCATTGCTTGTACATGAAAAATGATATAGATGGCATCCCCATCATACTTATTTTGTATGTGGATGATATGTTGCTAGCTGGGAAAAGAAAGACTAGCTTGGATGCTCTCAAAAATCGGCTGAAATGAGCTTTCTCCATGAAAGATTCGGGGAATGTAGAGCATATTTTGGGCACGTGGATTCGTAGAGATAGAATACAGAAATTGTTGTTTTTATCTCAAGAAAAGTACATTGAAAAGGTACTGGACAGATTTAACATGACTGAAGCTAAGCCTTTTGGGGTACCCTTACCTCCTTATCTTAAGCTTAGTAAAGCCAACAGACCAAAAGATGACGTGGAAGCAAATGCTATGAAGGGAGTCCCTTATGCATCAGCTCGTTGCTCTCTTATGTATGCTATGGTTGCTACTCATCCAAACATTGCTCATGCAGTGGGAGTTGTTAGCAGGTTTATGTCAAATCCTAGCAAAACACATTGGGTGGCTGTTAAGTGTATTCTTTGATGCCTAAAGAGTACACAAAGAAAGTGTATTTGCAATGGGCAGGGTGCACTTAGTTTGCAGGGTTATTGTGATGCAGACATGGCAGGTGACTTGGACACTCCTAGGTCTACCAGCGGGTATGTCTTCACAGTTGCTGGTGGGGTTGTTTCTCGGTGTTCTAGGTTGTAGAACATCATTGCACTTAGTACCACTGAAGCTGAATACATATTAGCTAACTACTGAAACTTCTAAGGAAGCTATATGGTTGAGCAGACTTGTAGAGGATCTTAGCATGTCTATGGGTACTGCAGTTTTGGGATGTGATAGCTAGAGTGTTGTGTATCTGTCTAAGAATGCCATGTATTATTCACACACAAAGCATATAGATGTGCGATATCACTTTATTAGACAGATTCTGGAAGATGGTCAAATCACATTGACCAAGATCAAAACACATGACAACCCTGCAGATGTTCTCACTAAAAATCTAAGCAAAGCTTAGTATAAGCATTGCATATGACTAGTGGGTGTTGGTTAGAGGTTCACTTCGGACCTTGAAGTGGGAGGTTGTTGGGATAAAGACCCGTTTGATCTTCGTGTAAAGTACACACACATTATTTAGCTGTACATGTGAATGCACCCTTACGTGCCCTAAGTATAAATACATTTTATTCTGTGTACTAACACATTGTTGATACACTCATATCGAATAGTACTTTCACTCTACTCTCTCTCTCTCTTCAGCAGTCACACTCATGCTCACTCAAACTTCTGCACAGTACAACTAAGCTACAAGAAAACTTATCTAAAAATTTATGGAGAAGGCTTGGGACTAGTGGAGAAGCCAAAGAAGATGTCGAAGAGAGACGTCTACGAGATGCTGGGAATGGACAAGAAGAAAGTCTATACAAATGATGGAATCAGCTTGGTTGATATCCCCGATTCCACCATTCGACTGCAAGCGAAGATGGTCCACACCCTCTTCTCAAGTCAAAGGTATAATGCCCTCATGAAAAGAAGATGAGTGTCATTGCTTGAGAGCCTTCCAACAAATGCATTGAATGAGGTGAACTCGAATGCTTATGTCCAAAAAACAATCCAAGTATTAGCAAATGTGCTAGCAACAACGCCAAGGGCAACAGGGGGAGAGTCTCTGGCTACAACAACGAAGTCAGAAAGTGCAAAACCAGTGTCCAAGGCATCAACCCTAGGGTTTGGAGGGGTACTACCAGCTATAATCTAGGATGCCCTGGGGGAGGCAGAAAGAGAAGTAGTAGTAGAGAAAACCCCCAAACCACATCATCAATCCAAGAGGAGTATCGCTCCCCCACTCTAATGAGCCCTCCCATTTCATTCTCAATAGAAAAGCAGGGGAAGGAAGAATTCAACAGAGATCAGTAGCAAAACAAGTTGCTAAGGAGAAAGAAGCTGATAGCACCACTCAGCATAGCAAGAAGCCTCAAGTGAAAGGGCAGTTAGTGAACAACATGGCTTAGAGTCGTTAAGCCAAGGAGGAAGAAGAAAGATCACATTGAAAATCCCTATCAGGAGAACCCGGTCCACCGCAAAAGAAAACAGAGAACTGTAGAGGGTGAAAGAGGAATCTAGGAGACTTAAAGAGGAGTGTAGGAAGAAACAAGAGGAAGAGGATGAAAGATTGAGACAAGAGGAGTAGATAGCATTGGCTATTAGAAGATTAGTGGAGCAATCCTCCTGATCTTAGGAGTTAGCCATGATGAGCTCCACATGACGGGAGGATGTGCCAAGCACAAGTGCAACGGTAGAAGAGGCATGAAAAAGACCAATGGTGAAAGGCCCCTCTACACACAATCCCACCAGTCATGGTCACCCCAACGAAGGGGCAGTCAATGAAAGCAATGCCATGGCTTGGATGTAGTATCTAGTGAGCAAAGTGCAAGAACTTGCGCTTGCACCAAGCAAAAGGGTCCCCCCCTTGTAGGAACTAAAAGGCTAGTAGAGCAGCTGATGCCGAATCGTTCCAAGGGCCGAAGACACCTTGCTTGGAAGTATCAACTACTTTGGTACCCTCAGCTATGTACAACATAGAAGAATACGACGAGTTGGTAAAAGAACTTCAAAGCCAACTTGACAAGATGACTAAAGAGAAAAAGGCCATACTTGCAGATCTGGAAGAAGAAAAGAATGCATTTGCAATCTATAGACTAGAAAAAATAAGGGTGGTCAACATCATAAACAGGGAAACGATTGCATTAAAAGAGCCCTTAAAGGCAAGGCAAGGAGAAGAAAGCCTAAAAGATCTATATAATGAAAAAAGGGAGAACCGTATGGCTCTAGAGGAAATGTGCATCTTCAACTTCAGGGAAAATGGACGCTTAGAGTTGAAAAATGAAGGGTTGAAGAGGCAAAGAGAGGAAGCAAAAAAAAGTTGCATGCGGCAAAAACATAAAAAGATGAAGAGGCCACAAAGAAGTTGGTAGAGGTGCATAACCAACTTCAAGTAGCTCTCCACGAGCATGCAATCTTAAAGGAACAAGTAGATCGTCAGAACCAAGAAAAAAAACAAATGAATATGTTATGGTGGGAGCAAGAGTAGGTAATCGCCACTCTAGCCCAATACTAGAATCAAGGTTTAGAGCAGATGAAAGAGAAGGCTGAAGAATTGGCAACCAAGAATGAGTACATAATTAAAGACTTAGTTTACTGATTGGCCCAGTCAGAGAGTGAGCACGTCATGGCGGAAGGCAAGGTTGTAGCGATGGAGACATGGATGCAAGAGTAGCAAAAAGCCTTTTTAAACACAATGCTAAATGTCACTCGGTCAAGGGATAAAGAGACCATTGAGGAAGTCAAAAGGAAATTAGAGCTGGCAAGGAGAGCACTTAAGTATGGACTCCATGCCAAGACACCCAAACCTAGCACCAACTTTGGAGTAGAGGAGCAAAGAGCCCATTTGATCATAGCTAGATTAATCATGCAAGAACTCGAATTGCTAGGGTTTGGGGAGTCGGAGTAATGACCACCACCTCTCCACAAGAGCCAACAAAGCCAATCCATGAAGAAGGGCCTGACTTTGAGATGACCACATTAAAAAAGAGTAGCCACATGAACCAAGCCCCCCTCTGCAACCACAAGCACAACTGGAAGAGCAAGGGGAGGAAGCTATACCACCCGAAAGAATGGTGAAAATGAGGCACAAATGGAGAGAACAAGTAAAACTAGCATGTAGAAGGCTCCATGCCAAGCTGCTACAAGTTCCACATGTGGCCATTCCTTAAGGAGAGGAGTGTGCTCTAGTAAATTAAGGCCAAAAACTTGCAGTGTGGGAGCAATGGGGAAATTGCAACCGCCCTTTTGAATTCACTTTCACCTTCCCTCAAATGTTGGATAGGTTATTATCCCCAAGGGTGGTGGAGGATGTAATAAAGCTCTCGATGAGGTTGGGAAGGAGATGGTTGGAGGAAAAAATGAGACACCCCACGAGGTGGCAACAGGAGCCTACAGATTATTAAGAAGACAAGGCGGTGGAGGTGTCCAGGAAAGTGAAAGGGTATGAGGCTCAACCTAAGTGGCGCAGAAACCTTTGGGACTCTAACTTAAAGCCCTGAATGGATTTCTGTAGCACCTTACCACAGACAAGGGATGATCCTACCTACATGCTCTACATGTAGAGGATTGGAGTTGATGATTTCAACCGGAAGGCACATGGTAGGTATGACTTCCCTATGATCTACAATGTGAATGTTGCGTCTTTTGAAGACTGTCTAGCCTTCACTGAAAGGGACCTCCGCCATCAATAGCAAGCTTCCTTAGAGAATTCTCATCGTGTCCAGATCTTGCTTTTATTACCACATGTAATTATCTCCACCTTTTGCGAATACTACTAAAACAAAAGCCTACTGCAAAGAAAAAAGAGTGGTTGTCGCTCCTCTTTTTCTATATTAATACACAAAATAGATAGCTACGCAATGGCCCGCCTTATGATGAGAGCTACCCTGCATTTTATATGAGTCTATTAAAAGATATGAGTGACAGTAGGTTCACTGGATGCAACCACCCGTTTTTATCATCGACGCCCCTCAACGTAAGAGTTAACTTGAAGGACTATATGTAAAGTAGGGCCTTCCTAAGTAAATCCCTTAAGCCTTCCTATAGCTTGGCCCTTCCCCATGAACGAGATGCCACTTAATGTGCTCCCTTTGTAATTAAAAAAAAATGAGAGAGAAGAACAAGAAGAAGAAGAAAAGAAAAGAAAATGAAAAGAAGAAGATAAAAAAGTGGAAAAGAAAAGGAACACAAAAATAAAATATGTCCATTTGTACTCAATGAGCATCACCATCACTGCACCTAGGGAGCACCCTAGCCCTCCCCTACTTCACAACTTAAGGCACATCAAGGATAGGACATTTTGATAGACTCGTCTCCCTAAGTCACTCACAACACCTTCCTTTATACGAACTGGGTCCTTAAGTATGGGACAACACCTTAGGTTTGACCCATCTCCCAATTTCACCATCACTTGCATAGTGCATTGTACGGTAATGTAGATACAACCCCCTAAAAAGTACACTCTTCTTCTTTTCGGGTACATTGTACAACGGCATGGCAAGGCAATAACTACGGAGGCCTTCTTCAACCAACTATTTATCTCCAACATCGACAATCTTTAAAACCTGCTTTATAGAGCATTTCCAACATGACCTACCTCTCCAAAGGCACCAGAAATCATTCCACACTAACCCTCAACATTTTTAGCCCGCATTATTTAAGTGTCATGGGACTGACACTCATCTAGGAGAGGGGTAATGTTAGCCCTTGGAAGACCAATACAAAAAATTTTGAAAAATCGAAAATGAAAGATAATCCCAAGGCAAGAGGAAGATGGAGGACAAAGGTGCACTTAGAAAAATTTGAAAACACTAAGCGCAAAAAAAAATTCTTAATGCAAAAGAAAACGTACAAGAATAAGCATACCTTAATATTTTAGCAAAAAGAGCACCAAATGCATTGTAATTCATTTTGTAAAAAAGCATTGAGCTCTCTCTTGTGTAAGTTGTAAAGAATGAGAGGCATGGGCTAAGACCAATACTGATAGGAGGGAGAGAGAAAAAATAATAGAGGAATGGACGAAAAAGGGGATGGCCACCCAAGGAGATAAGGCACATAAAAGTCAAAAAGTGAATGGAGAAACTCATTCTTGTTTTGTGGCTAAACTTGCTATTTTCTTGCTTCTTGCTTCATTCTTGTGTATGAGAGGGAGGGACGAAGTGTGAGAGAGGGAGAGTGTATGTGTGAGAAAGTGAGGAACCTTGGAGAAGCTCTTATCTTCCTCTCTTCATCTTCATCTTCATCTTCTCTTCTCCTTTCTCGCACACATGGCTATAGAGGTCAAAGCTTGGAGCTTAGAGATGAAGCTTACTTGAGAGCGCATCGATTTGGAAAAGGAGGCAACTTGATCGGATTCAAAGGTAAGCTCACTACATTTGTGTGTAGGAGAGTGCACACAAGTATGTGAGAGGTAGCCATAGCTCTCAACTTAAAACAATAAGCAGTCTGTAGGTCTTGGCAGTGTGCTTGTGAGAGCAACGACACTTGAAAAAGGCATTTCTAGATATACAGCATGCCAAAGGTAATCCAGTTGGAGAAGGTAGGACTTGGCATTTGTGCAAGTTGAGGCGGTAGAACATGATCAACATAGTCTATTCAATTCAAGGCCTTTTCTCTAGAATGTATAAGCTACATTGTACCATTTCACCTTGGAATTTGAAATCTAAAAATCTATATATCTGTGACATCAATGATTCTAGATTTAGAGTGGCTGAATATGCATTTTACAGTTTTAGAAAAGCTTTCAAGGCAAGAAAATAGGATGTGAATCACCTCCAAAAGAGTGAACATTCGAGCATCCACATTATGTACATAATATCTTCTACAAAAGACCGTGCAATACTTTGAGGACGCAAAGGATTACATTTACTCCATTCAGGGAACTACTACTATACTTATATATATGTACACACATTACCAGGATGGTGCACACCAGTGTGAGATTCCAATGGAAGTGGTTGCCCTTGAGCAAACATGATATTCCAATGAAAGTGGCTGTCCTTGAATGTTCTTGAAAAACCACCATAAGCAACCATGACATTTGCCTCACTTGACAAGCATGCATATCCCATTTTTTCGGGAGGTCTGATGTACTAGCTAGAGCTTGAGAAGAAGGGCCTCATCTTCAGCAGGCAGGCGGAGGTTTCTCAGTCGTAGCAGCACCTTCACTACATCATCATCAAAATCATAGCACACAGCAAGCAACAAAAGACTGCTTAGTCCTTCCATCAAAGCTGCTCTCTCTGCACCCAGCACACCCTTCACAAGCTCCTGCACCAACTCCTCCCTCATCAATAGCAATTCTTGCCCAGAATCATCAACAGAGTTAGCAATCACATATAGTTTGCCTTTTCTCTTGTTCCATTTGACTCTTGCACACCTCTCTGCTTCATACACCTGTGCCCCGACCTCTACCCTATATCTCACTTCACATGCTTCCAACTTGAGTTTGTGTGTATCTATATGCTCAAATTCAACACAACTGAGCTGTGATACCATCTCTTTTCGAGCTCGAAAGGATACACCATACTTGTGGTTAGCCAAATAGCCCATGACAGCCCTACAAAGTCCCTTCGTATTGCTCATCTGGAGGACTGCTTGATGACATTGTCCATATGTGCACGTCTCTGGCCATGAATTCAATACAATGTTCTCAACTTCACGTACCTGCTCAGACAAGGATTTTACACCCAACTCCTTATAGCATGCCACCAAATCCTCTACCCATGATGCTGCCGCAGCGCTGCTCGGATACCAAGCCAGTTTCAGCTTGTTACCATTAGAGCTGCTAAACTTCATCTCTGCCAGCATTAGATTATCTGGATACAGCACCTCCCCTGGCCTGACCATCTCCAATGAGTTGGTGAGGATCCTATAAAATGTTTTGAATGTGGCTCTCTCTGCTGTACTACAGTTCTTCCAGCCTTGGGCTATTTCTCCCCAGATGCTCTCACAGGCTTCTTCCTCCAAGCTCACATTGCCCAGTTTACTGCTCCACTCTTTCCACAGTTGACAGTAATTCACGGTGGATGGCCTTCTGGGCACCTTCAGATTATGTTCAAAGAACTGAAGTATGTCCTGATCTTTGTATTGTTTGTCGAGAACTACCAGCTGGTTATGCTCGAACAGACCCGTGCTGTCACTTATAATGCATTGATCTGTGCTCCTCCATTGTCGAAGGGTAGGGATCCAGATGCAAAACTCACTAGCACATCCTTGCTCCGGCTGCCAATTACATTTGCGCAAGTACCGGTACCACCTGATTGCAGATGTACTCTTCACATCCAGAGTACTTGCTTTGCTCAGCTCATAAATATGATAAGCTACAGTAGTGCCCCCATTTGTCAGTTGACACACCATCCCCAATTTCTCCAGCAAGGCTTTGTAAGGCTTCAAGTTGCCATAAAATCTGTTGTCCACGAAGGGAACATCCTTGGCATCAAACCACGAATCCCACTCACCATTGATGTTCAAAATTGCCAATCCTGGCTTCTTATGCCCATGCTCTGCAGTCTTGATCCAATGGTTTTCTGACAAGCATTTAAAAAGCTGAGAGGATATGTACACACCCTGACTCGACATCCAGCGTAGCAGTAGCAGGACAATGTCCCTTGTAAGATTGCTTGGGCTCTGCAGGATAGCCAAAGGAGCATCTGGTGGGTTTAAGAGGCCTGAAAGATCAACAGCACCCCTAACTGTTCTTAGAAACTCACTTACATCTTGTGCTGTGAAGTCATTGGCCATTGATGGAGGGAGTTTAAGGTACATCTCAGACAGGATAAAAAGATGCTGCCTCCAAGCGCATTTTTGCATGATCAGCTTGGGCCAGCTACATAAAGAAGCAGGAAGGAGGATTCTGTTGTAACAATAGCTTATATCTACTCGCAAGTTGTCATTCTCATCGAGCAGAGGAGATGTAGAGAATATTTCTTTACATTGCTTCAGATCCAAGTAGCCATCTGTGTATGCCCTCAAAAGGAAATGGAGAATGCCTATCGCAAACCTTGGATCAGATTTCTTCTTATCTCTGCATACAGAAACTATAAGCTCAGCATAATTTTCGACGCTGAGGTCACGGATGTTGGCAATCTGATGTAGCCAAGATGTTAAATGCTCAGAGGTGTGCAGGAAGCCGAGCTGCACCTTTGTTCTTCGAGGCATGAAATAAATGCTTACCCAGCGGCCAAATAGAGGGAACCACTCAGAGAGAAACACCTGATCTTTGGGCAATTGAGTGAGGTAGAGATGACTTGTGGATTTGGACTGGGAAGGCGACAGAAGACTGACCGTTTTTACAGTTGGTTCGTACTTCAAAAAGGGAACATTCTGAAGGTTATGACTGCTCATTAAGCAGGCATTCTCACTCAGGAAACAGAGGATTTGAACATAGAGATATTCAGGGAGATCGAGCAGCCATCCAGGGCTTTTCAAGCAGCTGATAATATCATGTTCACTTAAGTCCTTAACTCCAAGAGCTCGCAGTAAGCTTGCCTGCTCCTCCTGCAGCTTACCATCCACTATGTAGAAGCTGTGAGACTGAAGTGGTGCTGGTGGTTGAACGCCCTCTCGATGAGCAGCCTCAAGTATTTTCCTGAAGTCAGCCGGTATCATGCGGGCATCCGATGGGCAACAAAAGTAACAACCATTACTGCTGCCATCAAGAGCATTGGGTAGGCTCTGACCCAAATCAGAATCTGAGAGGATTATCCTCTCCTGCTTGAGTTTTTGATAGATCACCTGCCGTAAGAAATCATAGTCTCTTGTCACACTGTACTCTTCTGGTATGACATTGAAGATGAGCCTCACCGATCCTTTCTCTTGCAAAGATGAGAGAAGAAACTCGAGAGCTGCCATGAATGCATCTGGAATGCATGACAGGATCCCTTGGTTCCACACGCTGTCCATGCGCATACTCTCTCTAGAGGAGACAAGCAAGAAGTCTGCGTTGATGATAAAAGGGAAGCCAGTTTTGACTTTGGTAGGCAAGAAGGCAAAGAGGTCCCCGGCACCTGCTTTGCGAGCTCCATCTAGAGAGAAGGCCAGGGTGATGGTCCAGGCCTCAACCTCTTTGCGTTCCGGCACAACATGGCCTGGTTTGATAGGAAAATCTTGCCGCCACACATGATAAATGGCCTCTGTGTGGTGAGACAGACGGACAACTGAGTGATTTGGGTGGCACTGGCCTGACATGTTTCCTATCTCCCTCGGTGTAGGGTGTCTTCTCTCAACATGCATGCCTGCGTTTTGGTTGTTTGGTGGTTCCCACCCCCTAGACAGGTCCAGAGAGGTTCTCTCGCGTGTATATATCCTCTGTATCTTGTTGAGAAAGAGAACCAGGTTGGGAGAGAGCTCATGCAGCTCATCCCTCATGACCTGCACCTTGTCATCTCTCACAGGGAGGACAACGATAGTCGTGGGAAGTTCTGACATGCCAAGGCACCGACGGAGCTCTGCATCTGTTGGCTTGTTTGGCCATTCCGGCACTATAAACCCAATGTCCGTGTCATCCGTGGGTGCCTCATTGAATCGAATGCGGAAACCGTTACTGATAACAATGGGATGTCGAGTGATGAGAAATACACTCTTAAAACCAATCCCTGCAACAATGGAGACAATAAAGTTTTATTCATGCATTTGTCAAATACATGGACACAAATATGCCTTCTGGATCTGAGGATTTCACAAAAGTAATTTTGAGATAATCAGGAATCAGACTATATCAACTCTTCATCCTTGGAAGAAATGGTTTACAGCAATAAGTAGTCGCATAATTGAAACTGATAAAACTGTATTACAATTGATACTAAAAGCCATGCATTTTAGTACTGCAGTAATGGAGTCAAAGAGTTTTCTATACTTCTTGAAACCAGCAACAAACAGTTGCAAATAAATGAGTTATGAAATCGTAGTTACAGACAAGAAGATACGCATTACTTAGTACTTCGTAGAAGAGTAGATAATTCTTTGATCAATGTTGGAAAGAGAGGAGCAATAGGTAGTTGATACCCTTCTCTCCTATGTAGCCAGATGCTCTGTTCCCTTTCTTTGTGGACCGTCCAATGCTGCACAAGGATTCTACATTCTTCCTCAAGAAACCCAGTTCGTTGTTGACCACCAGAAGTGTCCATTTGACACCAACTTCAGCAACATCCTCTTCCACCAAGACAAAGCCGACCTCCGGGATTACACCCTCGCCATAGGAATTATCATCCGCATTCTGAGCGCACACACATGAATCGCAAGTATGCATTAGTTAAACTCCAACATTCACTCTGCAATTCTGTGGATGCTAATTGATATCAACCTTAACAAAGCTCTCGCATGCAATCCTTTGTTTCTTTTCATATGCATGAGTATATAGAATAGAAAATCTGCAACCTTGCATAATCACCTGGATGAGCTCCATCACAAAGTGGAGGTCCTTCTGATAGAGCTCGGCTGCGAGCTGCCTGATGGCCTCATGCATGTCCACTGCAAGTGGGTTCTTAGAAAGAGACCCAATGCTGAACTTGTCAGCCCTGATATTCTCAATTATCATCCGTGGGCTCTCCATGTTCATGGTAATGTCAACCAAAATTCCTTCACAGGGAACAGCTTAACACCTTACTTGGATCAAAATGTAGTGAGGCAGGCTTAAAATTGCACCTAGAAGGGCTTCCATAAACAGAGAATAGCAAGGCTTGATTAGAGATTGCACCTAGAAATGTTTGCTTAAACACGTAAATGCTTGCTTAAACACGTAAATGCTTGCTTACACATTGCATGTGGGCGAATTCAGTGAAGTTCGCTTGAAAATGCACCTAGAAATGCTTCCATGAAAGCTCCATGACACAAAGGATTTAGACCCAAATGTAGTGAGGCTTGCTTGAAGCTGCACCTAGAAAGCTGCTTGTGGCAAGAGCATGTGAGCTAGTAAGTTAGACCAGGCAAGAGGCTCTATGGATGCTTGCTTGTTCGTTACACACTCGACTCTTGGACGATTGCCTGGCGGGGGGGAAGGGTTTTATGGAAGGCCCAGCAAGCGTGAGTCAGGGCGTAGACCTTCCGCTTCGAGTGTCTTGAGTCCTTCGATTCCTTAGACTCTAAAGGACCTTCTGCTTTAGTAAAGAGTTGTCATGTCATAGTAACAACCTTATAAAGTAGTTATTTATTCAATTCCTAATTCCCTAATTCCTAATAATTCCTTCACTAGAGGGCTCATTCTTTGTAACTACATAAGATGTGGTAAGCATCCTGTATGTGATAAGACCAAAGACTCTTACAAGCCTACCTAGTAAGTTCAAGCACAAATAAGCCACATTGTTCCTTCCGATCAACTTGCCATGGCTCCCTGTGATTATGCTGGCATTTCGGTAATTATGCCTGCCTTACCTTGCTCATCTACTTCTTAGGTATAAAACAATATTTCGTCCCTTATCTCTCAAATTTTTCATCTTTGCCTTCCTGTTTAAACTTAAGCCCCTAGACATTATCTTTGATATATGCAAGGACTTCTTTCTTAACTTTGTCTACTATTTCGCAGCTGAGCTCTTTTGTGGTAGGTCGTCTATGTGAAGGAGATATCAAATTTAACATGTGCAAAGTTGAAAAGTATTGATGTGATGGAAAATTTTATTGTGGACAAAGAGACGAGGATATCAAACTTAGCAATCTCCCATAAAAGAAGAGGTCTAAATATTTAAGACGAAGATATGTTTCTTTAAAAATGCACAGAGAAAATGTTCTCCTTAATGAGTACATATATTATTATGAAAAGTAGCAGTGGTGGGAGTTAAAGATGTGTGTGCTTACATTAATTTATTTCTCACTTAAAAAAGGACACGTGTGTGTGTGGGTGGGTAGAGAGAGAGAGAGAGAGAGAGAGAGAGAGAGGCGTACCCTAGTAGGTGGAGGACATGGCGTAGATTCGTATCATTATTACAAGTCATTGCGCCAATATAATCGTCCATGCTTGTCTTAAATTATATCAAGTTACACACATGTATGAGATATTCCAATATGTGAGATGTAACATTCCATCTAAATACAAGTATGTATTTTGTATACACAATACAAAGAAATTTTAATTTTGGGAGACATTTGAGTTTAAAGGATTTACTTTCATAAGGGGTCTTTAAATTACATAAGCATATATCCACAAGATACGAAAGACTTAATTTCAGGGGGTCTTTACATTGTAGAGGCCAATTTGTGTGTGTGTTAAAAAGAAGCCATTAAAAAACATAGAATGTATTTCTAAAATACAACATCTCGTTTTTGAGTGCACAGCTGTGACATTATGCAAATCATACTAATAGTAAGAAGTGTACCACCATTTTGTATTTTTATTTTTATTTGTCCACTAGTATTCAACTCTTATGCTACATTGTAAGCACAAAAACCAAAGAGGAAGAGTAGCATGAAGTCTTTTTAATATTAGAAAACTTTTGTATATACAATATTGAGCTGAATATAATCATGCTCGTTATAATGGTAAGTCATAGTAGGAGCAGAAAGCAAGTCTGTTACTTGCATCCACAGAAGAGCATTTAGTTGGAACAAAAATATTGATGCATATTGTAGGTGTTAGTGACCTACCTTAGTTGACATCCATGTCCACTCATGTAATTGGTTTACCTTATTACTGTCCACGATTATTAGTAGCTCGTGACTTTGAATTGTGGATTTTGTCACTAGTAGAGTTGTGGAGATGTATGGAGGATAGGAAAGTAGTGATAGCTAAGTGTAAACCATGCCTTGTATATGCCATGAGAGTCAATATGGCGGTTGTTGCAAGGGAAAATGTATAAATTTTGTACCTTATTAGCAAGTTTTAGCATTGCACAGTATATACCAGGATGCTTGTTATCTCACAATGGAAAGAATATATTGCCATACATATAGGAATGCCATGGGCAAAGTTTCCATGCATATGCAAGTCCATTAGTCTGTTAGAGGAAGAAAAACTCACGTACCTCCATGTATATCTTAATTAATAGAGAGTATATGTATGTGTAAGAGAGTACATTAGAAATAAGTGTCTTGCAAGATTATAATCACGTGGATATATGCCAATTTATGCCACGAATTATGGCTATAACCATAGCCAAAGTAGGAAGAGGGTGTCCTTATGGATCTTCTTTAGGCAACATGATGATTTAACATGCTTATCATAACATCATTGCACGCAATTAGTGTAGCCTTCATCATAACACAATAGGATCATAGCTTGGTTGAGGCTCATTATAGAAGAATAATTATATATGATCACTCTAACGTCTTTCACAAGGAGCTTTTGAATCATTCTTACATAGGAAAACTTGTGAAATGTAGATTTTTTTTTAATATTTCCTAGGTACTTACAAATGCATTCTAAACATATAACTAGGAAATTATATTCGCTACATAACCTAGTAGGAAATTGTAGGTATACCTATATAAATTTCCTACACTTGACTAGGGAATTCCATTTCCCACTTCTTATACCAAGAAAGTATATGTCATATAGCTAGGGAATCCCATTCCCCATATATCATAATAGGGAATTATAGTCCACATGACTAGGTATACCTATATAAATTCCCTACACTTAACTAGGGAATTCCATTTCCCACTTCTTATACTAGGAAAGTATACGTCATATAGCTAGGGAATCCCATTCCCCATATATCATAATAGGGAATTACAGTCCACATGACTAGGGAAATTCATTTTCCACACATACGAGGGAATTATAAGATGGCCATATCAAGATACATAAATGTGCATGGTTGTTTTCTAGCACTAAGCAAGAGCCATGGTGGAAGGAGCAATAGCAAGCAAGAGAGACACACAAGATGTGGGAACTCCAATAGTCACAATGTGTGACCAGCCTTCCTTGATTCAAATGTCACTGAAAGAATAAAGAATGAAGTAATACGGATGAGCACCTGCCACTGTAGTGTTTAGGTGTGTGGTGCTGGATACTTGGGGGATGCTATGGCATTGATGTGAGATGGGCTTTGGATTGATTTGAGCACTCTTTTGCTTAGTTTTATAGAGGTTTTTCATTGTTTGTTATAATAGTGATGAATGATATTTTATTAGTGAAGGCATATGCATATTGCTCCTGAGTGCTTACCAATTATTTCGGGTGATGTACTGATGCTTATCATTCATGTTACATGCTTAGTTATGTTTCTAGATTGCATTTAATGTGAGATTGGAGCTTTGAATCTTGACATTGGCTGTCATTCACTGTTATATATGGCTCTTTGATGCTCCAATAAGAGCCTTGCAAGATACTTAGATTGGATGCTCCAAGATGTATGCTACTTGGTTCTTGGATGTATGGATGCCTTCCACATGATGTTTTGAGATTTTTTTGCTCGTCTGGCATTTGACTTTCATTACAGTGGGAGCCACTTCTTGATATTTGGAGATTGCATTGAGCTTTTGGTTATGCAATTGAGCTTGAGGGTCTTATAGTGAGATCGTGGGACTTGGTGACATGTATATGCTCCTATCATGCTTTATGTACATAGTTGATGCTTAGTGGGCTATTTGACATATCTTTTGGTTCGACACCTATCTCTGTCATGATGTTGTCAGTGATGTATGCATCTTGGTTGGTTATGTTTTGAGTTTTTGTTACATTGTTAAGTTCGGTGTGGTCTCTTCTATTACCCATGAGACCCACTCTAGGCATGATGGCTATGGCTATGGGATTTATCTCAATATGACACATTGATTCTTTGACAATTCTCAGTGCCATTTGCATATTCACTCCTTGCTAGTTGGAGATATTCCTTGGCAGTTGCAATTTGTCTTATATTAGTGATTGCTCTCTTTTGCATTGATCTCTTATTGATGTGCTTCATTTTCAGCATGTTGTAATTGTAGTTTACTACACTATTTATGCGAGCAGTCACCTTCAATTGATAGTTCTTTGCACTGAGTTTGTGGACTATTCATTACTTGGTCAATACCCCTTGTTTTTAGCTCGATTAGGCAGTGATTTTTGGGATGTTTGCAGTAATTATAATAGCTTGTTATAATAGTTTGTGCACTTTTTTTCCTTGATTATGGTTGGTGGCTTGACTGATAGTGCTATCTTTGGATTGATAAGCTGGATGGCATCAATTATAGCTACTAGAAGGCCTAAATATGGTAAGTTTTACTATAGAAAATGCAAGTTAGGCCCTTGAAACATAAGAGTGTCAAGCCCAAACTTATTGATACAAATGATTGGGCTGAATTAGATGAGCTATGTAAGTCCACCATCATATTATCCCTCTCTAAGCAGTGTTTTATAATGTTGTCTCTAGTGGATAGCCCACATAGGAATTGTGAGAAAAGATTCACCATGTTTATGACAAACAAAGCCTCGTTTCTTAAATGTATTGGTTGAAGCAACTCATGGACCTTCATATGAAGGAGGGCACTTCCTTGTTCACTCACTTAAATGAGTTTCCTTCCATTATCAGTCATTGGCCTTTGTAGGGGACTGAATTCAAGAGTACTCTTCTTCCCTTGTTTCTCTTAGTTACATTGCCTGAATCATGAGATACCTTTCACACTACTATGTGTGCAAACATACATGATGGGTTACAATTGCAGGATGTAGAGGGTGCACTCTTTGATTGAAGAGGTTAACAAGAAGAATGTTGATGTTTCTTGCACCTCTCATGCTTTGATAGTTAAATGCATTAATGGTAGGGCAGTAATGATTGCCGTGTGGTAGAGACTCCTAGCAGTCTCACTCTCAGTCACATGGAGAGTCTTGCAGTAAGTCCCATGGCTGTAAGTTCTCCTTAATTGGCCACAATGCCATAAAATGTGTGAAGACAAGCATAAGGAAAAGAGCAAGGGTAAAGAACATGACAAAAATGATGATCGCAACATTGTTCCTAACAAGTTCAATGCCAAGATTGTAAAGATTAATGTAGTGCAGACTGATTCTGATGATGATTTCATACTTGTAGCTTCTTCTCTTGATAATTCACAATTGACTGATGCTTTGTCAGGGTATATTTAGTGTTATTGATATATTTAGGGGCTTCTTTTCATGTGACCCCTCATAGAGAGTGGTTTTACTCCTATCACATTTTGGATTGGATTTGTCCATTTGGGTAATGGCTTGGCATTGGAGATCATTGATATTGGTGATGTCCAACTACAATTTGGTTTAGGTTGCATGTTTACTCTTCATGATGTATGCCATATACTGGCTCTCACAAAGAGCCTTATCTTTGCTAGCACCTTGCATGATGTAGGATATTTAGTTTCCTTTGGTGATTCTTCATGGAAGATTACTTGTGGGAATCTTGTCATTATACCTGGTGCTGTCTAACATCTCTATCCCTTGCTTGTATCTGGGTTAGTTAACCATGTTTTGGTAGTGGATGCAGTTTCACATGTATCCGTGTGGTATCGTCGCCTTGGGCACATGTCCTTGAAAGGAATGGAAATGCTTACTTGTTTGTAGTATCTTTCACTCCTTGACTAGAATTTTTTTGAGTCCTGTAATCATTGTTTATGTGGTAGGCAAACACGAAATACACATAAAAAGTCTGGTGTGACACACATGGGTGAGCCTTTGGCTCTTGTTCATTTGGATATGTGTGGTCCCATGCACTGCAAGTCATTAGGTGGCACAAAGTATTTCATTACTTTCATTGATAACTATACACATAAGGTCTAGGCATATTCTATTAAGCAAAAACTAAAAGTTTTGGCTACATTTCAACATTGACTTGCTTTAGTTGAGAGCCAATCTAGGTACATGTTGAAATGCCTAAGGTTCAATAATGGGGGTGAGTATGTCTCTAAAGCCTTTGAGTAGCTTTGTGATGAGAGGGGTATTAAGTGTCAGTTAAACATCTGATAAAACCCACCCCAAAATGGCATGGTTGAGCATATGAATAGGACTATTCAGGAGTGAGTTCACAGTATGCTCAACTAGTCAAGCTTACCACATCATTTTTGGGTTGAGGTAGTTACTACTGTCGTACACTTGATAAATTGGTCCCCATGTACTACTCTTGACTATCAAGTTGTAGAGGAGATATGGTCTAGAAAACCTCTCTCACATGCTCATTTACGTGTCTTTGGTCGTGATGCTTTCTGCCATGTATCCAAGGACAAGTGCAATAAGCTGGATTCTAAGTCTAGGAAATGCATCGTTCTTGGTAATGGGGATGTAGGTGAGATGGGCTATTACCTATGGGATCTGGATGTGCTTAGAAGGTTATCCACATGCATGATATTGTTTTCCCTGATGAGAAAATGCATAAGCAGCACGAGCATATCATTGAGGTATACATGGTGATATTTCAAGAGGAGCCTCTTATTACTGTACAACCAGCTCAATACTTGCAGGAACAACAATTGATTCCCCAGTGGGCGAGGTCCCTAATGCTCCATAGGATGTACATGCCCCATAGCCAACTTTGAGGTAGTCTACTAGAGATAGACAACAACCTGCACAGTTTGAGCCCTCTATGGATTATGTTATGGTGACAGATGCTAGTGAGCCTCTTACTTATGATAAGGCCATGCAAAAGGTGATAGTCACTCTTGGGAGAGGGCCATGCAGTTAGAGTATGACTCACTGTAAAAAATCATACGTGGGATTTAGTTCCTTTGACTAGTGACAAGTGTGCTTTGCCATGCAAGTGGATGTACAAGTTGAAAAGTATCCCTAGACATCCCAAGCCAGTGGAATATGTGGCCAGATTGGTTGTTAAGGGCTTCAAGCAGCAGGAACATAGTGTGGACTTTGATGAAGTCTTTTCTCCTATTGTGAAGATAACTATCCTACACTTGGCATTGCCTTTGATTGCTTAGCTTAACTTAGATCTTTATTAGATAGGTGCCAAGTCAACTTTTCTTCATGGGGACTTGCATGATGAGATTTACATGGAGTAGCCTAAGGGCTTTACAAAACATGGCAATGAACACCTAATGTATGGATTGAGGAAGAGCCTTTATGGCCTTAAGTAGGCCTCTAGGGAATGGTATCACAAGATTGATGCCTTTATTAATTCACAAGGATATTCTTGTAGTGATATGGATCTGTGTTTATATAGAAAGAAGGCTCATGATGGCAGCCTTACGATTTTGATCCTCTATGTGGATGATATGTTGATTACTGGGAGTGCTCATGATGAGCTGGATGCCTTGAAAAGTTAGCTCAAGAAGATCTTTGAGATGAAGGACATGGGACATGTCTCACATATTCTTGGGATGCACATTACGCATGATTACTCTAAGGGTCTCCTCTACTTATCATAGAAAGAGTACATCCAAAAGATCCCTGAGCGGTTTCACTTGTAGGATGTTAAGCCTATTGGATGTCCTTTACCTTCTAATGTGAAGGTTAGTCAGGCCGATAGTCCACAGTCTGATGAGTAGAAGGCCAAGATGGCCAAGATCCCTTACACATCCGCAGTGGGTATCTTGATATATGCAATGATAGTCACTCGCCTTGACATAGCATTTGCAGTGGGAGTTGTGGCATGCTATATGGCTACACCTGACCGATGACATTGGGATGCCGTCAAGGATATCGTGCGGTATCTGAATGGCATAACATCTATGTGCATCTATTATGGTGGCTAGGATACAAGAGTCATGGGATACATGGAATCTAATTATGCAAGACATGCAGACAATAGGAAATCCACCTCTGGCTATGTCTTCACCTTTGTTGGAGGTGTTTTTTCTTAGATGTGTAGGGTGCAAAAATGCATGGCCTTGTCTACTAACAGAGGCAGAGTATGTTGTAGCCATTGAGGCTTGCAAGGAGGCTCTGTGGTTGGGCCTTTTGGTAATAGACCTTGGCATTACTAATGTGGGTCCCTACAGTGCATTTAGATTCTATGAGTGCTATTTAGTTGGTTAAGAATCTGGTCTTCCATGCAAAGACAAAGCACATTGAGGTGTGTTATCACTTTATTCAAGGGGTCATTGAGGATAAGTCCATTGAGCTTGTTAAGATCTCAATTGACCAAGATCCTGCAGATTTGCTCACTAAAAGTCTCTTAGCAGAGCACTTTGTCTTCCTTGGAAGTTGACGGGCATTAGATGAGATGATGTCTTTCCTCATCTTATTGTACTTTGTCATATTTTTCTTGTTCTCTCCTCTCACTAGGGGCACATTCGCTTTGTTGTTGGGGGTAAAGGCGTATGTGCCTAGCTACTTGTGTATTAGTTACATTGATAGTATATGCATACCCACACACCTGTACATTGCAGGTAGCAGGTGCTCATCATTGTCACTTCATTCTTTATTCTTTCAATGACATTTGAATAAAGGGAAGGCCAGTTACACATTGTGACAATTAGAGTTCCCACACACACACACACACACACACACACTCTCTCTCTCTCTCTCTCTCTCTCTCTCTCTCTCTCTTTTGCTCTTGCTCCTTCCACCATAGCTCTTGCTTCCGCTCCATGCTTCCACTTTAGGGCTCACTCCCTTCATAACGGGAGCAGGAGGCTCCTCTTGAAAGATCACCCTATGTACCACAACCACTTGCTTAGGCTTCTTTTGCATCTTTTTCTCATATAAAACGACATCATGGCTATGAATAACTTTGCGAGCCTATGGATCCCATAGGTGATAGCCCATCTCACCTGCGTCCCCATAACTAACAAAGATGCATTTCATGGGCTTATGATCCAGCTTATTGAGCTTGTTGTTGGGAACATGGTAGATGCACAAATGAGCATAGGATGAAGAATTCCCAATCCATACCTCCTTTGCAACTTGGCAATCAATAGTAGTGCAAGGGAACCAATTAATCAAGTGTACAACAGTAGTAATTGCCTCAATCCAAAAGTGTTATGGTAAGCCTACCTGCCTAAGAATACTACAAACTCTCCTAAATCATATTGTTCATGTGTTCAAAAATACCATTCGGGGGAGGGGAGTAAGGGCGGTCAACTGATGCTTAATATCTTGCTCATCGCAAAACTATTCAAAAGCTTTCAAGACATACTCAGCCCCATTATCTAACCTCAGGCATTTCAACCTATACCTAGATTGGTTCTCAACAAGAGCAAGCCAACATTGAAAGGTAGACAAGACATCCAATTTTTGTTTAATAGGGTAAGCCCAAACCTTATGTGAGTAATCATCAATGAATGTGACAAAGTACTTCACACCACTGAGCAATTGACAAGGCATGGGACCACATATATTTGAATGAACAAGAGCCAAAGACTCACACATGTACTTCATGCCAAACTTCTTATGTGTACTACGTGTCTACCTGCAATATAAACAATGATCACAAGACTCAAAACACTTATAGTATAGGGGCAAAAGATATTGTGAACTCGTAAGCATTTTCATTCCTTTCAAAGACATGTGCTCAAGTTGACGATGCCAAAGAGACACATGTGGAATTAGAGCCACAACCAAGACACGATCAATTGACCCAGATATAAGAAAAATGATAGAGGGTACTAGACTTAGCACCACATGCAATAAAAAGATTCCCACGGTAAATCTTCCATGCGGAAGCACCAAAAGAGACAACATAAACTGCATCATCCAAGTGAAAGGGAGCGACGAATTGAAGGTTGGACTCGAGAGCTATGGCGGGAGAGCAAGAGCAAGAAAGGGAGAGACTAGAAATGGAAACTCCAACAGTCACAATGTGTGATTAGGCCTTCCTTTATTCAAACTGTCACTAAAAGAATAAAGAATAAAGTGATGGTGACGAGCGTCCACCACCTACAGTGTGCAGTGGCGGTGACTATCAGTGTAGTAATACACGGGCGGCTAGGCAAAGGCGCCTTTTCCCCCAATAACCTCCCACTTAAAGGCGAATCTGCCCTAGTGAGGAGTGAAAAGAAAAAGAAAAAAGACAGTACAACATGTACACATGTACAACAGGATGAGGAAAGACGTCATCTCATCCCACGCCCATCAATCTCCTGAGGAAGGCAAAGCACTCTGTAGAGAGGCTTTTCATGAGCAGATCTGCAGGATTCTGGTCAGTCGAGATCTTGACAAGATCAACAGATTTGTCCTCAACGACGCCACGTATGAAGTGATACCTCACCTCAATGTGTTTCGTCTTCGCATGGAAGACCGGATTCTTGGCTAACTGAATAGCACTCATAGAATCTGAATGCAGTGTAGGGATAGCATCAATACCAAGGTCAACAACTAAATGAGCCAACCAAATGGCCTCCTTGCAAGCCTCAGTGGTTGCAACATACTTGGCCTCTGTAGTAGAAAGGGCCGTGCATTTTTGCACCCTGGACATCCAAGAAACAGCACCTCCAGCATAGGTGAATACATAGCCGGAAGTGGACTTCCTACTATCTGCATGTCCTGCATAATCAGAGTCAGTGTACCCCACGGCTCCTGTATCTTGGCTGCCATAGCATATGCACATATCTGCAGTGCCCTTTAGGTACCTCATGATACCCTTCACGGCATCCCAATGCTTCTTGCCAGGTGTAGCCATATAGCGTGCCACAACACCGACTGCAAAGGCAATATCTGGATGAGTGGCTATCATGGCATACATAAGACTGCCCACTGCGGATGCATAGGGAATCTTGGCCATCTCGGCCCTCTGCTCATCTGTCTGCATGCAATTAGCCTGTGATACCTTCACACAAGAAGGCAATGGATAGCCAATAGGATTTACGTCCTGCATGCGAAAGCGCTCAAGGACTTTATGAATGTACTCCCTTTGTGACAAGTAGAGGAGTCCCTGATGCCGGTCGCGTCTAATGCGCATACCAAGTATGTGAGCGGCCTGTCCCAGATCTTTCATCTCAAAGCTCTTCTTGAGCTGAGCCTTAAGAGCATCTAGCTCATCATGATCTTTCCTTACTATCAGCATATCATCCACATAGAGTACCAAAATCAATAAAGAACCATCACGGGCTTTCTTCGTAAAGACACGGATCCATAGCACTCCGGCTGTAGCCCTGGACTGCATAAAGGCATCAAACTTATGATACCACTCCCTAGGTGCATGTTTCAAGCCATAAAGACTTTTCTTCAATTTGCACACTAGGTGCTCCCTGCCAGGTTCTGCAGAGCCCTTAGGCTGCTCCATATAAATCTCATCATGCAAGTCCCCATGTAAGAAAGCCATCTTGACATTCATCTAGTATAAATCCAAGTCAAGCTGAGCAACCAAAGCCAAGACTAAGCGTAGGGTGGTCATCTTAACCACAAGAGAAAAGACCTCATCAAAGTCCACATCATGCTCTTGCTTAAAACCCTTTGCTACCAATCTAGCCTTGTATGCGGGCTTGGGGTGTCCAGGGGTACTTTTTAGCTTGTACACCCACTTGCATGGCAAAGCCTTCTTGCCCATAGGCAAGGAAACCAAATCCCAAGTGTCATTCTTATGCAGGGAGTCTATCTCAGACTACATAGCCCTCTCCCAAGAGTGACTGTCACCCCTGCGCATAGCCTCATCATAAGTGAAAGGCACATCTGTAGCCAAGACATAATGCATCGAGGGCTGAAATCTATCTGGTGGATGTCTGTCTCTAGTAGACCGTCTCATGGCAGGCTCTGCTGCCTGCCCAGCTGCCTGTCCAATGCCCTGACCATGAGCATCTGCTGCAGCTGTAGGCTGTCCAACTGGCTGTGCAGGAGCTCTTGGCTCCTCCTGAAATATGACCCTGCGGATCTCAACAACTCTCTTAGGCTACCTATGCATCTTGTCTTCATGGGAGACTACATCATGACTGCGGATGACTTTCCGCGCTTGCGGATACCAGAGACGATAACCCATCTCGCCTGCATCCCCATAACCAAGGAAAATGCATTTGACACTCTTGAGATCAAGCTTACTTCTCTTGTCCCTGGGCACATGGCAAAAGTTTCACATCCAAAGACATGGAGATGCGCATAAGAGGGAGGTTTTCCAGTCCATACCTCCTCTACAACCTGGAAATCCAAACCACTAGAGGGTGATCTTTTTATGACATGCACAGCTGTACTAACTGCCTCAGCCCAAAAGCTCTGTGGTAGGCCTGCATGGCTAAGCATACTGCGTACACACTCCTGGATGGTTCTATTCATCCGCTCAGCCAAACCATTCTGGGGGGGGTGTAGGGGGTGGTCAACTGACGCTTAATATCCCTCTCATTACATAACTGCTCGAAAGCATGTGAGACATACTCACCCCCATTATCTGTCCGTAGGCATTTTAGCCTATACCCAGACTGGTTCTCAACCAATGCAAGCCATCTCTGAAACACTGCCAAGACATCAGATTTTAACTAAATGGGATAAGCCCAAACTTTTCGTGAAAAATCATCTATGAATGTAACAAAATACTTTGCACTACCCATAGACTGACAATGCATTGGCCCACAGACATCTAAATGTACCAATGCCAAGGGCTCACTCATGCGTGGCCTACCAGACTTCTTATGCGTAGACCTAGTTTGCTTGCCATAAAGACAATGCTCACATGAATCAAAACATGCATAATCAAGGGGCGGTAAGTACTACAAACCAGAAAGCATTTTCATTCCCTTCAAAGACATATGGCCCAAACGGGCATGCCAGAGAGATACATGTGGGATAGAACCCACAGACAAAACATGATCAAGGGAAGAAGCTGATACAATCAAGGGGTAGAGACTGCCAGCCTTGACATCTCTCGCAATCACAAGTCTGCCACACGGGTGATCTTCCATGCAGAGTCTCCAAAACATACATGATATCCTGCGTCATCAAGCTGTCCAGCTGACATGAGACTGCGTGTCAAAGCATGTATATGACGTACATCCTGCATAACAAAACTGCTGCCAGAAGGAAACTGCAGCCTAACATCACCAATGCCCACAATGTCAAGAGAGTTGTCATCACCCAGGCACACAGAACCCGAAACAGTACAGTATGAATGAAACCACTCTCGGCAAGGTGTCACATGAAAGGACGCATTTGAGTCCAAGAGCCAACACTGTGCATACATAGAGTGTATCTCTGCCATCTGTGAAGCATTAGAAGAAGCTACTAGAATATAATCATCATCATCAATATCCTCAGGTTGCATAACATTGATCTCTTCAATTTTGACACTCGACTTTGCAGGCACTATGTTGCGATCAGAAGACTTGTCCTGCACTTTGTCTTTCCCCTTATCTTTGTGCCTTTCATTGCGCTGTTCATGGCATTGTGGCCTAATATGGCCCTTTTTCCCACAATGGTGACATGTAACATTTGCATTCTTGCCACAGGATTTGCTACGTGACTTCCCACGAGACTTGGACCGAGATTTTTGAGAATCCCGTCCACGGCCACTACCACTGCCATGCTTTCCATATCCATCATTCCTACCTCTAACTGTCATAGCATGAGACACACAAGAGGAATCCAAATTCTTACGGTTAACCTCTTCCTGTAGAAGAGCACTCTCAACATCAGATAATTTCAAGGTAGCAGTAGAGGCACATAACGCAGTGCAAAATACATCCCATGACTCATTAAGAGTACCAAGCAAGAAAAAGGAGTGACATCCTCTGCAAAAGTGATGTCCTATGAAGTCAAGCTCTTGAGGATAGCATGGAACTGGTTCAAGTGAGCAGACATAGTCACATTCTCCTTCATGCGCAGATCCATAAGCTACTTCAGCTAATACATCTGGCTCGCTGGACTTTTCTTGTCATAAAGATTTTTTATCTTTTCCCACAACTGCCATGCACTCTATTCTTCCTCAAAGACATTATAGTGGACCTGTTCTGTGAGAGACAATACAATAGTGGACTTGCATAACTCATCAAGCTCAAGCCATTCCTCATCTGGCATAGTTACAGGCAGATGCCCGCGTAACCTTGAAGGTTTGATCTGCGATTTCTGCACCAACACCTGCCAAATCTGGCTCTTCCAATAAGATAATTCGTACCATCAAGCTTAGTGATGTTGAAAATAGCATGATCAGTGGACGAACTCGCCATAATGCAGACTGGAAGACTGTAGATAGTTCAAAATTGCTTGCTATTTACTGCAGAAAATGACAAAAAAAAGCACCAAAATCGAGGAAAAATGGTGAGGGAAGTGGAATTAAAGCTGCTGCCCACCAAGTACTAGTGAAAGTACATCATTTTAGATTGTTTTAGCATGAAAAATCAATGTCAATCCATACATATATGCTTGTTGTAATAAATTTCAGATTTCAGTAAAAGAGAGTTAACAGTGCCAAAATCGGATCCCAAGGCAATCATATACTAGCAAGACCAAATTCGGCATCATGCGAGCATAGCATAAGCATATGATGGTCGATAAGCATGAATCCAACACCCAAGTATGTCATACAAACATCTGCCAGTGAGTAGGCACACCCCCAGTCAACGGGGCAAAGTGTTCGTGCCACTACCAAAACTTGACACAAGTAGGTGTCAGTTCACAAAGAGACGGATCCAAAACTGAGACTTAGCTCATAAGCATATAGTGAACCAAGACATATGATGTATCATCCCAAAGGGTAAGAAGTCCCAAAGTCTCAAGTGTCTGTAGCTGCTCAATAGCATGTAACAGCTCAATGCATAAAAGTACCACCTGCTCAATGTCTGATAAGCATTCAAGAATGCTCCCACTAGCACAAAGGCCGTATGTACGAGCTCAAGATCTCAGGCCAAGGCAAGACACATTGCCAATGACATAAGTCCAAGACAATACATCAATAGTACATCCCGAACATGTAGGCTGTAGAGCATCCGTATGTAGCATCCATAAGCATGTAAGATATCAAGTACATCCCAATCCAAACTCTGACAAGCCAAGTAACATCAAAGAAAAATCCGGATAATCCAAGATGCATTCAAGGTAGAGCTTCAATGAGCACTCAAGCTCAACGTATGCATAGGGTAATCAACCGTGACATGAGCATCAAGCAATAGGCAACGGGTATGCATAAACCCAAGGAGCATCACTGTCAAAGCATATACCATGGTCAAGCACGAACCATGTCAATGAGTGCGTAATGTCAAAGCTCTTCCAAAATCATCTGGAATGAAAGCCAAGCTCAAAGTTATACCCCGAAGATCAACACTTCATGGCATATATCCAAGACATAGGCCGGAACCAATAGGCATAACCCAAAGCATATGTAATAGCTTTAGCCCGCTTTTATTACACCATGAAATGATTGTAAAAACTGAGAAATTTCAGTCCCAAATCAGTGCCAAAATGATGGCATAACATGTGCAATCCATCCCCAAGTTGATCAGCATCCAATAGGCATCAAACCGGTTGACTATGTATGCCTAGACAAGCATAGCATTTACTGTCAATGTAGCATCATCATAACATGACTATGAACTGCTGTAAACAGTCCCAAACACTGTTTGAATCAGCCCCAAATCAATGTCCAATGCTCAAGCCTTCAAGACCGAGCATCAAGCATGTGCAAATGCCTTACATGAAGCTTGTGGAAGTGCCCAATGGCCTGGAGCTTGAGGAGGACCGGGGTGGAGCAGGTATTGATCAGCCTGAAACAGGCGCAAATAGCGTGTTATTGTCCTGGGAAGCCTACAGCCCACGTGGCATACTTGGGGTGGAGTCGGGGCTCAAGTAGGTGCCCAAGGGGGCACACACCAAGCCTCAAGGGTTCTTGAGCAGGGGCAATGAAGATATGAAGCACCAAAGCTTCAATGGTGGCTGCCCCAAACTGTTCACAACTTGTGTGACCAGATAATTGAAGTAAACCTTGAAGAAAATGATCAAATACCTCTTATGTAATGCCCTGAAAGTGCCCAACAATACCGGGAAGGTGCTCGGGAAGCCGGGGAGTGACAGGAGCTTGAAGGAGTCGGACATGGCTACCGGGAAGGAGACCCAATGCAAGTAGGGAGTCGATGGGATGCTGAGAATGCCAGAACCAAGCTCAAGAGTCGAAAAGCAAAGCTCTGATACCAATTGAAAGGGAACTCCAACAGTCACAATGTGTGACCGGGCCTTCCTTTATTCAAACTGTCACTAAAAGAATAAAGAATAAAGTGATGGGCGCCCGCCACCTGCAGTGTGCAGTGGCGGTGACTGTCAGTGTAGTAATACACGGGCGGCTAGGCATAGGCGCCTTTACCCCCAACACCAAGGTGCTAACAAAGATAAGGCTTTTTGTGAGAGCTAATATATGACGTGCATCATGAAGAGTGAATATGCTGCCTTGACCAAAACGCAAGTGCTTGGACATCACCAATACCAACAATCTTTCATGCAGGTCATTACCCAAACAAACAGATCCAATCATACTACAATAGGAGTAAAACCACTCTCTATGAGGGGTCACATGAAAGAAATCCCTTAAATCTATCAACCAACACTGAGTATGAGCTGTGAAGCACACAAAGAAGAAGCCGCCAAGATAAGAGATCATTAGATACATCAGGCGATGTGCCACATTAATCTTCTCAATCTTGACACTAGACTTGCTAGGCACAATGCTATGATCATCATTCTTATCTTGCACTTTACCCTTTCCCTTTTTCTTATGCTTGTCTTCGCACATTTTATGGCATTGTGACTGAATATGATTTGCTTTCCCATAATAATGACAAGACCGAACTTACGGCCACGGGACTTATTGTTGTGATGCTATGCATGTGTCCTAGACTGAGACCTATTAGAGTCTCTATCATGATCATTTCCATCCTGTGGGCCTCTCATTGTCAATGCGTGGGATGTACAAGAAGCATCCATATTCTTTCTATTCACCTCTTTTGTCAAGAGGGCACTCTCAACATCTTGTAATTTCAGACCATCCTTAGCACAAAGAGCCATACAAAAAGTGTTCCATGACTCAGATAGAGTAGCAAAGAGAAATAAAGGATGCAAAGTATCCTTAAAGTCAATTTCCTATGAAGCTAAATGGCTGATGATGGAGTGAAACTCATTCAAGTGTGAAGACATAGAAGTCCCTTCCTTCATGCGAAGGTCCATCAACTATTTTAGCCAATACATTTGAGATGTAGGACTCTGCTTCATAAAGATTCTTAATCTGTAACCAAAGCTCATATGCAGTTTGATTTCTAGTTATAATATTGTAGTGAACCTGCTTGGAGAGTGATAAAATGATTGTGGACTTTGCGTAGCTCACCATGTTCATCCCAATTCTTAGCCACAATGTTTTCGGGTTTAGCACCTCTATTTTTGAGAGGTCTAACTTGCAATTTCTGCATTAAAAATTGCCATGTCTGGGTCTTCCAATAGCTGCAATTGATCCCATCCAATTTCTCAATATTGAAGATTGTACCGTCGTGAGAACCACTAGCCATAATGAGACCAAGCAAGTACACACATGGGCAAGGTGGTAGGATGTTGTAATACATTGCAAATCAACCCTATAAGCAAAAGACTATCAAGTCTAGGTGATCGACCTCAAATAGAATATATAAAAGTAAAATGACAAGTTGTTGCAATAAACTATAGTAATATGTCCAACAACCAACTGTGAGCAACCAAGAAGGAAGAAGCTAGGAACAACTCGCATTGAAGGCTATCACGATTGTAGTGTGTCAAAAGCCATACATGTAGTAGGTATAGACCTCATGCACATGATAGTTCTCACAAGTAAATGAAGAGAACTACTACTAGCTGCATAATCCATTAAGAAAAGCTCAATACATAACCCAAAAGTATAGAAATACCAATGACAACACCCAAATAGACATAAGTACCAAGTCCAAGCCAAGAGATCAAATCATCCCACGATAAGTGACTCCATCCAATAAATATCAAACAAGCATATACATGTCACAATGAGTCCCATTATCTCACTGTAATAAGCTCAAGGTCAACTATATAAACCAAACGCTCTGTAGTACATCCAAGTGCTAATGTAGCTTAGTACATAAAGCCAAGTAGCTCCCACTGAAGTAAAATTCAAATTCCAAATGAGCAAGCAAATCTCAAAACATCGTGTGAATGACATCCAAGTATCCAAGATCCATAGAGTATACATATAGAAGCATTGAATCCAAGTAGTTTGCAAGACTTCGATTGTAGCATCCAAGTAGCAACCAAGGACAGGAATGGCAACCAATGTCAAAGTATCCAAGCTCCAATTTTAGCTTAGGAGCATGTCATAAATATATCCATAGGCATACATGACAACCAAAGTATCAGTACATCCAATATGTGATACCCAAGTAGCTTCAAAGCATAATAAGCATAATCTTTATTAGACAACTCCTTGTTGTCCACTATGAACATAAGTGAAATTTGTGCTAGAACTTAGCCAATGCAAGCTCAATTGAAGCCCAAAAGCATTCCAAGGCATGTGTCGAGCATCTCCAAGTGTCAAAACTAACATTTAGGCATCAATACCAAGCCCTATAAGTAAAGCATCAAATGACAAGAGGCATATGCTTTTTCCAAATAAATGGCATTTATCCCTAGTATTATAGCAATGAAATCTCTGAGAAACTAAGCCAAATGCGTGCTCAAATCAGCCCAAAAGCATAACCATACTATTCAAGCACTAAAATAACATCCCCAAAGCATCAAACATGCATATGGACTTTATTGTATTTGCTATCCAAACCAAAACAATTTTATTTTGTGTGAAATAAAGAACAAACACCTGCACCGAATAAACTCCATAAGTGCTCAAAATTGTAGCTCTTGTCATGCTCTTTGTTTTTAACTATAGAATGCCTAAATCTGATACTATATATAAGAGTTATGGCCCAAATATAACAGTGTTGTCAAGCTACCATAGCTGTCCATGAGTTCTACATCATGCTCCATATTCACTTAAAATGGATACAATGACTACTTCTCAGCTCAATAAGCACTAAACAAGGCTCAACTAAGCCTTGGAAAGCTCCTCAACAAGCATGGAGCAAGCTAGAACAAGTTGGAAGAAGGAAAGAATCAATGCATACCTTGAGAGAAAGAAACAATTGCTACTAGGAAACCTTGAATTGAAGCTTTGAATTTAGGCTGAAGCAAAGGATGAAGAAGCTCCTTGAATGGTTGGCTGCTCTGATACCAATTGAAAAGAGTGATCCTAGAGGGGAAGCATGCAAGTGGAAGCAAAAGCTATGGAGAGAGAGAGAGAGAGAGAGAGAGAGAGAGAGAGAAGATGTGGGAACTCCAATAGTCACAATGTGTAACTAGTCTTTCCTTTATTCAAATGTCACTAGCAATCACATCTTCTCCTCTCGCACAAACAATAACATCATAACCAGTAAAATCCAGTGACTTTGCCTCTTCCTTTACATGGCACTTGTTGTTGAATCTCTTGTGTATTCAAGCCATTTTGAAACCTCCTTCATAATCCTTTACTTACATCCTTTCATAAGCTCCACTATGGTGTACATACCCTTTTAATATTTGAAAACTATTTTTGATGCTTCAAATGTATTTGCCCTTTTTTTTCATGCATTGTGTCCTAGAGAAGATGCTTTGAAAATGTACACCATGCTCAATCATTCATGACACAAAGAGGAATTGAAAATTTGAATCCATACCATGCAATGAAACAAGTGATGCTCCACACAGAAAGATAAATGTACTGGAAAATAGAGTGCCTAGTCTATCTACATGTGCCTATGCATCATGCAAAATGCAAACACGGTTCCTTGATTAAATTAAGTCCTTAACCTCACCTCTCAACACTCAAGAAAATATTGTACTTTGCTCCACCCACCCAAAATCTCATAGTCACTCAAGAAAATCACGGTCCTTGAGATGTTGACCAAGAACAATAAACCATCTCACAATTGGTGGCATCCATTACAACCCTCAAACTCTCCCAACCACCTTTCCCACTCAACCAGAGATTCCTAACTTTGTGATAAGCATCCCAATTCTCATGTGTTCAAGAAATTGTGTGTGCACAATAAATGGTGCTTAAGTGCACATGCTTCTAAGATTTATTGCATATAACTACAACAGGCCTTATGCCGTACTAGTGCTCAAGATGGTACAAAATGTGCATAAAACCAACCCATGGCATGGACATAATTGAACAAATCAAGAGATGACCCTCGACTACAAACTGCAACATGAAGTGCACATGAATCCATAATCCTCGTGATGTGCAAGAGTTTAGACAATAAAATATACTTGTCCATGATGTTCGTCAACCATCAACAAACTCCAACCTATCCAAGGAAAAACCAATCTTGACCAAAGCTATCAAGTTTCCACACTCAAATATCCAAACAAAATGACAAAAAAAATTCTTAAGCTAGAAAGACACATAAAATCCAACTACAAAATGATAAAACAAACGGCCACACAAATAACTAAGCTACAAAATATCTACAATTTTGCTAGGGGTTTTTAGTTTTTGCAAAATGCTTGACAACGTACTTGAAGAAGATTAAATCCTTGAAGAATCAATGCCCCAAGCCTGCTTAAACACTTGAATGTCAAAAGAGGCTCAATGTGCTGAAATCTTTGAAATGTTTCAATCTTGAAGCCAATCTTGCTCCCAAATGGTAGTAGAGAAGCCTTGGAGGTTAGGAAGAACCAAATATTGAAGGAATTGAAGCTTTTAGATTTGTGGCTATAGCTATCATGCTATGTTTTATGGTTTTTAGCCAAGAGGATGAAGATCAGGGTTCAAATATTGCAAAAGCTTGCTATAGGAGTTCCCCACCACTGAGTGTGCCAAGGTTGCTTGACAAGGATGGAAGAGATTGGGAGCAACAAAAGCATGAAATTAGAGTAGCAATGGTATCAAAATTTGCATAGAAATTTGTGGGCCTGATCCTTGCTCACACTTTAGTGCTCTATCTAATGCTTAGAAGTTGAAGATTCATTGCCCTAAGATCAAAGGGTGAGAAGAGATCACTAAAGATCAAGAGATTGAGTTTCTTGGCAACCACCATGAAAGCTTCAGCCAAAATCTTAAAAGAGAGAGGAAAGAGAAAGTTGCCTTGAAAAGTAACTAGATTTTAAACCAAAACTAACTCTATTCTCCCTATGTTTAACCATTTTACCTCTAAAATGACATTATGGATGCATGACCTGCTATTTTGTCTAAGATACCTCCACCTTTATCTTCAAGTACTCTAGTTAGCTTTGATTAGGCTATCCTTGATCTCCTTGGTTATTGCACCTGTCCATTTTCCAAGCTAACACCTTGTCCTTGAGTAACCAAAAGGTAACTAGCATGTGGAAGAAATCCAAGAAAAGATTGAACCAAATGGATCAAAGACCAATGCTCTGATACCACTTGTCAAGGAGAGGGTTGAGAGGTGAGAGAAAGAAGAGTAAAAGAGAGAGAAAAGAGGAGAGAGAATGAGTGATATGGAGAGAGAAATACTAAAAAGATAGGAAAGGAGAGAGAGAAGCCATGAAAGTTGAGTACAAGCACGTGAGATGAGAGACATAAATTGTATCATGGTAAATAGATACCAAAAATTACATGTCTTGCACATTTTATACCTATGTCAGTGTGACAAGCTATTATTAATAACTCTCTCATTAAAACATGTATTTTCGGCTTCTTACATATTATAAAAATTTGAACAAAAAGCATACAACAATGAGCTTCATGCTTTGAATTCATATTGTGCTTACATGGTATCTGGGGTATGCTACATGTGTATGGTGATATCTAGCATTGACATATGAGCTTGGATATGATTATGGCATGCTTTGGCACTTGGATTTGAGCTACATTTGATGTACTTGGGTTTTGTTAGTTACTTTGAGCTTCCATGCTTACTCACTTACGGGTATTGAAGCTTCATTAGACACTGTTAACCCCAATTCGCCAATTCGAGATGGCAAAAAAATGAAGGAAAAAGAGCAAAGGCGTAGATGTGGCCCCTAAAGCTAAGCTGGGGCAAGAAGCGCAATTTTAAATGAAAGGCACCTCAAAAAACTCTAAAAACTCTTGTAAAAGAGCGCCAGGCTCCCTCCTGTGCCATTTGTAAAAGAATAGACGGGTATAGGTTTAGGGCATGAAGCAAGAAGAGGGAATTAGAAAAAGGGACCTTGCCATAATGGCCGGTCATGTAAAAAGGGATGGGTGCCGATGAGAATTTAAAGTTTTGTATATAAAGTTCAAAAAGTAAATGAGAGCTCATTCTTTGGTGTGTGGCCAACAAGAGTCCTCTCTTCTCTTCTCTTCTCTTCTCCTTGCTTGTGTGTGTTCTCTTGAGAGAGGGAGTGTGAGAGTGTGAGAGAGTGAGTGTGTGGGAGTGAGGAATCAAGAGGGTGAAGCTCTTCACCATCTCCTCTTCTCTCTTCTTCTCTCTTCTCTTCTCTTCTCTTTTCTTGCATGCGCGGCTATGGTGGATGGAGCTTGGAGATGGAGGAGGCTTGAGGATGCTTGAGCTAGCATCTAGGATCATGGAGCTACCGGCATGTGCGAGAGGGGAGGCAACTCATTTCGGCATAAAGGTAAGCTTACTACGCCCCGAGAGGATCGATGGCGCATTGGCTAGGTGAGAGATAGCCATGAGAGCTCGCTTGGAATGCTTGAAGCAATAAGTAGTCCATGGGTCTTGGTGGTTGAGCGAGGGCTCCCACATTTTGGTTTCATTGCTGTGACCAACGGGTTTAAGCTTGAGAACTTGCGTGTCTCATATCGAGCATCGAAGTAAGGGAGTCATCCCCGAAACGGAGCTTGAGATAGGTAGGGAAATTGAGATTTTTTATCTTTGAAACAAGTAAGTATTTTGGGTTACTTTGTTGGTTTGATGATTGGAAAGATGGAGGAATCATTTCAATTTTTTGTCTTAGATCTTTGTTGCATCTAGCATAGGTTAGGATTAGGAAATCAGATCGGAAAAGCGTAGGGTTTACTGCTATAAAACATGGCAAAATAGGCACAAATCATGCAAAAATGGAAAAAAAGAGTACTTGGGATGTTTAATGTTGGTAAGGAGTGATTGGGGACTTGAAACCTTACCCAAGAAGGGGTTTAAGAGCCAAGAGGTTAAGGAAGAGCTCATTTCATACCCTGACATTGAGAGAGAGAGAGAGAGAGAGAGAGAGAGAGAGAGAGAGAGAGAGAGAGAGAGAGAGCTCTTGGAGATTCAATTCGATCTTGCCACCAGGGAGTTTAGCGCATATTCCAGGTATATCAAGCCCTTCCCCTTATACCTTGGTACTGATTTGGAAGCTCTTGTGTGATATGATTGCATGTGTCACAAGATTTGAGCAAAATAGTGCCTTCGCTTCCATCGTCATGCGTCATTGAGCCCGTCCGAGTGATCGGTTCTTGGGCCGAGTCCCAGAATTGGCCCTTGGCCCACTTACTCTCGACTGACTCGGTCCATTAGTCAAGCAACCCCGTCCAAACAAACCCACTCGGCCCAAAGTTCACTCGGCCATATCGAAACTTGGCCCTCGGTCCATGTGCCTCGACCCATCCGAATAGACCCCCTCGACCCATTTGAGTGAATCTACCTGGCCCATCTGAATCACCCCGTTTGAATCACCCTGCCCGAGCTTCCCATTTGGCCCTCGGCCACGACAACTCGGCCCATCTGAGCAACACACTCGGCCCATAACTTCCATTCGCCCCTCGGCCCATTCGAATCCATCACTCAGCCCTTGCAATTCAAATGAGTTGGGCCGAGTCATGATCTTTCCAAATTTTCAGGAAATTAGATGAGGCTCGGCTAGAGTTCAGTTGCTAAACCTTCGTGAGTCCTCTGGACGCGCATAAGTCGATTTTGGCAGGGAAGAGGCAAATTTGTAGGATGCAGCCACATAGCAGCTCGAGTAGGCTATTACAAGACCCAAAGTCCTAGCGACAGCCAACTGAGTCAAAGACCTTGAACAAACCTAAAATGGGAAAGATAACGTAGCGAGAAACCCTAAAACCTAACAAGACGGCCAGAAGTGGGTCAACAAGCCTATAAGGCCTAAAACGAAGCGAGAGTGAGTAAGCCGCTTAGATACTTATTTTCTACACTCACCCTGAATTTTCGCACTTGAAGTATACTTTAGGACATCTGAAAGCCTAATTAAGCACAAGTGCATGGGAAAGAACACACACACACACATCGAGTAGAGATAAATTGAGGAGTGGATGCAATAAGTTAAAGAACTCACTCAGATAAACACCTCAAGGAACCCACCAATAGGAGAAGATCCCAAGACATAGATGAACGACCAAAGCACAGAGTAGGACCAAGCAAGCGACACTAGAGAAGTGGATCTGACCAACTTGCTCAACTTGATCGATAGCTTGGTGGAGCACAAGAACGTGATCATGACAGAGGAAAGCTCAGACCGCAAACCGAACGAGGAACTTGAATTAGGAGTTTTTCCAGAGGCAATTTAGCAGCTTGTGAGCAGCTACGATACACACACTCAGTATGAGCACCGCGGCAGAACGATAGAGGCCATCATAACAGACTTGGAAGAGGAACCACTACAACTTATAGACCCAATAGCGATGTTTAAAGCGATGAAATTATTCATAGAAAAATTTACCCCCGTCATCGCTATTCGCGTCGCTATTAGTGACGCGATCAATTCGTCGCTATTAGTGTCGCTATTTGTGTCACTATTAGTGTTGCTAATTAGGTTAGCAACGCAAATAGCGACGCTAATAGAGACACAAATAGAGTCGCTAATAGTGACAGTTGCAGAGTAAATTTTTGACACAAATAGCAACGGTTACAGAGGGGGGAAAAATTAGGTGGCAGGGCATACATCCCTGCCACCCTTCTAGCTATATGCACTGAATATTATTGCATAATTCATTTACCAATGTCACCTACACCTAATGTCTAAAAATTGTGTATCAGATTTTAAAAAAAAAAACTAAATCCTTTGATTGCAAAAGCTAGATATAATCAATTCGAAAATGTATTTTTCAAGGAGCTTTTTCATCACTTGCTTAGGCCCGAGAAGAAAAATAGCTTATGATTGCAAAAGCTAGATATAATCAATTCAAAAAAGTATTACTCAAGGAGCTTTTTTATCACTTGTTAGGCCCAAGAAGAAGAGCTTCACTTCAAGCTTTCATTATAGTCAGGACCCTGAGGTATGAATAAGTCCCATTGATCTTCTGCTCACTCCAGCTTGTTCCAAACTTGTTCAAGTCTTTTTGGGGGAGAATTTGGACATTTGTAAGAGTTATACCATGGTGTTGGAGCCAGAAACATTGATATAGGGAGTGGTAATGTCTCTAAGCTCTAGTTCTTCCTTCTTGTTTTTACCTACATCTAAGTCATCTTCTATCACTTCTTTCTTGTCTTCACCCTCAATCTCAATGGATGGAGGTGTTTTAAGATCAAAAGAATCAAGCTTATCCTCCCCCTTGTCAAACTACATTTCTTGAGCTTATACTAGTTGCTGTACTCCAAGTAGATCCCTAAAACGAACGAATTTCTCTTTACCAAGTGATTTGGTAAAGATATTTGCTACCTGGTCTTCTGTCTTCACATGAAGTAGATCAATCTGTCTTACAATTACCATTTCTCTTATGAAATTGTAATGAACCTCTATGTGTTTGGATCTAGCATGATAGACGGGGTTGCTAGCCAACATCCATATACACCTCAGGTTGTGTACATAACCCTCACGTTGCTCCATATATACCTCTTCAAGCAAGTCACCATTCAGGAATGCATTTTTGACATCCATCTGCCATAAATTTCAGCCCTTAGAAGCCGCTAATGCAATGACTATTCTCACCATTTCCATCTTGGCAACCAAGCTGAAAGTCTCCTCATAATCTAGGCCATATTGTTGTGCATATCCCTTTGCAACCAGCCAGGCTTTATACCTTTTCAATTAACCATCTGACTTGCATTTCTCTTTATAAACCCATTTGCTTAAAGACATCGAGTACCTCATCCTTGTACTTCCAAATGTACAGCCATGTGTATCAGTTGAAATCATCTATCCAATCGACAGTAGATTCTTGCAAATTTGTTCTGCCATCTGTCCAATCGACAATAGATTCTTGGTAATAGAATGTACATGTAGTACATCATGTAGGCTCTTCTTTCTGCCATCATAGCTGCAGCAATCTACCTTCCTACTACTGGTGGGCCATCCCACACTCGTGCCCAAAATCTTTCCATCCCTTTCAGCTCCAAGTCTTGCATGACTTCCCGAAAAACCTTATGAAAATATCTTTTTGGGATGAGAAGCTTGTATCCACGCTGGATTCTCCTTATCTCCCGAAGGGCGATAGTGCACAATTTCCATCTCCTCTTCTTCTCTGGTGGTCGTTTTGCTCTATGGGGAGCACATATTGCTGCACTAGAGGAGGCTCCACCTTGTGCTCCAAGTGGCAGGTTTTGGCGTGAGGCCTTTCCATGGCCGAGAAACATGGACATGCTTGCTTGGTGCCTGCCATGCAAGCTCGAGGAGGGCAAGATGGAGAAGAGACAGATGTTGAAGGTGTGAGAATGAAGGAAGCAAAGAAAGTAAGATGTGAAAATGGGAAGAAGAATGAACTTTTAACCCATTTAAACCCCAAAACCAGGTTAATGTAGCTTCATATGCACTGTCCATCGTGTGATTGTAAATCCATAATCTTTTATCGGAATGCGACGAAACTTCACACGCACACTCGTTAGGTGGCCAAGAGCCCAATTTTTTTTTTGGAAAAAAAAAGGCATGCAGACCCCTGGTTCGAAGTTTGGCATCTAAAGAATCCTTTCGCACTTCTCTCCTCCTTCTTCTCCTTCACGAGTTCTCTCCTTCTCCTTTGTAGTTGTCCCCTCTCTTTTATTGGATGCGGTGGCAATGGTAGTGGCAGTGGTAGTGGTAGTCTCTCTCTCTCTCTCTCTCTCTCTCTCTCTCTCTCTCTCTCTCTCTCTCTCAATCTCCCTTGTGTTGATTTGTCTCCCTTCTTCTCTCTATACATCTCTTCATCAACAAAAAGAAAGAGTGAAGTAAAGAAAAGAGAAAAACAATGAGAGAAGAGAGAATGCGCTTACTTCAAAGCTTGAAGAAGAATCCTTTCGCGCTTCTCTCCTTCTTCTTCTTCTCCTTCACGGGTTCCCTCCTTCTTTGCAGTTGTCCCCTCTCTTTTTGTGGTGAATTGGTGGTGGCAGCGGCCTCTCTCTCTCTCTCTCTCTCTCTCTCTCTCTTACGCACATTGATCTCTCTCACTTCTTCTCTCTATACACTCTTCATCAACACAAAGAAAGAGAGAAGTAAAGAAAAGAGAAAAACAAAGAGAGAAGAGATAATGCACTTACATCAAAGCTTGAAGAAGAATCCCTTTGTACTTCTCTCCTTTTTTTTCTCCTTTGCGAGTTCCTTCCTTCTCCTTTACACTTGTCTCCTCCCTCTTCGTGGATGGAGGCGGTGGTATGGCCTCTCTCTCTCTCTCTCTCTCTCTCTTGCTTGTTTACAAACATGTAAAATGCCATGCTCGAGTTTCGATACTTTTTTATGAAGCCCCTCTCTCTCCCATTTTTTATTTCTCTCCATCTCTCTCTTTCTTCCCCTCCCTTCTTCTCTCTATTTCTCTCCCTCCTTCCCTCCCCACTCTCATTCAACTCATCTCATTGCAAAGAAAATCAAAGATAGAAAATAAAAAGTTTTAAAAACAAAGATATTGAAAGAAATGTTACCCCACCTCTCTTTATCTCTCTCTCCCCCCTCTCCCTTTGCTTTTCTTTCTTAACCTTCTCTCTCATTCTCTCATTATTTTCCTATTTCTCTCTCCCTCTCTCGCGCTCTTTATTTTTTCTCTCTATCTCTCTTTCTTCCTCTGTCTCTCTTCTTTTCACTCTCCTTCCTCTCTTTATATCAGCCTTCTTTTCTACCTCCTCCTCCTCTCTTCCTTCCCTCTCCCTCTCTCTATTTCTCTCCCCCTCTCTCTTTCTCTCTCTATTTTCCTTTCTTTGTTTTCTCTCTCTTTGTTTCTCCCCCTCTCTCTCTCGTTGTTTCTCTCACTCATCCTCCTCTCTCCCTCCCTTCATCTCTCATTTCTCTCTTCATCTTTCTCTTTGTTTCCTTTCTCTCCCTCTTTCTCTCTTCCTCTCCCTTCATTCTTCTCCCTCCCTTCCTCCCTCCCTCTCTTTCCATGTATCTCTTTGCAAAGAAAAACAAAAAAAGAAAAAAAGAGAACAAAAAAATAAAACAAGAAGAGGCAATGTACCTACCTCAAAGGCCTGGAGATGAAACCCTTTGTACCTTCTCTTCACACCTTCCCTCCCTTCTCCCTTACACACTTCTCTTTCTTCTTCGTATATAGTGGCGACGACGGTGACAATGGTGATGAGCTCCCTCTCTCCCTCTCTCTCTCTCCCTCTCAAAGCTTTAAGCTCTCTTGCTCTCTCTTTCATTCTTTCTCGCAAATAGTTTCTTGGCAAATGTCACGCTCGGGTTTGCAAAACTTTTTCCTCAGACTGGCGTCGCTATTAGCATTGCTAATAGCATCGCTATTTGTGTCGCTATTTGTGTCACTATTTGCATCTCTATTTGTGTCTCTATTAGCATCACTATTTGCGACGCTAATAGTGATGCTTTTAGTGACCCATGATGATCCCTATAGCTTTGTAGAGCAATTCGAGCAAGTCTACGAGGCCAACGGCCTCACCGACTTGACTCAACACTCTCAAGCATTCGAGCTTTGCTTAGGTGACAAGGGTAGGACTTGGTACACGAGTCTAGATGCCAGTGAACGAGCGGACTTTAATGGCCTCAAAAACCTCTTCATCAAGAGATTCTCCGAGCCCGGATACTCTGACAATCTGCTAGTAAGATTGATGCATGTCAAGCAGAAAGAGAAAGAGGACATCCACGACTATGTCATCCATGTGAGGAGCCTCTTCATGAGAATCACCATGGGCAAATGACCTATCGAAAGAGCGGTGTCCACCGTGTTTATCAGTGGAATACGGAGTTAGGAGCTTTATAAGGCCTTGGCAAGCAACTCGAGCTTGCAGCAAGACTTGCTAGCTAGGGTGTTTGAAGAGCCCATTTGAGTAGACGACTAGCTGAAAGAGAGGAGCTCCAAGAGCTCAAATTTAGAAGAGACCAACTTGTGAAGTTCAGAGAGAGCATCAGCCTCTAGCGAACGATTAAGTCCAACGGCCTAGGACAAAGGGAAAGCCATTGAGACAAACCAAGACTTGGCTGAGGTAAAAATGGAGATAGCCAAACTACAGGATATGTTGAGATGAACAACATACACATGCGTCTAATGCGTGTACTGTGGCGGAAACCACTTGTTGGCTGAGTGTCAAGACCCTAGGTCATGACTTGTGCTAATTGCAGAAGATTCAATCATGATGTCGGACATTGTAGATTACCAAGAAGACTTCTGTACTTACAACCATACGGCCAGCCATATCTAGCGAGTAGACCCCAACAATTCTTCGCAAGGGGAGCCTCGTTGGCCCTTCCTGTGCCTAATGGCATTAAACTGATTCTTCCTAGAATGGACATAAACCCTACAAACATACCTAGACCACCTGGTCCCTACGTGACCTAGCCACTGAGTGACGCTCTAGTCCACTACGTGAAGGAGCCAAATGAGGAAGTGACTTACGTCTACCCATACATTTCGCATCACGACGAGAGCAACACAGTCCTTATGGACTATCGATCAATACCATTAATGGCGTTGCAAAGAGGCCGAGGTAGAGGCTTAGGAGGGCAGACGCGAGATCCAATCATATGCTGGACTTGCGGTCATCCACGACACGTCTTATCATGTTGCCTTGAAAGGGAGCAACCAAATAGAGACAAGGCAAACCTAAGGTGCCCTGAGTGCAAAATCACTCATCTCTTCATTGATTGTCCCAAGCGAAAACCATCCTTAAGTCCAACCAACGTGCCATCCATCCCATTGGGGCTGTTTGGCATCGAGAACCTCGATGGGAAGGCCACACCTATCCCATTGCATGTCATGACCCAAGCACAGACAAAGCAGGCCGACATATCATTGCCAAGCCTTAGCAACCTAAATGTAGCCTCAATTGCCAAGCCTTAGCAACCTCAATGCAGCCTTGATTGGGAAGAAGAGCCGACATATCATTGCGAAGCCTTAGCAACTTCAATGTAGCCTCGATTGGGAAGAAGAGCCATAGACGAAGAAAGAAGAAACTCGAAGTTAAGATCATACTGAAAACTGAGAGTGCCACAACTCTACCTGCTGGAAAGAAGGTCACTGATGCAGAGGCAGAAACCTCAGCTCCTAAGATGGCCGAAAAGGGAAGTGCTAAGGTAGGGGAATACCCACATCCAAAGTGCCAACTAGAGGCTATCGAGAAAGTGAAGGAATGGGTAAAAGAGGCCCAAGAGCACCTAAAAGATGCTGAGCCCACCCTAGAGGATGAGATCGAAGATCTCTCTAGCATAAGCACGCCAGTCCCCCCCCCTCGACCAAAATCAAGAGATGCGATTATGCCACAAACGGTACCGCTTAGGCAAGCCTTGATGCTACATGCCAGCAAATTAGTCATGACCATTGGTCAAGACAATCCGGAATAGGAGAAAGATGAGCAGCCAACAACCTCCTTACCATGCTAGTGACCACCCCTGTGATGCTGAGCCTGGGAGACCTGCTTAGGCAGCATCCCACCCTATGGCAAGACCTAAAGCAGTCAGTTGAGGGATCACGAGAGCAAGCTACCACAGACGTGCATGACCATGATGCAGAGACACAGATACCGAGTCTGACACTGCACTCTGTGCCTAAGTCCTTGCACACTAAAGCTTTCTGGGAAGGCACCAAGATGCATGCGGTCTTACCTGTCTTAGCCCTAGGCGACACAATGAGAAAGGGGATTGTAGACACAAGAGCAGGGGTTAGTGTCCTGAGCCATGCAACGCTTTAAATTTGGGGTAACTCGCCTGTCAAGACCGCGAGGTTTAATGTCACGCTAGCAAACGGTATGAGAGTGAAACCATTCGGGGTACTTAAAAACTGGCCGGTGAAAATCACAAGCGTCGAATTCTCAATTGACTTTATAGTCATGAAGGGAGTGGACCACGATATCCTATTAGGCCGACCCTGAATGCGCAATGCCAGAGTCATTGAAGATTGGGGTAACAGCTTAATCTTCCTTGGCAATAGAATAGAAGCTATGAGGGTAGAGATGGACATGTGGAAGACCTCACCAGTCGACTTGGATGCATCTCTGTGATGCTTAAAGGTAACGCTCAAGTCAAGAAGTCCTATGGGCCCTTGATCAAGTATATCCCATGCCCGGAGGATGACAGAGACTAGATGCATGTCCTTGCTACAATCGGCTTGCCATTCTCAAATCATGAGGCGTATGAGCAAGCCATCAAGATAGTTGGTAGGTCAAAAGACACACCCTTGGTACCAGTCTGCATGATGGCAGGAACCCTTCGTGGGCGACCTAAACCTATCACATTCCAAGTGCCAAATAACAAGAGGGAACTCCAAGAGATTCTGGAGTATTTGACTGGCAAGCTAGTTGGCAATCCAGCAACAAACTTTAAGCCACTCCAAGATCTGTTAGACGAACCAAGGTGGCAATGGACCATGGTGCATGACTTAAACCTCATGTACAATTGGGTCCTAGTCCCCGATCAGAGACAAGAGATATACCAAAACCTAGGAGACGATGAGCAATCGAATGAAGATGACTCCAATGACGAGTACAAAGACAATCATTCTTTTAATGACCAAAGTGAGGGTGAGATAGACATGGTGGAATACGACATTGAGGGACGAGAAATAGAACAGATACAAGTGGACTCCAAGCCACAGAAAAAGGGTGTCTTTAAGATAGAGCGAGGGGTCATGCTCATGGATTGTGACCGTGCTTGGTTGGAACACATAGGAGCCATAGATTTTGAACAAGCAAGCCTAACTCAACCAGGTACGACACCGGTGCTTAGAAGAGTCACCCTCTGAGTTGCAACCGCCAGGAGAAACCACCTCTTCTAGCAAAAACGACAAGTTTGATTCTGAGTCGGAAGTAAGCTCAGATAGCAACCCAAAAATACCTAGACCATCCAAGACCAGACGCACCAAGGGGGACCTACCCGTCCACCTAAGGCACAGACGGTTGAAGGAAGAAAGGGCAAAATAGCCTAGGGACACGCAAATGAAAGAGCAAAGAAAGCCGCAGGATCTCATGAAGAGATTTACGAAATTCAAGAAGGGTGACATGGTAGTAATCTTGTTGGGTGCCAAACGCCAAGGGCAAATGAGTGAACCCATTGAGGGACCACCAGGAGGTGAATGTAGCACAGGACGGGAAGACACCTCGACCGGTCTTTATTGCCGATGACTTGACTGAGAAAGAGGAGACAAGTCTTGTTGCTCTCTTGCAAGAGTATATAGACGTGTTCACTTGGTCCTTAGAAGAACTTAAGGGGGTAGATCCGAGTGTAGTGACTCATAACATACCCATGACACCAGACACAATGTCGGTCAAGCAGCGACCGTACCCGATGAATCCAAAACACGCTCATGCAATCAAAGGGGAGATTGACAAGCTGATGAGAGCAGGATTCATTTACGAAATTGAGCACACAGACTGGGTGTCCCCCATAGTCATAATGATGAAGAAAAACGAAAAGATTAGAGTGTGTGTCAATTACAAGAAGGTAAATGCTGCTACTAAGAGAGACAACTATCCATTGCCGTACACCGAGCACATGCTCGAAAGAGTGGTGGGCAAAGAGGCCTATAGCTTTCTAGACGGCTTCTCTGGATATAATCAGGTGCAAGTGCATCCTGCCGACAGCTACCTTTGCCTCTGAGTGGGGCATCTTTGCTTACATAGTCATGCCCTTCGGGTTGACTAATACCCCATCCACCTTTCAATGCCTCATGTGCACCATATTTAAAGACATGCTTCACAAGGAATTGGAGGTCTTCGTGGATGACTTGTGTGTTCACTCAACCTCAAGAGAACACTTAGACAAACAGTCTTAAAGTGGTGTTGCCCATATCGTCCCTCCATGAACCCCTTAAAGTGCCAGTTCTGGGTGAAACATGGATGTATCCTAGGGCACATAGTGTCAAGGAACGACATTACCACTGACTCCTCGAAAGTCACGGTTATTGTTTATCTTCTTCCCCTAATCATCTATAAGGGAGTTCAATGCTTCTTAGGCCATACAGGATACTATCAACGGTTTGTGATGAACTATGCATTGATTGCCAAACCTTTGTACAAGTTGTTGATTGTCTTTGAGTGGACTGAAGCATGCCAACAAGCATATGAGAAATTGAAAAAGGCTCTGACTACTGCATCGATTCTACGAGCCCCAGATGGACCATTACCTTCCACGTGCATATTGATGCTTTGAAATTCGCCGTGGGGGCAGTGTTGTGCCAACCTGGCAAATATAACCTCGACTATCTAATGAGCTTTGCTAGCAGACAACTCACTGAGACTAAAATGAATTACTGACGACTGAGAGAGAGGGTTTAGCCATGGTATTTGCTATAAAGAAGTTTTGGCATTATATGTTGGCTACGCCTTTTACTTTCTTTGTGGACCATCAAGCCTTACTATATCTAGTAAACAAACCCTACGCTACAAGATGCATAGCTTGATGGCTCCTTCTGCTTTTAGAATTCGACTTCTCCATGGTTGTACGGAAGGGAAAACAACACTACATGGCTGACCACATGTCACGCATCCCTACGAGAGAGGCCGCTGGACAAGGCATTGCCAATAAATTGCCAGATGCCCATCTATTTAACCTTTCCAGTGAGAGAGATTTATTCAAGGCTGATCTAATGCCATATTGGGCAGATGACATCATCCAAGTGTTGGAGCATGGATTTCCTGAGTGACAGATAGAAAAAGCTCGACTTAGGCAACTTATCCTCAAAATCCAACCCTATTAGTTGATAGCAAGCCAACTATATAGGCTAGGGCAAGAGGGTTGTTGCATAGATGTGTATGCGAGCATGAGATGCACGATGTGCTCACAGAGGCACATAATGGAATTGCTGGAGGGCACTTTAGTGGAGACACGATAGCCCGCAAGGTGCTGCAGTCTCAACTGTAGTGGCCCACGCTTTTTCGCGACGCACCATGATTCGTCAAGCATTGTGATGAGTGTCAGTGGACAAAGGTCAATTTGCAAGCATCAAATGGAGTTGACCCCAATCATTGCATGACAACCCTTCGAAAAAAGGGGGATCGACTTCATAGGATCCATTAGTCCTATGGCACAATATTCGCATGCCAAATATATCATTGTGGCCACAGACTACCTAATGAAATGGGTAGAAGCGAGAGTGACACAAAAGAATGGCGCTAGAACGATTGCCAAGTTCTTATGGGAGTAGGTGATCTCATGATTTGGCTACCCCATCGAACTAGTTAGTGACAAAGGCGCACACTTTATCAATGAAGTGATAGCATATCTTCTATCTACCTTTCTAATCATCCATAAAAAATCATCTCCTTACTACCCTTAGGCAAACGGGCAAGCAGAATCCACAAATAAGATCCTTGTAAACGTCCTGACCAAAGTAGTCTCTGCTTTGCGCAGCGACTGGTATAACAAGCTGATGGCAGCCTTGTGGGCTTACCATACAACTTATAAAATGGCTATCGACCAGACTCCCTTTAGGTTGACCTATGGGACTAAGGCAATTCTACCAGTAGAGTTCTTCATTCCTAGCCTGAGAATAGCACTTAAAGAACGATGGGAAGGGAAGGAGGCATGGATGCAATGCTTGGTTGAACTTGAACGCCTCTCAAAAACTCGCCTTCTAGCCACTCATGCACTCACATGCGAGAAGGCACGACACAAGAGTTGGTTTGACAAGCATGTCAAACAACGCAACCTTGAACAGGGCGGCTTAGTGCTCCTATACTCGGTTAAAGGACATAAGCAGAAAATGAAGTTTAGAGGTCTTAGGCCTTTCAAAGTTTGTGTAATCAGTCAAACTGACAACGTTGAGCTCGAGACTCTAGATGGCGAGGGCATAGGCTTCTTCAATGGCAGTTGCATTAAGAAGTACTATCCTCCCACGCATCCGCTGCATGAGCCACCAATGTTAGAATCCCATGTCAAGGTACGAGTCACTATGATCACAGAAATTGATTATGAGGATGAGGAAGACTTAGAACCAGTATACCTCCACATCATGGTCACTGCCAAGCAAACATGCACCTTCAATGCCTTGATCGACGAGGGAGCAAACTTCAATGTCTTAACTCACGATCATTGGACCCAACTTGGTAAACCAACACTACATCCCACTAATGGCAAATTAAGCCCATATGGGGGCCGCTCATATGCACTTCTCGGAGAGTGCAGGGTTGCTGTTGCTATTGAGTCTGAGGCTGTACCAATGATCTTTTATGTGTTGCTAAACACTAAAGACGCAAGCACGAAGTCGCTGCTAGGGCGAACCTTCAAGAAGCAAACTCACTGCAATGTCGATTATGAGTCGCGGCGCATCCACCTCGCCATAGGCAACGTCCACATTGTTACAACCTTCAGCAAGGGCTACGCGACCTCATTAAAGTCTGCAAGGCCACTGGTAGAAATATTCACAACCAAGTCTACAAAGGGGGGTAGTGCTCGGCCACCATTCACCAAATCTCATGAGCCGTTGCTCACAGCAGTAAAAGCTAAGGCCCAACATCCTAAGTTTCAATGGAGGTCTAAACAACCGCAACCGCCGCCTAGGAGTGGACGCTCACGTGTTGCCAAACACTAAAGACCAATGATTTTTTACGTGTTGCCAAACACTAAAGACACAGGCACAGAGTCGTAGCTAGGGCAAACCTTCAAGAAGCAAACTCATTGCAATGTCGACTATGAGTCGCAATGCATCCACCTCGCCATAGGCAACGTCCACATTGTTACAGCCTTCAGCAAGGGTTGCACGACCTCATCAAAGTCCACAAGGCCACCGATAGAAATATTCGCAACCAAGTCTACGGAGGGGGGTAGTGCTCGGCCACCATCCACCGAATCTCACGAGCTGCCGCTCACAGTAGCAAAAGCTAAATTTCTTCTAAACCCAAGAGGCCAAGATGCAGTTACAGAAATCAAAGCATGATCAAGCCAAGATGGGTTCCTAAAGTCCTCTTGCACGTGCAAGGCTACTATGAGGGAAATGCTTGGATATGGATCCCTAAAGCCCGAATGATCCAAGGCACTACTCACACGCCGCCCTCAAGCTTGATCACCCCAAGCCCCATAGAACCTCACAACCAGAAGCCGCATTGCTTCTAGGACTCGCCTCCTACCAGCTCACCCACGCATAAGCCTAGAAGAGTTGAGCAAGTCTATCGGCCCAAACCACAAATGCCTTTACACACTTTAGCTCTTGCTAGTGCTGATAAGACTTGCCAAATCCAATGGACCAAGAGTAACAGCCCATCCATCACGCAGCTACTACTTCGATACTCATCCATGAGGCTCAACCACCACTTCATTGGCAACTGCCACCATTTGTCGCCAAGCCTTCTAGTCCCATTAAACCCTAGCCATCTGCAAGCCTTAAACCCTCCTACGAGCAGAAATCATTCTTAACTCTGGCCGCGCAGACCTAGCCAAAGACACAAGGGATGACGTTATTGCTTTTCTTAGATGCTTAGATGCCACGTTCATGTTGCTGGCTCTAAGTTATGACCGCTTGGACTTAGGCCTGTTGCAAGAGCCTTTAGCAACTGAAGTTCGCATGATGCCTTGTTCCTGGAAAACATAATGCAACCTACATCACACCCACCTCATATAGAGTGTTAACCACTCTTTGTGGCCGACCCTGAAAGGTGAGAAGGATCGAAGCTTGCACGCGAGCTATGGTGGGAGAGCAAGAGCAAGAAAGAGAGAGACAAGAAATGGGAACTCCAACAGTCACAATGTGTGACCGGGCCTTCCTTTATTCAAACTGTCACTAAAAGAATAAAGAATAAAGTGACGTGACGGGCACCCGCCACCTGCAGTGTGCAGTGGCGGCAGGTACTGTCAGTGTAGTAATACACGGGGCGGCACGGCGGAGGCGCCTTTACCCCCAACAACCTCCCACTTAAAGGCGAATCTGCCCTAGTGAGAGAGAAAAGAAAAAGAAAAGACAGTACAAATGTACATAGGTACAAGGGATGAGGAAAGGTGACATCTCATCCAATGCCCATCAACCTCCTGAGGAAGGCAAAGCGCTCAGTAGTGAGGCTCTTCGTGAGCAGATCTGCAGGATTCTCGTCAGTGGAGATCTTGACAAGGTCAACAGACTTGTCCTCCACGACACCACGTATGAAGTGATACCTCACCTCAATGTGTTTTGTCTTCGCATGGAAGACCGGATTCTTAGCCAACTGAATGGCACTCATAGAATCCGAATGCAGTGTAGGTGTAGCATCAATCCCAAGGTCAGCAACTAGACGGCCTAACCATATGGCCTCCTTGCAAGCCTCAGTGGCTGCAACATACTCGGCCTCAGTGGTAGACAAAGCCGTACACTTCTGAACCCTGGACATCCAAGAGACAGCCCCTCCAGCATAGGTGAATACATAGCCAGAAGTGGACTTCCTACTATCTGCATGTCCTGCATAATCGGAGTCAGTGTACCCCACGACCCCTGTATCCTGGCTGTTATAGCAAATACACATATCTGTTGTGCCCTTCAGGTACCTCATTATACCCTTCACGGCATCCCAATGTCTGCTACCAGGTGTAGCCATATAGCGTGCCACAACACCAACTGCATGCGCAATATCTGGACGAGTGGCTATCATGGCATACATCAAACTGCCCACGGCTGAAGCATAAGGGATCTTGGCCATCTCGGCCCTCTGCTCATCTGTCTGCGGACAATCGGCCTGTGATACCTTCACATAAGAAGGTAATGGACAGCCAATAGGCTTTACGTCCTGCATGCGGAAGCGCTCAAGGACTTTATGAATGTACTCCCGCTGTGAGAGATACAAAAGCCCCTGATGCCTATCGCGCTTAATGCGCATCCCAAGTATATGTGAGGCCTGTCCCAAATCCTTCATCTCAAAGCTCTTCTTCAGCTGAGATTTAAGAGCATCTAGCTCATCATGAGCTTTCCCTGCTATCAGCATATCATCAACATAGAGTACCAAGATAAGCAAACTGCCATCACGGGCTTTCTTCGTGTAAAGACACGGATCCATAGCACTCCTGCTGTAGCCCTGTGACTGCATAAAGGCATCAAACTTATGATACCATTCCCTAGGTGCCTGCTTCAAGCCATACAAGCTCTTCTTCAACTTGCACACTAGGTGCTCCTTGCCAGGTTCTGCAAAGCCCTTAGGCTGATCCATATAGATCTCATCATGCAAGTCCCCATGTAGAAAAGCCGTCTTGACATCCATCTGATATAGATCTAAGTCAAGCTGTGCAACCAAAGCCAAGACTAAGCGCAGGGTGGTCATCTTAACCACAGGAGAGAAGACCTCATCAAAGTCCACACCATGTTCCTGCTTAAAACCCTTTGCTACCAATCTAGCCTTGTATGCCGGCTTGGGGTGTGCAGGGGTACTTTTCAGCTTGTACACCCACTTGCATGGCAAAGCCTTCTTACCCCTAGGCAAGGCAACCAAATCCCAAGTCTCATTCTTATGCAGGGAGTCTATCTCAGACTGCATAGCCCTCTCCCAGGAGTGACTGTCACCCCTGCACATAGCCTCATCATAAGTGAAAGGCTCTCCTGCATCTGTAACCAAAACATAATGCATAGAGGGCTGAAATCTGTCAGGTGGACGTCTGTCTCTAGCAGACCGTCTCACCGCAGGCTCTGCTGCTTGTCTAACTGCTTGTCCAACACCCTGGCCCTGTGGAGAAACTGCTACAGGCTGTACTACTGGCTGTGCTGGAGCTCTAGGCTCCTCCTGAAAGATCACTCTGCGGATCTCAACCACCTTCTCAGGCTGCCTGTGCATCTTGTCTTCATGGAAGACGACATCATGGCTGCGTACTATTTTTCGCGCCTGCGGATCCCATAGGCGATAGCCCATCTCTCCTGACTCACCATAGCCAAGGAATATGCATTTAATGCTCTTTGGATCCAATTGACTCCTCTTGTCCTTGGGCACATGGCAGAATGCCTCACATCCAAAGACACGGAGATGCGCATAAGAGGGTGGCTTACCAGCCCAAACTTCCTCTGCAACCTGGAAATCCAATCCACTGGAAGGCGATCGGTTTATGACATGCACTGCCGTACTAACTGCCTCAGCCCAAAAACTCTGGGGTAGGCCTGCACGGCTAAGCATAGAGCGCACACGCTCCTGAATAGTCCTGTTCATGCGCTCAGCCAAACCATTCTGGGGTGGGGTGTAAGGGGCGGTCAACTGACGCTTAATACCCCTGTCATCACAAAACTGCTCAAAAGCATGCGAGACATATTCTCCCCCATTATCTGTCCTAAGGCATTTCAGCCTATACCCAGTCTGGTTCTCAACAAGAGCAAGCCATCTCTGAAAAACTGCCAAGACATCGGACTTCTGCTTTATGGGATAAGCCCACACTTTTCGAGAAAAATCATCAATGAAGGTAACAAAGTACTTCGCGCCACCCATAGACATGCAAGGCATAGGCCCACAAACATCGGAATGCACCAATGCTAAGGGCTCACTCATGCGTGGCCTACCCAATTTCTTATGCGTAGACCTATTCTGCTTACCATAAAGACAATGATCACACGAGTCAAAACGTGCATAGTCCAAAGGCGGAAGATACTGCAAACCAGATAACATTTTCATTCCCTTTAAAGACATATGCCCCCAACGGGCATGCCAAAGTGATACATGTGGGATAGAGCCCACTGCCAAAACATGGTCTACAGAAGACCCAGATACAACAAGAGGATAGAGGCTGCCAGCCTTGGCGCCTCTAGCAAGCACAAGTTTTCCTTTGGTAATTTTCCAGGCAGAATCCCCAAAAACAGACATGAAACCCTGCATCATCCAATTGTCCTGCAGACATAAGACTGCGCGTAAGCGCAGGTACATGATGTACATCCCTGAGCAAAAAGGAACTGCCAGTGGAAAACTGCAACTGAATATCTCCACAGCCCACAATATCAAGAGACCTGTCATCTCCAAGTCTGACTGATCCAGATACAGTACGATAAGAGTAAAACCACTCACGGTAAGGCGTCACATGGAAGGACGCACCTGAATCCAATAACCAGCACTGTGCATACATACTAGATGTCTCAGTCAAGTGTGAAGCATCAGAAGAACTAGCTGCAAGTATGAACTCATCACTACCATCGGAATCCTTGGTCTGCATGACATTAATTTCTTCAATCTTGACGCTGGACTTCGCAGGTACTATGCTGCGATCAGAGGACTTCTCCTGCACTTTCTCTTTGCCCTTATCCTTGCGCTTCTCATTGCGCAACTCATGACACTGTGGTCTGATATGGCCCTTTTTCCCACAATGATGACAAGTGACGTTAGCATTGCGCCCACGCGACTTACTATGCGACTTTCCACGAGATTTAGACCGACCCTTCTGCGAGTCACGGCCTCGGCCATTACCACGATCATACCTGTCATTCCTGCCTCTAACTGTCAAAGCATGACTACCACGAGAGACATCCAAGTTTTTGCGATTCACCTCTTCCTGAAGAAGAGCACTCTCAACATCTACCAATTTTAGAGTAGCACTAGAGGCACAAAGAGCAGTACGGAAAACATCCCATGACTCATTCAGAGTCCCAAGCAAGAAAAGAGGAGTTACTTCCTCTCCAAAGGTGATATCCTGCGAAGTCAGGTTCTTCAGTATAGCATGGAACTGGCTCAAGTGAGCAGACATAGTCGCATTATCCTTCATGCGCAGATCCATAAGCTGCTTCAACCAGTACATCTGACTCGCCGGACTTTTCTTATCATAAAGATTCTTGATCTTATTACATAGATCCCATGCACTCTGTGCTTCCTCAAAGACATTATAATGTACCTGTTTAGTGAGAGACAATACAATCGTGGACTTGCATAGCTCATCAAGTTCAAGCCAGTCATCATTGTCCATAGTTTCAGGCTGCTCCCCACTTAATCGAAGTGGCTTAATCTGAGATTTCTGCACCAAAACCTGCCATATTTGACTCTTCCAGTAAGAGTAGTTGGTACCATCCAACTTTGTAATGTTGAAGATGGCACTATCATGCGAAGATGACGCCATTATGCAGGCTGGAAATGCCCAAACAGTCCAAAACTGCCTGCTGTTTTACTGCAGAAACTGTCCAAAAATGACCAAAACGGGGTCCAAAGGGCGAGCAAAGTGTGCCAAAAGTTGCTGCCCACTTAGTACTAGGTGCGGTACACCAAATCAGGATATTTCAGCATGAAAAGTACACCTCAGTCCACTAATAACTGCTTGCTGTAATAAATTGCAGGTATGCAGTCTAGAGAGCAAACTGTCCCAAAATAGGATCCAATGTCAAGCAAACAATGCTAGGTCCAAAGCCGGCATGAAACAGACATAAGCAAGGCCAATGACAGTGAAAAGAACATGAGCTCAACACCAAAGCATATCAAAATAACATCTGCCAGTGAAAGGCACACTCCCAGACACTCTAGGCAAAGTGTTCCTGTAACTGCCAAAACCTGACACACATAGGTGTCTGCTCAAAGAGAAAGATCCAAATATGAGACTCAGCTCATAAGCATCCTGTGAACCAAGAGTACATCAATGCATATCCTTAAAGATCGGAGTATGATCCCAAAGTCTCAATGCGTATGTAGCTACTCAAGACATAAACTGCTCCAAATACATGTAAGTGCTCCAATAGCATGCAACTGTCAAAGGTCAAGCAAGCATGTAAAATGCTCCCACTGGCACAAAAGGCATACAAAGTGAGCTCAGAAGCTCAAACAACCCAAGAGAAAGCACCAGTGATAAGTAACCCTGTCAATGCATCAAGCGCATCCAAGAGAGCATGACATACATGAAGCACCGGTCGTATTAACCATGAAGCAATACATAAGCCCAAATAAGCTCTCGGTCAACTCAATGACATCCAAATAGCAACCAAGATCAGTGATCAAGTAAGCCGGGAATGCTCAAATACATCCAAATCCAAGCTCCAAATGTCAGTATGGCATACACGAACCAAATAGCATATGTCACGAACCAAAGCATGTAATGCAAAAGCCTAACTGTCAAGCAGAGACATGAGGCATAGGCGGTCCACGAGCATGCCAAGTCGGTCCAAATGCCAGTGAAGACGGAGCTAATGCAAAGCTCAAAAGCATCCCATAATCTCATACATATGCTCCAAGTCGTCCCCAAATGTCAGAGACATCATGCCAAAGCTCAAAGCATACATCCGGCATCGGTAGGTAAGTGCCAAAGCATGTAAAGTACCTTCAGCCCACTGTTATTCCAGCATGTATTTACTGTTCTAAACAGTAGATTTCAGCCCCGAATTCAAGCCAAAATCGTGGTCAAACCAAATGCATACATCCCCAATACATCCGGGTAGGAAGTAGACCGCATACGGGCATCAAATAAGGTAACCGGAGTAGAGTATAAGCATCAAATGCCAATGCCAAGTGTGGCTGCCCTGTTTCCAGCACTGTATAACAGTAAATAACAGTCCCAAATCAGCCAATATTTCAAGCCAAAATCATGGCATAATCATGTGCATACATTCCCAAGGCACTAGGCATCATGTAGACCGCATACGGGCATCAAATAGCACAACCGGAATGGAGTATAAGCAACAAATGCTAATGCCAATGGTGCTGCCCTGTTTTCAGCCTGTTATGACAGTTTATAACAGTCCCAAATATGAAGAAATCAGCCCCGAATGATCAAGACCAATGCCCAAAGCTTGAATGACATCAAACATGAAGTCTATAGCCCTCTTGATCAAGGTAGAGAGCAAGAAGCAATGGCCAAGTGTGGAGCTGAAGTAGATGAGTGCTCGCAGCTTGGAAAAAAATAATGCAATCTGCCCTGTTGGTGCTGAACTTGCTGCTGCTCCACATGGGCTGAAAAGGGGGTAATGGGGGGCTCAAGAAGGGCCTATCAAAGGCCTATGACAAGCCTCTTTGAGCCTTGATAGGTGTAAGGCACAATATGAGGGGAATAAGCTTCAAGGGTTTGAAGCTATGGCTGCCCTTGCTATTTGCAACATGTAGACTGAAATAAAACCCTGAAAGAATGATCAAATACCTCAGTATCAATGCCTTGAAGGTGCCTCAATAGGCCGGGAAGGTGCTCGGGAAGCCGGGGAGTGACGAGAGCTCGGGGAGATCGGATATGGCTGCCGGGATGGAGACCCAATGCGTGAAGCGAGTCGATGTGAAGGTCGGGAAGCACCGAGTCGAGCTCGAGCAAGAGAATGCCAAGCTCTGATACCAGTTGAAAGGTGAGAAGGATCGAATCTTGCACGCGAGCTATGGTGGGAGAGCAAGAGCAAGAAAGAGAGAGACAAGAAATGGGAACTCCAACAGTCACAATGTGTGACCGGGCCTTCCTTTATTCAAACTGTCACTAAAAGAATAAAGAATAAAGTGACGTGACGGGCGCCCGCCACCTGCAGTGTGCAGTGGCGGCGGGTACTGTCAGTGTAGTAATACACGGGGCGGCACGGCGGAGGCGCCTTTACCCCCAACAGACCCATGGAAGAGCTCGTCAAAGGACACCCATATCTTGATCGTCTCCTGACCTAAGAAGAGCTACACATCGCTAGCCATGTCGATTTCGGTGATTTCCTAACGGATGTCCTCAATTACATCACACACGTAAGCATTCGACCCTTCAATCTGGACCGCAAGGCTCAGCTAGAGTATAACCCAAAATTCTATACTTGGCTCATGCACAAGTAACCCTTATATCAAAATGCTGAATGCCCTTGACCTCCTAACCTTCAATCCTAGGAAGGATTCTTCTCAACCTGGAAGAGGAGGGGGTAAGGTGAATCAAATCAAATTAAAACCAATCAAGATCAAGCAAACACATATACACATAAGAAACGGGTGATGTAGGAGGAATGTCACAAAAGCTTTGAAATAAAAGGCAAAAATTTTGAAGGAAAGAATCTATATTGAATCTTAATGCTTTCATTCAACAAACATAAACTCTTTCTTTTCAGTAAATTATTATTTTTAAAAGCACTAATGGGAATTATGATTCATGACAAGAACGAAAGATGTTACAACAAGACAGTGCCCACCACTGACTCCCCTTCACGGAAGAGGAGAGGACCTAGTACGACAGCTCCTTGGAAAGTCGTGCCTACAACCAACTAAAATTTTGAACCATCCATAACATCGAAGAAGTAGTGGCCAAGGAGGAAGCAGCCAAGAGGGTCGTAAAGCAGTGCAACTTGGCGAAGTACCTCAAGAAGTTCACACAAAAGCCTGACCACACAAAGTGTGTGGAATTCCTCAGAACTTACAACTCGGACCAGGAATGTGGAACTATAACAATGGGAAGGGGGGAGAAGGCCAAATAGGTACAGGTACCCTTGAACCTAGCCTTGGTGGAGAAGGCACTAGGGTTAGAGCCTAAGGTGGAGAAGAAGCAAAAAAGAGACGTCTATGCCATGCTTAAGATGAAGAAGGAAGAGGTGCTGACCAACGACGGCATCAGCATCCATGATATCCCTGATGCTGAAGCCTGCATGCAGGTAAAATTGGTGCATGCACTATTATCCAGCCAGCACTACAATTCCCTCATGCACCAGATCAGCGTGCCTATGTTGGAGAACATGGCAGCTCACACCCTGGATGAGGTTGACTGGAATGGCTATGTGCGCAAGACCATAGACCAAGCAACAAAAGCACTAGCCTTGGGGAGCAAGACAACAGGCGGGGATTCCCCAGCCTCCAAAAGCACTGAGAGGAAGAAAGCCTCATCCAAAGCCTCTTTCATCGGCTACAGAAGTGTTTTGACTGCCCTCATCTAGGAGGCAGTAAAAGAGGCAAAGGATGCAGAGGAAGGAGAAGGAGAAACAACTGACAGATCGCCCCCTCACCAGGACCAAGAGCTATCTAGCGACAGGACCGAAAGTGACGAACAAGGGGGAGAACAGAAGGAACAATCAAGCAAAAAGCAAGCAAAGAAACCTAAGAAGAGGACAATACAAAAGAATAAGTAAGACGAAGGCCACAAAAAGGAGAAGGAGCACTTAGAGAGAGAAAAAAGGGAATCCCTCAAAGAGGCGAAAGAGATAGAGAAGAAGAAGAAACAGGAAGCAGAAAAGTCGAAGGAAGAAGCCAACATAGCCAAGAAGGTATCAAAACAGGAGGCCAAAGAGAGGAAGAAGAAAGAAAAAGAAGAAACAGATAAATTGCAGGAAGAATCTAGGAAAGTAGAAGAAGAGAGGGAGAGAAGGTCCGTTGAGGAAGAGGAGGAGCTGAGAAGGAAGGAGGAGGAGGGCATGGCCGAAGCCACACGTCGGTCTATAGAGAAACAAAGTAGAGCAGATGATCTAGGAGCTCTGAGCTCGCCCAGGGAGGAGGAACCAGGCTCAAGCACTCAAGTATCGGAGATCATACCTCTAGCCATCACTGAAGGCAAGGGTAAAGCCCCCATCCATCATCCCAACCCTCCTAGTGCCTACCACCAAAGCAGCCACCCTCACCCCAAGCATCCCCCACTAGTACTGACGTCTCAAAATTGGTGGCCTGAATGCAATATTTCATCAATAAAAAATTAGCCCAAGGGAAGAGCATGGAAACCATGGCCACGAGGCAGAAGAGGCTGGCCACAGACACCGAATCTAGACAAGATTCAAAATGCTAGAAAGTGGAGGCCTCAACCACTCTGATCCACACGATGATGATGCCACCAGCTAACTACAACGAATACATTGCTAAATTGCTCTCTTAGCTAAAGAAAGCTAAAGAGGAGAGGAAGATAGTTGTGGTCGAGTTAGCTACGGAAAAAGAGTTGGTAGCTGCTTTTCAGCTTGAAAAGACTCGACAGATAGCCATGCAAAAAAAGATCTTTGATCTCAAATAGGAGCTGAAGGCTAAGGACGACAGGGAGGAAAGTTGGAGGTAGCGGCTGGAAGATGAGAATCAGGAGTTGGTAAAAATGCAGAGGGAGTATAAACTCTTGATCATGAAACATGAAGAGCTAACCACAAAGATTGATCAGATCGAAAAAGGCATGAAGGAGTTTATCGCCAAGGAAGAGGAGAAGAAGTAAGAGGAAGAACAACATCACAAGGAGATGGAGACCGACTGATAAGCTAAACTTAGAAAGAAAAGAGCAGGAGAGAATGAGCAAAGAATTGAAAGACCAGAGCAAAGACTCATAGCTCTAGTGCAAAGGCAAGGGGAAGGCATGGAGGAAATGAAGAAGAGAGCCAAAAAATGGGCGGGACAGAATGAACGGAGGATGAAGACCTTGGCGCGTCACCTGGCTCTAGTAGAAAAAGAGAAAATCCTCACAAAGACCAGAGTAGAGGCCGCCCAAGTAGCCTTCAACACTCAACATAAAGCCTTCTTGAATACACTAATGGATACCACCCACTCAAAGGAAGGGGAGTCCCTCGAGGTGGCAAAGAAGAAACTCAACATAGCCCACAGGGCCTTGAAAGCAGGACTACACATGCCACCCCAACCCGATGTCATGGGACTGAGCCTTGATGATCAATGAAAGTACTTATTGATGGCCGGCCTAACCCCCCAGGAGGTCAATGCACTAGGCTTTGAAGAGGAACCATAGCAAGTAGACCGACAGAGGGATGAAGCTGAACTCTAAATTGATATGGGAAGATTTAAAGAAGAGGTTATCCCACAACCTTCCTCACCACATTCCCAAGAGCAGCCCCATCAATTGACACATCTACGGAAAGACAAGCCATCCTCATGGAAAGGAGAAAGAAACTAGTGGAAGAAACCAGGAAACAAATGAGAGCCAAGTTGGTTGTGCAACCATCCGCACTCCTACCACCATGCCCCAATGACCTCCTAGCAGGTTTCCACACCTGAATTAATAGTTTGGGAGCAACAGGAAAGGGACAAAAAACCCTTCTCCTTTAGCTTTCTTATGCCCAACAGCCTGAGGAGAGTCATGCCACTTAAAGTAGTGTAGGAAGTGATTACGATTGGAAGCCGACTAGGCCAGCAATGGCTGGAAGAGAGGGAAAAGAATCCCACTCTCTAGGGGACCGAAGAGGTTGATTTTTGGTAGAATAAGGTCTTTGAAGTGCCACATTTTGTACAAGGCTATAACTGTCAACCCATATGGAGAAGACAGATATGCGAATTAGCTTGCTCTCCTGGATGGCCTTTTGCAACACTTTACCCTACGAGAGGAACAACCCTACATTTATGGCGTACCCTCATAGGGTAGGAGTGGATTTTGACGCTACCCTCCATGGATGCTATGACTTCCCTATTATCTATAATCTTAATTGTACCTCTTTTGAACAAGCTCACCTTCACCTTTGAAAACCTAGACGTTTCCATGACTTGCTTCCTCACCGACTTTTCCTCTTGCCCTGATCCAGCCTTCATAACCACTTGTAACTACCTTAGGCTTCTTAAACTCTTACTTAAGCAGGACCCTACCCCACAAGAACGGGGCCTCCCACCCCTCTTTTTTGATCCTAACGCCATTGATAGCTATGCCATGACGTGCTTGATGATGAGAGCTAGCATTTTACCTTCTTTTTGCCTAGCTCTTCTTGAAGATATGAACGATAGCCTGTTCACTCGATGTAACCATCCCTTCCTCTCCACCACTTCTCTCCATGTTCACATGAATGTCAAGGGATACATCTAGAGCTGGCCATTTTTTAGCAAATCTATCCGGCCCCCTTCTCCACCTCACTCTGATGATGAAAATTAAAAACTGGTTGTCATCCGGGCTTTAAAAAAAGGGGGGGCAAGAAAACACATCACAAAAAGAAAAAGACATGGAAAGAAAGACTCACATGACACAACCAGGACCACACATGACACAATCATGCACCTAGGGGTCCTTAAGTTAGGTATGTCCAGTGGGCTTCGATAGGCCGACTCCACTCCTAACCCCCACTTCATGCTTAGGGCACATCAAGGGTAGGACATACCTAGGGAGGTAACACTCGTCTATGGTTAGACCTATCACCCTACACTACACACACCACACCTCGCTACCGCACGAATGGGGTCCTCAAGTGTGGGACAGCACCCTGGCCTGCTTGTGGTTAGAGCCAACTCCCCATTCCACCAGCACGAGCACAATGCACCACATAGTAAGGTAGACACTCCCCTTAGGTAGAGCACCTCACATTCTCCTTTCAGGTACTACACAATGCAAAAAACCACCAACTTCAGAGGCCCCATCATCCACTTGATATTTGATTAGCTTCTCGTCCAACCATCATTGCCAATGCTTCCAAAGCATGTGAGTCCACATGTAGCCCCACCATCACCTGACCAACAACTTGCCAACCGCCTAGCCTTTCCCAACAAATAGCTAGAAGTGTCATGAGACTGGCACCCATCTCGGAGAGGGGTAATGTTAACCCCAATTCGCCAATTCAAGATGGAGGAAAAATAAAGGAAAAAGAGCAAAGGCATAGAGGCAGCCCCTAAAGCTAACATGGGGCAAAAAGTGCAATTTTAAATGAAAGGTGCCTCAAAAAACTCTAAAAACTCTTGTAAAAGAGCGCCGGGCTCCCTCCTATGCCAGTTGTAAAAGAATAGACGGGTATAGGTCTAGGGTATGAAGCAAGAAGAGGGAATTAGAAAAAGGGACCTTGCCACAATGGCTAGTCATGTAAAAAGGGATGGGTACCCATGGGAATTTAGAGTTTTGTATATAAAGTTCAAAAAGTGAATGAGAGCTCATTCTTTGGTGTGTGGCTAACAAGATTCCTCTCTTCTCTTCTCCTTGCTTGTGTGTGTGCTCTTGACAAAGGGAGTGTGAGAGTGTGAGTGAGTGAGTGTGTGGGAGTGAGGGATCAAGAGGGTGAAGCTCTTCACCATCTCCTCTTCTTCTCTCTTCTCTTTTCTCGCGTGCGCGGCTATGGTGGATGGAGCTTAGATTTGGAGGAGGCTTGAGTATGCTTGAGCTAGCATCTAAGATTGTGGAACTACTGGCATGTGCGAGAGGGGAGGCAACTCGTTTTGGCATCAAGGTAATCTCACTACGCCTCGGTAGGATCGATGGTGCATCGGCTAGGTGAGAGATAGCCATGAGAGCTCACTTGGAACGCTTGAAGCAATAAGTGGTCCGTGGGTCTTGGCGGTTGAGCGAGGGCTCCCACATACACTTATGCTCCCGGATGTAATTGTGATGCACTTGGGCAGGAAATACCTAGTGTGCAAGTTGAGAAATAGCCTTTATGGTCATAAGGAGGCACCTAGAAAATGATATTATAAGTTTGATGCATTTATGTGATCAATGGTCTTACTCCCATAGTGATATAGATTTGTGTCTCTACATGAAGAAAGATTGTGATGTCACTCTTATCATCTTGATACTTTATGTGGATGATCGGTTGATTGCTGAGAGAGCTCATGATGAGTTAGATGCTTTGAAAACTCATCTCAAGAAGAGCTTTGAGATGAAGGACAAAGAAAGTCTCACATATTCTTTGGGTGTGCATCACACACAATAGCTCTCAAGGGATCCTTTATTTGTTATAGAACAAGTATATACAAAAGGTCATTGAATGCTTCCATATGTAGGATGTTAAGTATGTTGGATGTCCTTTATCTTTCCATGTGAAGGCCTATCAAGCTTCCTATCGCATCATGACAGGTTTTGCGAGACTAGGAAATGACTTGGCATTGGTGATGTTAGACTACAGTTTGCTCTTCAGGTAATACTTTTGTGATGTATGATGTATGCCATGTTTCAGCTTTAACTAAAAGCCTACTCTTTGCTAGACAGTTAGATGATACAAGATATTATATATCTTTTTGTGATTCTATGTGGAAGGTTACATGTGGAAATCTTATCTTTGCTCAAGGTACTAAGGCTGGCAGCCTCTATTCCTTGCTTGTATTCAGGTCTATTGATCATGTTTTGGATATGCTATCATACCACATGTATTATTTATGGCATCGTTGCCTTGGGACATATCCTTAAAAGGAATAAAAATGCTTTCTCATTTGCAGTACCTTCTACCCCTTGACTACAAATGTTTTGATTCATGTGAGCATTGTTTTTATAGTAAGAAAACACACATTTCTCATAAGGAGTCTAACATTATGTACATGGGTGAGCCCTTGGCTCTTGCTTATTCTAATGTATGTGGTCCTATGCCTTATCACTCACTAGGTGGCAGGAAGTATTTTGTGATTTTCATTGATAATTATTCGCATAAGGTCTAGGCATACCTCATAAAGCAAAAATCAGATGTATTGGATACCTTTCGACATTGGCTTGGGTATAGGCTAAAATATCTAAGGTCTAGTAATGGGGGTGAATATGTCTCTAAATCATTTGAGCAATTTTGCAGCAATGAGTAGGGTATTAAGTGTCAGTTGACCACCCTTTACATCCCACCCCAGAATGGTATTGTAGAGCGCATGGAGGACATGACGATTCAAGAGAGAGTATGTAGTATGCTTAGCCAAGCAAGCTTATCGCAACATTTTTGGACCAAGGAAGTTACTTACTTGATAAATAGATCCCCATGCACTGCTATTGGTTGTCAGATAGCAAAGGGGATATAGTCTAGAGCCATCATATGCTCATTTGCAAGTCTTTGGATGTGAGGCTTTTTACCATGTTCCCAAGGACAAACGAAATAAGCTAGATCCTAAAGTAGTTAAATGCATCTTTCTTGGTTATAGGGATACAAATGTGATGGACTATTTCCTATAGTATTTGCAAGGTCATACATAGCCATGATGTTGTTTTCCATGAAGAGAAGATGCATAAGTAGCTTGAGCAAGTAGTTGAGATACACAGGGTGGTATTTCAAGAGGAGCCTCATATTAATGTACTACCAACTAGATGACCTACAACCTAATGTTCTAGTGGTCCATGATCATAATGCTAGATAGGATGTATAAGCCCCACAACCTATTTTGAGATTGTCTACCAGAGATAGATGATAGCTTGATTGGTTTGAGCCCTCCATTGACTATATTATAGTGATAGATTCTGGTGAGCCTCTTACTTATGAGGAGGCCATGTGGAAAGGTGATAGTCACTCTTGGGAGAGGGCCATGTAGTCAAAGTATGACTCATTGCAAAAAAATTATACATGTGATTTGATTTATTTTCCCAATGGTAAACATACATTGCTATGCAAGTGGGTGTAGAAGTTGAAGAGTACCCCTAGATGTCCCAAGCCAACATATAAGGCCAGATTGGTCACTAAGGATTTTAAGAAGAAGCATGGTACGGACTTTGATAAGGTCTTTTCTTATGTAGTCAAAATGACTACCCTACGCTTGGTGTTGGCCTTGATTACTGAGCTAGATCTGGATTTATATTAGATGTATGTTAAGATGCCTTTTTCACATGGGTACTTGCATGATGAGATTTATATATAGCAACCTAAGGGCTTTTAGGAAAAGGGAAAGGAACACCTAGTATGCAAGTTGAGAAATAGTCTTTACGGTCTTAAGTAGGCACTTGGGGAATGGCATGATAAGTTTGATGCATTTATGTGGTCACAGTCTTACTCCCATAGTGATATGGATTTGTGTCTCTACACAAAGAAGACTTATGACGACAATCTTATTATCTCAGAACTTTATGTGGATGATATGTTGATTGCTAGGAGATCTCATGATGAGTTGGATGCTTTGAAGACTCATCTTGAGAAGAGCTTTGAAATGAAGAACTTGGGGCAAGACTCACGTATTGTTGGGATGTGCATCACATGTGATCGTTCTTAGGGGCTCCTTTACTTGTCAAGGAAGGCGTACATATAGAAGGTCCTTGAGTACTTTCATATGTAGGATATTAAGCCTATTGATCTTTATCTTCTCATATGAAGGTTAGTCAAGCTTCGTATTGTAGGATAAGAAGTTCTCTGAGGCTAGGAAATTACTTGGCATTGGATATTATTGGCATTGGTGATGTTACTTATAATTTCCTTTAGGTAGCACTTTTTTTTCATGATTTATACCATGTTCTAGTTTTTACCAAAAGCCTACTCCCTACTAGACTGTTGGATGATACAGGATCTCGTGTATCTCTTGGTGATTCCATGCGGAAGATTACGTGTGGGAATCTTGTCTTTGCTTGAGGTGCCAAGGCTCGTAGCCTTTATCCCTTGCTTATATTTGGGTCTATTGACCATGTTTTGAAACTATGGCTCACATACCACATGTATCTTAATAGCATCGTCGCCTTGGGTGGATGTTCTTTAAAGGAATAAAAATGATTTCTCATTTATAGTACCTTCTGTCCCTTGACTACAAATGTTTTAATTCATGTGAACATTGTTTTTATAGCAAGCAAACACACAGTTCTCATAAGGAGTCTAACATTATGCACATGGGTGAGCCTCTAGCTCTTTCTCATTTTGATGTATGTGGTCCCATGTCCTATTAGTCACTAGGTGGCATGAAGTATTTTGTGACCTTCATTGATGATTATTTGCATAAGGTCTGAGCATATCCCATAAAGTAGAGATCAAATATGTTGACCACCTTTCAATATTGGGTTTAATATAGGTTGAAATACCTAAGGTCACATATTGGGGGAGAATATGTCTCTAAAGCATTTGAGTAGTTTTGCGATGAGCAGGGTATTAAGCATTGGTTGACCACCCCTTACACACCACCCCAAAATAGTGTTGGAGAGCATATGAATAGGATGATTCAAGAGAGAGTCCATAGTATGCTTAGCCAGGCAAGCTTACCATAACATTTTTGGATTGAGATGGTTGCTATTGCTATACACTTGATAAACAAATCCCCATGCACATTACTATTGGTTGTCAGGTTGTAGAGGAAGTATAGTTCAAAACTATCATATTCTCATTTGCACATCTTTGGATGTGAGGCTTTTTACCATGTTCCTAAGGACAGATGCAATAAGTTGGATCCTAAATTAGTGAAATGCATCTTTCTTGGTTATAAGGATGCAAGTGAGATGGGCTAATTGCCTATGTGATCCATAAGCTAGGAAGGTCATACATAGCCATGATGTTGTTTTCCATGAAGAGAAGATGCATAAGTAACTTGAGCAAGTAGTTGAGGTATGCATAGTGATATTTCAAGAGGAGCCTTGTGTTATACCAACTAAACACACTGCAAGATGATATTATAATGGCCCATGATCATGATGTTAGAGAGGATGTCTAGGACCCATAGCCTATTTTGAGATAGTCTACTAGAGAGATAGACATCAACTTGATTGGTTTGAGCCCTCCATGGACTATGTTATCATGGCCGATTCTAGTGAGCCCCTTACTTATGAGGAGGCCATGTGCAAAGGTGATAGTCACTCTTGGGAGAGGGCCATATAGCTAAAGTATAACTCGTTGCAGAAAAACCATACATAGGATTTGATTTCTTTGTCCAATCGTAAACATACATTGCCATCCAAGTGGATGTAGAAGTTGAAGAGTACTGTTGGACATCCAAGCCAGCATATAAGGCCAATTTGGTCAGTAAGGATTTTATGATGAAGCATGGTATTTATTTTAATGAGGTTTTTTCATGTATAGTCAAGATGACTATCCTACGCTTGGTGTTAGCCTTGGTTACTCAGTTAAATTTGAATATGTATTAAGGCAGCACATGGGGACTTACATGATGATATGTATATATAGTAGCCTAAGGGCTTTTAGAAAAAGGGCAAGGAACATCTAGTGTGTAAGTTGAGAAAGAGCCTTTATGGTCTTAAGCAAGCACCTAGAGAATAGTATCATAAGTTTGATGCATTTATGTGGTCATAGTCTTACTCCCACAATGATATGGATTTGTGTCTATACACAAAGAAGGCTTGTGATGGCAATCTCATCATATTTGTACTTTATGTGGATGATATGCTGATCATTGGGAGAGCTCATGATGAGTTGGATGCTTTGAGACTCATCTTAAGAAGAGCTTTGAGATGAAGGACATGAGCTTTGAAGACTCATATATTCTTGGGATGCACATCACATGCCATTGCTCTTAGGACTCTTTTACTTGTCATAGAAAGAGTACACACATAAGCCTATTGGCTATCCTTTACCTTCCCACGTGAAGGTCAATTGGGAAATTTGTCCACAATCAAATGAGTAGAAGGTCAAGAAAGCTAAGATCCCTTATGCATTCATAGTGGGTAGTTTGATGTATGCCATGATAGCCACTATCCTTGATATACCATTTGTAGTGGGAGTTGTGGCATGCTATATAGCTACACCCGGTCAATAACATTGGGACACGATGAAGGGTATCATGAGCTGCTTATCACTTTGAGGGATTCGCAATAGATAATCAACCAGGACATAAGAGCGAACGAGTTTGATAACCACTTCAAAGCTGAACTCTTGAAATAGAAGCAGCCATCTCATCATTCTTCCCTTCACATCAGCCTTGTTCATCAGGATGGACATGGCTTCATGGTCCACGTAGAATTTGAAGTGCATCAACAACAAGTAGTGTCTGAACCTATCCAAGGAAAACACCATTACTAGGCACTCAAGCTCCATCACTGTGTAGTTTCATTCTCTCTCAATTACTTTATGGCTTGCATAATAGATTGATTGATCTAGCTTCGAGGGTCCCTTTTGGCATAAGATTGCACCTAGGCCTTTGACTTGTACATCAATGTTGTGGATATGGAAATCCTTTGTCTAATTAGGAGGTTGTAGGATGGGTGCTTCAATCAGGCACTACTTCAGGGTGTTGAATGCCTCATCACAATCAGTGGTCCATGTAAACTTTGCATATTTTCTAAGGAGTTTATGCAAAGGGACTGCCTTTGTCGCAAAGTGTATAATGAATATTTTGTAATAGCCTACATGGCCAAGGAATACCCTCAATTATTTAAGGTTAGTTGGCACTATTAAGGTGGAAATCTTCTCAATCTTGGCATGATCTATTGCTATCCCTTGTGCATAGAGAATATGGCCTAGAAGAACTCTTGACGAAACTCCAAAGACACATTTGTCGGGGTTGAGAGAAATCCCATACTCTCAACATCTATCAAAGCACTACTCTAGATGTCCCCAATGCTCATGGATTAGGCTATAGACACAAAAGTCATCTAGGTATACCTCAATGAAGTCATACAAATAGTTTCGGAATGCAGGCATCATTACTCATTGGAAGGAAGCAGGGGCATTACAGAGACCAAACGACATCACTCTACAAGCATAGGTTCCCCATTCTATTGTGAAGGTCATTTTAGATTGATCTTTTTCTATGATCTGAACTTGATTGTATCCACTAAATCCATCCAAGAAGAAATAAAGCTCATGGCATGCCACTGTGTCCAATAGTTGGTCTGTGAAAGAGATAGGGAAATGATCCTTCTTGGTCTTGGAGTTCAACTTTCAAAAGACCACATACATTCGTAGCTTTCCATTCTTCTTGGGTACTAACACAATGGGCAAAACCCATTTGCTATTGGTCACTCGATAAATGAACTCATATTCAAGGAGCTTCAGTAATTCGGGCTTCACTAGGGTGGAGTAATTTGGATTCATACGCCTATGTCTTTGCCTCATAGGCTTGGCATTAGGCTCTAGGTCAATGTAATGTTGGCACAATGTGGGATCAATCCCCTTCATATCTTTGTACAACCATGCAAACACATCCAAGTTCTCCTTCAGTAGGTCTCACAGGACCAATAATTCTTCTTCAAGAAGATTTATACCCACCTTCAGGTGATGTTCAATACCTTCTATATCCACAAAGGTTAGTTGCTTTTCTCCTTCCACTTCATGGATGAATGTCCCAAGGACTACTTTTGGGTAGATTCGACTCCTTCAAGGGAGTGGTCTCCTCTTCTGATGATTCACTAGAACCAACTTTCTCTTTCAGTGGGAGACTTAGCTTGCTTCTTGGAAAGTTGAAAGGGTATTAGAGCGGTTTCGGGTTTGATTTAGGGATGAGTTACTTCTTGGCTCGAGGACTCATCTTTTGAGGATGCATCCAAGAACGTCACATAACAAGAACATTCTAAGTTATGTTTGAGCTGTCGAACTGGTGGTTGTTGGCATAGTGCATTGTCATCATCTTCTCATGAGAGGGATGGATCAAGGTGGCAAGAACCACTGCTGCTGAAGGAAGACCTATTTTTCTTAATCCATTTCTTATAGAGGTTTTGCATATAATGTGACTCATTAATCAGTCCAAAGGGTACCATAGTCATTTTGTCAAACAGTAAGGGATCTTTGAATTCTGAGGCTTCTAGAACTTTGTCCTCATCTCTGCCTTTTGCGAGTAGGATGGACTCTTCTAGCTCGCTTTCATAGTCTTCTTCTGCACTGCTATTTTTGTCCTCTTTAGATTCTATTTTTGCCTCTATGGGGGCTTTGTTAGAGAAGAACAAACTCTCTGTTGTGTCCTATGCTTTTGCTTCTGTCTCTGACTCTGCTTTTGGCTCTGCTTCTGTCTCTATCTCTGCTAATACAAGGGGAACAATACATCCATGCTTCTATCTCGCTATCAGAGGTAATTTCAAAAGTCAATTTGGGTTTAGGCAAGAAGTATTGAAAAGTACTTTGCTTCCTTTAGGAGTTGACTTACAATGCCCACTGTCAGGGACCATGCCTATATTTTCTTAAGAAAGATCTGTTTGATAGCTTCTTCATTTCCTGATGTACCATCTGTTACTTCATTGGAGGATTCTATTAAGACTTTGATGGACATGGATCCATTGACTTTTTGTGATCCATACGACTTCAACACAACTTTGTTAGGTCCTCTGCCCAAGGTTAGGGTTCCTTTGTACCAATTCGTCCTTGCTCTTGCTGTAAAAACCTAAGGTCTTTCCAACAGTAGAGGGTATGAGGTCCTGTAGGAATTTGGTTTTACTATCACATATGTAATCTCTTCCTACGAGGGTTGTCTTTACGTACTGGAGAATGCCTAAAGGCTTGATTCTCCTTTGGTTTGATCGGATAAGCCACTATGTAGGTTGCATTCCTTGCAAACCTAGATCCTTCATTGCCACATCCATCATTATGTTTACTGATGAGCCTCCATCAATCAATGCATCTACAATAAAGCGTCCTTAAATCCATACGTCAATCTCTGATGTTCTCAAATCTAGGAAGGTGCTACATCCACTTCCTTCACAGGATCTCGAGCTTTATTGGGCTTGGTTGTTGCGGAAGGAGCAATCCGTAAGCCTCATCTTCTTGTCAGTATGCTTTTGAGACAGCTAGGAGACAACATCAACAATTGTTGGAATGTTAGGTTTGGTTTAAAAGTGTCCAGGTCTTTGACCAAGTTATATTATTTGATAGGATCCACAAGCTTCTCCAATAGGCTAGGGAATGCGGCCACGCCCACTTTCATCTTCCCTTTTTTTTTCCAGGAGGGGCAACATCTATACTTCTCCTTGAGGAGGTACTTTGGCATCCTCTATCTCCTGGACCTCTAGTCCTATCTCTACAACTGTCTCTGTAGCTCTCTATGCTATGTAGTGCTCTATACTATATTTTTCTATGTTGCACTGTTCTGTTCCTCCCTAAGAAGGTTTAACTTCACGGTTTTGGTAGAGAGAATATTCTCTTTTAGACTTGCGGGTTCTCCTTTCTCTACATGCGTTATTGTAACAACTTCCAATTCTGCCAAATTGGAAGCAAGTTATTGGGTCTTCTGTTGGGTATCAGGAGTAGCTTTCACAAGAGCTGGACTTGGATTGTCTTTTGTAGTGTGGCCTTCTCCTTTGCATCAACTACATAAGGGCCTGTAGTCCATAGACCTTCTAGGGTTTGGACAGTTCGGTGAGATATGCCCCTTTTCTCCACATCTGTAACACTCCACCTCTGATCTCTAGCCACTGTCAGACTATTGTAACTTTAAGAATGAAATCTCTTTGGACTGAAATCAGGAGCAAACTCCCTAGGCTTTGGTCCAATATCCGGGATGGTCATCTTGGATTCTAGTAAGTTAAATCTTGCTTCTTCATCTCTCTTTCTTCTATCGTGCATCTTCAACAGAGAGAAGATATCCTCTCTATGGTTCTTCCTCAAACAGTATGAACAAAAGGCTCCTGGAATGGTTAGTTTTCGAGTACATTCAGTAGCTAAATGTCCCGATTGTTGGCACTTTCCACACCATATATTAGAATGCATCACATCTTTCTCGCCTCTGGTAGGATGGTTATATTAGCGGTATTCACTTTCAGTGTTTGTGGCTCTTTTGTAATCACATCCATAAGCTCATTATTGATACTTACGAGCAACTGAATTGGATAGGTAGTCCTTCAGATTTTCACCTCATGGAGTACTTGTAGCACTAGGGTATTGGGAATCTTCTGTGATCACTACATAATACACTAGTTGGGTTGATCCAGAGGGTCCTCTATTGTGGTTCTGATTCAAAGCTCATGTTGAGACTAGGGGTTGTTGATTCCAATTGGTAGGATTCCATTGTTAAGTCACCATTGGGGGAATTGTTTGAGGCCATTATTGTTGTGGTTGAACCATCATTTGAGGCACTCGTTTGCAGCCACTATGGATTCGGTGCACTGTATTGCGGCATTTCTTGCATTTGATGGGTATGCCATTCTTGGCATGGGAGGAGGTAAGACTCCTCTTCTTGAGATCATCAACAACCTTACTTCAACTTCATCATATAGTCTTGCATCTTCCACTGCAGCTTGTAGATTGTGGTCTTCTCAGCTCCACAAACTTATGAACTTTTGGTTGTAGGCCACTAAGAAAAACTCCCTTTTGGATGCCTTCATCTAAGTGATGGTTAGTCCATGTCTTCAGTATGGATTCCATTCGCGAGACATAAGCTTCTACTCATTCACCATGTTTAAAAATACGGACCTAGAACTAGATCGGCTATGGTGGACGCAAATCAAACACATGATACATTATCAGAATAAGGAATTGTAACTCAAGTGAATTAGGTTCCAAGATAGATTCGCTTGGACTCATAAACACAATCTTGAGTGACTCAAACTAAAAAGGTACCATTTTTGAAACAAGTGTCAAGTACATGCTTATATAGCTTTTGGATAGTACCGCTGTTTGTCACTGTGCTTATGGGATTTTGGGCATCTCTTCCTAGAGCTTCTAGAGCATACATCTTTGTCATATCTCTCATACAAAGCCACTTATGGGCCAGTCTCTTTTGGACATACATCATTTGATTTCTCAACACACCAGAGGATTGACTTAGATTCATGAATTCCTCTTGCATCCACTCTTCAAAACCTCACGCTTGAATTTAGTGAGAAAGGCCAACTTCAGGTTGTCCCATGTGCCAAAAGTTCTTGCTACTTGTCTCTCATACCACTGAAACACCTCACCTTTGAAAGTGGTTGGGGAATATTGCCAACCAATGCTCAGGGGTTCTAGCATTGTTAGCCACACATGCTACCATAAACTCCGCTACATGAAGAGATCAGGGTCTTCATTGTACTCTCCCTTAAAATGGGCAATGGGACTACATTTGCTCGCTTGTCATCTCTTCTACTTCTTGTTTTTCAATGTCTCTGAATTCAGCTTTCAGTTCGCTACATAGAGAAAGATATTCAATTTTGAAAGTGTCAAAACTCATTCTTCTGAGATTCATTGTGGTGTCATCATCATAATAATGCTAACTTTTGATGGTTTCAATAGTGTATGTTGTGAAGAACACTCTATCTATTAACTTCCAGTGGGTTGCTAATTGGACAAACATGAGATTGCTAGTGCACCATGCGTCCCACATCTCCTGCTATTGATGCCAGGAGGCATATTTCACGGTGGATTCCGTGCCACAGTGGATTCCATGAGGTTCTACGATGGATTCCGTAAACTTTGATGACCGGAGCTCATACACAAAGTGGATTCTTTGTGCGAGAAGTTGATGGGGACGCCTGTCCTTTTCGGGCGTTTCATTAATTTAGTGTGTACATGGGTGATTCCATAGCAGGTGATTCCGCAAAATGCATATTAAATTAATAAAAGTTTATGAGTTAAGAGTGTGCACTCGTAATAAATTAAGGTTAGGATTTATTTCTAACCAGTTGATTTATTTTTGTAGCTGAAGACTGCTAGGTATTCACTTTTGTCGGTTTAATTGTATTAATTCTACTAACGATTGTGAATGCTTCAATTGATGTGTAGAGATAGCAGCAGTGGCGGAGGAAAGCATTGGAGGATAGCGAGTATTGGATTTATGGATTATATTTTGATGGGCGCATATCTTAGGCATGGCGCCCATATTTTGTCACGCCTATTTATTGAGGCGTCGAATATTTATTATTATTTTGTATGCGCATGGGCGCGCGATTATGTTATTTCTATTTGGACATTGTATTGGGCATGCCAGACTCTTTGGGCACCGTCCATTAGCTTTATTCCTATTTTGTGTTAAAGCAAACTCAAAAGCTAAAAGGTTGCTATTTTGTAATTTAGGCTCTTATTTGAGCTTGAAGATGAATAATACATAAAATACATGCTTTGTGAAGCGCTCACACAAGGCACAACAGTGGCAGATGAAAGCATTGGAGGATAGCGAGTATTCGATTTATGGATTATATTTTGATGGGCGCATACCTTAGGCATGGCGCCCATATTTTGTCACGCCTATTTATTGAGGCGTCGGATATTTATTATTATTTTGTATGCGCATGGGCGCACGATTATGTTATTTCTATTTGGACATTGTATTGGGCGTGCCAGACTCTTTGGACACCGTCCATTAGCTTTATTCCTATTTTGTGTTAAAGCAAACTCAAAAGCTAAAAGCTTGCTATTTTGTAATTTGGGCTATTATTTGAGCTTGAAGATGAATAATACATAAAATACATGCTTTGTGGAGCGCTCACACAAGGCATGGGGGGAGATTGCACCCAATTGGTCTCTTACTCTTGTCGTTCATGCTTTTTACCTTGTAATTTGTGCAAAAAGTAGAGTTCTATTGTTCTTGGGGACCTTCCGGCATTCACTACACAAGTGTATAGCATCCGATCTGCGCACCAGCTATTGAGCATCCACGAACAAATTTCAACTCTTTTCTTTTTTGTTTTCATGAACCTTCTTTTTGAGATAGTGAAAAAGAAGGTTGTTGAAAAAGAAGGTTCTCACTTGATGATGTCTGGAAACTTCTCAATGAATGTGAAATCTCCCATGGATGATCATTCTCTCTATTTTTGCACTTCAATTCGTTCCCAAATAGTTTGCCACCAAGATGCATGTCTCTGTTGCTTCAACATGAAGAGGAAATAGTCCACCATATAGAGCATGCATCAAGATGGTAATATGTTTCCACCATTGTGGAATGAACTTATTGTAAAAAGTGTCTTTGACAATGAAAACCTCGAATTCTTCAGTGGTAGAAGGAACTTTGCAAGGATCCTTTGATTTCTTCTCCTCTTGGCAATGCCATTTTCTTCATTTTCAGCCTCTTTTGATGCTTTCTGATGGCAATTTCCCTGGCTGTACACCAAAAACATGGAGCCCTAAAAGAAACACCAAGAAAAATAGGATTTATACTACAAGAAAATCTATAGTGTACTATCAACAACCTTCTTTTTCATATTTGATATGATCTCAACAAAGAAAACAATACCAGGAACAAGAAATCTTCACACTGCCACGACTTTAACTTTAACAAAATCTATCATACTCGTCATATTCTTCATAGAATTCTCTCCTAGACATTGAAAACACAAGAGAATACTTCACTTTTAATGGAAAGATATCACGTATTATTCATCTTCAAACTTCAAAGATTCCATAGCTTTCTCTCACAATCTCTCATAGGTAGATACATTGTCTTGCATAGAATTGGCTATCCTTCACTTACTCACACACACACACACACACACTCTCTCTCTCTCTCTCTCTCTCAATAGTACATCATCTCCTCACTACAATACTCAATAATCACTCACAATAACCCTTCTTTGGTCATGAATACCCCTCCCAAGGGGTATGTCTAATATGAAAGGTCACCAGAGCCACTACAGTGACTCTTCATAGCTCACTACTGTCACTTCACTCCAGTCTTCTCTTGAATCTTCAACAGCTACTTCTTCCACTTCCTTGATCTCTTTTGAACTTGCATTCACCTCTTTTCAAGGCCAGAAAACTTTCCCATACCACACCCTCATCCAACAGAACACATACAGAGGCATACAAAACAAAACAAAATAGAAACATAGGCTCTACAAAAGCTCAACAGAGGGTTAAAGAAGGTCAATAGAAAGCATTCAACTCAAATAAAACCAATAAAAACCATTTAATGAGATTTCAAAAACAACCTCAAACTTCATCAATCATGACTCCATCCTTCATATAAAAAGAAAAACAAAACAAAACAGAAGCTATCAGAACCAAATAGGACATCATAAAACCTCATATCTCTACTGAAAAGCAATATGAGATTATCAAAACCATTCCACCCTATCCAAAAAACTCTCAAACCACTTCCAAACTAATCAATCATCATATAAAATCAATCATTTAGCACTGAAAAATAACAAAAATCAATCAAAAAATCAGGTCATTTCAACATTCAACAAAAGGTTTGGAGATAATAGGACATGTTTTTCCTAAGTAAGCTATCATGAGCCCTATATGGTCTTGCACTAGTTTTCATGACCTAGAGGGTTGTGACCCTTGCTCAATAAGAGGACTCCCTCCTACATTGTCTTTGAAGGCTTTTGTCATTGAGGCATGTGCACACATAAGGGAAGAACAAATACACAACCAAGAGATACTATAAGAAGAGATAAAACAAAGGGAAAGAACAATGGAAATGAGTTGAGAAAAGCTTTGTAAACTAGAGATGTTAGAGGATCCACGATAAATCAAACACCATAAAAGTTAACCAATGACACATAACATGAAGAGAAGGTGAAATAGAAGAAGAAAAAATATTGAATATGTTGAATAGCATTGCTCAAAAGAGAATACCAAAATCAAACAAAACACATAAGGAATATATAGGGTTTATTGTGCCTATCCAACCTGCAAAGGAAACAAGCCAATGTTATACTAGCACCTAGAGTGCTAAGCAACTATAGTATCCCATCCATACTCAAGGTAAAATATGGCTTCCCTCCAAGGTTGCATTGCTATCTCCATCCCTTCATATAAGCTCATCAATCTCGTCTAAATATTAATAGATGAAGAAGCACTTGAAATGATGTCGCGCTCAAGTGTTAATGTTGAGAATCTTGTATTTAATCTTAACAAATTTACATTGTAGATCCAATATAGTTAATCACAAAATATGACCCACATGCATGGGTAGAGCACATTGGAAGGCTAGTTGAGGACATATTGGCAGATGTAGAAGTAGAAAGGAGTCTTAGTAGAGACCTCTTGAAACAAGTAGCTAGGTTTACATGATCACAATGACAAAGATAAACCTAGAAAGAAACTAAATTAGGTTTATCCAATCACAATGACAGATAAAAATAGAAGATAGGTAGAATTAGACCAAGTTTAATGAATATTAGACTTGGCTATGTTGAGATATCGAGCTCCACTCGTGATATGCCAGGGTGACCGTTGTGTATTTATGTCACCGACTTGTCAGTTGCAGACACGGTTGGTACACCGCCCATGAATAATAGCTACATGATAGCTATCCTTATCTACTCTAGTTCGTGGCTCAGTTAGTATGCCACCTTAGTTAGTTGAGTTTGGTTTGAGACCCATATATAGGGTTCTTCTATTTCTTTGTATGAGAGTTCTTTTGGCTTACACAACTAAGAAGAGGAAAACTGTTTTCAGCCTCCACCCTTGTGTGTATTCCCCCATTGTGCAAGCAAGAAAGCTACAAGTGAGACTCCTTCCTTCTCTCCCACAATCTTGACAGGCTAGAGGACCTAAAATTAAAGAAGATGCCATGATATCAGTAAAGGAGATTAGTGTTACCTTAGCCACCTCAATCCTAACTACATTTGAAAACACTAACTCCAGATAAAAACCAATAATCATCACAAAGTTGAAAATAATGGGGCACGCCTTGATCCATACAATTTCATAAAATAATTCAAGCAAGTTTGTGAGGCAAATAATTTCCAAGATGCAAATAAGTGAGCACAAGTCTTCAAGCCATGTTTGGGTGAGCAAAAGCCTTCATGCTATGTTTGGGTGAGATAGGCAAAACTTGGTTCTAGTGTCTAAATGATGCTAAGATGAATAAATTTAATTTGCTAAGGAATATATTCATCAGAATATTCTCAAAAGCAAGATGTGCAAATAACCTCATTGTTAAGCTCATGAATGCAAGTCAAAATGACAAAGAGAAAATCCAAGATTATATCATGCATGTGTATAGTCTTTATAAGAGTCTTCCTACTACTAGGAGATTGTATGGTCACTCTCTCACTACGCACAATCACTTTGTCACTATGATTACTAGTGATGTCTACTAGTTGAACTGCTTTTTTGTTTCTCTCTTTCGATTAATCATCAAGTCCTATGGCTTCTTTATATACATTCTTGCCAATATAGCATGCCTCAAGCTCAAGTTAATTGCTAATGCCGTATATAGTTCATTGCTCTTTATTCCATTAATGAAGATTGTTGTGATATTCCTCTGAGTCAATAGTGAACAAATTGTCTCCAAGGAACAAGGGAAGGGGAAGGGGATAGATCTCTTCCAAGAAGGGTCAAATTTTAAGATGGAGCTTTTCATCATCAAGATATTCTCAAAAGCAAGATATGTACATAGCCTCATTGTTGAGCTCATGAATATGAGTCAAAAGGACAGAGAAAATCCAAGACTATATCATACATGTGTATAGCCTTTACAATAGAGTTCCTACTATTGACAAATTGACTCAAAGGGCTATTACAATAATCTTCATTAATGGGATGAAGAACAAAGAACTGTATAAGACATTGGAAAGTAGCTCAAGCTGGAGGGATAATATATTGGTGATGGCATATGTGAATAATCCATAAGACTTGATGACTCATTGAAAGAGAGAAACAACAAAGTAATTCAATTGGTAGACATAATTACTATTCATAGTGATAGAGTGACTCTATATAGTGAGAAAGCAATCATATATAGTGATCAAACTATCTTGAAGTAATAGGAGAAGGGAAAAGGGGTAGATCTCTTCCAAGAAGTGTCAAATTTTACGATGGATCTTGCTAAGCTCCAAGAGGCTTTGAAATTGCCCATAAGGCCTAACATATAATGCATAGGTTGCGAAGATAACCATCTTCTAATGGAATGTCTCAAGCATTGACCAAGATCCTACAAAATTGTGGGAGATTTGGGCATGAGGAAGTCAATTGCCAATTATCAAATTACCATACCCTCAATCCTATCAACACAACCCATATCCAATGAACAAGTAGTTCCACTATGGTAGAGGAGCTTCATTAGTATGGTTGATAATGAATGATTAAAGATCAGCTGCACCTAGGCTAGATACTAATTCACTGGGAATACCTAGATCCCCTACACCAATCATAACACTTACTCAAAGTGATAATCTTGTTCACTACATGGAGGAGCTAGTTGATGAAGAACTATATCTTAATCTCTACATCTCCTATGATGAAGAGAGAAATCTAGTCTTTGTATTGTTAGTTCTAGTGATGACATTGGGCAAAGGAAGGGATCAAGGTTTTGGAAGTCCATATCCTCAAAAATTGGCAACCTATTGGAATTGTGGCCACCCTAACACATCTCATCTTGAAGACCTAAAAAGGAACAAGCCAACAAAGACAATGCCAAGAACTTAGATGCCTTGGATGTGGTTTCTAACACTCATACGCCAATTTTTTTGAGATAAGAAGCTTCTACTAGAGAAGCACAATCATTCCATTATGGCCTATAGGTCCCTTTGGCATAGAAGTATAGATGAGGAAGCAACACCAATCCAACTCAATGTAATGACAAGAGAACAAGAAAAGAAAATGGGAGAGTTAACACCAAGATGGAGCAATCTGTAATGTCCCAGCCCTCACAGCGTGTGAAGGGGGGGACAAACTTGTAAGGTTTATAACCCTACAAGAATTTTTTCTTAATGAAAAGAAAAACAAACTATTTGATCAATCATGATGATTTCATCCTGAATGCTGCCACCTCCTCTCGATCATGTCATCATTGTGATCAAACTTTAGAAAATGTGCGATTGGCATCAGTCCTTGTAATCATCACTATGTGATACTTCCAGCTTGTAGCCTTCGATTGCACCACCAAACTCCAAGCCCTCAGCCATTCTGCTAAAAAACGTCACCCAAAAATTATGCGATAATAATATCTTTATTAGTCTTAGCTTAGGCTTACAAGGCCTTAGCAAAGGCACTCACCAATTTGATATAGCTTCCAGTTGATGAAGTGAGTTTAGAGAGAGAGAGAGAGAGAGAGAGAGAGAGAGAGAGGAGGAGGAGGAGGAGGAGGAGGAGAGAAGGGGAATGAGAGGAAGAGAAGAAGAACAAGGAGAAGGTAGGAGAAGATAAGAGGAGTGAGAGGAAGAGAAGAAAATAGTAGGGAAATAAGAGAAGAAGAAGGGGATAGGAAAATGTAATAAAGAAGAGATAAGAGGGAGGAGGAAGGGAAGGATAATAGAGAGAAGGGAGTAGAGTAAAAGGAGACCATCATCTCCAACAACCACTGTGTAAGAGAGCACTATTCTGGCTTGCAAAAACTTCATCCACCCTCTTGCCTCTAGCATCTATGGAACGGCTCCTTCTTCTCTCTACAAAGTCTCGCAAGGAATCCTCCTAGCTGCTCGAAGCTTGCAATCAAGACCGACACAGCTCGGATACGAGGACCTTATTCGTGATAGCCTTGAAGAGACAATATTCTAGAGTGGGGAGCAGGGAAGTTACAAATGCGGTCATGAACATGGACAATATACCATCGCACACAATACAAAACCTAGTTCTTTTCGTAGACTAATGTCCATTTAGTACAAGGATTAGGAACAAGAATAAAAGGTCTTTCAATATTTGATGAAAAAGTCTATAGATTGACAAATAGGCAAAAATGAGAATTCAATAAGAAAGGAATATTAAAACAAAGTGAAACTATTAATTTAAATTCTAAATTTTTGAAAGGTAGGATAAATTACACGGCATCGCAATGCGTTAAAGTAAACTCTTCTTTAGTTGCATATAAACAAAGTGCATTAAAATAAATCAATTTTTCATTTAGAAAGATCCATTAAAAAAATCCACAACAAATTAAAAATCAATTAATTAAATATCATATTGGGGAATATGGGAATTTCCAATAAGTTTGGGATAGATGATCAAATCTTTGGATTTGTCATAACTTGAACACTATAACTCCAAATCGAGTGCTCTATAGCTCAATAGATTTCATTTTTCAAGTGCTTTCCAATGATAGATCACATCATATGGTTTTGAGAAACTTATGGACATGTTATCCGGGTGCCACCTTTTTAGTATTCAAAAAATGGGAATTGGGAGATTCCCAAACTCACTAATATTGTGTTATTATATCAAAAATATTTTTCTTGACATTTATAAATTATATAAATGTTTTTCTTGTTATTTAGAAATCATGTGAAAATAGTAAAATGTAAATTGAGATTATTAAAAGTAGGTCATTAAATTCATTTAATAGAAGTACCATTTTTAATAGAGAAATCCTCACAGTTATTAATTAAGTGAAAATTATTAAATTATGTACATAGCTAGTAGGAATTATTTAATTGCATGCGTAGCTATTAGAAGCCTAGGATAATTGAATCAACCCACTTTTCCAACATGGCAAAGTGAAGTTCGAACCCTAGTTCATGAAGCAACCGAAAAGGCTATATAATTCTCCTTCGAGAAAATAGAAGTCTAAAATTCCTAAGAAAAATACTCACCTTATTGATTTACGTAGCTTTCAAAGTAAAATTCAAGATTCAAAGGTTCCAACTTAGTTTCTACAAATTAAGTTAAATTTTTATTATATCCCAACACATAGAAGTCTAGAAAAATAATCAAGACTAAGGTCAATCGATGAGTAAAGGCCAAAACACGTTAGAAAAATTAATAAAAACCAAGGAAGGATCCAATAAAGAAGACAAATTGGGATCTTAATTTTACTAGAGGGAACTTGGTAAAATCCAAAGGGAAACAAGAAAGAAATGAGAGCAAGTTGAAAAAAAATACTGCCAAGTTAAAACTTACTCGGATTGGCTTCCTATTGTGTAGAAAATTTACTTGAAAAAGAATTGCTTGTGCTTGCAAAAATTTACAACAAGATAAAAGGAAAGAGCGCTAAGGCTAGCTGCAAATCCCTTCACTAAGGGGGATTGGCTTTTGCCGCCTCTTGGAGAGTTCAAACCAACCCCCATGGTGAGAGGTCACTCTGTAGGATCCTTAGGCAAGAGGAGTTGAGGGCGAAAGGGGGGACTTTGGCAAGTAGACTCTTAGAATCCTAGGAACTTTCCAAACCCTTGCATGACTCAAGGTAGAATTTATGAGAACCATGATATTGGTTAGGGGTAAAAATCTTGGAAAAAGAAAGGCATTTGGATCGTTCTTCCATATAGGCGGAAGGTGAACTTGTATAAGATTCTCTAATAAATAAAGAAGTTGTTTTCCAAAGGATTATTTTCATTGTTTGTGTGTTGTGACTTAAGTTATGTGAATGAACACTATGACTAGAAGGGCTAATTAAGGAATATGATTTTATTCTGTACAACATAAATATGTTAGGTAATTAGATAATTAAAATTATCTAACTGATGGAAGCGAGAGGGCAAGATTCTGACAAAACTGCCCCAAGATAGACTTTGTAAGTCGAGAGCTTCTTTACAATTCAATGCATTATAGTATAAGGAACATTGACCACATAGAATGAATTAGAACCTTGACTTCCTATCGTTTTAAGGAAATGAAGTGAAACTTTGCCTTACGGGAAGAGAGGTCGACCTACCCATACTCCCCCACATTTCTCACTTTTCTTGAACCAAGTGCAATATAGGTCAACTTCACACAAGCAAATACTCAAAGATCGATGCTAGTTAATATGAATAGGTGTCCTTAGTTTACTTAGTATCCAAAATTCAAGCCAATTCTCATGGGAATAGCCAAGACCTTCCATTGAAAAGTGGACTCGAGAGAGTCAATGAAGCAAATATCATGTTATTCGAAAGAGTACAAAGTAGCATCGCCTAGAAAAGCATCTCAATGGACCACTAAATTATGCCACTAAGGATGTCTTAGAGTGGGGACATCACACATGGTATCAAAATAAAAACTAACATAATGCATAGAAAGATTTGTTTGCAACCTTGTTTAAGGAAAAGTCAGATACAAATATGATTCACCCTCTAACAATCGATTAAATCTCTTTGAAAATAATGAAGATTTGTGAAAATTCTTAGTGTTCTGAGAAATTTTTACTTATGCAATGCATTCCCTTGATTTTGATTGGCGGGATCGCTTCATGAGAATCTTGGAGCATATGTATAATCCCTCGCCAATGTATCGAGAGTGTCACTGGATAAGAAGAAAATTCTATTGCTTAATTAATGATGATCAACTTATCTATCTTCAAAACAATCTTAAAAGAATCAAGTGGATGGAAGACCTTAAGCTAGTCACGGCATTCATCTTTGAAGAATCATGCCTGAATCCCATCCTCAACATAGGAGGCAAAGAGTTGACTCACAAAAATCGATATCTTTATGACCAAGTACTCCGCATTCTCGCAGTCAAGTGTGTTGCCATTTAGAGTGCTTGCACCACAATAAATATTGTAAAGTTTGTTTTCCAAATGTCCTCCAAAAATACAAAGTCCTAAATATATTTGATGAGCCTCCAACTTACAAGATCATGGATGTATCTAAATATCACAATTAGAAAAATTGTAACAAAAAAATCTTCATATCTTGATCTCAATTATTGCTACTTGATGTAATAAAGAAATCCGATTAGCACTATTACATCCATGAATAATAAAAGAGTCTCAAATTCTTGCAAGATTGTATACTTTGTACTAGACTTATGCTGCAAATTTAAAATTTGTGGATTCAATTATCAAGAAACTTAGAGAGAGACAAAAGCTATAGCATAAAAAATATATATCTAATCTTGCAAATGTTAATAATCCTAGGGTATTATGCCTTTCATGTCTATATTTACCCTGGTTGAAGCATAAGAGAAGAAATTCCTTCTCAAGCAAATCAAACCGCCTAAGTTTGATAGCAAAGGAAAGCATGTCAAATCTGAAGCAAAAATTTGGATCAAATGTATGGAGGATTACTTCACTGTTGCACATTGCTCCTCCTAAGCTAATTAGACAACGATAGCTAAGCTAAAGCTGACGTGCAAATACTGACTTTAGTGGAAGCAATGGTGCAAGGACCAAGGGGTTTTGGAAGTAACCATTACTTGGAAAAAGCTGAAAAAAGCTGTGCACAGGCAATACCTCCCACCAGCATACCACACCTTAAAGATGAATGAATTCTTTAGCTTAAAGCAATTTGAATTGAGCTTGGAAGCCTACTATTCTAGATTTGTATCTCTTTTGAAGTATGCCTCGCCCATGGATATCACTCAGTAGGTGTCAAAGTTTTGCCACGGACTAAACCCTCCATTGGATACCCATCTCAAAGCAATGCACCTATCTGACTTACAAGATGCATTAATTTGAGCAATGTCCATTATCCACAAGCTACAAAAAACATCCAAGTGTGGAAAATTTTGCGATTAGGGTTCTCCATATAAAGGACCACATGGATATATCAAAAGGTTCTAAGGAGAATACCAAACCAGTCAAAGAAAGAAGGCCAAGACAAGTGCAATTGGAAACTTTGTACCTAAAGTTGGAAACAAAGAAGCATCGAGATGTTTCCATTGCAACAAACCCAACTACTTCAAAAGACAATACCCAAAGTCAACAAGCAAAACAATCTATTGAAAAGTTGCTAAAGTAACCTTCAAGGGAAGGGACAAAGGAATAGATGAAAGTGAAGATCCCACTTTAGAAGTAAACATGGAAAGAATAACATACATGTTGCTCTCAACAAGAAGGGCCTTAATTGCTAGTTCTCAGTGATCCAAACTCCCGCAACCTGTCAAGGTAAAGTCTTTAAGTTTTTGATTGACTATGAAAGAACCCACTCATTTATCTCATTGATATGTGCAAAAAGGCTAGGAATAGACACCTATATCTAAGTTACTAGCGGAATTAGCAAATGGGAAAGACACAATTTTTGCTCAATAGACTAGAAGAGTGGCATTTAACTTGGGAGGAAATCTTTCCAACATGGGCTTCAAAGTTATGAATCTAGGAGCTTACAAGTGTTTGTTAGGGATGGAAGGCTAATCCCTAATTATGCTCATCTTCATTGTGGAAAAGGTCAAGTCACATTCCTAGATCAAAAAGGAGAGTTAGTAACCACTCAGGGAGAAGCCGAAAACCCTAGAATCCAACTAGTAAAAGCTTCTTGAATCATGGAGAGGCTAAGAAAAAAACTGCCTATCTCCCTAATCAAAATTAATAAGATTGCGCAATGAAAGAAAGCTAAAGGAGAACCATCATGGTTAAAGAAATATGTAGATGTGTTCTTGGAAGAGCTAATAGAGCTTCTCCCACCAAGAGAAGTTGATCATGAGATTAAGTTAATACCAGGAGCTCCTCTAGTAGTAGCAAAGCGACCCTATCATATGACCATTATAGAATCCCTTAAATTGAAAGAATAACTCAAGCAAATCTTTGACCAAGGATACATCAGGCCAAGTAATTCACCATGGGGATCCCCCCAAAAGAAGAAGAATGGAATCCTCTGTCTCCACATCGACTACCATGGATTAAACCAACTGATGATCAAGAACAACTATTCAATTCCAAGGATAGACAAACTACTTGACCATCTTCAAGGTGCAAATATCTTCTCAAAAGCCAATCTAAGATCATGTTATTATCAAATAAGGATCAAATAAGAAGACATTCCAAAACTACAATTAACACAAGGTACGTCCATTATGAGTTAGGTTACATGGATTTTCTAAAAGGATCATTAGTGATCCTGACTCTCTTTTCACTTCTCATTTCTGGAAGATCTTTGAGTTTATTTCAGGTGAAAAAACGGAACCAAGAGCTGAGTGACCCTACAATTGCAAAATAATTAAAGGCGTGGAAAGAGTGTAATGCAAAAGATAAAAAGATGATTTATTGGCTATCTGCAATCATTGACAACACTATGTTGGGACATATTAGAAAGGCAGAAACTTTACATGCTGCTTGAATGATTTTTGAAAACATGTTTTCATTAAATATAAAGGGACAGAAGATTCAACTCAAGCAAGAGTTGAATACCTTGAAGAAATGGAAGATGCTTATAAATGTGTATGTTTTAAAAGTGAGAAGCATTGTATATACCTTAGTAGCTATTGATGCAATTCTTAATGACGATGATTTGAATCCATCTACTTTGGATGGTCTTAATAACGAGAAGGCTTGTAAATCCTTTGTCACTTCTATGTATGTGTAGAAGCCGTCTCTAGTTTTTTATGAGTTGCTCTTTCTCATGATCATTAAAGAGATCAATATGCAGGGTGAATCATTGAAAAAAAGTGATAAACAAGTCCTAGAATTGTACTCAAGTTCAGGAAGAAGACGTGGTAGATCCTCTTCAATAAGTAGCAAAATAGATTAAATCAACAATTCGGAGAAATGTAGGTTTCAAGAGGATGTGGAAACTTTAGAGGCAAGGGGAGCTTTAGAGAAAGAGGTGGATGGCAAAACAAAGGTTTTGGTAATTCTAGTATTGCTTGTCATGATTGTGGCAAAACAGGTTATGTTGCAATCCATTATTATGCTAAGAAGGATGAGATCCACAGGTGGTAAATTACAGCAAGGAAACCATGCATCCTCTTCACGACAGAATGAATACAAAAATGAGTGTTTATTTGCTATGCAACATATGATGAATACTATTACAAGAAAGGGGACACATGATGATGTATGGTATTTTGATTCAAGTGCATCTAATCATATGACCAGTCATGTAGAATGATTTGGAGAGATGCAGAATTTACAAAATCCAGGGTATGTGCAAATGGGTGATGATTCATGCCGCCCAATTTCACACATTGGAAAGGTTTCCTTGTCCTTGCATAATGCTCAAACAAAGAATCTGTTAGATGTATTATATATGCCATCCATCACAAAGAATTTAGTGTCTATTGGTCAAATGTTAGAGTAAGGATTGCAAGTTCAATTTAATGTAAAAGGTTGTTTTGTGGAAGATTGTAATGATAAATGTAGGTTGGTCATTCACAAAAGGAAGTAGAGTTAGCCGCATATTCACCTTAGATAGTGGAATTCTTGCTATGAATGCTACTATATATGCTAAAGGCAAAGGAATGATTGCAAAACATTGAAATATGGCACAAACGCATTGGACATGCAAATGTGCAAAGACTAAAATTAATGCAGTCCAAATGGTTGGTTACAAGGTTGCTTGCTTTTAGAGTTGCAGAATTTCATAAAGTGCAAAGGTTGAAATTAATGTAGTCCAAAGGGTTGGTCACAAGGTTGCTTGCTTTTTGAGTTATAGAATTTTATAAAGTGTGTGAAGCATGTCAATTTGGTAAGCAGGCAAGACAAAACCTTTTTTACATGATAGAGATGTGAGCAGAAATATACGTGATGTTGTATATATAGATATTTGGGGCCTACATAGAATATATCTCTTGGTGGCAACAAATATTTGTCATGTTTATTTATGATTGTTCAATAAATCTAATGATATATTTCATGACAGAAATTCATACTAATATCTATATTATATGAACAGAACTCCCACAGCTGCAGTTTATGGAATGACTCCTCCTAAAGAATGCTTTAAAGGCAAGAAGCCTGATGTGTCACACTTGAAAGTATTTGATTGTATTGTATATATTCATGTGCCAAATGAGCTGCAAAAGAAGCTTGATCCAAAGGTTGAAAATATATTTTTATTGGATACTCTTTAGAGCAGAAAGAGTATCATTGTTATAACCCTATCACAGGTGAGTTCAAAGTGAGCAAGGATGTTACCTTTTATGAGATGAGCAGTTGGTATGCATCTAGTGGTACCACATCATTTGGTACCACATCAACAGTTAGCCCTCGGTTTGGGAAACTAAGGGCTAGCCCCACGTATTTGGGTACATCTACAAGCGTTGTAGGTAAAGACAAAGAGAATTAAAAAGTGTCGGATGGTAATGATACATCTACTAGTCATTTGGGATTTGATGGAGATTCCAATGAGTCAGAGAGTCTGAATGATGACCTTGGTATTCCTTCAATTGGGACACCAAGTGTACACAGAGCACATGGTAATGTAAAGGTTCCATTGAGTGATCCAGTGGTACGTAGGTCTAGTAGGGTCGAATACCTTGTTAAAAGATTTGGTTTTGAAGGTTATGTAGCTCACCATTATGCTTATATAGTAAAGATGGTTGAGGATGTTGAGCCCACTTTTTTTGAGGATGTTGTTGGTCATGCTCATTGGGATACAACAATGAATAAGGAGATGGTTGTATTAGAAGCCAATATGACTTGGAATCTAGTACCATTGGCTAAGGGCAAGAAATATATTGGATATAAGTGGGTCTATAAAATTAAGCATAATATAGATGGTTCTATTAGTAGGTATAAGACTAGGCTAGTTGAAAAATGTTATGCTCAAATATATGGCATAAATAATGAAGAGACATTTAGTCCAGTTGCTTGGATGGCAACTGTTAGGTGTGTGATTGCTTTGGTAGAAGCCAAAGATTAGAGTTTGTAATAAATGGATGAGGTACTTTCTTGGTATTGAGGTGATTAGATATGATGATGGTATATGGTTGTCCCAAAAGTAGTATGGCTTGGATATGTTGTCCAAGTATGGTACGATAGCATGTAAGCCTCTTTTAGTGCCATTGGAGCAAAATGTGAAGTTAAGTGCTGGTGTTGGAAATGAGATAGAAGGCCCTACTATGTTTAGGAGGATAGTAGGGAGTCTAATTTACATGACTCTCACAAGGCTGGCTTAAGTTATGTTGTTGGTCTTGTCAGTCAATTTATGTAGATGCCTAGAAAGCCTCATTTGGATGCAATTAGACACATATTGAGGTATGCGAAGTCCACTTTGCATTATGGACTTTTTCATGAGGCAAATAAGGATATACATGTGCTTGAATGCACAAATGCATATAAGGATATACATGTGCTTGAATGCACAAATGCATATAAGGATATACATGCACTTGAATACACAAATGCTGATAAGGATATACATGTATTTAAATACACAAATGTAGATTGGGCTGGTAGCATGTCTGATAGAAGATCTACTAGAAAATTCATGTTTTTCCTTAGTAGTGCAACACTTACATGGAGCAACAAAATTGCTTTATGGAGTATAGAGGAGGCTAAGTATAGAGGTATTGCTATGGTAGCATATGAGGTGATATGGCTACAAAAGATATTTTATGATTTGGATGTGTAGGGAGATGGTCCAGTTTTGTCATTCGTCATTGTGATATGATGGTCTGCCTACATTGTGAAATCTGTCCCCAACAAATAATGTTTCCACATGCACATTGCATGAATTGTAGGAGAAGTTGACTTAGTATATGTTAGCACACATTTCACAAAGGCATTGGGTGCACAAAAGCTTTGAAAATTTCAAAGCTTACTTGGAGTTGCAGAGATACAGCTGAGCTTCGAGGGGAGTGTTGAGATGGCAAGCTCAACATGTGCAGACATTGATGATGGAACACCTAGCTAGATGGATCCACACATCTACACTTAGCACATCAGTGGTCATTATGACCCTCACATGGCCATTAACTTATTGCTTATTATATTCAGTTTATTACATCTACCAAGTTGGTATAGTTATAACATCATTCAATTAGTATAGTCAAATATGCAATGTTTAACTTAGTAGGATACTTTTCTTTATATTGTATCATTTCTATACATTTTGTACATTGTATTGTGTGAAAAAAAAGAAGAAGAAACTAGCAAGAAATTTTTTTTACATCCATCTCTCTTCCTGTGTTCTTGAGTAAGCTTCTTCTTGTATGTAGGGTGTGTGTTTAGCATAGCAACTCAAGCAAGTCCCCCCACCACATGATTCCTAATAGATATGCATAAAGATGTCTTGGCATTGTTCCTACCACTTAAAAATCATTATTGTCGTCGTCGTTGTTGTTGTTGTTCTCCTCCTCCTCCTCCTCTCTCTCTCTCTCTCTCTCTCTCTCTCTCTCTCTCTCTCTCTCTCTCTCTCTCTCTCTCTCTCTCTCTCTCTCTCTCTCTCTCTCTCTCTCTCTCTCTCTCTCTCTCTCTCTCTCTCTCTCTCTCTCTCTCTCAATTGAACATAGGATCTGAGTATGAAAAGGGAAAAGGGAGGGGAAAGGTGAGACATTAAAAATTTGGATATGGCTATCTCTCTCTTCTCCTTTTTCTAGAGAGAGATGGATTTTCTTTTTAAGTAAGCATACAAAACAAAACGATATTTTAAAAGTTGAACATGTACATGCAATGTGAACATACACTAAAAACACACACCAATACATATACACTATAAAAAGAGAGTTGAATTTCTTTTTAATTGAACATATGAGATTAGACAATAATTTTAATGGTTGAACATGTTCATGCAATGGATATTGTCTAAAATCATGCACAATTGAACATAGACTATAAAAACACATGAACCATAGGCATGCACATATACACATGTATGTGTGCACATATGTGCAAACACATACACACATGACATATATACAGAGAAATGCATATGCAACATGCTTATACACATGTAAATATATGAGTGAGAGAAAAAATCCAAAGAGAGGGAGAGGAGAGAAGAGAAATTGAATAGAGTTTGACTATTCTTTGAGCAATTTGTTTTGAGCAAATAATTTTTTTTTAGAAAGGTCCAAAAATAGTGATCTCTATAAGCAAATTGCTATACATACATTTGCAATGAAAGTGCATGTGTTAATTTTTAAATATCCATCTCTTTATATCCATAACTTTAAAATTATTAAATTAAAAACCATGTGTCACAACTGAGATGTGTTTGACTTTTGATTTATGATTACATAACCTACATGCAAGTTACATAGATAGATTGCAAGCATGGTAGCAAAGTGCTTATGAGAATAAAAAGCATTACTAGAGATAATTAGTATGAATCGTCAATGAAGTGCTTGTGATGTGAATGATGCTCTTATTGCTTTCCATCATATCTTGAGTCATTTGCCATGGACCTTTTCACTGCCTCTATATATTCAAGAAGAGACATTAGCAAGAAGAGCTTGGCTCAATTTAGCAAAGTAAGAAAAAATATACTCAATTAAAAATGCCAAAACGCATTAGAAATCTTTACCTTTAATATCGGTCCCCCATAACGTGAGGTCATCTCATTGACATGGATCTCTTATCTACATTCTTCAACTCAATTTGAGAGTAATTAAGCTTCAATGATCCATTTTCTTTATGGAGTTTGAGTTATTTGAACTTTTTGAAGACAACTAAAGAGTATTTATGCAACAACATGATTGAAAGAATCAAAGATTGGTTAGAGGGTGTATTGCATACTTACAATGTAAAAAAGTTTTGCCAATGTAATATTTCTGTGAAATTTATAAAACTTAGTTAGTCATAAGTTAGTAAGGTTAGTTTTGAGCTAGTTAGTTAAGTTAGCTTATACATTAGTAAGTTAGTTAGTTAATAATTAATAAGTTAGTTACTAACTAAATAACTAACTAACAATTAAAAAAAACTAACGACTAAAAAAGCTAATGAAACTAACGTTTTTTAAAAAACTAATGATTAAAAAAGCTAATGAAACTAATGTTTTTAAAAACAACTAATTACAAATTTGGGGGGGGGGAGAACTAACAATCGCCAAAAAGAAGGTCACCTCCCCTCCTAATCATCATCATCATCTCCTTCGTCATTGTCATCCTCATCATCATCTTCTTCATTGTTATGATCATCAAAATCTTCTTCACCACCATAAATATCTCCTTTACCCCCCCCCCCCCCCCCAAAAAAATAGACATCAATAGTCTCATGTCACCCCTTTTCCTACATTAAACTAAACTAACTCTGAGTGGAGGAGTTGTCTTTGCCCAAAGAGGCCAGAAAGAGACAGGAAGGGAGAGGTAGTTTGCACTCCCTTCTACCTATAAAAAGGCATGCCCTCTACTCAGTTTAGGGAGGCATAAGAGACCCCAAGAGGTTACGAGAGGGAGGTAGAGAAAGGGAGACTCTGAGCGGCTGTGGAAGGAAGCTAGGGGGAGAGAGAGAGAGAGAGAGAGAGAGAGAGAGAGAGAGAGAGAGAGAGAGAGAGAGAGAGAGAGAGAGAGAGAGAGAGAGAGAGAGAGAGAGAGAGAGAGGGAGTTACCTTGAGAGGCTACGAGAGAGAGAGAGAGTTATTTCAAAACCCCCCCACTCTCGTAGTCTTTGACTAAGCCATCTTTTGTCACACTCTCCCATCCCAAATTCATTCCTTCTTCTTTATCTCTGAATCCACTTGTGAACGATGGCTCCAAAGCAACTAGGTGGAAAGACCATGAGAACCACTACAACCGGTTAAAAAACAGGTATTGCCAGATATATGGGAGTGCCCAAGGTTGCCGGAGTTACCACTACCAATGGAACATCGAATGCAGCAAACGCAAGTGCGAGCAAAGACAAAATTCCTAATGTTGTCGTGCTGTCAAACCAGGTTATTCATGTTTCAAAAATAGGCTATTATTTCATATCGCCACTAAAATTTAAGGTTTTTAACCAAAATTTAAAATAAAATGTTAGATTTTGTATTAAATGGTACAAGATCTACTTGTTAGATTACATGAACAACATCCATATAAGAATTAAGTATATAAAATACTAGCTTCTATATTTTTCACTTACATGAATTGACAGTCTCATCTAGAGAGCATATTAATATACACATAAACAGTTAATTGCTACTTTGATTTGTAGTTAGATTAATCGAGATTATAATTCGTAAGATCATGATGAAAATAGTTGTAAGAGGATATTGCATGAAATGAGTAAAAGACTATATGCGCACTCAAGATTAATAAAATAACTCAACATAACACGACAAGGTTAAGGTTTATTAATGCTTGTTATGAAAAGTGAATCTCTCCTTAAGGGTCTTGTAAATCATCTCGTTAAATTATTTTTTCTAAAGAAAATTCACTTATGTTGGGTAAGCTAGCCCCAAATAGGAAATTCATGTCTTGCTTAACATGTTGTAAGAGATGTACTCAACACTTCTTTATGGGGAGGAGAATCCTCATTAGAATGTAAGGTTACCTTAGGATAAGGTTTACCTTGGCTATGGAATCTGTAAATTGCACGATGGTGTGATTGTCATTGTTTGAAAGGATTTTTTGTGTTTTCTAGAATCTAGATCTCTGATTAAAAACATTGACAATTAGGATAAAAGGAAAGATCGTGATAGGCTACCCCCAAGCTAGCTACGAGACCCTACTCCAAGGGGATCATGGTTATCGCTTGGAGAGGCTTAGACTAGCTCCATAGTAGTGAAAGGTCTAGCCATAGGGATAGCCTTGGGAAGTAGGAAATGTGGGTGCCAAGGGAAACTTTAGTCATAAATTCCGCATTACTCCTAGAATCTGACGAGCCCCTTTGCGACAGGATGGGATCCTAGAACCCTAATATTAGTTACAATAGAGGAATCTCAGTGGACATAATACTGTCGTGGAATTCTGTATATCTTCCGTAGGATTGGGAAGATGAAAATTATAATAAACTTTCAATATAATAAAGAAATTTATTTTTTATTCAAGGGTTGTTTGAATTCTATGCATGTCTGTGAAATAAATTACATAAAGAAACTTGTGATTTAACAGACTAATTAAGGAAGTTAGTTGTATATGTTTCAATCAATGTGCTGTAGGTAATTAAAAAACTAAAGATGATACCGTCATCAAAGAAAAGCGGGTGGGTGTGACCACCGATTAGTCCGTCCAAATGTAGGGTGGTCCTGATTAGCTAGGAGCTTTTCTAAATCCGTGATAGAAATAAGAAGATGATAAATTGACCAACTAGTCACTAGGTAGAACTGACTTGCATTGTTTTAGGGGGTTGGAATGGGATTTTTGCCTTATGGGTAGGAGGGTTGACATACCACACTCCCCTCTGTCTCCCATTCTCTTTGAATCAAGTGCAATGGCAAGTCCACTTCAGTTCAAGTAATCCTTTAAGAAGAGAAAACTCGAAATTACTGATGCTAGCTGGCTGTTAGGAGACCTATTTGATTTAAGAACTCGAAAATTCAGGTCAATCCTAGTGGGTTGGTCAAAACTCTCCCGTTGCAAAGTAGACTTACTAGGGCCTAAGTGATAAACCATGTGATACTCCAAGGAAGCGTCAGGCAACATCATTTTTGGAAAACCTATCGATGGACTACTAAAAGGTACACCTTGGATTGAGACTAGAGGACAGCTTATAGTTGGTATCAGAGTGCTCCTTAGAATGGTAAATATAGACTAGGACATGTTTTCTTCTCTTTGTTAATGTATGTTTTTGAATTATGGTAGAATAATGAATCTTGGAAATGATTCTTGATCTTTCGAGTAATATTTATGTTAGCTATGCATTCATCCAGTCTTGCCTAGAGGAATTGAATGATATGGATACTAGATCAGTTGTACAATTCCTCGTCTCTATATCCTAAAAGGCAGTGGATGATTAGGGGAGGATACTGCTATATCGATGCAAGCTGAATAGATTATCTTCAGAATCACCTGAAAAGGGTAAAATGGATGCAAAATCTTAAAGTTGTCAAGATCTATCTATTTTATGAAGCCATTGTAAACTCAACCCTATATACTAGGGGCAAGAAGATTAATCTAGACATGTACATCTATGAGCAAGTTCGAAGGATCCTTCCAACCATCTGAATAAAAGTCATAAGGTTGCTCTAGCCACCGCAACTATGAAAAGGACGGATTTCCTAAACTCCCTCAAAAATATAGATTCCTAGATATCTACTCTCAGAATCCAAGTTACTTAATAAAGGGTATCAGAGTGTCACACTTAGATTGTAGTAGGGAATTATTTTTTGAAAAAAATAAGATGAACCTATGAGCTATCTGATTACCTTGTACATCTGTTATAATAAAGATTGATTGATACTTTATCAATCATAGAAGTAATGGAATCTTATTTTCCCTTGGAACCTCTGAAATTGCAGTTTAACTTTAGCAATGGGAAAAGAGTTTTTCTGAAATTATTTCAGTAAATTAAGCAAGAATAATTTGAGTATCAAACTTTAATATTAATGCTATATAAATTTCATAAAACTTAACTTAGGAATTGTTGAAAATTTCCCATAATTTCACACCCACAATAATTCCCAATGAAACCCAAGAGAAAATGAATCTTTTGAAGCAAGTCAAATCTCCAGAATTTGAGGGGAAGGGCGAGAATGTGGAAGCCGATGCAAAAATTTGGATCGAATCCATGGAAGATTATTTTATTGTTGTTGAAACTGTCCCAGCCAACCAAGCCATGATAGCTAAGCTAAAATTAATTAGCGAAGCTCGACTCTAGTGGAAGCAGTGGTACTGAGATCAAGGTGTCCCTAAAAATACCATTACTTGGGATTTGTTGAAAGAAGCTATAAGAGGAAAATATTTACCTCCAGCTTATCGCACCCAAAAGATGAATGAGTTCTTTAATTTGAAGCAAATGAGACTGACCCTGGAGGCATATTCCTCCAAGTTTGTTTCACTTCTTAAATATGCACCCTCCATGGATACTACTGTATCTATATTTTATATGCAACAACTAATTGAGTGTTTCAATGTACAGTGCAAAATATATAGTGCAGTGTGGTCACGCGAACGGCATTTTCGCATGGATCGTATTGACAAAATGCGCTCCACAACAGATTGTGGTATCATGGCAAGGTTCGAGCAAAAGAGCTGACGATGAGCAACGGATCCAAATACGGTTATAAATGAGATGGAGTATTTTGGGAACTTGCAAAGTATTATCACGGTGAATTACCATAGCTTCTCCATGATTCTATTCTATATGCAGTGGTTCAAAGTGGTACTTGAAGGAGCTGGATCAAAAATTCGATGAGGTCCATCCGGATTTCTCGAAATAGATTCTGAAAAAAAATAGACGGATTTACGCAACACGTTTGTGTTGCCGGTCCATTGCAAACATGTGCATGAACTCATGTGTTTTTTAATTGTATTATGACATGGTACATGTCACAATAGTTAAATCTCCCTTGTACGTGATTGTGAACATGTAATTTTCTATCCAAACCCCTGATAGCCTCGATGGTGATATGTTATACCTTCAGCTCCCTGAAGTGCAAGAGTATATGAACAAAGCGATGTTTTGAGCATAGATGAGGACAATATGCAAATAGAGGGGTCGATATTGCAAGGGGTGGAGGCCATCGAAAGCTTGGAGCATGCAGAGGAGCCAACATCGGGTAACAATGATGAAAATACAGGAGTCCAAGAATTCTTTGAGAACGAGGTGGACTCATCCTTTTGTGGTGACATGTCTATTGACCTTCCAGTGTATGCAGAGTTGTGTTAGGAGATTGACATGGGACCATAGGATACTTTATACTTGGAGCATCCACCTACTCAATTCGTTGACGAATCACTTATAAGGGTACATAAGATATGCATTTTAAGTAAGATCATTTTTAAAAGATTTATATTATCGTACATTGTATGATTTATAATGATTATGCTAACATCATTTTTTTATGTGTAGGTGATCTTAGTGGATATTTAGATCATCAGAATGAGTCGAGGGATGATGGCAGACCAGGAGCTGTCTCGGATACTGTCATGCCGCTCTATTAGATCTACTTTGGCACTCTCTGATGCTTCAGTTTCTAGGCAGACGAGGTCGATGCTCTAGACTTGGGCCAGACGGAGGGAGTGATTCAAGGGGATGTTGCAAAGATCTAGATGCAGTGAGGCCGCGGTCGGCTTGGGATATAGGTGCTACTCCTCGCTCTCGTGGCGGTTCGAGAGAGCGTGGCTCAGGTGGTTGTTGTGGAGGTACAAACGTGGTGTCTCCATCTCATCGTTCTGCTAGAGTTGCGTTACCTCTGGGATTTATCACACCTCTAGGGACGTCTACTCCACTCACTCCGGAGGATCCATCTTAGGCATACCCCAGAGGGGTATGCCTATCTTGTGGATGATAGGTTAGGAGCCATCATCATGAATGATGAGGGGAGGAGGGCGATGGCTCGCATGAGAGAGTTGTGCCAACAAGTTTTTCGGCACAACATCTTGGATCATTGAAAGAACATACTAGAGGGGAGCAAGGACTATATAGTAGCATCCTTGCATGAGGAGTTTCCGGTACCAGCCGCAACAGATAGGTTTTCTACGGGCTAGATGATGGAGTGCATGCGTCCATATATGTCACACAGACGATCGAACGCACGCAAGGCACTCAAGAGTGGGGCTTCAAAGCCCGAGTGACTAGACGCGGACGACTGGCGTTGACTCAAGGAGGAGAGGAGGCTACAAATTCTCCAAGACGTTAGAGACAGCAGCGCGAGGCGGTGAGAGCACGACTAGAGATCAAAGTGGTCCATTATCTTGGGAGTGGCGGCCATAGGACATATCTGGAGGACTTTGTAAGTTTTTCTTTTGTTTTGCTTGCTTATTTTTTTGCAATATCATTTGTACTGACAATCGTGTTTATAACAGTTGTATTTTGTTTTCTTTGCAGCACTCCATTACAAATCGCGATCCCACCGGCCTTGAGACTCGATATGCAGAGAGGCATGGTCTCACTGCATTGATCGATTGATTATATGGACGCGGTGGCCCTGTAAGTCACTCATCTTTCTTGTCCGTAGTTACCATCTTTAATTAGAATGCATTATTGTATGGTGGACTGATGTGTAGTTGTTTCTTTTTTTGCAGAGTCCGTTCGATGCTCCTTTGTGGCGGGACGAGGTTTCAGATGGCGATGATCTATAGCTCGTCGTTGGATCCCTTGAGATCACATACCCTTCTTTTTTGGTCACGTGATTTGTGTAGACATTTTCTATGTAGTAGTAGTATATTGCCATGATTGTACCTGTCGCTTTTATTATGCGATCATGTATTTATTTTATGTATTAGTGTTATGATTTAAGTACACTGTCTTTATTTACACGAGCATTGTACACATTTCTGAAACTATTTTGTATGGCCCAAATAAAGCACAGTGCAAGCTGCCCTGCCACAAATTTTTTTTCCCCTGTTACTGTCGCTATTAGCATCGTAAATTTACTACACGTGTCGCTATTAGCGTCACAAAATGTGTCGCAAAGCGTCGCTATCAACGTCACTATTTGCGTTAGTATTAGCATCGCAAATCGTTATCAGTGTCGTTATTTGCGTCGGTATTAGCATCACAGATGCTGACAACGATGTTGATACTGACTGTTCTATGGCATCGCCAATAATGACGGTTTTTGCAACGACGGGGGAAAATTTCTTTATGAACATTTTCGTCGCTTTTAACGTCAATATAAGGCCTATATCTTGTAGTGCTAGACAAGGTATTCTATAAGGGTTTTACTCCTCAAATTTCTCTCCCTTACATCAATTACTCTGTCAGGTTGTAGCTCAAGGACTCCTTGGTTAGGTATCATAGCTTGTTGATCATCAAGGATATGGTTAGGGTTAGCTACGTATGCTTTCAATAAGCTAACATGAAATACATTGTGGATTTTTAAATTCTCACGGAGTTATATCTTTTAAGATCTTGGTTCGAAGCACTTGAGAACCTTATAGGGTCCACAATATCTTGGACTTAGATTCTTAAATTCTCATAAAGACAAAGAACTCTTCTTTGGATGGACATGGACGAAGACCATGTCTTCTTCTTTGAAGATTCATTATTGCCTTTTTAGATTAGCATACTCCTTTTTTCAGTCCTTGGTAGCTTGGATATCTTATCTGATAATCTTGTTTTGATCATCCATTTCTTTTAACATTTTTCTCGAAGCTTCCATCCTTAGATTAAGATCGGAAAAATTAAGTGGTGGAGGGCAATCTTGACCATATAGTGCATGAAATGGAGTAATCTGAATAGGAGGCATTATAAGCAAATTCCACTAAGGGTAGATATTGAATCCACCTTTTAGGTTCCTTGCTACAATATGCACGCATAATCTCTTCAATCACCTGGTTAACTTGTTCTATTTGCCCATCAGTTTTGTGGATAGTAAAAAGTGTTGAAACAGAGTTGGTTCAATGTCTTCAAACAAAATTTTCTAGAAATGTGATGTGAAAAGAGAATTACAATCACTGATGATCCTTTTAGGTAACCCATGTAACCTAAAAATCTATTTTACAAAAATTCTTGCAATATCTAAAGCTTTGTAATTGGTTTTTGTCGGAATAAGATGAGCGACCTTTGTTAGCATGTCTACTATTACCATTATTGAGTTATATTCTCCTTGCACAGAAGGTAACCCAACTACAAAGTCCATGCTAATAAACTCCCATTTTATTTGAGGAATGTCAAGTGGCTAGAGTTTTCCTAGTAACTTGACATGTTCAAATTTTACCCTTTGGCAATTTAGACATTTAGTGACATACTTAAGTACATCACCCTTGAGTCTTTGCCAATAATAGCTTTTCGTGATAGCATTAAGAGTTTCTGCATACCCTGGGTGTCTTGAAAAATGAGAGTCATGTACTTCCCAAAGTTTCCTTATTTTGAGAGTTTGACTTGAAGGAATGCATAGTCTCGTTCTGAAATAAACAAGTCCTTTATCTTCATCTGTAGAGAATTCTTGATATTTAGTCTTGAATTTGGGATCTTGTTCCTTATTTTAAACTTTCCAAAACAATTGTTGATAGTTTGGGTCCTTATTTGCTTAATCCTTAGTCAACTCGATGATAGGATTGGTTGGCATTGATACCATTATAGCCAAAATTTCTACCCTAGATGGTTCTTCAACAATAAGAGCATTAAGGAAGGCTTTATGACTAAGAGCATATGCTACTACATTTTCTTTACCAGGTATGAACTTAATTTCAAAGTCGTACTCCTACAGAATTTTGATCCACCATCGTTGCCTCATATTAAGATCAAGCTGAGTAAAAATCCACTTACGACTTTTTTGATCAGTGAATAAGGAAAACTTATTTCCAAGCAAGTAATGTCTCCATAATTTGAGAGCGTGAATCACAACAAACAACTCTAGATCAAAGAGTAAGCTATAGGATGACCTTTCTGCATTAGTACACATCCCAATGTAAGAGAGCTGGCATTTGTGACAACTTCAAATTCCTTGCTTAAGTTAGGTAGCCTTAAGATAGGAGTAGTTATCAAACTATGCTTTAGTTGTTCAAAGCTAGATTGTTCAATTGGTGTCCATATAATGGCAACTTGCTTTTTGAGCCCTTGTTCTAGTAGTTGTTTGAGTTGCTCTTTTAGTTCAATGGCTTTGGGAATAAACATTTTGTAAGATCTTTTTGCAACTGGAGTGGCTCCTAGAACAAGTTTGATCTCATGGATCGACTTCTCTTTCTGGAGGTAACTAAGTTAGCTCTTCAGGGAATACATCAGTGTATTCTTTTAACTAGGATGGTTCTTCTTCTATCTTCCCATATTGATTTACATTGTTAAGCTTGATCAAGTAAACAAATAATCCTTTCTTCAAGCTTTTCACAATTCGAGAAGCTTTTGCTAATTGAACTTTAGGTTTCCCTATTTCACCTTGTGTAGTTGCTATCTCACCATTCAAATCCTGAAACGTGACTTGACCTTTCCCACAATGGATAAGAGCATCATTGGGAATCAACCAATCTATTCCTAGTAAACATTCATAAGCTCTTAAGTTCATTACTTTGAACCTCATTCTTAAAAGGTTTGCTCCTAGGTTAAACTCTACCTTGGTAGTTTGTTGTCTAGAAAGTACTTCCTTTCCATTTACTAATTCATAACCTTTGGACTACATCCCCTCGAGAATTCCCACTCCTTGGTTGAGACCTCTGCCCCTTCACGAGACGCTGCAGTCAAAGCTCCATGCAATCATCGCGTTGACATAAATCGTGGCATCTCCTCCATGCCCTCGGGATATCGAATCGATCGATGGCGCATACTACGTCGAAATTCAGATCGCGCTTCCTCTCGATCTTTCCTAGCTTGCTGGTACCTAGCGAGCCACGTCTCCATAGAGACATGGTGCAACATACAAAAGCGATTCACTTTCTCCTCCATTGCAATATCCATTCTTTTTTTTATCCCATTTCCAACCACCAAATCTCCGGTCAGTCTATCATCATTCTTCAGCAACCATAGCATACTGTTTTCTAAATCCACCGCTGATAGCTATTGTGAAATATGCACTAGCACCTCAGACACCAACCAATCTTCACCCATGCTACCTTTTGGCCGATCTCATTGTCGCACAAAGCCTTTCAGGGTTTTCATGAAGTGCTCCAAGAAGAACATCCATCGCGTATGGACAGGTTCAGCAATCTCTACTTCATCTACAAGATGCACAAGAAGGTGGATTTGTATCGTGAGCATGCTGGTAGGTAGGTATTTCTCAAAGAGACAGATCGTCTCCACTAATCCCCCCCTTGTGGATTTAATAGAGGATGTCTTCATCTCCTTCTGTGAGATCCATTGCACTAAAGTCGACAACCTATAAATTTTCCCGCGTATTTCTGGAGTAAGGCATCCTGCGATCGCGATCAGTAGTACAAATTGCCACAAACGAGAAAGCATTATGAACAACAACTACACTCCAAACAGCAAAATACGCAGGCCACTTACAATCCATTCGTAGTACAAACCTGACATATCTTATGCCAATCATGGGATTTTAGCCTTGATAATTGGTCGTCTTTAGAAAACGCAAACCTGAGAAAACGCATCATACCCATCGGAGTGCAGATAGACTTGACTATTTGCTTCACAATGCGCTCTTCTTTAGTGGAAAAAACCCAAGGAGCACGAGGTAGCTGCAAGCAACCATCAGCACTCAATTGCGGCCAAAGCGCTTCCATCTTGCCTATCTCCTTCAAATCCATTCGTGCCCCTATAGTGTCTCTCTTTCTTGTGATGTGGTCCCATAGCAAGCTGCCCACGTTCTTGAAAATATGCATGGGATCCAACAAGTGGTTGATCTGTAAGTGGGTCCAATATGGAAACTCGTAGAAAACTAAGAACCGTCGCATTTCGTTTGGATGTGACTCCGTATGGACCATTTTTATCTCGTACAAGGTTTGGGCATTCATACATGCTGGAGGTCGTCCAAGAAAACCTTTCCTGAGCTCATGACCCTCTGGCAAGAAAGCGGCGTGTCCTTGATATACCATCTTCTTCATGGTTCGTGACCTTCGGGAGTCTAATCGTGGCCCGCACAATGGACATGCATGATAACCTGAGGTAACCAGACCTGTCCCAACACCTCTATCTAGTGAATACAAACTTGAACAAGCTATGAAAGATATTACCAACGAGAATGAAAGCCTACTTATCTGAGCACTCTTCGAATCCCGAAAAGTCATACATCGTCCACATGAGAATGGCTTGAATATTGGCGGACCATCGACCGTCGCGCTTGCTCATATCTTGCACGGTGACCCCCTCCTCCCACAAAATCTTAAGCTCATTGACTAATGGACGAAGATACATATCCATATTTTTGACTTTGTAGTGGCCAGGAATGAGTAAGCTAAGGATGAGATCTCATTTCTTCGTAGAAAGCCATGAAGGGATATTGTAGTTGACAAGGACTATAGACCACATACTATAAGAAGTTGAGCGCAGATCGAATGGGTTCATGCCATCCATTGCAAGACCGAGCCGAAGTTTCTTTGGCTCTCGGGCAAAGCTTGGGAAGATAGAGTCAATGTGGCTCGCGTGAATCCGCTAATATTTGTTGAACTCCATCTATGGACCTATTCTGCGCATGCCACGTTGTTAAGCTTGCTATGTCGGACGTATGAAACATGTGGTTTATGCGGGGGATAAGTGAAAAGTGTCTAAGAACTTTTTGAGGGATGGTTTGCCCTTGCAAGTCCTGTCGATACCTGTGAGCACCACACTTTGGACATATCTCCATAGTCTCGTATTCTCCTCAAAACAGTATGCAATCTTTGATATATGCATGATGCTGTTGTAGTCCATGCCAAGCTTTCGTAAAACATGTCGTGCATCATTACGAGACTCACGCATGGTATTTACAAGTGGTAATATATGATACTTCAGTAACTTGGAAAAAATCATAAAACACATTGAAAAAGCACAAATGTTTTTAACGATAGTGCCGAAAATAAATCAATGAAGAGTACGTACAAGGTACCTAAACAACTCAGTTACACTCACATTTCTCCACTCGTATTTTGCTTGTATACTTAGGAGTGCAAGCAGTGTCTTTAGGCGAGATACTCGGCACCCATCATATAATGGTATGGATGCTTTCTCTCTAAGCACATCATAAGTCTCGACATCCATGGGCATCAATGCATCGATCATTGCCTCCATCTCAGGCGCCAAGATTGTAGGTAAGTCTCGGAGGCTTCATGTCTCCTCTAGTATTGACGGTATAGATTGGGTAGTACCTTCCAAGTGGTGGATTGGCTCAGGCACTCCATCCATCGCACGCTCATGAACTCTTCTAACTGGCCGCAAAGAGTGCACTCCTCCTTGGGATGAGATGTCACCTCCTTGGATAGAAAATTTGCCAGCCACACCTAATCTTTTTATATATGGTATTTAATTAGCTTGCGAATACAATGTATGATTGATATAAACGTTTCTTACCATTTGCTCAAAATCTAAGATTGCCTGATCAATGATCTCAGATTGAAACTCGTCGAAGTGTCATACGTGTTCTATAGACAATCGACTTTTTCGTCTAGTTGCCAGCTTACATTGAGAGCAAGGACATGGGATACGCTGATTAAGATACGCCTTGCGATCTTGAACATCACGACCTTCATCGTTTTCCATTTTGTCTACGTTACGACAAATAATTTATTTTTGTTATCATTTCCATTTTGTCTACGTTACGACAAATAATTTATTTTTGTTATCATTCTTTTTTTCTTTCTTTAATTGTTTGACAAGGGATTTCTTCTCTTGTAACTCAGCAAAAATTAACATATGTAAAGTCTCCACCCATCCACAAATTAATGTATGTCACAGTGTTTCCTGTCTCATGGTATTGCACCGGACCTCATCGGGCCTCGCCACCACTCTCTCTTTGTTTTTTATCCATTCATTCTCTCCTCTCCTTCCATCTCTCTCTATTTTTCTCTTTCTTTATTATAATGTATGTTTATTCTCTCTCTCATTCCTTATTCCTTTTTCTCTTCCTCTCCCTCTCTCATTTCCTTTAATAAAACATCTCTCTCTCTCTCTCTACCACTACCACTACAATAAACAAGAAAAGAAGAAAAAACAGCAACAACAACAACAACAACAACAACAACAACTACTACTACTACTACTACTACTACTACTACTACTACTACTACTACTACTACTACTACTACTACTACTACTACTACTACTACTACTACTACTACTACTACTACTACTACTACTACTACTACTACTACTACTACTACTACTACTACTACTACTACTACTACTACTACTACTACTACTACTACTACTACTACTACTACTACTACTACTACTACTACTACTACTACTACTACTACTACTACTACTACTACTACTACTACTACTACTAACAAGAAAAGAAGAAAAAAAAACTACTACTACCACTACTACAGCAACAACAACAAACAAGAAAACTAAACAATAATAAACAAAAAAAAAACAACAACAACAAACAAACAAGAAAACCACTACTACTACTACAACCACAACTACGACAACTACAAGTACGACTATGACCACGACTACCACTACCACTACAATAAACAATAATAGAAGAAAAATCAACAACAACAACAACAAATAAGAAAAGAAGAAAAAACTACTACTACTACCACTACTACAACAACAACAAACAAGAAAACCACCACCACCACCACCACTACCACCACCACCACTACTACTACTACTACTACTACCACTACTACCACTACTACCACGACTACGATGACTACGACTACCACAACAACAAACCACTACCACTACAATAAACAAGAAAAGAAGAAGAAGAAAAAAAACTACTACTACTACAATAACAACAAACACGAAAAGAAGAAAAAACTACTACTACTACAAACAAGAAAACTAAATAACAATAAACAAGAAAAGAAAAAAAACTACTACTACAACAACAACAACAAACAAGAAAACTACTATTACTACTACTACAATCACGACTACGACTACCACAACAACAACAAACTAGAAGAGAAGAAATTAAACAACAACTACTACTATCACTACCACTACTACTACTACGACTACCACAACAACAACAAACAAGAAAATAAGAAATTAAAAAACAACTACCACTACCGTTACCGCTACCGCTACTACCACTATCACAAAAACAACAAACAAGAAAATAAGAAATTAAACAACAACTACCGCTAACCGCTACCGCTACTACTACTACTACTACCACCACCACCACAATAATAAACAATAAAAAAAGAAAAGAAGAAATAAAACAACAACAACAATAACAACAACCTCTCCCTCCCTCCCTCTCCCTCTCCCTCTCTTTCTCTCTTTCCCTATTATGTTTAATGTTCTCTCTCTCTCTCTCTCTCTCTCTCTCTCTCTCTCTCTCTCTCTCTTCCTCTCCCTCTCTCAGTACACATGATTTTTAACAAAAACAAGTAAAAGAAAAAGAAAAAAAAAGCAAGAAGAAACAATGTACTCACCGTAAAGGCCCGAGAATGGATTCGGCGACTCCTCTTCTTGACGGCATCATCTCCTCTTTGCACACTTTCTCCTCTTCTTCACGAACGGCGGCAACGGCGGTGAGAAGCTTTCCTTCTCCCTCTTTCTCTCCCTCTCCCTCTCAAATGCAAGATGAAGTTCGCTCTTACTTTTGCTCTCTCTTTCGATCTCTCTTTCCTTTGTTCGCACAAAATAACGCGCTCGGGTTTTGACCCACGTTTTTTCGTCTAAGCACCATCTCTATTAGTGATGCCACTATTTTTCATTGGAAAGCGCCATCACTGTGCCTCTGTATCTTTGTAGTGTAGAGAAAGGATTATCCTGAAGAAAATGCTACATGGATAGATGAGAATGCTCTTTATCAACAATACCCACGATTTCTCTCAAGATGAGGACATCCCGATTTCTTATAGGGGAGGAGGATGTAATATTTCCATGAAATTTATAAAAGTTAGCTAGTCATAACTTAGTAAGGTTAGTTATGAGCTAGTTAGTTAAGCTAGCTTATATATTAGTAAGTTAGTTAAGAGTTAGTAAGTAAGTTAGTTAGCTAGATAAGTTAGTTAATAATTAGTAAGTTAGTTACTAACTAAATAACTAACTACCAAATTTTAAAAAACTAACGATTCAAAAATCTAACGAAACTAACATTTAAAGAAAAACTAAGTAAAGAAATAAGGGGGGGCAGCCATCAAACTGATGGCTGCCGCCGCCGAAAAGAAGGTCGTTCCCCCTCCTAATCATCATCATCTTCTTCATCGTCATGATCATCAAAATCTTCTTCGCCATAAATATCTCCTTTACCCCCCCTAAAATAGGCATCAATAGCCTCATGACACCCCTTTTCCTACATTAAAACTAAACTAAATAAAAAAATAAAAAAATGAAGAGGGAAAGAAGCTCCCCACTTTGAGCGGAGGAGCTGTCTTTGCCCAAAGAGGGCAGAAAGAGAGGGGAAGGGAGAGGCAGCTTGCACTCCCTTATGCCTATAAAAAGGCATCCCTTGTACTTAGTTTAGGGAGGCACAAGAGACCCTGAGAGGCTGCAAGAGGGAGGTAGATAAAGGGAGACCCTGAGAGGCTGCAAAAGGAAGCTGGAGAGAGATAAAGAGAGAGGGAGAGAGTTATCTCAAGAGGCTACAAGAGAGAGAGAGAGAGTTAGAGAGGGAGAGCCCAACCCCCCCTCGTGGTCTTCAACTAGGCCATCTTCTCTCACACTCTCCCATCCCAAATTCATTCCTCCTTCTTTATCTCTTGAATCCACTTGCAAGCAATGGCTCCAAAGCGATGAGCTCAAAAGACCATGATAACCACCACAACTGATCAAAGAAGGGGTATTGCCAGAGATACGGGAGTGCTCGAGGTTGCCAAAGTTGCCACTACCAATGGAACATCGGGTGTGGCGAACACAAGTGCGAGCAAAGATGAAATTTCCAATGTCATCGTGCCAAACTAGGCTATCCACGTTTCAAAAATAAACTATTATTTTCATTTTTCCATATAAAATAATAGGATTTTTTCGAAATTTTACATAAAATATTAGCTTTTGCATTAAATGGTATAAGATCTACTTATTAGATTGCATGGATAGCACCCATATAATAATTAAGTACATAAAATATTAGCTTCCATATTTTTCACTTACATGAATTGACAGTTTCATCTAGAGAGCGTATTAATACACATATAAATAGTTAACTGTTACCTATGATTTATAGTTAGATTAATTGAGATTATAATTCCAAAGAGCATGATGGAAATAGTTGCATGAGGATATTGCATGAAATGAGTAAAAGACTATATGCGCACTCAAGATTAATAAAATAACTCGATATATTGTCAACGCGACAAGGTTAAGATTTATTAATGCTTGTTATGAAAAGTGAATCTCTACTTAAGGGTCTTGTAAATCATCTCATTAAATTATTTTTTCTAAAGGAAATTCACTTATGTTGGGTAAGCTAGCCCCAAATAGGAAATTCATGTCTTGCTTAACATGTTGTAAGAGATGTACTCAACACTTCTTTATGAGGAGGAGAATCCTCATTAGAATGTAAGGTTACCTTAGGATAAGGTCTACCTTGGTTATGGAGGCTATGAATTGCACGATGGTGTGGTTGCCATTATTTGAAAGGATTGTTTGTATTTTCTAGAATCTAGATCTCTGATTAAAAACATTGACAAGTAGGATAAAAGGAAAGATTGCGCTAGGCTACCCCCAAGCTAAATGTGAGACCCTACTCCAAGGGGATTATGGTTATCGCTTCGAAAGGCTTAGACCGGCTCCGTAGCGAAAGGTCTATCCATACTAGGGATAGCCTTGGGCAATAGGAAATGTGGGTGCCAAGGGGGGCTCTGGTCGTAAATTCCGCATTGCTCCTAGAATCTATTGAGCCCCTTTGTGACCCAGGATGGGATCCTGGAACCCTAATACTAGTCACAAGGGAGGAATCTTGGTGGGCTGAATACCCTCATGGAATTTTGTATATCTTCCCCAAGATAGATCAGGAAGATGAAGATTGTAATAAAGGAATTTGTTTTTTATTCAAGGGTTGTTTGAATTGTATGTGTGTCAATGAAATAAATTACGTGAATAAACTTGTGATTTAACAAACTAATTAAGGAAGTTGGTTACATATATTTCAATAAATGTGTTATAGGTAATTAAAAAACTAAATATAATACCGTCATCAAAGAAAAGCAAGTGGGCATGACTCCCAACGAGTCCATCCAATGCTAGGGTGGTCCCAGTTAGCTGGGAGCTTTTCTAAATCTGCGATAGAAATAGGAAGACAATAATTTGACCAACTAGTCACTAAGTAGAATCGACTTGCATTGTTTTAGGGGGACGAAATGGGATTTTTCCTTATGGGCAAGAGGGTTGACGTATTGCACTCCTCTTCGTCTCCCATTCTCTTTGAACCAAGTGCAATGGCAATTTCGCTTCAATTCGAGTAATCATGTAGGAAGAGGGAACTCAAAATTACTGACGCTAGCTGGCTGTTAGGAGACTTGTTTGATTTAGGAGCCCGGAAATTCATGTCAATCTCCTAGTGGGTTTGGCCAAAACTCTCCCATTGAGAAGTAAACTTAGTAGGGCCTAAGTGACAAACCCCATGATACTCCAAGGGAGCACTAGGCAACGTCATTTTTGGAAAACCTATTGATGGACTACTAAAATTTGCACCTTGGATCGAGACTAGAGAACACTGTATAGCCAAGTGGCACCTCGTCAAATGATACCATGGCTCACTATCCTTAGTGTTCTTCTTCCTAATTAGTGTAATCAACTTCTGATCTCTATGTTGCAAGTCTCTCAAGCAGTCTTTTGTGCTTTTCTCACATATATTTAGACACTTGACATTTTGTCCCTCAAGTCTATTCTAACTAATGCATATAGTAACTAATACATGTGTGTTCAAACTATCAACCAAATAGACTTAGAAAGCCATAAAAAAAGAAAAAAATCACTAGAAATTTTCAAAATATATACTAAAGTAAGAAGCACTTACACACTCACTCTTTGCAAGCTTGTTAAAAGAGTGATATCAGTCACTTTTTAGGATTATTCACTCTATAGAGGACTCAACAATGTTAATCTTTATTTATTCCATATGTTTCCTTGGTAGCTTGTGCCCATGCCACTCTATGGTGGTTGCCCTCTTAGGAAAAAAACATTCTTCTTAAAAAATTTGGTAGTTCTTGGTTTTTTTTGAAGCTCCTCATCAAGTTGCATGTTTAGCTCTTGCCAAATGGCATCCCATTGTGCCACAATCTCAATAACTACTCTCTCCTCACCAAAAAAAGTCCTTACCAAGATAATAAAGATACTCTTCTCTACAACATAGACCTCTCTTCAAAAAGTAAATGTTTAACCACTAACATGCTTATGGTAGTTGTGCAAAATGTGAGATACAATGCATATTTGAAAGGTATAGGATAGGACTTGACCCTCGATTACAAGATATGGCTGAGAGATTCTACAACTAGGGTGTGGGATCCTCTTTTGGAAAAAGATTGGCTAACTTGACATAATCATCTATGTAGGAAACATGTGTAAGTACAATAGATATAAAGAGTAACAATGGTAGCCACCAAAAGAGTGCTCACAAGAAAAGGCTTGTGCGCTTAATCATCCCAACATGATCTTGGAAGAGGATAGCCTCTTGAAATATCAGTGTGAGAGTAAGAGAGTGTACACAAGAAGGAGAGAGAGAGCTCAAGTACAAGAAGAAGTTCTTGCTTAATGAGTTGAACTAGTACACTCTCCTCTACATTGAGAGTAACCTTTAGGTTGTTTAAATAGCCTCTGCATGGCTAGGGTTAGGGTTTCCCCTTGCCCCCCAGTCCATTCACACCCAGCCCCCCTTATCCACCCTTGCATACATAGGGTTCACATGCCTATCTCTCAACACCCCCCCTCAATGCCAGTGGCATTGGACTACAAGACATGTTAATCCCCCTCCTTAAACAAAGTGGGATGCCTTTATGAATTAGGCTACAAGAGCGCTTATAGGTAGAGGATTATAGATTTAGAAAAGTCGATCATTAGGTGGATTGGAGACAAAGTTGGCCTCCAATTCTTTTAAGAAAGGTGGTGTTGGCATTCTACATGAAATTTCAACAATGAACACATGCCCTTTTGTGATTTTCCTACATTTGATTTAGTGGAAATAGTAATTTTGATGCTTAGATTATTATATAGACACCTTTTGAGGTGTTTCTAATGTGGTGCTCATACAAGCATTCCAATTTGATGATTGGGCAAACAACAACAAGGATTATGGCTTGTTATGTATTGGCCTTTCAGATACAATAGAAAATAGTAGTTAAATGTTGAGCATTTTGCATGGATAGAAAGTAATAGTTAAATTACAAAAAAGAAACAAATGTTGAAGTCTAACATAAGATTTCAACAAACAATCATGACAAATGCTTGTAGGTGTGCATCGAAGAAAAAGAGAGGGGGAATAACAATAAAATATTTAGAGATATATTCAACATTATAGATTTTAGGTTGTCATACAAAAATGACAAATAAAAACTCCTTCAAGATTAGAAGCAGTAGACATGATAGCACTTGTAGGTGGAGAGAGAGAGAGAGAGAGAGAGAGAGAGAGAGAGAGAGAGAGAGAGAGAGAGAGAGAGAGAGAGAGAGAGATGTGTGTGTGAGAGTGACAAAATGTGGATGTAGTATGTCTTGATGGCTACATCTTACATTATACATTTGAGTTTTACTTTTCTCATATCAAACCATTTGTCCAAGTGTTGCTCGGATATTTATGTTAGCTCAAAAAACTTCCCTCGATGAATGGTTTTTCTCAATGGATACACACATATAAAATATAGGCTTACAAGCGTAAGTAGACACACATATGTAGACATACATATCCACACATAAATATACATGTACATATACATGCAATGCACGCACACATATGTATACACATATAGACACATGCGTATACAACATACACACACGTATGAGATGAAGAAAGACGAGAGACATGGGGAAGAAAAAGGAAAAGAGAGAAAATATAAATGATGAGAGGGAGAGAGAGAGAGCAAGCACATTTACAAGATCCAACAAATAGACACATATGTATCAAATACACACATACATATGTACACATGCATATACATATACACATATATATGTGCACACATATACAAGCACATGCACACACATACACATACACACAAAGAGAGGGGAAAAGAAATGAGAGAAAAAAAGAGAGGATCGCTTCTTCACCAGTCTTGTGGTGCTTTGTAGACTTGTGAACCATTGGTGATAAAGCTTGCTCTATTGTGATTGATCTATTTTATGATCTTCTTCTCTCATAAGGTGTGAACTTCTTTTGGCACAATGGAGAGCAATAGTAAGAAGGAACATTTGCAAGTGTTGAGTAGATCAAACAAAAGCCGCTTGAAAGGAGCGAAGAAGAATTTATCTGTGCATTGCCAAGACATGGTCATTTGATATCTTGTTGTAGTAGAAAATGGTGAAAACCCAACACGACCTTATATTGGCACAGCTACCCTACATACATTCATTTCATTTCATTTCTCCTTCGATTGCTTGGCCATCTGTTTAGTGTGTTGTTACTTGTGTATATAGTTTTGAGGGCTTGTTTAATGTGTTGTTAGAAGTTACTTGTGTATATAGTCTATGAGGGCTTGTTTAATGTGTTGTTGGTAGTTACTTGTGTATATCGTTCACAAGGAAGCCCTCATGTGATGGGGCTCTAAGAACTGCATCATGGCATGGGGTGGCAGGTCCTCTCAACGATAAGCCATCATGGCATGGGGTGCCAGCGGAAAGCTCGCTTGCCGCCGCCGCCGCCGCCGCCGCCCCCAACCAAAAACCCACCTCTCCCTCTCTCTCTCTCTCTTTCCCTGCGGGCGGGCGTATTGCTCCTGCTTGTCCGTCTTCAGCTCTATAAAGACCCACGTCTATATCCTACATGCAGTTGGTCCCTCTGTTTTGTCTCGTTACAAGCAGAGACGTCCCAGCACCATTTATATCGAGCCCGGTCGCTAGACGAGACATTTAAGTCCAGTAGAAAGTTTAATGCGGCTATGGAGGATTGCAGCAACATGGAGAACAGTCCGCAGAAGGGGATGATTCAGGACATCCGGACGCGGAAGTTCGGTATCGGCTGCTGTGCAAAGAATCCCTTGGCCGTGGACATACACGAGGCCATCCGGCAGCTCGCGGCCGAGCTCTACCAGAAGGACCTCCACTTCGTCATGGAGCTCGTCCAGGTGCATATTCTGCGTATGATTGATGAGTTGCCTGCCCTAATGAGTTACAAGGATTGATGGTTGAATATGAGGTGTTTGCCAAGTGATCTGCCAGACGGCTCACTTCCCATCTTACGTGTTGGGTCAGGCGGGAGTAAAAAGGCATCGTTAAAGGTAGGTAGGTATATCCCTGATGAAGCTTTATGGGAATTGTGTCATTGTTGTATATACGTGCAACAGAGATTAAGGAGTTACACGGATTTGTGAATGAAAGCAAATAAATTGCTGTCCCGCATGGATTGATTGTTGAATGTTGCATGCATAGTACTGTTTGTATATTTGCTAATTGATGAGCTCCTCCATGGTTGTACATATTCATAACATCTTGTCTTTCCTTTGGTCTAATCTGCAATGTCGGCCTTAGACTTTGGGCCCCAGGTTGGTAGTGTTTTCGGCATCTGTGTGCTCTGTGTTTGTATAGGCCCCAGTACCATGGGTTTGAAATCCTTTGGGATGCAATGTCTTAATGTTGTAGAATGCGGATGATAATTCCTACCTGCAAGGTGTATCTCCAGAGCTTGGCTTTGTTCTGGTAGAGGAAGACATTGCGCATGTGGGTGTTAAGTGGACACTTCTGGTTCTCAACAATGAAGTTGGCTTCACAAGCGACAATGTGGAATCTCTTTGCAGTATAGGACGGTCCACTAAGAAGGGGAGAAGGGCTTCAGGCTACATAGGAGAGAAAGGTACGCAATTTTAGAGAGGGGTGTGGAAACAATTAACTCAACCTTGATGATATAGATGTATGAATGTGTATTGATTAATGCATAGCTCACTGCAGGGATAGGTTTCAAAAGTGTCTTTCTGATCACTCAACATCCCATTGTTATAAGCAGAGGCTTCCGAATTTGATTCAATGAAGTGCCAACAGATGAGACTGGTATGGGTTTTATTGTGCCTGAATGGACAGAGAAGCCATCTAATGCAGACCTGCTCCGATGCCTTGCTATGCCACAGCTTCCAACCACAGTCATTCTCCTTCCTGTGCGAGATGACAAGGTGCAAGCCATTAGGGAGCAGCTCCATGAGCTCACACCAAGCCTGCTTCTCTTCCTCAACAAGGTGGAGAAGCTTTATACTCGAGAGAGGACTGCACAAGAGTTAGTTAGAGGATGTGAACTGTTCAGCAAGAGAAATGCAGGCATGTGTGTTGTGAGGTATCATCCAACACCATTGTCCAGTACATCAAAGATGGTATCTGAGCATCCCAATTATTCTTTAGTTTGCCTCTCTCATGAGACTAGAGGCTCATTATCATGTATGGCGGCAGTCTTTTCCTGTCAATCCCAGCCACATCATACCTGAACGGAAGGACGTTGAAGCATGGATCATCACTCTGGCTTTCCCTCGATCTGAGGCTGGGAAACTCTCAGCAGGGGATCTCTCTGCCTTCTTGCCCACCAAAATTAATGCCGGATTCCCATTTATCATTAATGCCGACTTTCTGCTGATCTCTTCAAGAGAGAGCATGCGTGCAGACAGTGTGTGGAACAAAGGTATCCTATCCTGCATTCCTGATGCTTCTATGGCAGCTTTTCACTACCTTCTGCGTTCTGTGCACAGTGAAGAAATTGTGCCCATTTATGACTTCATTCCATTGAAAAGGGTTGTGGAAAGAGATTTTGGTGGCATTTGTGAAAATATTCAGAGACGCCTGAAGATGGAGGATATTGTCCTGTGCGACTCTGGTTTGGGTCAAGCATTTCCCAAGACAATTGGCTCTGATAATGAAAGTTGTTTCTTTTGTCGCCCTTCACTAGCTCGAATGGTATCAGCTAAATTTAGGCATCTGCTTGCTGAAGCTTGGCGAGAAAATGTACCTGCACCTGCCCTATTACAGTCTCAAAGCTTGTACATAGTGCACAATGCTCTGCAAGCAAAACAATGTAGCGTGTTGGTTGCCCTTGGAGTGCAGCCTTGCACTGAGAAGGATTATGGCAACTGTTTGAATAGCCCTGGCTGGATGCTTGATCTGCCTGATTATCTCTATGTACAAGTGCTTACTTTCCTGTGCACTAGTAAGCTCATTAGCAACCATGCACTTGATGACATACCCTATCTGAAGTATGTATCAAGCTACAAAGATGCAAGTAGTACAACTATGACTGTGAGCCTAATTTCTCCTTTTATATCCAGAACGAGGAAACACCTGTACTTACCCCAGGCCTCAGAGTGTCAGAGCTTCCTCCCTGAGTGGCTCCCCATGTTTGATTCTTGGGTGACTGTTCATTTCATTTCCCCACAAACCAAGCAGCAGATTGACTTGCTGAACAGCAGATTAACATCGTGGTTACAGCAGATTGCAGGAGTTGTGATGCTGAGTGTACGAAGTTATGCTCGGTTGTTGGTTACAAAAGCCAAATACCAGGATTTAACTGATCCATCATTGGCTGTAACCATTCTGCATTTTCTTCTAAAAGCAAAGGGAGATGGGCATTTGAATGTAAGATCATGTAAACAGATCTTTTCAGAAGTACCACTAGTTTGTGTAGAAAGCAAGCAGGATCATATTATAAGGGGTGTCGAGAAGAAGAGCAATATCCTCCTCCCTGCCTCGGTTTGCCAATGGCCTAAACTTATCACAGATGGATGCCCTTGGAAAGAGCATTTTCTGATTTTGAGTGAATCCTACTTGGGGCTTCCAGATGTTATGAAACAATTTACCACACATGATGTGGTTGACTTTTTGAGAACTGTAAGTGGCGGGGGTGATGTAACGGACCTTGAAAATGTGCCAGATGCTCCTTTGTTGCTGTTGCAAAGCCCAAGCAATCTTACAGCAGATTCTGTATGCTTGTTGCTATGCATTTTGTCAAAGATGGCATCCATCCCTTGTAAACTTCTAGAAAGCTTGAAAAGAAATGATTGGGTCAAGACAGTGCATCATGGGTACAAGCAACCTTGGATGACAATCCTGAAGCAGCACAGGGAGTGGGAATCTGTGCTAGATGCAAAAGATGCTCCTTCTGTTGACTGGAATTTCTATGTTGATTTGAAGCCTTATGTGGTGGTGTTGAAAAAGATGGGAATGGTGTGTGATGTAATGAAAGGGGGGGACGTGGTTGGTTATCATGTGAAGGAGCTTGCTTCATGTGCTGGATCACATGTACAAACAGGAGAATGTACTGCAGTTTTTCAAGATAAATCTACAGGTTCCGAATGAACCGTCTCCTGCAAATATCTGTCAACAGTTGTGGAATGACTGGAGCAAGTCTTGGCGTGCCATGCTGGTGTCTAACCTTCTATCTTGCCTTATCTTAATCTTCTTCTTTGTCCCTTTTAAGTTTAGCAAGGAACACAGCCTATAAGATGCCATAGTCAATCCTATTTTTGGTCCAATCATTTGACAGGCTGCTTCTAGTACTTAGTATGTAAGGCAGTTGAATAGTGAAATGTCACCTTCTTGATTTCTCCTACCATGAGCAATCCTTGCATTTTAGCTAGGAGTATGGATGAAAGTCTCGTGCACAAGTGCAGGATAAATGTCTGGCATGCCTGTTTTTCTATAGCACTTGTTTTCTCGTCCTTGCGAAAGAGCAAACCATGATACATCTATTGTTTGAGTTATGTAATATCTAATGGAAACTAACACCTTTTTAGAAGACTGAAACCAAGGCCTATTTGTACAACATAGGTTCCATGTGTACTATTGAAGCTTTTCTCCATCTTCTCACAGAATGTTTGTCCAAGCACACGATGTCAAACGATCCTTTACTGAATAGATGGACAAAAGTACGCACCGAAGAAACTTCGCGACTTCAGATCATTCATGTCAGCTTCTCTTGGGCATCCCCATTCTTATTGCACTCAGGCCCATGCACTCGCTTATTCATGATCCACTAGTCCACCTTAATGACAACTGCTCTCACCGCAGCCCAATTCTCGTCCAAATCATGTAGGCAGCCTGCAGGGACCAGCATGTCCCCTGGTCTTATTAGAGTGCTCTGTGTTTGCTTATACCGTACGACCACAAAGAAGCCCACTTCGAGCATAAACTTGGTAATCTCGTCCTTTATAGGGAGTCTCTGGAACAGCAAACTCCAATATCCACTAAAGGGATGTTAAGCCTGTAAGATGGTACTGTCTGCCACACCCTTCTGCTTCTGCATGCCCAAAACCATGATGGAGTAGTTGGGGAAAACCTTACCCCATTGACCCTTCACTTTAACTAAGTGTTCACAAAAACTTCTCTTCTTTAGTTGTGTGAGCTTGGACCTTGATATACTTGATGGATGTTAGCATGTTAACTAGACTCCTCATTCTGAGTGGTGGGCGAGTCCTCTTTCTTCTTCCCAAGTACTTCCTGTAACCACTCCAGCTGAGTTGAAGTAAGGTGGAATTCCTTGCACACCTACTCCCAGGCCTTACAATCGAGACTCCTCGTGTCCCACAAGTCAGCCCCGCAACACTTCTGGCAAAGCACCGACTTCAGCTTTTAGCCAACCCAGTAGCTTTTAGCCAACCCAGTAGGGAAGGGAACTGTACCTAAACCGGGCACTCGTACAAGAGAACTTCATTGGGCACAAAGTTAGCGAACCAGGGGATAGAGTACTCTACAAGATTACCATTGAAGCCAACCACACTCCATATGTAAGTCCCCAATACTCTCTCTCTCTCTCTCTCTCTCTCTCTCTCTCTCTCTCTGCAGTAGAGTCCGGGAGTGCGAAGCTAATTCCTTTCCCTGTTAAGCGACATTGGTGCAGAGTAGCTTCTGACTGGAAGGTAAACTTGAACCAGCGTCCAAACTCCAACTTGCCTGGCAAACGCCCCATGAAATATAGGTAAACCTTCGCCACAGAGAATAGAGCAAACTGATTCTTGAGCTTAGGTAGAGAAAAACACAACTGGAGCAAGAAGACCTTTCTCACGTCATGCAGGTCCCAGCTCCTTCCCCGGCTTATCGCTCGGCTCCTGCAGATTCTTCCGCAGCTCCCTTTAATCAACAGCAGCCATATTCGTCTACTCCCCTCGCCCCACCGCAGCATGGCCCATCTCCATGCTATCACCAGATTCCTGAGCGTCTTCCTTGCCCCCTCACAGAACGCCCATTGACATTGCTAACTGCTGATGAAGTTCCAGCAACTGTTTGGAGGATTGCATGCATGCACGAAGGGCAAGGTAAGCTCAGGTTAGATATCAAGTGGAGTTTTTTATCCGACGTCAACGTCTGCCGTCAAGAGGCTGAAACAGAGCATCCTCTCTCTCTCTCTCTCCCTCTCTCTCTCTCTCTCTCGTAGGAGAGCAGATGTGTGAGCCAGCTGACCTCGAGGCTCGTGCACTGCCTACCACTCCAAATAACGCATCAGTATGCATGTCGATCACCGGGCGAGTGTCTTTGGAATTAAGCATTGAAGCAAGGCTCTTGGGGGTATTTTTGGCGATGGGTAAAGACGTACACAAGGAACCTGCTAATCATCGATAATCTTGTGTCCTTCAATAAATCTAGCTTCGTTTCGGGAATACTGCTAGAGCTGCTGAGTGCTTTCAGTCTTTCTTGTGCAAGAATATGTATAGAGACTGGGGAGCCTGCTTAGAGTGTAGCCGAAAGCCATAAAGGTTGCGCACATGTCTTGATTGTGATTGCTGCTTCCATATTTGATCGAGGGAAAGTCGATGGTGGCCATGTATGCCACCAAACTTCTGCTCAGCTCGCTGACTGATTCCGGACACCCGAATAGGTTGGCTCTGTGTGGATCCAGAGGCTGTTGTCTACTGGTGCCAGATAGGAGGAATACGGCCATGTCTGCTGGCAGCAGACGGGCCTGGGAGCAAACATTTCAGCTCTGTTTCAGAGCAGCCATTTCTAATCGCTTTGTCTCTTCTTTTTGGCCTGCGGGAAGAAGGGCATGCACGATACTTTCACAAGATAAAATCGCTTCGTTCATTCCTTGCATACCTTGCCTCTTGTTGTTATATTTACAAAAGATTGTACAGATATAATCTCTTTTAAAGAACTAAAATTTACACAGGATGATGCAAAGAATGGCTAGGATTCCGAGTTTAAGGTAGATGTTGTGACTTTGTTGCAAATTTTTAAGCCCATGATGAGAGACTGCAAAAAAGGACAAGTGCCCTCAATGTCCGGTTTACAAACTAATATTTACATAATCCTTAATGCTTGGAATTTTGGTTTAGGGTTTCCATAGTTTTGGCTTTGGGCATGATCAATCTAAAATGATCAAACGTTTGTGATCACTTCAAAAAATTAAAGTTATTCATGTGATACCAAAAACGAGAGGTTTGATTGTTTACATTGTACTAACAATAGCATGATGTGCCAAAGATCTATTAAGACAATGATGGTCCCTGAAAATTGGGCTCTAGTTGATATTCTCTAGTTTGGTAGTGGCTATTCTTGTTTAATATGTGGGTGATTGGACAAAGCATGAGGTGCACCATGTACAACTTGAAATTTGGATTAATACTCTTGTTTGGCTCATGACCATAGACTTTGAGAGGTGTCCTTGACTTTGCTCTCTTAATATATGGAAAGTATTAGTCTATTTTCTCAATCCCTTAGGTTCAAGGGTCGGTACAACTCATTATCATCTAAATTACAAATGTCTTGTTATTGTTATGGCAACTAGCAAGCTAGCTAGTAATCGAGATGAATACTAGCTATAATAGAGACAATTTTGGAGATATGAATTAGTCCATTGTCTCTATCGCTTATATTCAAGGTCATTACAACTCATTTTCTTCCAATTGCAAATGTTATTACTACTATGGATACTACAGCAACCAACAAGCTAACTAGTAAGTCGGATGAATGCTAGCATGAGATGAAAACTAGCTTGAATGTGCCATGGATCTATTGAGACATGTGATCCCCTCTTGAGAATCTATTTGTCTTGTTGAGACTCCCAAGTGAAAGTGGGGGTGCACTATGAATTACATTGCTAGCTAACTCCATTTTTACTTAATTAGTCCTCTGTACTTCGATACAATACCTTGTATACCTTTTAAAAAGTTAGCCTACTCCATTTTTACTTAATTAGTCCTTTGTATTTTGATACAATACCTTGTATACCATTAGGTGTGTTCTTGTAGCATCACACAAAGTAGTAGCAATATAGTTTAAACCATATGTAATCAACAAAAATACAATTATTCATGCAATTGTTTTTAAAATGTTGTTAGGGTATGTTATAAAGTAGTGTTAGAATATAATAATATATTTTTCCATAGCTAATTTAAACACTACGTTTGAAACCTACATTTAATGAATTGTTGTATTGTGAGTTTGATTAGTGATTGATTTCATATAGTTGCATAAACCTTGCTTTGTTGTAGTTATAACGTGGTCTTGACCAAGATCTTATAGAGTGGAGGCGGCATGCATGCTCTATCCCAATGGTTTTATCTTGTATCCTTAAGCTCGTAATTCTTGAAGTTCAGCAAAATGGTAAACTTTTGTGCTAGTGACTATTGTAGAGCTATTGTAAATGCTGTTGACAAATTAAGATCTATTCTAGAGCTAAGGTGCCCAAAAAGAAATTGTGTACCAAGACTTCCAACAAGAAAATGTCCTATTGTACAAAAGAAACATTAGTGGAACTAGAGCCAACACAAACCCACATAGTGAGTTACCAAATAGGCATTTCTATAACGTTAATGTTAATGGGTGCACCAATAATGAGGCTAATAAACGTAAGTGGTAATACTATGATGCTCATTGCACAACAATAACACCAAATGTTCGTGGATATCATCCAACTTTAAATTCCCAAAGCCAACATTCTAAAAAAAGATACAAATATTGTCAATGTGATAAAAAGATTTGTGCATCATATGCATGATAGTGTACAAGATGTTGGTCAACTTAAAGCCTTCCCTACTTCTTCCTCCTCACATGCCTTATCTAATTTCCTAGGCATTGTAATCTTAATTTTTTAAGGAGGCTTTGGGAGAGAGGAGAGCTTCCTCAACTGTAGTTTTTGTCTCAAAACTTATTGCTGCAACCTAGCTCAAATAATGGATGTGCCCTAGCTAGTGAATTTCCAAAGCTATCTTCGACAAGCTGAAAGCTATCAAGTGGATGTGGTAGTTGTGACTTCAACACCTTTGCTTGTTGGATAGACATTTGCGTTTGAAGAGCAAGACATCAAGCAAACTTCAATAGTTCCACATCACCATCTGCCAAGTACACATTATTTTAAGATGATTGTAACATCATAGATCACATATCGATCATAGGCACCAACACCTACGACACTGGTGGAAGAGTATCTCATCAACAATTTGGCATATTTGTGTAATCTTATCTTCTTTTGATGACATTGATGAGACTAGTAACAAACCACTTTCCATTAATGGATGCTAGCTTTCAACAATTTAACAATGATGGCATGTATCTATTTGTACCTGCAACAATCCCACAAGGAGACGTGGAAAGTGGGTCCTCGACATCAATTAGTCCATTTGGCATAATTGGACCACAATCACTTAGTAATTTGCTTGCAAAGCATAGTAGGAGACTTTTAGCAATAGAACGACTCACTTGGTGCATCTTTGTTGGACGAGTCGTACAAGTCCATGGATATGCCTTGATGATGTAGGAAAAGTGTAAACCACCAATCATCAATGCCTTTGCTTGATGTTTGCAAAGGTTGCCACACATAGCCTACTCACATGAGCAACATTCCTACTCATAATTCACATACTTCACTTTGTGCCATAGGTTTGTTCTATTTTGGCTCTTCACCAAGGCAACCTTGTGCTCAATATTCGAGAACCTTACATTGTCATTAGGGATTCCTTGGGCACACTGCATTGAGCTTGCAACAACGTCCAAGATATTGAAGTTTTTAAAAAACCTTGCCTCCTTTAACCTATCCTAATACCAATAATAAGAATGACAAGGGTCCAATAGCTTTTGTAGAAGTCAATCTACCCTTTGACCATGAAATGTATTGCATCTAGTAAGAAAGTGTGATTTCAAAATCTCATGATAGGACTCGATGCTACCATTTTTCTCATGATTTGAGTGTGGCAAATTGCGAGCAACTCGAATCCACATTCCTTGGAAAGCCAAAAGTAAACATAAGGGTCATAAGAGAGGTAAAAGTATAAAGTAGAACCCAAATCCTTACCTATTGATGCCATCTACTAGTCCTTAAAATACTCGATGAAGTCCTCCTCCTCCTCCCTGTATACCTATGTAAGAAATCATCCACCATGTCCAGGGCTTCTTACTCTTGTACCCTCTAAGGTCCAAGCGTACTTGGAAAGTGGTGGTGGAAAGAAATGGATGATTGTAGCGGGTGAAGCAGCTATCATTCATATCTTCCAAGGAGGGCAAATTGAAGGAAATAGAGCAGCTCGCATCATCAATTTGGCCATGGCACAACTGTCTATTCCGTTGGGATAAAAAAAGAGGGGTGAAAGGCGATACTCTTATGGCACAAGATCCTGTCTAAGTAGTATCCTAAGGAGTCTAAGATAATTACAGGTTGTGATGAAGGTGGGATCGGGACACGAAGAGAATTTGT